>NC_134212.1:99960021-100560021 GCF_965140235.1 Caretta caretta
AACCTAATAGCTTTCTTTGACAGGGTAACAGGCCTTGTGGATAGGGGGGAAGCAGTCAGTGGTGAGTTGGAGCCGGTTCGCATTGGTTCGCGCAAACCAGTTGTTAAATTTAGAAGCCGGTTTAGAACCGGTTGTTAAAGAGTTGGGTAAACTCTGGCCCGTGGGCCACATCTGGCCCGCAGGACCGTCCTATCCAGCCTGCATGAGCTCCCGGCTGGGGAGGCTCCCCTTGAGAATCCCTTTTTACTCACCCAGTGGCGCTCCAGGTCTTTGGCAGCACTTCAGCGGGGGTCCTTCACTCGCTTCAGGTCTTCGACGGCACTTCGGCGGTGGGTCTGTCAGTGCCGCCGAAGACCCAGAGTGACTGAAGGAACAGGTTCTTCATATTTTGGCAGCTCATCATTGGATGTGGTGTATCTTACTTTAGTAAGGCTTTTGATACTGTCTCGTATGATCTTCTCATGAACCAACTGGGAATATAGTTTTAAGGTCAGGCTTGACAAAGCCCTGGCTGGGATGATTTAGTTGGGGATTGGTCCTGCTTTGAGCAGGGGGTTGGACTAGATGACCTCCTGAGGTCCCTTCCAACCCTGATATTCTATGATTCTATGATATACAACCTAGATAAGTGATTCTCAACACACGTCCCGCGGGCTACATGCAGCCCAATTAGCAGGAGGAATGGGGCCTGGGACAGTGTGGAGAAGAAAGGGAATGGGGTGGGGAGAGGAATGGGATGGGGGAAGAGAAGGGGATGACTCAGAGTGTTGTCACCAAGGGGAGTGCTGCCTCCTCGCTTCTGGGTGTCTGTCCGGAGAAATGTGGGGGCACATCCCTCCCCACTAACCACTTCTATGTGTTGCCTCCAGGGGGGATGAGCATGCTCCAGGCTGCAGTATGCCCTGGGCTGCCTGCAGCACACAGAGACTGCCTGCCCATCCCCGACTGGCCATTTTCAGACCCTAATGTAAATGAGACCAAATTAATGGTTAATGTTTTGACTTAAATTAGCAAAATAAAATGCTCATGGTAGACATTTGACAGTGTTCAAATGAAAGGTAGTATATCGATTTGAATCACATTGCTGTCAGATAACATACTAAACCTTATTTTTTGGTAGCTATACAGATAGTGTATATATTGAATGGATGCGACCCACATAACACAGAGAGAGAGCTGCATATGCAACCCACAATGGTAAATAGGTTGAGAACAACTGACCTAGATGGAGCTACATTAAAGTGTCTGTATAACTGGTTGGAAAACCATTTCCAGAGAGTAGTTATCAGTGGTTCACAGTCAAACTGGAAAGACAGATCAAGTCGGGTCAAACAGGGATCAATTCTGGGTCCGGATCTGTTCAATACCTTCAGCAATGATTTAGATAATGGAATAGAAAGTACAAGCTGGGAGGGGTTGCAGTTGCTTTGGAGGATAGGATTAAAATTCAAAATTATCTGGACAAACTGGAGAAATGGTCTGAAGAAAATAGGATGAAATTCAATAAGGACAAATGTGAAGTACTCCGCTTTGCACACATTCAAATGGGAAATTACTGCCTAGGAAGGTGTACTGCAGACATGGATCTGTGGGTCATAGAAGATCATGAGCTAAATGAGTCAACAGTGTAACACTGTTGCAAAAAAAGCAAACATCATTCTGGGATGCATTAGCAGTAGTGTAAGCAAGATACGAGAAGTAATTCTTCCACTCTACTCTGTGCTGATTAGGCCTCAATTGGAGAATTGTGTCCAGCTCAGGAAAGATGTGGACAAATTGGAGAAAGTCAAGAGAAGGGCAACAAAAATTATTAAGGGTCTAGAAAACATGACCTATGAGGGAAGAGTGAAAAAAATTGGTTTGTTTACTCTGAAGAGAAGACTCAGGGAGGACATAACTGTTTTCAAGTCCATAAAAGATTGTTACAAGGAGAAGGGAGAAAAATTGTTTTCTTTAACCTCTGAGGGTAGGACAAAAATCAATGGGCTTAAATTGCAGCAAGGGCAGTTTAGGATAGACATTCGGAAAAATGTCCTAACTATCAGAGTGGTTAAGCACTGGAATAGATTGCCTAGGAAGGTTTGGAATCTCCACCGTTGGATATTTTTAAGAAATACTTTTAGAAAAACACCTGTCAGGGATGGTGTATATAATACTTAGTACTGCCTTGAGTGCAAGGGACTGTACTAGAAGACCTCTTGAGGTCCCTTCCAGTCCTACAGTTCTATGATTCTATGATTGGGCCAAACTCCCAGCTAGCATAAATCCATTGATTTCATCTTCTGTAATAATCCCACCACGTTGATAAAAAAACACAGGGCTGTATCTTTTATTATTTTATCTACTATTCAGTCATGAATTCAAAATTGTGACAAAACAAAAATAACAAAGGAGTCTGGTAAATGTGCTTGTCTGGAGGCGGAGAAAGGGGGTTACGTGTAGGTCCTCATGTCACACGGCGGAAGCATGATGTATACTGAGAACAGAATGACATATTTTTTTAACATGATCGGTAAACTTTGAAATATATGCTTCCTGAGTTATTCCTTGGGGAGATAGTTAAATATGCCTTAAAAGGATTAACTTCACAATACCATATCTACTTACATTTAAGATAAAAAATCACCACAAAAACATTCCAAGTCAGGCTTTTAATTCTCCTGCCACAGAAACACACTTTAACAACATTACCTGAAAATATTGACAAAAACCTGAGAATGGATCTTTTTATTCAGAGGTGTGTAACTGGTATGTATGGGCCAAATGTTTCCCCCGTACCCACTATGCACACAGAAGAATTTAATCACAGTGTAGCTGCCATGGTTTCATTCTCATTGGGGCAAGCTATTGTGAGGGAAAATTAACAGGACATAAAACCCACGTCAAGGCCCTGACTTTGGTCAAGCTTGCCTGCAGGCCGTAAACTGAGATCCTGCTTGCTTATGTTTATCAAGAGGTAGAAGTCACAGTGGAAAGTCCCTAAAATGGAACAATGGTTTTCTGTGCATAGGGGGCATGAAGGGGCAGGATGGAAAAGTCCCCAGACAGAACAAATTTGCAGGAGTCAAGCTTATGAAATATATAACTGCAACAGTTGTGTTAGAAAGGTTGCTGACCGCAAAAGAAGAGACAGTGAATAACAGGAAGAGCCTAGTGGGGGAAACGCTTGTTTTTGCTTTTGACCAGTGTCAATTTTGCAATGTATTCCAAATAAGGTAATTAATACAGAAATATGTGTAATTTGTCTGTGGTTTTAAGCTTTAAAAAGCTGTGTGTGCTTTGCGTCGGGGGGCAGCTACTTAGAGCTGTTACCCCCCTGCGCTTGTAATCAATAAAGGAGCCTCAGGCTTGTTCTGATCCAAACACAACATGTGGTTAATTTTTCCACAACGCTATAAAGCCTTAGTGCCAGGCAGAGTACACAACTGTCATAAATATAAAGGGGAAGGTAAACACCTTTAAATCCCTCCTCGTCAGAGGAAAAACCCTTTCACCTGTAAAGGGTTAAGAAGCTAGGATAACCTCGCTGGCACCTGACCAAAATGACCAATGAGGAGACAAGATACTTTCAAAGCTGGAGGGGAGGGAGAAACAAAGGTTCTCTCTGTCTGTGTGATGCTTTCGGAACAGAAAAGGAAAGGAGTCTTAGAACTTAGTAAGTAATCTAGCTAGATATGCGTTAGATTCTGTTTTGTTTAAGTGGCTGATAAAATAAGCTGTGCTGAATGGAATGTAGATTCCTGTTTTTGTCTCTTTTTGTAACTTAAGGTTTTGCCTAGAGGGATTGTCTATGTTTCGAATCTGTAAGGTATTTACCATCCTGATTTTACAGAGGTGATTCTTTTTACTTTTTCTTCTATTAAATTTCTTCTTTTAAGAATCTGAATGCTTTTTCATTGTTCTTAAGATCCAAGGGTTTGGGTCTGTGTTCACCTATGCAAATTGGTGAGGATTTTTATCAAACCTTCCCCAGGAAAGGGGGTGTAAGGTTTGGGAGGATTTTGTGGGGAAAGAGGTTTCCAAACGGGCTCTTTCCCAGTTATATACCTGTTAGATGTTTGGTGGTGGCAGCGATAAAGTCCAAGGGCAAAAGGTAAAATAGTTTGTACCTTGGGGAAGTTTTAACCTAAGCTGGTAAAAATAAGCTTCAGGGGTTTTTCATGCAGGTCCCCACATCTTTACCCTAGAGTTCAGAGTGGGGAAGGAATCTTGACAACAACTCTGTACCGCCTACATGCTGTGCTGGTCTTCTCTCTGATGCCTCTCTCTGCAACAGCATGGAGGGTAAATTAAGGGGTGAGGGGACTGTAGAGCTGCCACAATGCAGCTCTTCCCAAGCAAGAACCTCACTGGAACTACTGACTTTGTTACCATTCTTCAGCCTGTACAAAGGATTCCATTCCCCTCCTGACCTTCCATAACTCCTCTGTGCACAGTCTGTTAGACTGACTGAGTACAAGGCGCAGGATTTGGCCCATAATTTACAATGTATGACAAAATACTCATTCCTAGGGAATATAGGAGCTACCATAAGTGTACAAAGCACTTAGGATTTGCTAAAATGTTTATAAGGCTAATTCCTATACAACATGGTACGTAGATAATATAAGCAAAGTAATGAACAGGACATAGGAATTGCCTAGCAGATCAGCCCCGTGGTCCATCTAATCCTGACAATGGCTAGTAAGATTCTTCAGAGGAGTATACCAGAATGGACAATCATTCAGTAACATTTCTGTGCAGGAGTGGGAGAGAGATTGCCCCAGGGAAATGAGAAGAAAGAGGAAGAAGAGGGGGAAAGTAGAGGGCAGAAAAGGTAGAGGAAGAAGTGAGAAGAAAGCAGGAGCAGGGAGAAAAAGGAGAAGAAGGTGGAGGGAGGCTTAAGGGACCTCAGAAAGCCTTGCCATGCACTGTTGCATGTGTGACTGATACTACTATAACAACATTGTACATCTGCAATAGTTTAATATGCAAATATTGTTTAATTAAAACACAAACAAAAACCTTTTGGGATGGGCATAGTGATTTGGTACCACAAACAAAATCCTTACATGGGCAAACTCCCGCTGAAGTCTCTGTAGTGCTATGAATTAAGTACATGACACACTGTTGAAATCAACTTTGTGATGTGAGAAATCAGAATCAGAAATCACATTTTGAAATGGGTGAACTACTAAATGCCAAAAATGGGGCTTCTAAGGGGAAAAGCTCACACACCTCTAAACTATTAAGGCACCACCAGGTACTGGCAAAAATTGTATTACACAGACAGCATCATATGCACCAGACCCATCCAGGACTATACAGTTGTAATGTTTCTTTTTTTTATTGTACTATACAATAACCATGTAAAAATTGCTTTAAAATTACTTTCACAATGTTATGGTTCCTTCTGGCACCTGAGCAGCTACATTTTCACCAAGAGGCCTTAAAAGAATTCACTTAAAATAGAGGTTGGCAGAGCACTGGCTGATGGTCGATGGAAAACTGGCTGGTCTTATGATGTCATAAGAATGGTCATACTGGGTCAGACGAATGGTCCCTCTAGCCCTGTATCATGTCTTCTGACAGTGTCCAAAGCCTGGTGCTTCTGAGGGAATGAAGAGAACAGGCAATCATCAAGTGATCTATCCCCTGTCATCCAGTCCCAGCTTCTGGCAAGATGCTTGGGACACCCAGAACATGGGGTTGCATCCCTGTTATAGTTTTAGCCTTCACAACATCCCCTGGCAACGTGTTCCACGGGTTGACTGTGTGTTGTGTGAAGAAGCACTTCCTTTTGTTTGTGTTAAACCAGCTGCCTATTAATTGGATGACCCCTTTCTTGTGTTATATCTTTTTTTTAGATGGGATGACAAGAACTACATGCAGTATTCAAGATGTGGGCATACCATGGATTTATATAGTGGCATTATAATATTTTCTGTCTCATTAGCTATCCCTTTTCTAATGATTCCTAACATTCTGTTAGCTTTTTCTTTACTTCTTTTGTCAGCTTTACTACCCTTTTCCAACTGCTAAATTTAATAAAAAGATAGCTAAATATATAGTAGGGGCCTTATACTCAGCTGCTATTAATTAGTGTAGTTCCATTGACTTGACCAGTTGATCCAGCTCTAAACATTTTCTTAATTTTACTTTATTTTAATAAGTAATAACTTATAAAAACTACATTAAAACAATGCAAAGGTTGTAAAGTCAAGCACTCAAAATGTAGGCATCACCAGAGGAGCACTGGAGAGACACTGTGTCCAGCAGCATAGTGGCCTCTGGTTAATGGAAGAAGCAATGATGAGAAATGTTCTTCTCAGCCCCTGAAGCCATTGGCTGGAGAATGCTCAGTGCAGGCAGAATCTTCAGAAAATTTAGTAGCTATCATCTAAGTCTCTACCGAGCATGTACAAATTAAGATTTCCAGAAGCTCATAACCTGGCTAAATTTGGGTAGATTTTTCACAGCAATGGCGAAAGGCATGTCCTTGACACCAGGGCAATGCTAATGGCAATTTTCAAGTCCCTGCTCCAGTGCGCTGAGGCACTCAGTCAATTCCCTGCCCCACGCATTGGTGCACCATAGTCCCTCCTATTCTCTGCATGTTACACATAATAGTTTAGTTTCCTGTGGGCTACAATACTTCGATCTAACGTTTGGGTTAGTGTACCAGTGCAGGGTGGTGTTGGTGGCCTGTGAGAACCAGGAGGTAGACTAGAAGATCTGATGTCCCTTCTGGCCTTAAACTCTGACTTTAACAATGTATTTTTCCCTAAAACTGTTTTGCGAAACAGCTGTACTGTTTTTGCAGAAAATTTTCCAAAATATTCAGCCTGAGGCAGACACCTGGCAGGGGAAGTTTCAGATAAACAGCTTTCCTATATTAAAAGTAAGTTTTAAAAGTTTATGAAAGAAACCTTGAAAACATGAACTGTCTGTAATTGAAGCAGTGCCATCTGTCTGAATCTACAAACAGCCTGAAACAATAATTCTGAGTGACGTGCACTATCCCAATCCTTTCAATAGAGGGTTAACGCCAACATCCACTGTTCCAGAGCCCTGTCAATACCATCCCAAGAAAGGACTCCAGTGGGAAAAGAGTGCAGCAAATTTGGTTCACCTGTACTGGGAGATGTCAGCAAACCAGTAAAGCACCTGAAACCACTATGGCTTATTGCTAAAAGCAGCCAAGTAAGCAGGCCATAAAGTGGCCATGTAGCAAACTCAGCTTGACCAAGGAAGGAGAGGAGGGGAGGGGGTTTTGGGTGCCACAGAAAGGGCAGCTTGACCCTGCATCCTTCCTGATAAGAATTGTGTTGAATATGCTGGTACATGCATTTTAGAAGAGCAGGATGTGCCCCAGGAATGTTTATTGGGGTCTCAAGGCTGCAAACTCTGGGAAAACCCCACACCTGGTTAATCAATAATTAGAAGGAATCTCTTGCTTGACCATTGAAACTGCTTGGTTGACAAGTTTTCTTTAAGGGACATGTCATTCTATTACTAATGTATAAATAAAGGGGGAAAAGTTTGAGACTCTTCAGGACTGGACTCTCCCTCTGGATGCATCTTGTGTTCCCCACCAGGAGACGGGCTGCCGCCGTGCCACTTGAGAGCCACACTCAGCTTTGGTAATTATCAGGGGTTGGGGGTGTTTTACTAACCTGTTGCAGATGTGTGTAAGTGCTTGAGACTAAGTAAAAATTAGCTTTAAGTGAAAGCCCTCTTGTGTTGTCCTGTTTGTGCCAGCCATCTATCTGTTGGACAGCCATGTCTCCCCTGATTTATTTCCTGACACCACCGGGCATAGAGTAAAAGTTACCAAGAGCTTTGGATTGAAAGAACCCCAGGTAACACACCCGCCTAAATACAGCCAGATACAGCTTGGCTTCTGGGATAAGGAGTGGATGTCAGGGGGTCTCTGTAGCCCACCTACTTCTCAAAGGGAGAGACAGGGGCCCTGCCACTTCTTGGGGTGGGGGAAGAACTGGTCCAAGATGCTGTTTGATTTATTTATTGTCTTGTGGAGGGAATTGGCAAGTATTTATATAACTTGACATGCATTCAGGTCCCTGTACATTATATTGATTTCATTGTGCAAGACACAATAAGGGCCGTATCATTCCTTTATAACATGTACTTTAGTAACATGCATCAAAGTCAAAATCTGCCTCTATACATCTCAACAGTTAATTTATCCCCCTTACTGTGAAAAATTCATTTACTATCTCCCATCTATCTCACTTTGGCAGGGACTGTCCTAAGATTTGCCAATGTGTTTCAGGTAACTGCAATTCTGGCCAATACATGAGAATTGTGGCAGCAGTGAAAGAAGAACCAGGTGGTGGTTTTGTGCTCAGATCACAGCGGGGCCTCTCAAAGTTTCTCAGCAGCTTACTAATCAGCTCTTGCTGACTGCTGCATCTTCAGTGGTTACTCTTGGTGTTGGATCATATTAAAGATGTTCTGTATTAAAATCACAAATGAGTTTGATTCCCCATAGTTTAAATTCCAGGGTATTACCAATTAAGAGGTCTCTTGGTTTTTGGTACTGTTTCTCTCCCTCTATGTGTGAAACTTGAAAGCTGCTAATTGTGTTAGCACATTTCTAAGACAGAGTCTGTTCTCAAAGCAATTCTTTGTAACAACAACTACTCACACAGAGAGAGACTCAAAGCAATACTCTGTAACAACAGAAACAGCACCCAGAGACTCCCCGCCCTTTTGTTGTATTCATCTCTCTTTGTTAACAATTGTGATTAAAATAGAGATAGAGGGATGTATGTGGATGGATGCTTGGTGTGGATAATAACTGAATGATCAGGGAGGTGCCAGCCTAAGAATCCAGTGTCCATTGGCTGAAGAAGGCATCAAGTGGAAATAACCAGAGGACCCCCGGAGGGCAGACTGGAATCCACCCAACAGCCTCAAGAATGGGAGAACCAAAGAACAAGATAACATCTGGCAGCACGGAGCCATCAGGAATGTGCCATCTGCTGATTGATTCAGCAACAGCATGATGAAGCAATTCCCATAGACTGACATAGGAAGAAATTCCTATAAAAATGGACTCTGGAAAGTGAGAACTTTGGGGTCTGATTCTGCAAACCAACTTGCAGGAGCATCAGATGTGCATCTGACAAGGCCCTGCTCCCTCCTCATGTCCAGGCCACCTGGCCAGTGGCTTGGCATGAGCAACTCTAAGGCTGGTAACTATGATAACAATCTTTCAGAACCTGTGTGTGTGTGTGTGTATGAATGAATGTGTGACTAAATATGAGATTGAATGGAATGTTATAGCTATAACTAACTGCTTACTATGATTCTTTCTGTATTCACAATAAATGTGGTATTTTGCCTTTTCCCCTTTAATAAGATCCTGCTGGTTTTTATTTTATTGCTATAACATTTGTTTCTGGCTTCTTCTCAGTGGGAGAGTCTCACTGAATCTACGAAAGAGAACTAGCACCTACAATGGGACAGGAAGCCCATGTTCCAAGCACAAAATGAACCCCACAAAATAGGGGTAAAGGTAACAATTTCACTGTGAGGACTTTTTTTTTTATGCTAAGAATGAAACATCAAGACAAAGTACACTAACCCAAGGAAGAACGCAAGGAACACTGTATTTGTCTTTGGGGTTTATAGTGCCGCCTGTCACCATAGTAACTGAGTTTTATGATGTAATTATCACTTCTGAGTGGCTTTCATTCCATTCTGGTCTATTTGGCAGGGTGCAGAGAAATGAGCTCTTTGCTGAAGTCTCTCACAGCTCACACCAACACAACAAAAATTGCTGAGGCACTGAAGGAAGAATCCTAAGCATGGCTGTGATCATTTAACAAGTTCTGCTTCAGGTCAACCACTTACTTCAGCAGGGCTCTAAGTGATCACAGGGATCTGCCCAGGCAGACTTCATTGCAGGATCAGGGTCCTATGGGCTCAGAACAGGAATGCATGTAATATGGCATTCACTGGTCAGCCAAAGAGGGAGAGTGTAAGATTCGCAGGTTAATCCAGAGCCCCCGATATATCAAAATGGAATGACTTCTCATTGTTATTGACTATACAGGATCTTTAATCTGTAATTATTGTTGGTTGGTTGTATTTTGATAAAACCTCCCAATGGTAATTATAGAAAATGTACAGTGACTTGCCATCTTTACTAAAATAATGCAATTGGACATTATGACTTCACAGGAAGCAGAGGTTTCTTTCCTGTCAATTCTCACTTCTTGTGAAATCATATATTTCCCAATATTTTGGCTTCTTGCAAATGTTTACAAACCAAAATACCTTTGTTCCTGAAAAGCACAGCCATGCATGTTCAAGATATATTGTATTTTTGCTACATTCACCAAACTGTCCTCTTTTTTTAGGTTTGTAGGCAAAGGAATGCAAGAGAGAGAAAACATTACCACAATTTAGAAATATGTACACAGTAAAACATAGCTCCAGTGTGCATAAAAACTTACTACTGCAGCTGTTCAAAAAAGTACTCTTGCTTTTTTGCTAGTTTTGAAAAAAGAAAGGAGGATGTTAACACCAGAAATAAAAAAGTGACAAAATAGCAAAAAATAAATGCAAAAATCCCAATCAAACTGCAACTGTATAGAGATGACCATGATTGTAAATTTCATAAATGGAAGTATATTGTAAAATTATTATGTGACCTCCTGTTTCTCAAAGACTTGCATTATAATATAATACTCTTTTCCATGAAGAGCTCTTGGTAGATTGCAAACCCCAAAGGTGAGCAGGATTTTACTTCCATGAACTGCTGAAATGAAATTCAAAAAAGAATCATTCAGTTCTTGAATTTTCTGCTTCAAGTAGCATACAGAAGTGTATTGCATTTCTTTAGCCTTTTAACAGTATTTCTTTATAGTGTTTTCAAAGCTAGAATTACCTGCTTGGGAGCATTATTGTTAATTGATTCTAAAAACTATAAAATAGGCTGGTAATTTATCAGCAAAATATACTTTACCTGTAATTGAGGAATTGATCCAAAAGACACTCATGGTAAAAATACTGACTGCCCTCTGCTATCACAGTCATCTATTCCAAAACTGTGTAATCAAGAATGACAACAGAAAAGAAATGTATATAGTTGTTAACGGCAAAGGCAGGATGTTTAGCTTTTGAACATAAGCCTTCTAATACTTGCATCTCCATTCCTAGCCCAGCTACTGTGATATGTTTATGTGTTTTTTTTATGTGGGAGAGAATGAATTTCAGATTAATTGACAGAATATGTGACAAGTTTTGTCTAGAACCCTGACGGATGGTACACGAGGTTTTTTTAGAACTACTGCAATTGTAGTTCCCTTTTCCAGTAAACTATAATATGATCTCATATTGAATCTTTAAGCTGCCAAGTAAAAGTAAACAGCTAGGGCTGCCACAGCTAAGGCTGTTTTACCATCTCCACTGTAATTTTTTTTTCAAGGATTTAAAACTCCCCTATAAGCAAGAAATTATTCTAGACTGAGTTGCACTATGAGAGAAATTTGAGAAATGAAAGTCTGTTTCACCCTGATCTCAAGAATGCTACATGCATCCCCTTTCCAGTCTCGCCATATCAGCTTTTGTGCATGTTAGCTGATTTATCAAGAGATATGATGCTTGCCATCTGTTGGAGTCCAGGAACCTGTAGACTGAATAAGGACAATTTCAGAACTAGTTTATGAACTTCTCCTCTTGTTTTGCTAAGGTAGGAAGCCTTCATTCTATTCCTTGACTCTTCTCGGAATTCCTGTGTGACACTTGATTCCTCTAAGCATCGATTTCTTGATCTGTCAAATGGTGATAACTAATGATGTACCTACTCATTCGAGGGAGGCTAAATTCACTCATTGTTTGAAAAGTACTTTGAAGTTCTCAGATGACCTGTATTAAATAAGTATAAAGAAATATTATTGGCGTTGTCAGATTGTCATTTTACATTGACTTTTTGCACCCTATTATTATATATTGGGCCAGGATCACTGGTTTTCAAAGGGAATTCATCCCACAAGAGGAAAAGTGGTCATCTTGGGTATTCCAGCAAGAGTAAGTGTTGCCCTGCTAGTGGAAGATGTACTGAAGACTTGATCCTGCAAATATTTATACATCCATGCAGTCCTATTGAGTCCAATGAAATTATGCACATGCAAAAAATTAAGCATGTACATAAGCATTTGTAAGAATTAGGCTCCTCTGAATAAAGAAGTTGTTTCTAAATTCTCTGAGCTCCTCTTATTTTTTCTCTACTGCTTCATATGACCTCAGAAGGACCTGCTAACAGAATCTCTCTTCTTTTCTGTACTTCTGTATGCTAGCCATGTCCCCTCAGTATATCTTGTTTTCTAAACTTACGGGGAGGTTTTCAAAGTCACAGCGGGGAATTAGATACCCATCTTCCACATTGCCCTTTGAAAATGTCCCCCATAGGTGTTTTAGTCCCCATTCATAGTGGTAAACTCTGAGCCTTTTAATTATGCTTTTTGCTGTATGATATTTTCAAAGCTTTCCTTTTAGTATGACACCTAAAGGTGTTCACAGTAGCCTGGAGTTACTTTTAATGATAGATGCAGTGTGGTTTTGCTCTCTTATTTCCCACTGTGTATTCAAAGATCCTATTAGTTTTCTTGGCTGCCACCTAGAATTAGACTTTGTTTCAGATCTCAGCTAACCTATCTTAAATCATTGTGCTGCAAATTTATTTGGTGTATAGGCATGTTGAAAATGTAGTTAGTATTCCAACTCTTTGACCCAATCCACATCACCTTTTATTTTCCACTCATTTAACTACCGACAAATAATTCTGTATTGTTAGCACATTGTCTTTCCACTTTTCTGATTGTTTGAACACACATAAAACACTATGTGTATTTGATTGGTCTGTGTTGGCCAAATCCACGACTGATTCATACTCCAATCTGAAGGAGTGTACCTGGCCTTTTGTGGCCCCCTGCTGGAGGCCCTGAGGTACCACTACACCCCACCCCAGAAAGGAGCAGCAGAGGTGGATCCTCCAGGCCTGCCTAGAGGGGTCTCCTGGAAGCAGCCAATTAGAGCCCTGCAGGCTCAGATAAAAGGAGCTGCAGGGGTTGAGTAGGTCAGTTCTTGCCTGGCAGTAGAAGGGTTAGTGCTGGTCAAAGCTTTGTGATGGCTGCATTTGCTTAAGCTGGGAGAAGGAGGACCTGAGAACTCTAGCCCTAAAGGTAAGGGAGCAAGATAAAGGGGGCAGGCAGGAAGAGGCCCAGGTAATGCAGCAGGAAATAATTAAGGGTAACAGTATGTTGCTGCTGATTGTGGGGCCCTGGGTTGGAATCTGGAGTACTGGATGAACCCTGGTTTCCCCCACTGGCAAAGTGACCTAAGCCCTGTGAAGGGGACAAGGTTCTTTTAGGTTCCTAAGTGAAGGGCTTGATTTAAAGAGCCCAGAGATAAGGCTAAATACCCTGGTGGGGGCAGACAGTTTGGTGAGCTCTTTGCTACCCAGAAAGGAGTCCACTTTTGATTGTGTGACTTGGTGAGAGGGCTGAGCCACTGAAGACCTGCCAAGCAAGGCTGACAACCTACAGGGGTAGGAAGAGGCCTGTAGTTTCAGATGCAGCAGCAGGAGGTGCTCAAAAGATGAGTGCCCTCATCACAACTGTGAATTCCCTTTAACACAGGAGCTGCCCTACCTGATGAGACTAGCAGTCCATCTGGTTCATTATTCTGTCTCTGTCAAAGAACAGTACCAGATGCTTCAGAAAAGGTGCAAGAAACTTCAGAGTAGACAATTTCCTATGAATAACCTGCCTAAAAGGTTATCCTGGTATCATCACCAGTTTGTGGTTGGTTTAGGCCTGATGCATAGCCCTTATTTTTCTAAATCCAATTCAGTGTAAATATAGATGTTCTCATTATCAACATAAATGATTAATCATTTTTGATTCCTACTAAGCCCTGAGCCTCAATGATATCTTGTTACCATGAATTCCTAAGGTCAGTTGTGCATTGTGTAAAAATGGTGTATACACTTCATTGAATGTCCCATTGTTCTGTATTATGCTGGGTCTAGGAGCACCTGTATTTACCTTCTCTTTACCATTTGTTGTTTTGCATATCTCTAGACTATCCATCTTATTAATCTCCTCTAAACTAAATTGTCTTAATTTTTTTTTCAATTTCTCAGGTATCTAATGATTATTGTCACCTATTTCTGGTCAACATCTTGGAGACAGTGACCAGAATTCGAATACAGTACTCAAGGTAAGGTCATACAGTTGGTCTCTGTAAGGACATTACAATATTTATAGGTTTCAGAGTAGCAGCCGTGTTAGTCTGTATTTGCAAAAATACAATATTACATTAATATTAATATTACATTGTAAATACATTACAATATTTATAATACTCTAATGTTGTCTTCTATTCCCTTTTTATATACCCTAACACTTTTAAAAAAAAAAATTGTCTGCTGGTGATCAACACTACACACTGAGCAGATATTTTTCACTGAGACCATTGTTACAAATAAATCCCAGGATCTGTTCCTGGGTGTTTACTATTCATGTAGAACGCCTCATTGTGTATAGATCAGATTATTCCTTACTTTGCATTTGAAAACACTGAATGTCATGTGCCATTATGCCACCAACCGCTTTTGCTTTGTTACATCCCTCTGAAGTTCTTCAGTTTTCTCAAGCTTTGACTGCTTTAAATAATTTGTCATTGTCAGTTTTTCCAACCTCACTGTCCAACACCTAATCCAGAACATAAAGAACTTCAATCCTAAATATAGAACCTTTCACTGCCCATTGTTTACTTCTTACAATCTTGAAAATTGATAAATCATTCCTAAACTTTGTTTTCTGTCTCTTACCGAATATCTAATTCATGATAGAACTGTCAAGCCTGCAACTTTCTTGAATTTTAATCATAAGACTTTCAAAAACCTAGTTAGACATAATGTAACTTAGTGTAAGGTAACTTCCCACCAGTCTATAGGCACTTCTCCTCTTTCTAGTAAGCTGTATCTGCTTCCTTTACTTACTCTTTTACATTACTCAGTATACTTAGTCAAGAACATTAGCATTGTCTGATTTTAATACCTCTGAACTTGTTCTTGCTTGTATGACAACTAGTTCCTTTATTTTTTGCTTTCTCCTAGAAAATGTACTACAGTCTGTGACATGTTTTTACCACATTTCCGTGCTGAATACTAAAAAAATTTAATGCTTGGGGAATCTAAGGCTTGTAAAATAAGCCAAGTGGGATTCCTGAAAATACAGTGCATCACCTTGAAAGTTGTGAGGTCCATCAGTGAAGGCTTCACTTGGCTTGGGTGTACAAAGTATCTCAATTGTTTTTAAT
Source organism: Caretta caretta (assembly GCF_965140235.1). Classification (NCBI taxonomy): domain Eukaryota; kingdom Metazoa; phylum Chordata; order Testudines; family Cheloniidae; genus Caretta; species Caretta caretta. The sequence continues at coordinate 99,975,361 of NC_134212.1, forward strand.
TACATTTTATTTTGATGAAGTTTTGTGACCTAAACTTTGTGACCCTGACTTATTATAGATTTCTGGTTAGTGTTGCAAAATGTCCATGAATATTCATCCAAAAGCTGTCAGTAGAGCCTGAAGTTCTTTAATTTGATCCAACAGCTTATTGGGTTATGTGAGGAGGTTGGTTGGCAGCTTCAGTCTGGTTCCTAATATACAGGTGTCTGTAGTTAAAAACTGATCACAACTGGCACCCTTGTTGGCAGCCTCAGCAGGGAAACCAAGAACTGAATAAGCTCAGAAGCTGATGTGCCTCACCAGCAGTGATGAGAAGGTAATATGTAGTGCATTGCACTGCCCTAAGCTAAAATACTTCTGTTAACAAAGTTTCTCCTTTTGTCAAAATGGCACCTTTATGAACCACTGTGCTTTGAAAAGCAAAGTTTGGTATCTTATTACCCAGGGTTAATGGCCATGTCTATTAAAATGAGTTATCTTTAAAATTCTGTTTCAGAATCTCATGGGACATGAAGAGTGACTGAGTTGTGGTCAATACACATAAAAGCTGATGCAAAATCTTTCTTCAGTTTCTATGAGATTCTGTACTTGTAGCAGTCTTAAAAGAATGTCTTGATTTTTTTTTTATTTTAGATTCACAGAGAATAAAGACTTCCAGATCTATTGAAATTGAAACTAGGAAACATCTACTAGATGTCTTTCATCACTCAGACAAAATTGTTAAACATTTCATAACATACCAGTATGTATCCTCCAGAGTCAGACAGATACAGTCTAAGATAATGGGGCCATTTTATCCCTTTTATAGGCTATTCATTGCAGCTGGGCATATTAGCAACTGAGCTGTGATGAACAATAGTTCAAAGGACTGGACTGTCCTTTCCATTCCTGTAAATAGAAGGGCACTAATATTGAGCAGATTTGGTCTGAGCAAGATAGAAAAAGAAGGAATTGTTGGCTGGATAACATCCTCCTTTTTCCAGGACCCTGTAACAGTTCATCCACTGGAGTTTAGGCCCTTTAATTTTTGTAGGAAGGGCCTGGGATTCAATTGATTCTCTCTCTCTCTCTCTCTCTTGTCCTCTGCCCCCCCATCCTCCCAGAATATGGATATCCTCGTGGGAAATCTAAGTAGATAATACCAGAAGCACCATTTGCTTAGGATGTGTGCCTGCCTCTCATAAGGGTGTGTGAAGTAGGCCAGGGGTTTTGGAGGTGGATTGTGCAGCATGGGTATCTGGTGAATGGCAACAAAAAGGAAATTCTGCTTCTCAGGCCTTGTCTACACTAGCACAGTAAATCAGCCTAAATTATGCTATTTCAGCTACATGAATAACGTAACTGGAGTCACATAGCCTATTTCTCCACAGATCTGTACAGCTGGGAGGCCCCTAAATTTCTTTATCCAAGAAAATTAGAAGAAAACTTGTGTCGTTTCCTGAGGCTGTCTGGTTTTTGGATCTCATTTCCCTCCAGCAGGATATTCCTTCCTACCTCCCACAACTAACTTTAAGGCTAACACACTATCAAATAGCTTTGTGATTTATTCTGTATCTGAAAATTTATATTTTATATTTTTGGAGAGCATAGCTTTATGCAATTGCATAACCATGAAATATGTCAGTGTCACTAGCAGGCCAGTGAAGAGTTACTATTTTAAAAACTGATATTTTAAAAGTTTTTCAGATCTTTTTATAAAATTCTTTGTAACACATTTCCATGGCATTCTAGCCATATCATCTTAGTAACTGTTCAGTATTAGGCAGTGAGTCAGTAAACACTTGCTCATGAGAATACTCTCCTTGACTTGAGTGTAGCTACTCCCATGAATTAAGTTATACATGAAAAAGTTTGCAGGATTGGAATCTTTGTATGAGCTATAAATACAGTCATTCCACTAGCTTTAAGAAAAGGAGTACTTGTGGCATATGCATTCGATGAAGTGAGCTGTAGCTCACGAAAGCTTATGCTCAAATAAATTGGTTAGTCTCTAAGGTGCCACAAGTACTCCTTTTCTTTTTGCGAATACTGACTAACACGGCTGTTACTCTGAAACCTCCACTAGCTTTAGTTTCAACAAACAGCTCATATCATCACATTCTAATAAGGTCTCCAGTGAGACCCTGATCACCACTCCAACCCCTTTACATAAGGGCAGAGGGCTGGAGTGGTGTAAAGAGGGTCTAAAACTCCCAGATCCAGCTGCAGGAAAACTACCCTGGCACAGGAACTGAGGAAGACAACCATAGATTTTACTCTGAAGATTTCTTCACACTTCAGTGCAGAAGCATGCCAGGGTAGGACTGGGGAGTAGGAATGGTGTGGCAACTGCAGAAGTGGGTGGAGCCACAGCCTAAAGTGTTGCGGAGGCGCTGGGCTACACTGCTGGCCATAGATGGTGACAGGATAAAATAACTTAGGGAGCCCTCCATTCTTGTGTGAATTATAGGGAGAGTCACTCCGGCCACTGGAGCAGTGCAGAATCTCAAGTTTGCAAAATCACTTTTTTCCCCCTGCGCTGAGTTCCCACCCTTTGTTGGGTAGCTATATTAAGAGTAAAGAATCAAGACTAAATGTTTATGGAAACTTCAATTACCTGTGATATTGTGACCCTAAGAGCACCCCAGTGTCAGATGGCAAGGGACTCCCTGGTATGTCGGAGTGAGTTTCATCTGGCTTGACTAGCCTAGTGAAACCCATTTAGATACAGTGAGTTGGGGTTTGTAAGGTGTCCTATGTGAATGAGTGACACAGTGATCATAAATATTATGAAATGGATGTATTAACCCTACATGAAGAATTATGGATCTTCAATATTATGCTTTAAAGTCAGTGACAAAACAACAAAGGGAGAGAGAGAGAAACAAGTTTTCTGCCAGCTATCTACTTGTCTCCTATGTACATTAAGCATGGTGGAATCAAAATAATGCAAGCTCCCTCCACCTGCTGATTTGCATATAAATGGGAAGTCCCCAGGAAGGGAAGAACAGCATGAGGTCCTCCTAACTCGGGGCGGGATATACCATGAGTTTGGGAAGATATAAGGAGAGAGAAGAAGCTGTCTTTGGCTTGTTGTGTCAGTCTAGTGATGGATCCCGAGAACTCATGCAAACTGAGAAAGATAGGTCCTTCATCTGAGAGGGTTGAAGTGTCTGGGAACTGAGTATAGGTGACAAACATGCTGAGGCAAAGATATTTCACCAAGGAAGATAAGGAAAACCAGCATCTGTGGTGGTTCTGACAGAGTCAATCATGGCTGGAAAGAAAGGAATGTTCCAGGAAACGGTTGGACGTTTCAGGGAAGATGGCTTTGGAGGGATTTGGGGTGTGTTGGGGTCACCTGGCTGGTGAAGATCAGTGTGTGACTGCTGGAGTCAGAGTTGCTGAACGAGGCTGCTCAACACAAGCATTCACTGAGTATATGCTGACAGGGAGTTACAGCAGCAAATCATTTTAAGGTACTCAAAGTTACAGCATAAACAGTGACAAACCTCACACTGGTGTGAATTGCACCCCAGAATGTGACAGATATTAATTTAGTACTCTTTAGCAAAATGTTTTATATATAAATTTGAAAGCTTGAAACTTAAACTGACAAATATACAACATGATCCAGTTTTCTATTAATATTATAGATATATTGAGCAGTATATTTTTTGAAACTGGTTCAGTGCTGTGTAGTAGTATCTAACACATCTGTACGGTGTTAATTTTTATGGACTCATTAGAGGCTTTCAGTTTAGCAACTTGCACTGTCTTGGGAGTTATTTTAAGATTTTGAATAGAGCTGATATATTGCAAGCCTATTATCTTATTCAATGGTCAAATTTCTTGACCAGGTTCTATGATCTATGCTTTTATATTGTGATCCACACTTATTCTAATATGGGGGTTTGGGGTTTTTTTGTTTTGCAGTCATAACTGACTTGGTAAGTGTTATTGATGCTCAGAGTACTCATCTGTATCAAGATGACAGAGATAGTTATGCCTGTGGGTAAGTTTTTTGAATAGAGATTCATCAGTTCTGCAAAAAAATGTGTGCACTTCCACAAAATTTATAAAAACATGACTAATGACTCAAACTTAAAAGTTTCTAAGACTAATCCATGTTGCCCATAGGAGATTCCAGAATCCCTCAGTACAGGAGATAAAAAGCAATAAACAAACACTGTTACTACATTTTTATTATTATTTGTGGCTGAGCCTTTTGACTCGACTGACTGCAAAAGATATCCAAGTTTCATGTATGCATTCAGGCAGTGAATCCCAAGTTTCTTCCAAACTGGCTGCAGTTAACAAGCTAGCCATTGCTTAACTTAGACTGGGCAGGATGAGCAGCTGGTCTTTGGAACAAGTTGGAAAAGATGTAATGAGCTGGCCCTTCCGATTGATTTGGAGAAACAGAGCGCATTACTGTCCTTTTTATATGCCACTGAAATGGCACTCATCTGTCACTAGAAAACAGGTTGTTGGCTGATATATTTTTTTCTGGTGTGTCCAGAAGTAATTGGTTTGTATATCTGCTGGCAGAGTAAGTCCTGACTAGATGTTATAAGACAGGGATATTGCAAAATAACTCCCTGTGGTATCTTTCAAATTCAGAAGGCAAATATTTGTATATTCAGTGGATAATGCAGTCAGAGGAATATTTTATGCACGTCATAATCCCATCTGGTAAAATTCAAAAAAATATGTGATAAGGTGATTGTTCTCTGAGAATATTTACAGTCTTTTTTTGACAATGATCTGCGTGTTTACAGATGTTTTAATGAAGAGTTGAGAGTTTGGAAACACTTTTAAAGCTCCCCCAATTTGTGACCCTCCTGAGAATTTTAATTAAAGTTATTGGAGAAATCTCCATGTTGGGGAGGAAGGGGCAAAAAGGGAGGAAGGGGCAAAAAGGGAGGCACTTAAATGTATTGTATTTGTTCTGGATCCACTCTTGCTGGGTAGTCCCAGTCAGACCAAAACAAGCAAGCAAAATCTATGAATGTTGGCAGCTTTTAAGCTTTTCATACTGAGCCAAGTCACTTAATGGCAATGAGTTTAGAGGTTTGCTCACCAGAGTTTTATTTCTGATAACTAGGACCTAAATGAACTGCTTTTCATGTGGCCAGTGTGAGTGTGTCAATAACTCTGAAGATGTTTTCTCATGAATGTCCACTGGAAATTTATGTTCACCGCCAAAAATGTAGTTCTGTTATGTTGCTTACAGCTTAAGAACGTTACGCAGGATATGTGATTTGAATAATGGCCCTCATTTAGGTTTCTGAAACGTTTTTTACCCATTCCTAGTGAAGGCAAAAAGTAGACATTTAAAGGCTGTTAAAATGCGGGGGTTTTTTGTCATGTGAGATGTGTAACAGCCTCAGTCCTGTTCCTAATCGACTGGTGTGGCTATTTATAAACAAGAAAGAAAGAAACAACAATGCAATCATAAGGGTAGCCTTTTTGGATTCCTCAGCACAAAGGCCAAGAATGGAAACAGAGCTCAATACTATAGAATTATACTTCAAAACAAGATGGAGGCATGCTTGTAGAGACACGGGAGGATGGTACTGATGCCAGCTATGTGTCTCATACTCTGATGTGTAAAAGGAAGGCTTCAGTCCACAGTGTTGTCAGTCATATTTAGAGATGGGTAATTACAGCAAACAAGTATTCATGAATATACTTGCAAATAAATCTGTCCATTCTCTACTTGTAACTCCTTTTTTATTCACTTAGTCATGACTGGTTGAATGTGTGAGGGTTGTTTGTTTGGTTTTTTTTTGGCGTGGGAGGGGGGGCACAAGAGTGGAAATGGATCTTGATTTCAAAACCTCCACCATTCAGGGGAGTTCAGAGTCAGGCTGTTCCAATGGCTTTTGATATGAGACAGATATCTGCAAGATCTGGATCTTGGTTTGCAATTTGAACTCTCTTCCCCCAAAGTCAAAAGTTCTCGTGTGTGTTTTTTTTTTTAAATCCAATGATTCTTTAATGTCTTTGGTTTCTGTGCTGCAAAAAATAAAGTATTTGAATCTGATCTCATTGGTTTTATATTGTTATGACTCAAGTGACTTAGGTAGAGTTATTCTTTATATACATCAGTGTGAGATTTAAGTAAATATAGACAACCATCCTCCTATCTCTTGATGCTTTTTAATTTAACAGTTGAATTCTATTTTCTGGTACATACTCACCACTTTCATTGATCTTTTTCTAAGAAAGGACAAATTAAAATGCAGTAATCAGAAGTTCTCAATAGAAAGAGGACAGCCATATTTACCAGCTCTTTTTATATTGTTCCAAAACGTCTAATCATCCTTTTGCAACTTTCAAATGTTCATCTCTTCCCTTTTGACTTTCATGTGGATTAATGTTGTTTTTTAAAGTTCTGAAGCATTATTACCAACCTTTCAAATATCAGATTTGCTTCATTAGTCTATGGATAGCTTGTCTTCTCCTAAATAACACCATGTTCTATATGGAGCAATCTTAAACAGTTGAGAAACTACAAAAATAATGGATTTTTTTTTTACCATTCTTCATATTGCTGTATTATGCTCCACAACGTCTCTAGCTATAATGTAAATGACAAAACAGATTTGTTTGTTTTTCAGCCTGCCTCTGAGTACAACATAGCATTTCTTTGAATGACAGTTTTGAGTAGTGTCATAATAACTGTTTCCTCAAACAAGCACTATAAGTTATGGAACCATACTTTATCATTCTTTAGATAAAGATATCTATTAAACTGTTATCTCTTCTATCCTCTTTCAAGATTCCTGATGAATTAATAATTACAAAACATTACATTTGCTCATACATCTTGTTTCTTGTCGTGATGAACATAGAATTTCCATTGTCTCTTTTTCTATCAAACAATATACATTGGCATATACTTATGAAATCTACTACAGACAAAATGAGTGCAAGCTTAATTCTGAATTGAGTATAGCCAGGTGCACAAACCTGATATTTTAATCTGAATGTCTGAACTATATTAATATTTTTGTTCTCACTCCCTCTTTAATGTTTCAGAGGATTCAAATGTATGTTGGAAAAAGGGACCTGTCAAAGGTACTAATCCTGCAAACCTTGACTCAAATAAACAGTTCTACCAAAGCCCTTGGATAAATAAAACCCACTCATGGGAATAAGGAGTTATAGGATCACATCTGAAGATTTTACTGAGTGCCAGTGGACCAATTAGTTTACTATATATTAAATATGAGTTTTATATCCCTTTAAGATGTGTTGGCATGCCAAATGTCTTTTTGTAGGAAAAAAATTGACAACTTTTACATCATACCTTTTCAGTGAGGCTGCAGAGACATTAACAGCATGAAGTAAATCATTCATCTGGTAAATGGATGGCCAAACTATGATTAACCCTTCCACAAACGCACAAGGATGGGGATGACTCAAAGTATCACTTAATCTGCACAATGGTAAATTATCACGGCAGTCCTTGTGCTTAATGTGGGATGGGGGAAATGTATCCGAGAGATGCCAGAATATTAGAAGTTGCAATTTTTTTTAAAGTGTGTTCCACAGTTCCATCCAGATGCTCCCATGTGTCCAACATTCTGATCATTTATCTTTCTGACTTGCCAATATACTGTGCACTTAATTACAAATTAACTCAAAAATTGACCCAAATGATAAGGTTTATATTTAGAAATGAAACATGAATCAGTGATTCAATTTAAACAGTGCTTAATTTGTAATTAAAGATGTGAGGGCTCAAGCAACTCTTTTACATTCATAACTGATGCAGCAAGCCTTGAGGTGCTGGGGATCAGCTCTGGCAAGCCCTGGCACAAATTAAGCCCTGAATTTGAGCCTTCACTTGAGCTATCCATAAGTTGTGTAGAGAAATGATCATATAGCCAATTTTTGTATTTTTACATACAGGACCATCTGATTAAACATCTAGTCAGATGTTGTAGGCAGGTATACCACTAAAATGCAGGTTTGCGATGGCCTATAAACAGCCATGAACATATGGTACAAAAAAAATTACAGGGAGAAGTTGCTGGAAAAACCAATATTGACCTATAGTCCTTCTAGTGAATGCCCAAATTGCCATTAAAATAGTCCATTAAGTCAAAATCTTTTCTGGTTCAAAATAACATCTAATCCTCTATTTAACTTAAAATTATTTGCATTTTTCCCAGTTAAGACACAGCTTGTTCTGAGGATCTTTTTTGGGGGGGAAAAAAAAAGCTAAGTACAAAGTGTAAAACATTTCTATGAAAAATACTGCAGATAATCAGATGAAGGCATGTTACCTGACTATGAGAGTAAGAATGAGGAAATTAAGGATGATTGACTTCAACCCTTTGGAGAACTTGGTTCAGACTGAGCAATTCACTTACGTCTTTCTTTAAAAGTGTAAATAGGCCTAATGTTCAGGTCGGGATCTTCTTTAATCCTGATGTACGGCATGAGTAACTCCACTGAAGCCAAAATGAGAGGAGAATCAGACCCTATAAATGCACTCACTGGTACGGCCAGAGTGCCACTGGAGGAGCAGTTGAATGGTGGCCCATTGGAACAGCAGTAGAAAATGGAGGGACACAAGAACAGGGTTCCACGCTGACTGAGCCTATTGGGAATGGGAAATCCTAGAGAAGTCATGAAAGGGAGGAGCAAAGAGTGATCTTCACTATTTATTCTTTTAAAATTGTACCTACAAGAAAAAGGATTGCAAAAGCTGTAACTACTCTAACACTTCGTAATGTTATCCTGTCAGATCTCACTATATAAGGTTTGGCTGGATCAGCACTTGATACAAACTTTCAAGGAAAATTTCTCTTCCCTCTTTATCACTACTGAACCAGTGACCCAATGTGTATTAGACAGAACTGGGGACTAGTCCCAGGACTGATGAGTAATCAGTTTCTACTGCATGATCTGCCTCCTCAACTTTGTGTTGTGCTTATTGGGTGCAACTGAGAATCCATGCTGTAATTATTCAATAAAAATATTAGTTACCCACTTCCCCAAATAATCCATGGAGCATTTGCTGGTCATCTGTGAAGTATTGGTTCTAGTATTTCTTTCCAGCTGCTAAATTGCATTAAAATAATTATTCTCACAATTACCCCTGTGAGGTAGGGAAGTGTTATTGTCCCCAGCCAACAGATAGAAAACTTAAGCACATTCCCTTCTGTGGTAAAACCAGTGAGAGAGGTTCTGGGGGGAAAAAAATTGAGAGGATCTCTTCAGAGTGTCTTCTCCACAACTTATGTCCGGTGAGAATTGTTTCACACACAATAAGCAGTGGCACCAGGCTGCTGTAAACTGGTGGATCCTCAGGGATCCACACATGGCCAAAACCATCCGCACAGAGACTCAGAAGCTCTGACCAACATCTTGGTGATTCAACGGAGCTTTCATGGACAAGATAATACAGCTGGCCTTGTGTTATCTGAGAAGTGTCTGTGGGACCAGAGGGTAAATATGGTGTGTCCCTTCCTCTGACTCCAATTCTTTATGTCCCCAGCCTCCCAAGTGTCTGTTGCTCCATTAGCATGGAGCTTTGACTCCTGGAATGACCTGTAGGAGAACAAAGTAGGGTAGTTTGGGGAAAAGTGCTGTGGAGATGACTGCCTCACCTTCTTGAAAGAGGACAGATATCTGTTTGTCTGAATCTGGGTTAAACAATCTAGGCTTGAGAGACTGTGACTTATCTAGGATCATACAGGAAGTCTATGCAGAGCCAAGAACAGAACTCAGATCCCTCAGTTCCTGTCCCTGTACCTATATCGATGTCAGCAAAGGGGACAGTGGAGTGTAGCTTTTTCAAAGCTTCTCTGCTTTCTTGCTCCTCGCCACCCCTCGTGCATTGGCTAAGGCCCTCTTTTCATCCTGTCTCCAACAAGACTGCTAAGTTAACTGCACCAATGGGTGAGCAGCAGTCATGAGAGTAAGGGATGAGTGAGAGGGAAAGCAACATAACAGCTAGACAACTTGGGGAAGAGGAAGGGAGGTGGCAGCTCTTGGGGGGGAGGGGATGGGCAATAGAATCCACCGTGGAGAGTAAACAGTGCCAAAGTAGGAGTCGGATGATACTAGCAATAGGGACTGCAGCTTGAATAGATTTCCTTTATTCTTTCCCCTCCTCTGGCCCTGAAGCTTTGCCTTTAAACCTGTTCATGTGTTTTTACATTCTCTTCCCCCCACCCCCCGCCCCCGGGAAGTATCTGGATTGGCCTCCTCCCCCGCTTCTTTATTAGCTTTAAATCAATTCATAAACTTAAAGAGTGGTTTTAAAAATCAAAAGAGCAGTTTTCATCAGGTATATTTTTTTTAAAACGGGTCTGAAAAAATGGTAGTGTGAACATGATAGCTACAGTACATCTGCAAATGAATAATGAATTCAGCTTATTTGGCATGAGACCAAAAACAGTATATGAATCAGTGGAATGCTGCAGGGCCCTGTCAAGAACCAATCTAATGATCAGCAGTCATATTGTGTGAGGAAAGTGTATACCCATTATCTGTGGTAAATACTTTTCCAGTCATGCAGAGCAATAGATTTTATAACTCCAGGTTGAAAGTTGAAGATTGTATTTGATATTTGTTATATTGTGACATTATGAAATGACTTACTAGGACAGGAAGACTAGAATGAAGAATCAAATATAAAAGTAGAACAAACTCCACATCTGTACTTAGTTTGCACATTGTATAGCAAACATCTAATGGGGGTTAGACTAGATGATCATTGCAGTCCCTTATGACTTTGTGGTTCTACAATCGTTGACCTGGATTTGAAAATGTATTGTACTTATGGACACAAGGTTGTCAAAGGAGGTCTATTAGCTCAAGATCTATGTTCACTACCATCCTGATCCATACTCTGGATCCCTACCTCTGTCGTCAACCCTTTTTCACGTGTGCATAAGACTTCCCAAGCTCCTATTTTTCCTTCAGCCTCATTACACTCTGAGTTAGTTTATTCTCTCAGAAGCTGAAACGACAAAATAACCCCGATGAGCAAGCCATGATGGGAAGATTTGTGCAGCTCAGACACTTTTTTGGAATGCTGGTATCTACTGTTGTTGGCAGAGGTTCCAGTGGAGAGCCCAACTCCCCTGTTGGGGGAACCAATAAGAAACTACTACAAGGCTTTTAAACAGTTGCAGATTACTTTTATATGTTCCCTGGTATAGACTATAGGCCAAATTCAAAAGTCTGTCTAAACTTTCTTCGAAATCCCTCAACATATAAATTGCACCAATTGACACATGGATTCCTTTAAATTCACCCCCATTTATTGACGTATAACTCTCATAGCACCTTCAAAATTGGTCCACTGAATCTCAAGGATTATAAACTGGTATAATGTACATGCCCAGTAGCATGGACAGAGAGCTATATCAGGAAAAGCAACTAACAGCAGGCTGTAAATAGGTGCAAGTTATGTTAGTGGGTGGCCTACTTCAAGATACACTTATTATATCTTCTTGGGTTTTTTTTCTTGCTTACACCCCTTTCTCGGCATGTAAATTACACCATCTTAGACTGTTGGTGGCTCCTAAATGGGGCTATGTGTTTTTGAAGACCTCTACCATAAGTAGGAATTAAAAATAAGAATATTCTTGCCATATTTAGTAGTAGAACAAACTAAAGTTGGGGGCACAAGGAGCCTGATTTGCAGAAAAACCCGATGAAAAAGGAAGCCATCATACTGTCGAGCACATGGAGATTTCTCTGTAGATGGAGGGGAAAGGACTAAGTGCAGTGGTCCTAAAAGATTCATTTTCTGAACCAAGATAATTTTTTATGCTGCTTCCAGACTCTTACCCTGAAAGTATAGGTGTCACTGGCTCCCTGTCCATGTGTGAGAAACAGCATGGACATGATTGGAATCCTTCTGTTATCTCAGGGGACAATGTCATGTAGATCAACTATCCCCAGGCTCCATCCACCCTCCAAAATCTGAGTGGCCCTAGTGGTGTAGACAATTTGCTTGCAAGAGAGCAAGGAACAATGAGATTTTGCCTTGGCTCCTCTCCTCAAAGTTTCAGGGCTGTTCCTGCCAATCACCTCCATTTTGATAGGGCCAACATTGTTCCTTTGGTGAAGCAAAAATAAAGTAATTATTTCACAGAGGTGTATTTCAAATACAACAGAATAGGAATATTCAAACTAAAGAAAACAATACAAACAAAAATCAAAACCTTTCAGTAGTAGTTGAGACAACAAATCAGAGTATGAACTAGTAACAGGAGAGGTTTTCAGTTGCCTTGTGAAGTTGAGAGGGAATCAATTGTTAGCATTTCCTCTGGAAGTTAATCTAGCCATAGTCCATCATCACCTTCTCATTACAGGTGCTACATATAAAGTTTAGGGTTGCCAGACATCCGTTTTTTTGACTGGAACGCCCAGGGGAAAAGGGACCCTAGCAGCTCCAGTCGACACTGCTGAGCGGGCCATTAAAAGTCCTTTCGGCAGTGCAGTGGGGGCCCGGGGCTAAGACAAGCTCCCTCCTGCCCTAGCTCTGCACAGTTCCTGGAAGTGGCTGCCAGGTCCTTGCGGCCCATAGGCACAGGGGCGGCCAGGGAGGCGTAGTGCGCTGCCCCTGCCCCGAGTGCTGGCTCCACAGATCCCTTTGGCCAGGAACCGCAACCAATGGGAGCTGCGGGGGTAGTGCCTGTGGGAGCAAGGGAAGCTTGCAGAGCCTCCTGCCCGCCCATGCACCTAGGGGCTTCCGGAACCTGGTGGCTGCTTCCTGGGAGCACTTCCAGGACCTCACCCCGAGCCCCTGGCCTGATCCTGAGCCTCCTCCTGCACCCAAACTCCCTCCTGAAGCCCTCACCCTCTCCTGCATCCCAGCCTCTTGCACCTAAACTTCCTCCCAGAGCCCAGACCCCCCCCCCAATACCCTGCCCCAGCCTGGAGCCCCCTCCTTCACTCCAAACCCCTCATCCCCAGCCCCACCCCAGAGCCTGCACCCTCAGCTGAAGCCCTCATCCCTGTCCCGCACCCCAACCCCCTGCCCCAGCCTGGAGCCCTCTCCCACACCCTGAAATAATTTCTAGCCCCACCTTAGAGCCCACACCCCAGCCAGGGCCTTCACCTCCTTCCCACGCCCAGCTCCCTGTCCCAGCCCAGTGAAAGTGAGTGAGGGTGGGAGAGAGTGAGCAACGGACAGGGGGGAGATCGAGAGAGCGGGGGGCGGGGTCTCAGAAAAGGGGTGGAGCAAGGTCATGGCCTCGGGGCATGGGGGGGGTGGGGCAGAGGTGTTCAGTTTTGTGTGAGTAGAAAGTTGGCAACCCTAATAAAGTTATATGTTTAACCCAGCCAGGCAACTTACAAAATACTTCACCATTCACCTGTGACGGATTGCCCCTCTTTAAGGTGCCACCTGATGTACTGGGATGCCACTGAGTCCGCCTGTTCCACCAGCCTGGGCCCCTTTACCCTGTCTTGCTGAGCCAGGTTCTTAAGCCTCCTTTAGCACACACAGAGGCAGGGCCACGCCCAGCTGCAGACACAGACACTGAGATCAGCTCTGAGAAGACTCAGCTTAAGGGACTTGCACTCAGGTGCCCACCTCCCTTGGAGTACAGACCCAAAGGTATATTGTCTTGCACTGTATAGAAAAATCCACACAGCACAAGCTCATAAAATTTGCCCCCCCCTATGGATTGCACAAACTGGGTTATGTTATTAACAAGAAATATGTGTAAAAACTTCAAAAGACCGATTTTAAGTAATTATAAGGGACAGCAAACAGAACAAAGCTGATTATTAAGCAAATAAAACAAAACATGCAAATTAAGCTTGATTCACTAAAGAAACAGGTTACAAAATGTAATTTCTCACCCTAAATGTTGAATTAGGGAGGATGCAGACTTTCTGTTGCTTAGAGTTCCAGTTATCTCTTCTTACAAACTGGACCCCGTCTCAGTCTGGACTCACCCCTGCTTTTCCCCTCAGGTACTTTCAGCAGTCTTTCTTCTTGGGTAGGCAATGGAGGAGAGTCCAGATTAACCTGCTCGCCAGCTTTAAAAATAATTTTCCTAAGGTGGGAAACCTTTGTTTGGTCCCCATTCCCCTACAGAAGAAAAGTACAAGCAGTGTCTAAGATGGTATTTTGTATCAGGTGATCTTACCACCTGACCTGGTCCTGTCACAGCTAAGTCCCAGAACACCTCTCAGGAAGGAGAGAGATTAGTATCTTCACAGTTTTATTGTTTCTTCCTAATGGCCCATCAAGGCTGTGATGGTCCGCTGTCTGGTGGGTGTCTCCCAAATACACACACAGTCGTAACTGTTACATAGCCAATATTCCTAACTTTAGATATAAAAACGCATACAAATTGGATAATCATATTCAGTAAATTATAACCTTTCCAATGATACCTTAAATGAGCCATCTTGCAAAAAGTATATTTTAGTTATGCCATATGCATACCATAACCATATTTATGTGAAGAATATGGGGTGTAACGTCACATCACCACCACTCTGGACTGTTGCGCACGCACACTCCCCAAATCTCCTCTGCACATATATTCTGAATGTGTTTTGAGGTCATTCTTGGATTACTAATGTGGTGTTTGTTTTTAGCTGATATGCTATCGTGGAACTGATTTTAAAGCACTGCCAAATTAATTGTAAAAGAATTTCCAGAGTTGTCTGTCTGAATTAGTTATTCAGAAATATTGATCACCTCTGTGGTGTTAGTCATTTTTTATTATTTATCCAAATCATCCTAATACTGTTATTCTGTTTACCATCAAAAACTGCAGTACTTCACTTTATATAGGCCAAATCCTGCTCTTGCAAACAGTTACACATGGGAGTAGTCCTTTCTTTCACACTTGTCCCAGAGAATTAAGTTGTTGATCCAGCTCTGCTGAAAGGAACGGCGATTTTGCTATTGTTTTCAATGGGAGCAGGATTGGGCCTTAAGAAGGGGCCCTGAAGGAGAATGTGAGTTTGGCAGTAACCTTGGGATACCTACTCCCTAGGCAATTAGCATGAGAAGAGGAAGGACCGGGAAATATTTGCTTTTCTACAATGCACTTGAAATTAACTTTACTGGTGCCTCTGGAAACAAGCACTTTGCAGACTCAAAAGCCAGCAAGCAAGTCTAAATTGTATGGATTTTTTTCCCATTAAAATAGGTTAAAAGGCCTAATTGCTTTCCCTTGAAGAGAAATGAGCTTCTGTTGGTTACTTAGCAACAAGTGACAGTTTGCCTTTTTCCTTTTTATTCAAGAGAATTCAGTACAAACTTTGCAGGAACACGTTCAATTCATATTTCTATTCTTCATAAAACAAACTTTCTGATATTGTTTTGCTAGGCTTTAAAAAAACTGCTTAAAATAAACCCTAATAACTGTAATATATTTACTTCCCTTCTAGCATGATAATATACATAAAAATGTGGGCAAGAAGAATATTTTGCTACTCATTCCATTTGTACTAACAGAGGAAATAGCAGGTCCCCTGCTGCACTGAAATTAGAAATGAGCTTAACAGTTTCCAAGCCTTCAGAAACTCTAAATATGAAAATGATCATCGGCCTGTGATTCTGGTATGGAAATATCATTATATATTATGATAGTAACACTGCTGCCTGTAGCATGACCACCCACCAGCTTCCAACACCTCGTTCCCTTGTATGTGGACCCACCCATCCCATGTAAAACGCTGTGGAGGAGCAACATTCAACCGCTGCTATACCACAAGGAGGTAAAATATCTTCTCCTATGTAAAGTCAGGAGCATTTCAGATTTAAATCCCCATTGGGAGGGGGCATGCACATATATGTGACATGATTTTTTTTTTTTTTGTAGCCTTTTGGTATTCCTGAGAAATTCAAAATATTTTGTTTTTTGTTTCTGGATTGATCCAGAATGTATCTATTTTTGTTTTTGTTTTGGTTACCAAATTGAAAAACTGGCTATTTTGTAGCGCTCCAGTGCTGAGCAACTCCTGTAGATTCTGAGCACCTTCACTTCCAGCAGTTGTAGGATTGAGCCAATGGCCTTCACCCAAAGGCCGTTGGGAGTCTTTCCATTGACTTTCTTGGGCTTTGGATCAGGCCCATCTGAATAACTCAGGAGCAAATAAGGTCCTTATCAATGTATGGCTCTTTATCCATTTCTCAAACATATGCAGTGGCATTAAATGCAGAGGACATGCAAATAGTTTTTATGGCAATACTTTACTTCATTAGGAGTATTAGTATGAGCAATTTTGCCTTACTAGGTTATGAACCTGACCAATTGATGTATATTGCACCTTGCTAAGAGCTATTTTAACAGAAATTAATACTAAAAATATATTTTAAAATTATTACTTTATGGTAAAGTAGTAAATTAAAAATGATTTCCCTTTCTCAACCTTATTTTTGACGTTTATAATGAAATATATGGTCAGATGTTGGCATGTAGCTGTGAGCAGTAATTTTTTATTTGTTTTTAATGAATAACATACCCCTGACAGTTGTACTGCCATTTTCTGGACTTTAGAACAATGAATTTATGCCCAGGAGGGTACCACAGATCACAGAAAATGAACTTTAACTAGATCTGAAAATTCATATATCAAAATATTCTCCATGTAAAAACATGGGGTGCTTTTTTTAATGTGCTGAAATAAAAACACCGTGCAGAGTGAAATTACCTTGATTTCAAAAGTAATTTTTTTTTTTTACTGAAAATGATGAAACAATACAGTTAAGATAAATGGAAGTAATAAAATTGAATACATTATTCAGATGTCCTTGATTGAATAGGAAATATATCCACTTATGTGGGGAAAAATAATTTTAAATACATGATTAATCTGTGGAACTCACTGCCACTACATATTATTGAGACAGACATGCTGAGACCAGTCCTGTAAGATGCTGAATACTCTCAACCACTAGGGTACTCAATAGTTTGCAGACTCACTATCTTTCAGTTATGAATTTGTTTCACCAATATCACTTATTTAATCCATGCATAGGTCAAATTTTAAAATCAGATTGGAGAAGAAAGTTTCTCCTCCAACTTTAAAGAAATGGTATCTACAGTTCAGAATATCCCAGGTGACTGTTTGAGAAATAAGGACTATCCAGGTCATTCTTGCTAAACAAACAAGAATTGTAGTTTGGCAGCATGTTCGTTATAAAAGATCATTTCTAGAAAGATACAAGAGAGCTAAAATCAACTTTAGTGACAGTAAAAGAAAAACCTATCTGACTTGTTTATCTGAGATACATCATGGTATCTGAAAACATCTTAGCATCTTGTGAAGCGGGGGATGAAATGCAGAATACATTCAGTCCTGGAATTAAATGTTAATGAACTGACTTCTTTTTACAGTCACACTCTTAAAATAAATAAATTAAATAAAAAGCTTGATGATCATTTTTTCCTGCTCAGCTGTGTTCTTTTACATCTTATCCTCGGCTCCCTAGGTTTCCTTTTGATGTGAAACTCAACAAGCCTACTGTAGATATCAGTTTTGAAAGAGAGAAATTACTTTCTGAAATACATGCTATGTTTCTAAAAGATGCCATTGCTGATATATTGAAAAATCAGGTGATTGCTTCTTGTGTAAAAGGACTTACTTTTTCAAAATATCACCTGACTCTATAAAGAGATGAACTTCCAGAGCTGTTCACTTGATTTCACCACTTGTACATTTACTTATTTATTAATCAAGTCATATGAATGGATTCAGATTCACTGCTGGAAGGACATTGGACATGTCTGTTTACCAGTGAAAAGATGGCGCACATTTGGAAGGGAGCAATCATGAAAACTGAAGCCAAAACAGCATTCACTACAGGCTTGGTCTAAAGTTTTCCATAGACTTCAGTGATCTTTGGCTCCAAATGACAAAGTTTTGACTATGCAAGAGGACAGTTATACAGAATGCAGTTTCTCAGTGAACAGCAGAAAGGAAGCAATCTAACAATTATTACTTTTTACAAAACAAAAATGTTCATTGTTGTTGGCAGGTCACTGAGAATATCCCCAAAGGGTGAGAGAAGATTAAAATTATAATTAAAATTATAATTTTGGAGGTTGCACAGCACAATTGTTTGCCCACTTCAAAGACTTCAGATTTTAAAACACTTTGCCATAACCTTGCTTCCAGTACCCCAGTGTGCTTTTCATTACAGACTTTTACATGCACTTATTATTATACTATCCTACGACAAAGGGGAAGGAAGAAAAATTTTGCAACCCTTATGGAGCATTCCAGCTAAGTACAGGAAGTACTGGGGCATATTGAAGAGATGAAAGTCTGTACATGTTGACTAGAGTTGGGCAAAATTGTTTGAATGAATAATGTGTTCACTGAAAAATGCAGTTTGAACCAAACCAAAATTGTGACCTGAATGACAGATTTTACATGAATTTGCCAAATACCTTTGGCCAAAACCATTTTTTAAGGAGACTTAGATGCCATTCACAAAATGGGAATGAGGAGGAGATTTTTTGAACCAGAAGCACAGATTTTAAAAGGAATTTTTTTTTTCCTTTGGGCTGCTGGAAAGCAGGTTTTAAGCTGAAAGCAATTAGAGGTTGGGGTTTTTTTGTCTCTGCTTGGGGGCCAGAGCAGAGACAAAAGGGAGTTGTCTTTTGTGAGCTGGAATTTTCTCTACCTAAAGGCAGGGTAGTTAACCTCCTGCAGGGAAATTCAGAAGTCTTCACAGACCTGAAGTTGTTTTTTACCTAAGAGCAACTAGAGGGGTTTTCTGTCTATTTGCCTGGAGACAAAGGTGTTAGGTTTTTTTTTAAAAGAATTTTTCTGGAGGCTGACAATCACTATCAGAGAATATAGGTATCATATTACAGCACAGTAAAATTTTACAAGCCAAGTTTTTTTTGTTTGTTTGTTTTCTTTCTAACTCTCAGGTGTAAAGTTAGTTAAAAACAGAGAGGCAAACATGACAGAGCCCAAGGCAGAAACAGCCAAAGAGGCTGCACACAGGAGAGCTATGGAGGCAAAGGCCAAAGAACTGGAGGAGAAGGAAAAAGAGAGGAAGCATGTGGAGGAGATGGAGAAGGCAAAGGCTCAGCAGAATATACCAACAAACCCTAGCAATCCTTCTCCAGGTACCACTTCCCATCCCAAAAAGTTCCCCACCTACAAGACAGGCGATGATACCGAGGCCTTCTTAGAAAACTTCGAAAGTGCCTGTCTTGGGTACAAAGAAAAGGAGTACTTGTGGCACCTTAGAGACTAACCAATTTATTTGAGCATAAGCTTTCGTGAACTACAGCTCACTTCATCGGATGCATACTGTGGAAACTGCAGAAGACATTATATACACAGAGACCATGAAACAATACCTCCTCCCACCCCACTCTCCTGCTGGTAATAGCTTATCTAAAGTGATCACTCTCCTTACAATGTGTATGATATTCAAGTTGGGCCATTTCCAGCACAAATCCAGGTTTTCTCACCCCCCCACCCCTATACACACACAAACTCACTCTCCTGCTGGCAATAGCTCATCCAAACTGACCACTCTCCTTACAATGTGCATGATAATCAAGGTGGGCCATTTCCAGCATAAATCCAAGTTTAACCAGAATGTCTGGGGGAGGGGGGTTAGGAAAAAACAAGGGGAAATAAGCTACCAATTTATTTGAGCATAAGCTTTCGTGAGCTACAGCTCACTTCATCGGATGCATACTGTGGAAACTGCAGAAGACATTATACACACAGAGACCATGAAATAATACCTCCTCCCACCCCACTCTCCTGCTGGTAATAGCTTGTACAAGCCGTCAAGAACACCATCTCCGATAATGTCACGGCTAACCTGGTGGCTGAACTTTGTGACTTTGTCCTTACCCATAACTATTTTACATTTGGGGACAATGTATACCTTCAGATCAGCGGCACTGGTATGGGTACCCGCATGGCCCCACAGTATGCCAACATTTTTATGGCTGATTTAGAACAACGCTTCCTCAACTCTCGTCCCCTAACGCCCCTACTCTAGTTGAGCTATACTGATGACATCTTCATCATCTGGACCCATGGAAAAGAAGCCCTTGAGGAATTCCACCATGATTTCAACAATTTCCATCCCACCATCAACCTCAGCCTGGTCCAGTCCACACAAGAGATCCACTTCCTGGACACCATGATGCTAATAAACAATGGTCACATAAACACCACCCTATACCGGAAACCTACTGACCTCTATTCCTACCTCCATGCCTCCAGCTTTCACCCTGACCACACCACACGATCCATCGTCTACAGCCAAGCTCTGCGATACAACCGCATTTGCTCCAACCCCTCAGACAGAGACAAACACCTACAAGATCTCTATCAAGCATTCTTACAACTACAATACCCACCTGCGGAAGTGAAGAAACAGATTGATAGAGCCAGAAGAGTTCCCAGAAGTCACCTACTACAGGACAGGCCTAACAAAGAAAATAACAGAACGCCACTAGCCGTCACCTTCAGCCCCCAACTAAAACCTCTCCAACGCATTATTAAGGATCTACAACCTATCCTGAAGGATGACCCAACACTCTCACAAATCTTGCCTACAGACAGCCCCCCAACCTGAAGCAAATACTCACCAACAACTACATACCACACAACAGAACCACTAACCCAGGAACCTATCGTTGCAACAAAGCCCGTTGCCAACTGTGCCCACATATCTATTCAGGGGACACCATCACAGGGCCTACTAACATCAGCCACAATATCAGAGGCTCGTTCACCTGCACATCCACCAATGTGATATATGCCATCATGTGCCAGCAATGCCCCTCTGCCATGTACATTGGTCAAACTGGACAGTCTCTACGTAAAAGAATAAATGGACACAAATCAGATGTCAAGAATTATAACATTCATAAACCAGTCGGAGAACACTTCAATCTCTCTGGTCACGCAATTGCAGACATGAAGGTCGCTATCTTACAACAAAAAAACTTCAAATCCAGACTCCAGCGAGAAACTGTTGAATTGGAATTCATTTGCAAATTGGATACTATTAATTTAGGCTTAATTAGAGACTGGGAATGGCTAAGTCATTATGCAAGGTAGCCTATTTCCCCTTGTTTTATTCTGGAAATGGCCCGCCTTGATTATCATGCACATTGTAAGGAGAGTGGTCACTTTGGATAAGCTATTACCAGCAGGAGAGTGAGTTTGTGTGCATGGTTTTTGAAGGGGGAGGGGGTGAGAAAACCTGGATTTGTGCTGGAAATGGCCCAACTTGAATATCATACACATTGTAAGGAGAGTGATCACTTTAGATAAGCTATTACCAGCAGGAGAGTGGGGTGGGAGGAGGTATTGTTTCATGGTCTCTGTGTATATAATGTCTTCTGCAGTTTCCACAGTATGCATCCGATGAAGTGAGCTGTAGCTCACGAAAGCTTATGCTCAAATAAATTGGTTAGTCTCTAAGGTGCCACAAGTACTCCTTTTCTTTTTGCGAATACAGGCTAACACGGCTGTTACTCTGAAACCTGTCTTGGGTACAGCATCTCTATAGACCAATACATGGTAGAGCTGAGGCCGCAGCTCAGTGGACCCTTAGCTGAGGTGGCGGTTGAAATGCCAAAGGAACACATGAACCAGAATGAACTGTTTAAAACCAAGGCGAGAGTCAGAATGGGGCTAACACCTGAGCATTCCTGTCAGCTGTTCAGAGCCCTAAGGTGGAAACCAGATGTATCATTTACCCGACATGCCTACCACATTGTGAAACATTGGGATGCCTGGATATCTGGAGCAAGTGTTAAATCTCCAGAAGATTTGCCCTTCCTAATGCAAATGGAGCAGTTCTTAGAGGGTGTTCCTGAGGAAATAGAAAGATACATCCGAGATGGGAAGCCCAAAATGGTCATTGAGGCGGGGAGATTGGAGCCAAATGGGTGGAGGTGGCAGAAAAGAAAAAAAACTGGTCACAGTTGGAGCGGATACCAGAAGAGACAACCTCAGATCACTCCCTACTACTGGGGGCCGCCCAAGGCCCCAACTACTCTCCAAGGAATGCTCCAGCCACCTTATCGTCCCACCACACCGTTCTCCGGCAACCCACCTCGCCCCAGTGACCCATCAGCTGGATGATGTTTTAAATGCAACGAGCGGGGCATGTAAAGGCCAACTGTCCTAAGAACCCCAATGGATTACAGTTCATTGCACCAGAATTACACCAGAGATCCTCAGGCCCAGATACCTCCCAGATACCCTTGGAGCAGAGGGAAACTGTGAGTGTGGGTGGGAAGAAGGTCACCACGTGGAGGGACATCAGAGCACAAGTGTCAGCTATCCATGCTTCCTTAGTGGACCCCAATTTAATCAACCCACAGATCCAAGTGACGATTCAACCCTTCAAGTCCAGCTCTTTCAATTTGCCTACAGCCAAGTTGCCTGTCCAGTACAAGGGCTGGTCAGGAATGTGGACTCTTGTAGTCTATGATGATTATCCCATCCCCATGCTGTTGGGGGAAGACTTGGCCAATCAGGTGAAGCTAGCCAAGAGGGTAGGAATGGTCACCCACAGCCAGGCTAAACAAGCTGTCACGCCTAGCTCTGTTCCGGGAACTTCTACCAGGACCTGGTCAGAGGTGATGTACCCAGACCCCAGGCCAATGTCTGCAACAGCAGTAGTGGATCCAGTCTCAGAGATCCAGACAGAGCCAGTCCCAGAACCGGAACCAGCGGAACAACTAGCACCAGACCCATTGCCAGCACTGAATCCAGTACTTGCAACCCCAACACCAGAGGGCCCCACCAAACCAGCAGCCGATAACCCTACAACAGAGGCTCAGCCGGAGCCTGAACCCCAACATAGTGCACCAGCAGAGAGCAGTTCACACTCAACAGAAACAGCTCCATCACCTACATCGCTTCCAGAGGGACCAAGCATAGGTCCACAATCCAATGAGGAACTGATGTCTCCAGCATCAAGGGAACAGTTCCAGACCAAACAGGAAGCAGATGAAAGCCTCCAGAGAGCTTGAACGGTGGCCCGGAGCAACCCACCGCCTCTCAGCTCTTCTTATCAATCCAGGTTTGTTGTAGAAAGAGGACTTTTATACAAGGAAACTCTTTCTGATGGACACCAGGAAGACTGGCATCCTCAGAGACAGTTGGTAGTTCCAACTAAGTATCTGGTCAAGCTCTTGAGCTTAGCCCACGTTCATCCTAGTGGCCATGCTGGACAGGACCAAAGACCGTTGTTTGGGGTGGTCATTCCACTGGGAGGGAATGGGCAAGGATGTTACTACCTATGTCCGGTCTTGTGAAGTATGCCAA
This sequence comes from Caretta caretta, assembly GCF_965140235.1. Taxonomy (NCBI): domain Eukaryota; kingdom Metazoa; phylum Chordata; order Testudines; family Cheloniidae; genus Caretta; species Caretta caretta. The sequence goes on from NC_134212.1 coordinate 99,998,623, forward strand.
AATGTGGGAAAACCCCAAGACCAGGTCAAAGCCCCTCTCCAGCCACTCCCCATCATTGAAGTTCCATTTCAGCGAGTAGCTGTGGATGTTCTGGGTCCTTTTCTGAAAAAGACAGCCAGAGGAAAGCAGTACATACTGACTTTCATGGATTTTGCCACCCGATGGCCAGAAGCAGTAGCTCTAAGCAACACCAGGGCTAAAAGTGTGTGCCAGGCACTAACAGACATTTTTGCCAGGGTAGGTTGGCCCTCCGACATCCTCACAGATGCAGGGACTAATTTCCTGGCAGGAACTATGGAAAGCCTTTGGGAAGCTCATGGGGCAAATCACTTGGTTGCCCCTCCTTACCACCATCAAACAAATGGCATGGTGGAGAAGTTTAATGGAACTTTGGGGGCCATGATACGTAAATTCATAAATGAGCACTCCAGTGATTGGGACCTAGTGTTGCAGCAGTTGCTCTTTGCCTACAGAGCTGTACCACATCCCAGGTTAGGGTTTTCCCCATTTGAACTTGTATATGGCCGCGAGGTTAAGGAGACATTACAGTTGGTGAAACAGTGATGGGAGGGGTTTAGATCTTCTCCAGCAGGACAGTGGGGTGGGAGGAGGTATTGTTTCATATTCTCTGTGTGTATATAAAGTCTGCTGCAGTTTCCACGGTATGCATCCGATGAAGTGAGCTGTAGCTCACGAAAGCTCATGCTCAAATAAATTGGTTAGTCTCTAAGGTGCCACAAGTACTCCTTTTCTTTTTGCGAATACAGACTAACACGGCTGTTACTCTGAAACCTGTCTCCAGGAACTAACATTCTGGACTTTGTAACCAACCTACAAAACACCCTCCGAACCTCTCTAGCCCTTGCTAAAGAAAACCTACAGGACGCTCAAAAAGAGCAAAAAGCCTGGTATGATAAACATCCCAGAGAGTGTTCCTTCAAAGTAGGGGACCAGGTCATGGTCTTAAAGACGCTCCAGGCCCATAAAATGGAAGCGTCGTCGGAAGGGCCATTCACTGTCCAGGAGCGCCTGGGAGCTGTTAATTATCTCATAGCATTCTCCACCTCCAACTGAAAGCCTAAAGTGTACCATATTAATTCTCTAAAGCCCTTTTATTCCAGAGAATTAAAGGTTTGTCAGTTTACAGCCCAGGGAGGAGATGACGCTGAGTGGCCTTAAGGTGTCTACTACTAAGGGAAAAGTGCTGGTGGCGTGGAAGAGGTGAACCTCTCCATGACCCTTGGGCGTATGCAGCGACAGCAGATCAAGGAGCTGTGCACTAGCTATGCGCCGACATTCTCAGCCACCCCAGGACTGACTGAACGGGCATACCACTCCATTGACACAGGTAATGCTCACCCAATTAAAGCCCAACCTTACCGGGTGTCTCCTTAAGCTAAAACTGCTATAGAACGGGAGATCCAGGATATGTTACAGATGGGTGTAATCCGCCCCTCTGGAAGTGCATGGGCATCTCCAGTGGTTCTAGTTCTCAAACCAGATGGGGAGATACGTTTTTGCATGGACTACCATAAGCTAAATGCTGTAACTTGCCCAGACATCTATCCAATGCCACGCACAGATGAAATATTAGAGAAACTGGGATGGGCCCAGTTCATCTCTACCTTGGACTTAACCAAGGGGTTCTGGCAGGTACCGCTAGATGAATCCACCAAGGAAAGGTCAGCCTTCACCACATATGTCGGGCAGTATGAATTTAATATACTCCCTTTCGGGCTGCGGAATGCACCTGCCACCTTCCAAAGACTTGTAGATGGTCTCCTAGCGGGATTAGGGGAATATGCAATCGCCTACCTTGACGATGTGGCCATATTTTCGGATTCCTGGGCAGAACACCTGGAACATTTACAAAAAGTCTTTGAGCGCATAAGGGAGGCAGGACTAACTGTTAAGGCTAGAAGTGTCCAATAGGCATAAACAGAGTGACTTACCTTGGACACCAGGTGGGTCAAGGAACTATCAACCCCTACAGGCCAAAGTGGATGCTATCCAAAAGTGGCCTGTCCCAAAGTCAAAGAAACAGGTCCAATCCTTCTTAGGCTTGGCTGGTTATTACAGGCGATTTTTTCCGCAATACAGCCAAATCGCCGCCCCACTGACAGACCTAACCAAAAAGAAACAGCCAAATGCTGTTCAGTGGACCAAAGAGTGTCAGAAGGCCTTTAACCAGCTTAAAGCGACACTCATGTCTGACCCTGTACTAAGGGCCCCAGACTTTGACAAACCATTCCTAGTAACCACAGATGCATCCGAGCGTGGTGTGGGAGCAGTTTTAATGCAGGAAGGACCAGATCAAGAATTCCAACCTGTAGTGTTTCTCAGCAAGAAGCTGTCTGAGAGGGAAAGCAATTGGTCAGTCAGTGAAAAAGAATGTTATGCCGTTGTCTACACTCTGGAAAAGCTACGCCCATATGTTTGGGGACGGCGTTTCCACCTGCAAACCGACCATGCTGCGCTACAGTGGCTTCATACAGCCACAGGAAATAACAAAAAACTTATTAGGTGGAGTTTAACTCTCCAAGATTTTGATTTCGACATCCAACCCATCTCAGGAGCTTCTAACAAAGTGGCTGATGCACTCTCCCATGAAAGTTTCCCAGAATCAACTGGTTAAAATCATCCTTGAGATGTGGAAAATATTGTTCGTCTTTATATACTAGCCTCTGTTTGTCAGAGGGTGGAGATGGATGGCAGGAGAGAGATCACTTGTTCATTACCTGTGAAGTTAGGTTCACTCCCTCTGGGGCACCTGGGATTGGTCACAGTCAGTAGACAGGATATTGGGCTGGATGGACCTTTGGTCTGACCCACTGTGGCCATTCTTATGTTCTTATCATCAGCTCCATTCCTCAATTTCAGTTTAACCTATTAAGTATGGCAAGAGCATGAATGTTAAAAGTCTCCTTCATTTTTACCATAATAACATAATACTTTTATTTCAGAGTTTCAAAACTTGATTGGTTGCATTGATATTTATAATTATTTTTTCTGTAAAGTAATCAGATTTTTCTAGAGTGTGCTATAGGATTTCTTGACTGAATTTATTTTGTGCATGTATTTATCTTTTGCCTTGAGAACATATTTTAATGTCATTTTATGCTGATAAAAACTTAGGTTCACTGTACCGTCACAGATGCTATAGTAAGGATTCTTTATTAGATCACCTCATTCAATTGTAACCTTAGGTCACTTTCAATCAGCTATGTCTTAACCTGAGTAAAAATGAAACTTGGAGCTAGCGCCAGAATTATTTGAAAGACTTCTTTAAAACTGGCAACTTAATGGGTTGTTAGTAATCTGAGACTGTCTCATCATTTGTCTATATCTCTTAAGCAAAAAGTACATTTTCCTACTATTGTGTGTAGTCAATTTATTTTACACTCTCAAAAAACATTGCTTTCAATGCCACCCAAAAGTTGAGAGAATGATCCAGATCCTCAGTTGTAAGTTGGCATAAATCTGTTAAATGGGGATGTACCTGCAAGTAGATTAAAAGTTTGGATTCATTTTTACCACCCACCACTAAAATACCCTTTCTGTTGTTCAGTCATTCAGAGACGTATTCTCACTTAATTTCTCACTGAAAGTGATACCAGTGAATTTAATTGATGTGGATGTTCGAGGTACTCACTGTTAGCCACAAGGCCTGGATCCACAAAGTGACTAAGGCATTTCAGTGCTCCGTGGCACAACACCAAGCCTTTAGGCACCTAGAAAATTGCAGGAAAAACAAGCCATGCTGACATAGCCCAGCTGAGGATCTGACTCTCACATGCTTGTATCCTCAGTTGTGTGCTCTTAACTTTGAGATATTTAACACTTTGCACTTTTTTCCTCTGCCACCCTTTGGCAATCATTTAAGCTATTTTAATCTATTTGAGGTTGGGACTGTCTTTTCAGTGAAACAATTTTTATAGTGGGGGTGTTGAAAGTCATTGAATAAAACTGTAAACCCTGCATATGATGGAAACCACTTCAAGCCTGGGGGTTCTGCTGCACCTGCAGCATCCCTAGTTCCAGCACCCCTAGGTCTCTTACTATGTGTTTGTGCAGTTCCTACTACAATGAACTCTTAGGCATTACTGTAATGCTAATAAATAATAATACTTTAATTAATAAATGAATATTACCAGAACCTCTAAGCTAACCTTCCACTTTGAAGCAGTGGTGTTTTCTGTCTCTTTTGTTAGTTTCATAGCACACACTGAGTCAGATGAAGAAACAAGGAGTAACATGACTGCATAGTGAGTGACTATGTCCTACGTATGTCCTTGACTCCTCTTAATTATGAGCTCATCAATTACTCCTTTATTTTTCCCTTTATGTACACCCTTCCTCTTTCCACAGTCCCAAAGTAGCCTTCCCTCTCCCATCACTGAAAGAATGATGAGTAAATACCCTCTGCCGTTGTAGTGTAAAATAATATAAGTGGTGAAACATCCCATTTATGACTTGGAAGCTTTGGAAATTTCAAAGTACTGTTAATAGATTGACAGAAAAATTAGATACCAGGGATATGTGTTTATAGTATAATACAACTTTGGAAGACTAGTTTCTTTAAAAGGTAAATGACACTTGTGTGTGACGTTTGATCAACACACACATGAAAACAAGTGAGGTTTGTAGTGTAGAGCATCTGAGAAATCTGAGCTTCCCAGATGTTAAAAACAAGTTGTCAAAGAAATAAGTTTAGCAAAACTTATAGGCCTAAGAGGTTGTGTTTTTGTGGATAATACAAGTAATATGATCAAGATGAAGGAACTCATTGTGAGGAGACAAGAGAAGACATGTTTATCTTTATCTTTTGGCAAAAAAAATATTTACTATCTTTCCCCATATTTTTGCTTACTCGGAACATCCAGAAATCTGTCAAAATGTTGAATTGACTGTAACGGCATGTAAATATTTGACACAGACAATATCTCATGTATAAAGAAAATTCTTTCTTGTGACCTTCCAGGAGAACTCAAAACACATCACTTGCTTAGCAGACATAATGGAATTTGTCATCTGTTGCTTTCAAAAATCTTAAGGTTAATCTTATGGTTAACCTTGTGATCTTCAGGATGGGATTGTTGTTAATAACTTGCACATTAAGCATGCCTCAAAGATAAGTTTAAGATACGGGAAGAAGCAGAAATTCTTATTAGTAAAGAATCAGAACACAGAAAGGTTCTGATTTGATTTGGACAAAAGAGTGAATTGTACACCTTAAACATGTATATAGTTGTCAACTACGTGCCCCAGAAAATGTCAGTTTGGGCTTCTGCAAGAGTTTTGCCCATTTTTACAAAAGGCAGCTCTTACTTTTGTATCATCAATCATTAAGTGAGGAGCCCTTAGCTGCTATCATTAAAAATTTATTATGATTTTCCACAGAGTTTAAAGATATTCCAAACCATCAGGGAAGGGTATTTCTGGAGCCTTTTATTTCTTAATTATAAGCTGCTGAAGTCAAAGATGGCTTACTAAAAGATATTATTTTTCATGTTCCTTCTTAAAGTGGCCCTGCTCAATTGTGGCCAGTCATTGTTTTAGTGATGTTAGCATGAGATCATTGCCATAGCTTTGAGTATCTCACCCTTCATGCGTACAATGGCTTTCTCCATAATCAGGGACCCTCCCAAGCAGGATAGACAGCAATATATTTACAACTAAACAGCTGATGTGATGGTGACAGGCTGGTTTCAACATATCTGTTCAAATTTTTCATTATATTTTTAAATCAGTGAAAATCTATAGCGAAATGAACCAAAATGTGTAGTTTCTTTTGTTCCCCCTCGCTTCTGCTTTTTCTCTTTTTTCATGGCAAATTCTTCTTAGTTTAAAAAATATTAAAAACTGAAACATTTTGGCAGAAGCAAAATTTTGATATTGTTGAAAAGCCACTTTTTTTTCCCAAAAAATGTTTACCATTAAAAATTTTCAGCCAACTCTCATATAAAGTCTATGTAAGTCTAAATATTATTAAGTAAATATTACTTTAGTCAGCTAGCATCTGGCTAATCACTGTACTTTTCCATTAACTTATAAACCAAACAAACAATTTAACGTTCTGATCCTGCAACTGTTTGCATGTAGACAGATTACACCTGTACAGAGTCCCATTGAAGGCTGTGTGCAGGTACAACGTTCTCCCTGTTTGCAGGTTTGGGACCTAATATAAAAGGGCATAATATGTTGATGTGTATCGCCAAGCATGTAATTTAAAGGGTACAAGTCTCTGATACATAATGGTACATACGAAAATGAGACATGTTGGATGATTCTCCAATTGTTTATAAAATTACACAGATTGAAGAATTATTCAGATGATTTGAAACACTGGGGGGGTTGACATTTGAGAACACTGGAGAAATTCAGCCCTGCTGGAGCTTCTTTGACCTCAGTGGAGTTACACCAGAAATGAATATGGCCCAGCTTTCAACTACCTGAAAGGGGGGTTCCAAAGAGGATGGATCTAGACTGTTCTCAGTGGTAGCTGATGACAGAACAAGGAGTAATGGTCTCAAGTTGCAGTGGGGGAGGTTTAGTTTGGATATTAGGAAAAACTTTTTCACTAGGAGGTTGGTGAAACACTGGAATGCGTTACCTAGGGAGTGGTGGAATCTCCTTTCTTCGATATTTTTAAGGTCAGGCTTGACAAAGCCCTGGCTGGGATGATTTAGTTGGGGATTGGTCCTGCTTTGAGCCAGGGTTTGGACTAGATGATCTCCTGAGGTCCCTTCCAACCCTGATATTCTATGATTCTATGATTCAGTAGGTACACTTTTATGCAGAATATTGGGTAAGAGTCATATTTCTATGTCTTAGACTCCTCAATATGCCTATGGAAAATGATATGAAAGCCTATAATTAAACTCAATTTCTTAGTACAATCTTTCAAAGAGCTAGCACTTGTGAAATATTGCAGTAACACTGGTATTATATCATGTATGAAGGAAAAATCAAGACAAAAGGTATTTCATCTATTGACAAAAAGAAAAAGAGTACTTGTGGCACCTTAGAGACTCTCTGTTAAATTTCCTGTCAGAGACCAGGAATATAAACCTTGGTAAGTGTGTGGCCACTATACAAAGCGTATTTTGAGTACATCTAAGCACCTGATGCTATCAGACAATGAGGAGGCAACCCACAGCAATATGTGCAATTATAAAATAGCTGTCTTTGTGCCTCAGGTTGCTCATTTTTCCATTATTCAGGCAACCGCTCTGAATAATAAACTCCATGGCCACTGCACAAAAATGTAGAAATATGTTATAGTAAAAGCAGAGCAATTTGAAGCTTAATTAGTGGTGATAATATTAAAATTGTGATCACCAGGAGCAATATGTTCACTATTTCAGTCCTTATAACGCAGAACAACTATTACTTTTCATTTTTTGTTCTTTTAAATATGTATAAATGAACCTATTAAAATCTAATCATGTTTGATATTTTTCTCTCAAGTTTCATAATTTTATTTGAAATCACATATCCACAAAAATGTGTTGTGTTCATTAAGATGGCATACATGGGCCAAAGAGATAAAGATGTTAGTGTGATCCTGTCAATGTCCTGCATTAAATATCATTAAACAACTTTTGAAGTTTGATATAGAGAGACTTCACCCTGCTTAGTACCATGGCAAACATTAAAAATCTCTTTTTTTCCTTTTTATTAAAGATACAGAAAAGAAGGGAAAACAGTTTGAGCATTTGAAACATAAAGCATTAAGTAAGACTTTCATTTTGACAGCTCATGTCCTCTTTTCCTTTAGCTGTAAAGAGCCTTTAAAAGGAAGAAAAAACTTGTTTGACAGCCTCTTTACATGGTAATAACTGGTCTTTTGGGTGAAAAGAGAAAAAGTTAGTTGAGATGGACTGGAGTTGTTAAAGTCTGATGCCATTTCCTAGTGGGGAAAAACACACACACATGGTGGGGAGAAAATAACAACAAAGAGAGAAAATTCAGCTGCTCTCTCTGGTGTTGATTCTTGCTTGCAACCTCATTGCTGGAAAAACACAGACATGGCACATGGTCTTACTGGCCACTCTAAGACCTGGTAAACTTGCATCGGGCATTGCTTTTAGTTGCCTTTCTGGTCACAAGCTTATATCAGTGTTGCAAAATATGCAGTTTTGGCTGACTAAACCAGACTTTTATTAGATAGAAGACAAAAAGAGAGGGACAGGAAACAGAAGAAATGAAGTGGGGGATGTAAAAGGAGACCCAAGGAGCAGTGGGAGGGACAAAGTCTCACATCCCATATGGTGTTCAGGATTTAGACAGAGCTGGTGAAGATGGTGATGTCATCTACGTCCCTCTATCTTTTCATGTGCAAACCAAAATCTGTATTAACAAGATGCAGCAGCATCACCTTAATGTACAGTGTGTTTTATGCAGTATTCATTCATTCTATTGGCCTACCGAACCTTTAAGCTAAAAATGTGCATTAAGACAGAATCCTCCCAGAATGGTGTTTCTGTCAGTGGGTAGGTGAGTGTGTCTCCCAGGGGCAGGAGCAGGGGTTATGTTAGAGATTTGTGCTATACATCATCAGATTAATATCATTGTTAGGATCTACTACACTATTATACCTTAAGAGAAATGACACTGTGCATGAAGTACAACAGTATAACATCTGTCAGCTATGATTGGTGTGGCTCTGATAACATATGGGTGAAGTACATTGTCAGAGTGCTGAGGCTATGATATATTATATATTAACCTGGTCTGACTTGGCAGCATTCTGTTTGGAGAATAGAAACAGTCAATGTGCTAGCTTATTACCCCAGAAGTCTAACAACATTTTTGAAGAGCTGGATGGGGAAGGGTAGTATAAGACCTTGTGGACTTTCCAGAGTGTTTACTTATCTCAGGCTCAACTCATTCCTTGCATACTTATGTACTTGAAGATCCTTCGTACATTTCTGAACCTTATTTATTCCTAGCATATTTTGAGGAATTACCACAAAGGGAGCGTTCCTTTCTCCTTATTTATGTAAGTGATCCAGTTGAAGCAAGTGGGATCGCTTGCATGAGCAAGGTTTGAATCCTCAACTAGAAACTGGTAGCCAGAGGAAATATTTCCCATAGGAAATCAGAATTCCCGTTCTTCATTCATTTAAAAAAAGAAAGAAAGAAAAAGAAAAGCAAAAGAAATTTTTAATTTTTTTTAAATGAATCCTTTATATTGTTCATAAAAACAAGGAAAAACTTGCATTCCATAAGGACCCATTGTCAAGTCAGATAGGTGGTTATGCTATCTATCCAGTGGCATATCTTAAAATTAGTCATGGTTCAGTACTTGATGATATGCATTGTATAATGTTTGGATGGAGGAATGGGAAGGAAAGTGTCCTCAAGGAACCATGTTCTAGGCTAAGCATCCAGCCAAAATTATGAATCCACTATGGCAGTATACCCGATTTTTATTAACGAAAAATAAGTAAACTCATTCCGCATAATTTCAAATTCCTTTGAATATTGTGTGTTTGAGAGTTTGACTCCAACTTGAATTTCATCTATGTGTAAAGATAATGGGAGGGAAAGGGCTAGGAGACCAGAGAGAGCGAGAGAGAGAGTAGGAAAATGTGGAAATGTGGAAAAAGGGAAGAGGAAAAATATCCAATGAAAAATAAATATGCACGTAATCCATACTCAGGATATTCAGATCCCAGATTTCCAAAGATGACGAATGATTTTTGGGTGTCCCTTAAAAGGGTATCATTTCCAGTAGATGGGTGCTAAAAAGATTCTGATACAAGCCCAGAGACATTTATCATAATCTAAAAGCCCCTCCCTATCTTGCAGAAGAGGGGAATTTGATGGTAACAGCAGGGGAATGGGCAACTCGTGGGAGGAGGAGTGTGGGAGATTTTATGCTCAGGCATGCTAAAGCTTAGCTCCTCTTCTTCTTCTTTTTCCTTTATGCCATTTTTCCTGATGAGGGTCATGGCAGCAGCATGCAGAGTAGAGAGGACCAGACCTCCTTTTCCTCTTCAGCAGGTTCCAGCTCCTCCTGGGGGATTCCCCAGCATTCTTAGGCACCCAGGAGATATAATCCCTCCAGTATGTCCTGGGTTGGTGTTGGGGGCCTCCACCCAGTGGGATGTGCCTGGTACAGTTCCAACAGAAAGTCTCACAGGAAGCATCCTTATCAGGCAACCTCCTCTGGCACCTCTTGCTCTGCAGGCGTAGCAGCTGTATTCCGAGGCCCTCCCATATAGCCGAGCCCCTCACCCTATCTAAGGCTACGTCCTCACTACTCGCAGAATCGACGGGTAGTGATCGATATATTGGGGATCGATTTATCGTGTCTTGTCTAGACGCAATAAACCAATCACTGAATTGAAGCCTGTACTCCACCTCGGCAGGAGGAGTAAGCGGAGTCGATGGGGGAGCCGCCGTGGTCGACTCACCGCCGTGAGGACGGCCAGGTAAGTCAAACTAAGATACTTCGACTTCAGCTACTCGAATAGCATAGCTGAAGTTGTGTATCTTAGTTCGAACCCCCTCGCCGCCCCAGCGTAGCCCAGGCCTCAGAGAGTAAGCCCAGCCACCCTGCGGAGAAACCTCATTTCCGCCACTTGTACCAGTGATCTTGTCCTTTCGGTCATTACCCAAAGTTCATGACCATAGGTGAGGATGGGGATGTAGAGTGACCTATAAACACAGAGCTTTGTCCAAGAACTCAGCTTCTGCTTCACCACCATGGATCGGTACAACGCCTGCATCCTTGTTGTCACCGCTGCACCAATCCGCAGGTCAATCTCATGCTCCTGCTTACTATCACTTGTGAACAAGACCCCTCGATACTTGAACTCTTCCACTAAGGGCAGATGCTCTCCCCTCACCTGGAGAGAGCAGTCCTCTTTCTTCCGGGAGAGGCCATAACTTCTGATTTGGAAGTGCTGATTCTCAGTCCAGCCACTTCACACTCAGCAGTGAAACATTTGAGGGTGCGTCAGAGATCGCAGTCTGAAGAAGCAAGAAAGACAACATCGTCTGCAAACAGCAGAGATGCCACCGCTGAATCCCCGTACCGATGCACTCCACACCTCGGCTCTGCCTTGATATCCTGTCCATGAAAATTATGAACAGGAGTGGGGACAAGACAGACTCTACCAACGGTGTAACGCCCACCTGGAACAAACTTGACTTAATGCCAAGAATGCGAGCACAACTCACTCCAAGAATAGAGGGGACTGGATAGCATGCAAAGTGACACTGGCACCTCATACTCCAGCAGCACTTCCCACAAGACATCTTAGGGAACAACATAAGAACATAAGCTCCTTTTGCATTGGTGAAAATATTTATAAGGACATAAGAACATAAGAAAGGCCATACTGGGTCAGACCAAGGGTTCATCCAGCCCAGTATCCTGTCTACTGACAGCGGCCAATTCCAGGTGCCCCAGAGGGAGTGAACATAACAGGTGATGATCTTGTGATCTCTCTCTTGCCATCCGTCTCCACCCTCTGACAGACAGAGGCTAGGGACACCATTTCTTACCCATCCTGGCTAATACCCATTAATGGCCTTAACCTCCATGAATTTATCCAGTTCTCTTTTAAACCCTGTTATTAGTCCTAGTCTTCACAACCTCCTCAGGCAAGGAGTTCCACAGGTTGACTGTGCGCTGAGTGAAGAAGAACTTCCTTTTATTTGTTTTAAACCTGCCACCCATTAATTTCATTTGGTGGCCCCTAGTTCTTATATTATGGGAACAAGTAAATAACTTTTTTCTTTATTCACTTTCTCCACACCACTCATGATTTTATATACCTCTAGCATATCCCCCTTAGTCTCCTCTTTTCCAAACTGAAAAGTCCTAGCCTCTTTAATCTCTCCTCATATAGGACCAATTCCAAACCCCTAATAATTTTAGTTGCCCTTTTCTGAACCTTTTCTAATGCCAGTATATCTTTTTTGAGATGAGGGGACTACATTTGTACGCAGTATTCAAGATGTGGGTGTACCATGGATTTATATAAGAGCAATAAGATATTCTCCGTCTTATTTTCTATCCCTTTTTTAAGGATTCCTAACATCCCGTTTGATTTTTTGACCGCCGCTGCGCACTGCGTGGATGTCTTCAGAGAACTATCCATGATGACTCCAAGATCTTTCTCTTGATTAGTTGTAGCTAAATTAGCCCCCGTCATATTGTATGTATAGTTGGGGTTATTTTTTCCAATGTGCATTACTTTACATTTATCCACATTACATTTCATTTGCCATTTTGTTGCCCAATCACTTAGTTTTGTGAGATCTTTTTGAAGTTCTTCACAGTCTGCTTTGGTCTTAACTATCTTGAGCAGTTTAGTATCATCTGCAAACTTTGCCACCTTACTCTTTATCCCTTTCTCTAGATCATTTATGAATAGGTAGAATAGGATTGATCCTAAGACTGACCCTTAGGGAACACCACTAGTTACTCCTCTCCAGTCTGAAAATTTACCATTTATTCCTACCCTTTGTTCCCTGTCTTTTAACCAGTTTTCAATCCATGAAAGGATCTTCCCTCTTACCCCATGACAACTTAATTTACGTAAGAGCTTTCGGTGAGGAACCTTGTCAAAGGCTTTCTGGAAATCTAAGTACACTATGTCCACTGGATCCCCTTTGTCCACGTTTGTTTGACCCCTCAAAGAACTCTAATAGATTAGTAAGACATTATCTCCCTATACAGAAACCATGTTGACTTATGCACAACAGTTTATGTTCTTCTATGTGTCTGACCATTTTATTCTTTACTGTTGTTTCAATAATTTGCCTGGTACTGACGTTAGACTTACCAGTCTGTAATTGCCAGGATCACCTCTAGAGCCCTTCTTAAATAATGCCATTACATTAGCTATCTTCTAGTCATTGGGTACAGTAGCTTATTTAAAGGACAGGTAAGAAACCATAGTTAATAGTTCCACAATTTCACATTTGAGTTCTTTCAGAACTCTTGGGTGAATGCCATCTGGTCCTGGTGACTTGTTACTGTTAAGTTTCTCAATTAATTCCAAAACCTCCTCTAGTGTCACTTCAATCTGTGACAATTCCTCAGATTTGTCACCTACAAAAGACGGCTCAGGTTTGGGAATCTCCCTAACATCGTCAGCTGTGAAGACTGAAGCATTGTCATATGCCTTCTCCAGATCTACAAAACAAAGGTAGACCAGATTAGCAAACTCCCATGACCCCTCAAGTATCTGCAAGAGAGCAAAGAACTGATCCATTGTTCCATGGCCGGGATATAATCCGCATTGTTCCTCCTGAATCTGAGGTTCAACTAATGGGTGTAATCTCCTTTCCAGCACTGTGGCATAGGCTTTACCAGGAAGGCTGAGGAGTGTGATCCCCCTATAATTGGAACACAACCTCTGGTCTCCTTTCTTAAAGATTGGGACCACCACCCCAGTTTGCCAGTCCGGAGGTACTTCACCTGCCTTCCATGCAACATTGAAGAGGTGTGTTAACCACAACACCCCAACATTGCCCAGTGCTTTCAACATCTCTGAGCGAATCTCATCCACCCCTGCTGCCTTACCACTAAGAAGGCATTTTACCACCATATTGACCTCAGCATCAGAAATAGATCCGATCTCACAGAGCTTCCTCCTGGAAGGGGGGGGGGGGTCCATCGGGTTGAGGAGTTCCTCAAAGTGCTCCTTCCACCTCTCAATGATTTCTTCACTCAAGGTCAGCGTATCATCACCCTTGCTGAGTACAGCCTGGGCAACCTCCCACTGACCTCTCCTAAGGTGACAAATGGTTTGCCAGAACACCTTTTGAGGCTTTCTGGTACTCATTATCCATGGTCTCTCCAAACTCCTCCGAAGCCTGGGCTTTCATGTCAATGACCACCACAGCTGCAGCCCTCTTATCCAGCCTCTTAGCTGGTATCTCTCAGCAGTTTCAGGAGTCAGGTTCGCAAGCATTGCTTAGAAGGCCTCCTTCTTTGACTTGACAGCTTCCCTCACTACTGGAATCCACCTGTGGGTCCCAGGGTTGCCACCATGACAGGCACCAGTCGGCTTCAGGCCACAGCTTTTCATGGTTGCCTCAACGATTGAGGCCCTGAACATAGTCCACTTGGACTCAATGTCCAGGACCTCACCTGGAATGCAGGAGAAGTGCTTCTCCTAGCCCTTCTTTGTACCTCAAAGTACACATGAGGGGAGGAGCTTCTCTGCCTACCCCATGAGGGAGGTGGAATGGAGAGCTGATTACTGCTCAACCCACCTCCCAATTTAAAGTCTTCCCAGACATCCAAGGACAATCTTGCCTCTATTACTACTCCACCCTGACTCCCTATAGTTGAAGTAAATATATCAGATTTCTTCTCATCTAATTGGCATTACTGAAACATGATAGGATGAATCACATGATTAGAATGTTAAATTCACTGGTTATAACCAGCTCAGGAAGGATAGAGTGGGTAAAAAGTGAGGGGTGGCACTCTGCATAGAAACTCCATTACCTGTTTCAGAGTTATTGATAACTCAAGCACAGGATCTTAAATGCATATGGATCACTATAGTAACTCAGAAAGCCCAGTTGAGGAAGAGGGACTGGCGGGAATCTGTTACAGACAACCAGTTCAAACCGGAGAAGAGGCTGAGTTACTCTATAAGCACCTGTCTGTAATGTGTGGAAAGTGAAATGGTGTAGTTATGAAGGATTTCAGTTTGAGAGAGACATACTGCAGAGTTTCTAAAAATTATAGATAACTTTCTAACACAAAAGGTAGTGCACCTAACATGAGGTAACTACTTTGGATCTCTATTTGGATTAATAAAGGTCAATTAATTATTGAATTGGAGATTGGTGGTTGCCTAGGACCAGTGTTCATGATCTGATTACATTAAATATAGGCAAACAGAGGACTGATACTTCAAAAGGGCTAATTACCCTAAGATGAGGAAAAATATAAGCAAAATTAATTGGAAAGAAAATATTAGACAAAAAATATGAATGAAAATTGGAAGTTATTTTAAAGAAGAGTTTATTAGGTGGCCAACCAACCACAAATCCACAATCGAGAAAGATTACAACTTTGGCCCAAAGCCCATCCTGGTTCAATAGCAAAAGGAAGGCAGCAAGTAGAAATAAATATATAGCAAATGGAAAAATATATATATAGCAAATGGAAAAAGGGGGAAATAGCTATTGCTATAAATTAGAAGTTATGAAATAGAGAAAACTGAAAAAGGAATCTAAGGACATCAGGGGAAAATCCATGGCTTGCAGGGCTAAGGATAATAAAGAGGAGTTTAATTATATTAGGAACAAAAAAAATCCTAAAAGGACATGGTAAAATTATTAATAATGATGCATAAAAGAAAAAAGTGTTCAATAAATATGTCCATTCTGTATTTTAAAAGAAATACTAGCATCATATGAAAATGAAGTTCTTTCCAGTCCTTTATTAACAGGGGAGGATGTTACACATCTATTAGGAAAAACATTTTTAAATTTTTGATGTTCATTGTTAATAAATCTTGAAAGGCCAGGGAGTTCCAGAACATTGAAAGAGTGCTAATGATGTGTCAATATTCAAAAAGGTCAAAAGGGATGACCTAGGTAACTATAGGCCAATTAGCCTGACAAATAATGAAAAAGCTCATACAGGATTCCATTTGCAAAAAAAATAAAGTCTAAGTCTATAATTAATGCCAGGCTACATGGTTATATAAAAATAGATCTATGTAGATATAATATGCTTATACTTTTGAAAGGTATTTGACTTAGTACCACAGTACATTCAGATTTTAAAAAGTAACGCAATACATTATCAATAGAGTACATGTTAAATGGATTAAGAATTTATTCTTCAACATTATTGAAAGGGGATATTTCTAGTGGGATTGCACAGGGATTAGCACTAGGGCTGATGCTATTCAATATTTTCATTGATGATCTGGAAGTAATTATAAAATCAGCACTGAAAAATATGTGGATGACACTAAGGTTGGTGGAATAATAAAATAGTGATGAGGACAAGATTGTCATAGAGAGGAGGCTGGATCATTTGGTAATCTGGGCCGATTCAAACAAAATGAGTTTTAATACAGCCTAATGCAAAGTAATATATCTAGGGACAACAACTATAGGCCATACCTACAGAAGAGGGGACTGTATCCTGGCAAGCAGTGACTCTGAAGGGTTTTGGGGTTATGGAGGATAAGCAACTGAAAATGACCTCTCAGTGTGATGCTGTGGTAAAAGTCACTAATGTGATCCTTGGATATATAAACAGGGGAGTAGTGAGTTGGAATAGAGATATGATTTTACTTTTGTATCGGGCATTGGTGAGGCCAAAACTGGAATACTGCAAGCAGTTCTGCATCCACATTTTAAAAAGGATATTGAATAATTTGGAAGAGCCACAAAAGAGCCACAAAAATATTTTAGGCTGGAGAAAACACCTTAGTAAGTGACTCCAAAAAACTTAGCCTGTTTATCAAAAAGATTGAGTGGTAACTTGATTTACAATGTGTAAGTACCTCCGTGGGGAGAAGATATTCAGTATTAAGAACTCTTTAATCTAGCACAGAAAGGCAAAATAAGAACCAATGGTTGGAAGCTGATAAATTCTAATTAGAAATTAGGCAGTCTAATGCCAATGAAGACTAAAACAGCCAGCTCCCAGAGATAAAGACAAGGGCTGGTGGGAATTTTCTTGTAAGAAGGGAAGGCCTTAAGCCGTTGCAGACTCTATGTACCCTCAAACACATTTTCAGGGGGAAAAGCAGGAGGATTAAGAAGTGGGCTAAATTCTAGATGTTGGGCTGTTGAGGATCTACTCCAAGTTATATGGTGTGAGGCCATTTACCCCACACTGGACCCAATTAAAAGCCTAGTATGTGAGGGAAGTGTGAGAATCATGTCCTTCCTCATAGGTTTCAGAGTATCAGCCGTGTTAGTCTGTATTCACAAAAAGAAAAGGAGGACTTGTGGCACCTTAGAGACTAACCAATTTATTTGAGCATAAGCTTTCGTGAGCTACAGCTCACTTCATCGATGAGCTTATGCTCAAATAAATTTGTTAGTCTCTAAGGTGCCACAAGTACTCCTTTTGTTTTTGTCCTTCCTCACAGTTAATTTAATAAGTTGTGGCCTGCCACTGAAATGCATCCCAATGTCTATGTTTCATTCATCAGCCTGGCATATCACTTGCATGCGTCATTATTTTAGCTTTTGGCAGAGCCAGATATTTGAGAATTGTTGAAAGGTGCAACTACTTTAAAAATGTCTCTGTGTGTGCCATTTTCAGTCTTGCTCAAAAAGCTTGTCTTGCATTCTGTCACCAATTTGTCTGAGATTGAATCCAAACTCCACATCATACACAGTGAATAAAATATCCTTTTATAAGTGTTAACACCTTTGCTGCATCACAGACACTTTTACCATGCAACTGTATAAGCATTGATTTATGTGTTTCCAATATTATTGCTTTATATTCAGTGTGAATGTTCCCATTTTCTTTTAACTTCCCCAGATGCTGTCTATTCATGACAGGTCTCAAACACACTGGGAAAATCTTGAGGATGTACAATACAAAGTTCCAGAGTGGTAGCCATGTTAGTCTGTATCAGCAGAAAGAATGAGGAGGACTTGTGGCACCTTAGAGACTAACAAATTTATTTGAGCATAAGCTTTCGTGGACTTCAGGGATCTATTAAGATTTAATTTTGTATGCCTGAGATACTTTCTTTACTTTTTCCCTTGAATTCAGGAGTGGCAGTGCCTTACACTTTAGAATTGGCTCCATATTCTTGGTTCCCTTTCTTTCATTCATTCTGACATTTGCTTTCTTTTTCTCTTCTTCTCTTTTCCTTGTATTGTGCTTTTTATGTGGCACTCTCTTTTTAAACATTCACCACACATATGAGCAAAGAATAATAAAAAACAGACTAACATCACAAGAGTTTTCATCCCTCTGTTTGTATTCTCATCATCCTTTTCACTGCTCCTTTCCCCTCTCCTGCATAGAATAAATAAGTGATGATTTTCATAGTACCTTTCATCACAAAAGCTCTTTCAGAGTCTGACTCAAAGATCATGAAGTCAATGGGAGTCTTTCTATTGACCTTTTATGGGTTGTGGATGAGGCCCTAAGTGTTTTTACATTCTAAATGCATATAACAACAAAATGCAGGCATCCCTTACATTGACAGGTGACAGAAAATTGTTTTTTTTTTTTTTTTACAACTAAAGTGTTATAATGCTAGGGTAGGCAAAGCAAGTTGTAATTTGAATGTGGACATAACAGGCAATAAGAGTAGGTTCCAAGAAGTTCTACAAATACATTTGTAGCAAAAGAAAAATGAGGAAAAGTGTAGGCCCCCTACTTGGCAGGGAAGGAACATCGATAACAGATATCAAAAACACCAGGTTAATGATGGTCAAGTTGGCTTTTCAATGTGGCGTACTAAACATAGTTAGAGCATATGCACCCCAGTCTGGCTGTGGCAAGGATGAGAAGACGAGTTTCTGGGAAATGTTAGACACTGCTCTTCAGCAAATTCCAGGAAATGAGGACATAGTTATTAACACCGACTTAAACAGACATTTTGGAAGAGACAGGCATGAGTACATGGTGGCCAGGGCTTATGGAACTTTAAATCGTGAATGAGAAAGCATACTGCAGTTAGCACAAACTTATGACCTAGTGGCTCAAACACATTCTTTATAAAAAGAGATGAACATCGCAGTACTTACAAGAATGGAAGTACTAGAGACCACTGGAAAATAAAAGACAGCAAGGCGTCTTAGATACGTTTCTTATAATGAAGGTCCAGAGAAAATCAGAGGGCAACATGGTTAACACCAAAGATAACGTGGCAAAAAAATACAAGTTAGCTACAGAGAAGGATCTTGGGGAATTGGTTATGGAGAAGATGAGGTTAGCACCACATGTGGAAGGAGTGGGTAAACTGGAATTTTATAATAAATATATTGGAGAGTGCTAAATAAGTTGTGCGTGAATCAAGCCTGTATTCAAAAAGAAACTTGTGGTACATTGAAGAAGTATAAGAAGTGATAAAAGATCAGGGGGAAAAAAGTTTAAATTCTGGCAAATGAGACCTGGAGGAATACAAAAGATGTAAAGACATAGGGCAGGAATGAAGTAGCAAAAGGAGAAGCAAAGATCTCCAAAGAACTTTACACAAGACTTGGAACAAAGGAAGGGGGAAAAAAGAAGTGTATAGGCTGGCAAAAGCATTGGACAGAAGTACTAAAAATAAAAAGGAAGTCAGGCTTGTCAAAGATGAAACTATTGATAGTCACATAAAAGGTGGAAAAAGTACTTTGAACAGCTTTTAAATAAAGAAAATCCCAGAGAGCAATCTGACTTCAAAATGATGAACTTTAGGGAACAAGGAACATACAGAAGGAGGCCCCTTGATGCACGCCATTTGCAGATGATCTCATTCTATGCAATGAGGAGAGAATCTTCATAAATATAGAGATGTATTGGAGAGAGATGGTCTCAAAATAAGCAGAGGAAAAACAAGTATGTGATATGTAATTTCAATAATGTGAACACTGAATAATTATCCTTGAATGTGGATGGAAAATGAAAAGTTTCAAGTAGCTGGGTTCCAGAATTTGGGAAATTAGAGGATGAAATTAGAGCTACGATAATAAATATCGGGGTCCAATGGAGAGAGAGAAGTGGTGTAGTATGTGATAGGAAGTTATCAATTAGATTAAAAGGAAGAGTCTATAAATGGTGGTTGTAGAGTGTTTCTAACTACGAGGGTAATTAAGCACTGGAATAGGCTTCCAAGGGAGGTTGTGCAATCCCGGTAATTGGAGGTTTTTAAGAACAGGTTAGACAAATACCTGTCAGGGATGGTCTAGGTTTACTTGATCCTGCCTCAGCACAAGGGACTGGAAAGATGACCTCTGAAGGTCCCTTCCAGCCCTACATTTCTATGATTCTATTTGAGGTAAACCCTGGGCTCCCCACTTAAAATTTACCTCAACCAAAAAACAAATGGTAAAACTACAGCCGTCTTGTGTATGCTAGATTTGAACATCTGTTAGTTAATGTATTAAAAATGCACCTTCTTTTCTCCTGGTGTACACATACTCTAAAAATAACAAAGTGCTGAGCACAATGAACTTCAGTGGATATGGGAGGAAACCCTGTTCTTAATTTTTTTAAAAATTAAGGGATCTTTAATAACCATGCCAAGCAGACAGGACATTGTTTTTAATTGTCTAAAATAAAAAGATTCCTGCACAAAAAGGGACAGAGTCACAGCTCTGTTGGTGTCTTGTGCTGCTCAGGTGTCACAAACGTAGTAGAAACCACACAGATCTCCTTAGCTGGGGCTTCCCCTTGTGTGGGGTATTCCCTAGCAGGAATAGATTTAGAATAAGACTGTTCCTAGGTTGACACAACCTACAGACCCAGGGCTTGTCTATATTACAAAACTAGGTCAACTTAAGTTAGGTCGACCTACAGCCACTACAGTAATTAAATCGGTTGGTTGGCCTATACTACCCTCCTTCTGCCAGTAGTGTGCGTCCTCACCAGGAGCACTTGCACCAAAGTGGGGCATTATGGGGCAGTTAACAGCCATGCAGGGCTCACAGCTGGATTCCGTCCTCCTCACACACACACCCCTCCACTCACAGCCCCAGCTGTGAGCCAGGAGCAGGGCTCGATTTCACAGCAAGGAGACTCCCAGCAGTGAAATTGACATTATTGTCAGTTTCATGGCTGCTATTTTTTCACCTTTCCTCTCTGGCTCCAGCTGTCAGCCCAGGCAGGACTCACAGCTGAAGCCCCCCGCTGCTCCCCCTGCCTTGGGGCTGACAGGGAACAGAGACTAAATGTGAAATAAAACAGCTGTGAAACTGAGAAAAATGTAATTTCATTGCTGGTAGACTCTCTGCTGTGACATTGAGTCCTGTTCCTGTTTCACAGCTGGGGCTGTGAGCCCCAGAGAGGGGAAGAGCTCCCTCTGTGTGCCCCATTGAGGGATAGGGGGGAAGGAGAGCCTGACCCTGAGCCTGTCTGCCTCCCAGTGAAGGACTGAAGTTGGGGGAGGAGAGCCCAAGTGCGGGTTGCAGCCAGGTTCGGGCTTTCCTTCCCTCCCAGTCCCTCAATGGGAGGCAGCAACAGGGCTCTGGGGTGTGAGCCCCAAAGGCTGGGATTCAGGCTGTCAGGCAACAGGTTGTGTACGTAACACAGTGTCTACACAGACACTGTGTCATCCTAACTACGTCGACCTAAGCACTACACCTCTCGCAGAGGTGGAGCTATTAGGTCAATGTACTGTGCAATTTACATTGGTGGGAGCACCATTCTAGTGCAGACATTTACATAATTAGGTTGGCGTAAGGTGCCTTATGTCAATTTAATTGTGTAGTGTAGACCAGGTCCCAGTGCCAGCGGCAGTGAGAGGGCATGGCTGGAACAGATGTGTTCTGACTATCCCCTGCCCGTGGGCAATTACCAGGGAAGGGACTGGAGGCAGAGGCAAACAGAATCAGAGAACATGACCAGAATCTTCCCCAGGTTATACTGTGTGATACACATTTTTTCTATTGAACTTCAGGACCCTTGATTGGATCTCTTGGGCTTTACCCTGTAGTTGGATGGCATCTAGGTGATTCACAGTTTTAAGGCTTAGCCATCCCTCCCCATGTGCTTCTTTCTTTTCCCTCAGCCCCTGCTTGCTCTTCAGCAATTGGTAAAACGAAGGGATAACAAATATATTATGTCTGAAATGTCAACATTTCCATCTACCATTATGCCTAAGCTCATGCATGCAGCCAAAATTGCAACCTTACCTTCTCTGCATTGGTAATAATTTTTGCATCAGAGACCTTTAGAGCATGTGCACTTGGCATTCTATGTGAGGAGAGGGGAATAACCTTCAGCTGCATCTGACAGTGGGAGATTTTTCTATGTCATTGTTTTATGCCTTCCTCACCTCTTCATATATAACAGTGACCAGAAATTCACTGATGAAAGGGAAATATATTTATAGGTGGGTGGTTGTCTGGTTGTTTTCTTTAATGATTTAATCCATGCTATTGTAACTAGGGCTGGCTGGAAAACAAGAATTTTGTTTCATGGAAAATGCTGAGGTTTCAAAATCTGTTTTTGTTCTGCATCAAAACAGGATGAGACTTTTTGAAAATTTTGAGGGGGGGAAAGATCCCAGAATTTCCACTAGCCTAGTGGTTTAGGGCACTCCACTGCTCCAAATCAGGCAGAGCAGGGACTTGAAGCAAGTGCCCTACCAATGGGTTATTGGCTATGCTCTGGGTTGGCATGCTCTCTCTCTCAAAATTCCATCCAATGCCTGAAAAAGTTTCAGTGAAGCAGATACATTTCTGTGAAAGTTTGGTTTTCACAAATTGGCATGTTCTGATGAAAAAACACGTTTGTTGACAAATTCCTGACCAACTCTAATTGTAGAAGATTTCTGAAACAAACGTCTTGGAAAGAAATATCTGTTTTTTGAGGAGGATGCAGTCTGTAAATTTGGAAATATTTTAAAGGAATGTTTATTGCTTGCAACTTAATTCTTTTGATTTTTGGATTAGATAATAACTAACTAACTTTTTGAAGCCTTGATTTATTAATCTTATATTTGCCATGGCACAAAAATAGGATTTGAATGGTATGTCTGCAAACCACTATCATTAATGTGGAGAGTGGGTGGACCACTGTCAACATAGTATCAGTTTTAGAGCTATTTGAGCTTCAAACTCTTGCCTATTAATAATTAATCATCATTGCTGACTGCCAGTTTCTGTCTCTGTTACTTCCATTAAATAGTACTTCACTTCACAAGTAGTGTCATTGAAATCAATGTTTTTTTCACAGAGTAAAGTGTTATTCAGTGTGAGTAAAACTGGCCCTGAAGGAACAATAAAAACTATACATTCTGACAAACTGATGTCATAATACAGGCTTTAGTTATTTTAGCTTGTATACTGGCATAGCATGCATGAATTCTGCACTCAGTACTACAAATAAACATCAATTCTATAGGGAAGATCAGAAAATAGTAAGCATTTTCCACAAGAAAATTCTAAAGAAAATTTTAAAAATCAGATTTTATTTTTAATTTTTCACTGAACTTTTCTGTGTGTTTTTTTTTAATGAAAAATTTTGGAAGTATGGTTTTTCCTTAAAAAGAATGGGAAAATTTGAAAGAAGCTAATTGATTGTAAAAATGTTCTCTCCCCCTCCCCCCCCCCCTCCCCGCAAAGGCTATTTTCTTTTGAAAAAAATGTTTTGAAAAATTTCGATCAACTCTACAATTCTTACCTGTGCACTTGGGACTAGACAGAGAGAGATGTCATAGAATAGAGGTTATGACAGAGCAGCTCTGAGGCACTAACAGAGTAACTGAGTACAGTCCTTTGTACGATCCAATACAGTGAAATAGACTGAAGGGAAGATACACTGATGAGCTGGCAAGAATCTTGAATCTAGGGTATGTCATGTTGTATTGAGCAGTTGGCTGTGAGAGAAACTAATCCCTGGGAACCATCAGTCATGTCATGTGTTCCTGTGGCTTGCCTTCAGGACAGCCTCTTCTCTCCCTTTCTCTGAAAGTCTGCTTGTCTGCACACTCAAGTAAAGCAGGACTGGAGGCTGTCAGAAAAGATATCCTGAAATAATCGAAAGGGCTGCAGTACTATTGTGTCATGCTTATTCCTGCTCAATACGGTGTCCCGACAGAGAGCCTGTTACGGGCCAAAGGAACTGTGAATGACCTAGCGCTCAGGAATGTTAAATCTACCCAGGAGGGAAGTCTCTGCCCAGAGACTACAGCAGCCAGTGGCCCACAGTTCCAGTCTTCTGTGGAAGTCCAACTCAGAAGATCAGAAGAGACACCTGCCCAGGACAGATAATCTCTCAAGACTTTAAAATCCACATGTAGAAAGGACTGCTAACAACTGAGAGGCACAGCTGTATCAGTACTGCTGTGCCATTGTAAGACTGCTAGTGTAGACAGGGACTAGTATTACTAGTTTTCTCTTAACTGTAATCGAGCTAACAATTGACTTTAATAGTTCTCTGTTCTTCAGTGACTTACTGAAAGGTAAATGGAGGTTTTCAAAAATCAGCAACTCATCTGCACCTACAAAATAGGCATGGCTGGCTGCTAACAGGCAATTACACATGCAAAACACACTTTTGCTGATGTGGGATGGGTAACTGCAAACTCAAACCAGCACATGCACATGAATGACTTGTTTTTTAATAAAAAAAATAAAAAAGAAAAGGAGGACTTGTGGCACCTTAGAGACTAACCAATTTATTTGAGCATAAGCTTTTGTGAGCATCCGATGAAGTGAGCTGTAGCTTATGCTCAAATAAATTGGTTAGTCTCTAAGGTGCCACAAGTCCTCCTTTTCTTTTTGCGAATACAGACTAACACGGCTGCTACTCTGAAACTTGTTTTTTAATGACAAAGTATATTTTGCATGCTCAGTTACCCTTCTGAGCATGTGCAAGAATACTTTGTGATTGAAATTGAAACATTGATCTTTGTTAAAAATATAGCCCTCCATTTTCTAAGTGGTGATCTTATGTTAACTGCTTTCAGCCAAATCCTGCTTGCCTTACCTGCACATGATATCTTGCTGATGTCCATGAAAAGACTCCTCTGAGGAAGGCAAGCCAGATCTGTGGTTTTTATACTTGCTGTATGTGTCCTGAGTTATCATTTGTAATTCATTATAACATGAAAATTATAAATTTTAAATTTCACTCTGATAGTTTTTATTTTTGTCTAGTGCATATCTATAATATCATGCAATATTGCATTTTGTCAGGGAAATGTGTATGCAGTGAGTAAATGCTGAATTTTCACCCAGATAAAATGTATAGCATAGTTCCTCGTTAAAACAGGTTCTCTTAATCCTGGCATGAAAAAAATTATTGACAATTAAAAGATTAGTAAAATTCTAACCTTGATCATAGTTACAATTTCTCCCCCAAGCCTTTGTCGTTCATATGAAAACTCAGCAACTAAAACTTATGGTTTTAGAGAGATCTTTTTCTTTTCAAGATCACTTCCATATAAAGAAGGAAAACAATCACAGTTCTATAAGGAAAGGTGATTAGATCACCCATTGTTTTCTTTACAAAGAAAGAGAGACAACACCTCTTGGACTAATTAATCCCACTCTTTACAATAAATGTGGTGTTTATACATATTTCACACATGTCATTCATTGACTGTCTGCCCTTTACTACAACTGAGCAGGTAATTATTGAGCATGGGTAGGAATGCAGCCAGGATTTATAATGCCTCAGAGTAGAGCTGGGCAATTTTTTTTTTTTTTGGAATTGCCAGCAAATTGAAAAATCCGTTATTCACACGGCACTATGCAGGGGAAGTGTGAAAGCAGGTCCTCCTCTACTTCAGCCCTCTGCACAATTGCCACCTGCAACAGTTGTCCCTGTTGTCATCCCCTGCAGCCCAGTCCCTTTTCATTCGAGGGGAATCACTTCTTGCACCCTTGGCGTGTGAGATTTATTTTGTTTTTGTAAATCCCCAGGCAACCACACTCATTCACCATCACACAAATATTCAGTTTAACACTGATCCACACTCACTCACCAGCACCCATGCAGGTAGCCTCACCTAGGCAACCACTGTAATTGCCTGTTGATAGATGCCGAGTGCCTGTAACTTTCACTGAAGGTGACACTGAGTACCTTGCAGGATTGGGCCCTCTGCAGGGTAGATGAGATTTAACAGTACACACACACACAAGGAAATGATGGAAAACATTGAAAGGATAAGACTGATTTGATAATCTGCCTTGTTTGGACATAAGACTGATTTGGTAATCAGAGCAATAGTTGTATCATCTCAACTTGCCTAGACTTCTAGGCAGAAATTAGCAACAAAAAGGTGTCTGTGTGACTCACAAACAGACTCCCACTGCAAGCTCACTTAAACTGTGTAGAGTGTCTTCAATGAAAATAATCCTTCACTTAATAAAATTTTTTAAAAAAATTATTTACCACTGCTTCATTTAGTCTTCCTGGAACTGTGTGTGTTCAGAATGTATCAAACAGATTTTTAAAATTGCTTATTTTTATAGGTGTTTTTTAAAATATTTGCTCATTTTGAAGGCAGGGGAAAATAGTTGAAAAAAAGACCATGCACAGGGAGCTGTTTAATCATTTTTGCTTCATTGTTTTGTTTTTTAGACAGCACAGTGAGACCACTGAGGCATTATGACAGTCAGCAATAACCAAAGAATGTCTCCATATGTTGGGAATGTACCTGGGGAAGGAGCACTCTTCTCTTGGGTAAAGAATGCTAGATTGCAGACAGTAGGCCTAATTCTGCTCTCACTTATACCAGACTAAATCTGTTAGTTTCAATTAAGTTATCTTGGATTCACTCCAGTATAAGGGAGAAAAGACTGATTGCCTTCAGACAGGTTTTCTAGTTATAGTGGCATAATGTACAGTAGTGCACATTATGTTGAATGTTGACCTACGGGAATCAGAAGTTAATAGTAAAGATAAATGGAAATGTGTGCTGTCTGTGGTTGTGCGATATGGTTGTATTCCTTAGAAAAGCAGCATAACTTATTACCCTAGTTTCAATAACATAATTATTCTGTATTCATTTCAGTATTTTGAATTAATAAGTTTTTATATTGTATGAAAGCTGCCTTTAGTAGTGACTAAAGTAATTACGTTTTATTCACATGGATGTTTATGGTTAGCTGCCATTGTGTCTCTGAATGCTTTTTTTTTTTTTTTTTTGCAGTGCTAAAAATATTGGAAGCGTTTTACTTTTGGTAGTATTAGCATGTACAATGTGTGCAGAGAGTATATACAGCCTATAATGATATAGGTATAATTGGAATTCTAGTAACCAACTTCAGATAAAATGTATTAATTCATTTATATTCTTCCACCTGTTAAGAATATCTAAATCTATTTGACTGATTTTTACATACCCAAAAGTTGGAAATGTGGGAAAAAAAGATAAAAATCAATCAGATTCCAAGTAATAAGCAAGGAAATATAAATAATTAAAGTAAATGTTCCTCAAAAAGATTTGCAAAAAAAAAAAAAAAGATTTGAGGAGGACTAACAAAAATATATTCTCAAAATATATTCTCTTATCCAGTTCCTCCAGTAAGGAGTAGAATTACTATTGTAATTAATTCACTAGTAAGTAGCAGTGTTAGGACTGGACACTGTACACATCAATATGCAAATTGAACTCTGTGAAAAGACTTCTGGGATTACATTGTATAATAATTATTGGCCTTTCTAAAAGGAGCTACAGGTTATTTTTGATATGTTGAGAATCTATGAGTGGTTTGTGCTCCTTTTGATAAAAGCAGACTAGAAGGTCCCTGATCTAAACTACTGTATAATATCCAAGGTCGACCAAGGAGGATTTAGCTACGAAAAGGAAATGCTAGTTTGGGCCCCTAAGGGGTGTTATTTACTCAGGATCCAATTCTGCCCCTTTTTTTTACAGTGACATTTCACTAAACCTAAGGATTTTTCATCCAACTATTTGTACCTGAAAAACAAGGAGTCCTTGTGGCACCTTAGAGATGAACAAATGTATTTGGGCATAAGCTTTCATGGGATATAACCCACTTCATCAGATGCATGGAGTAGAAAAGACAGTAAGCCGGTATAAATATACAGCACATGAAAAGATAGGAGTTGCCTTACCAAGTAGGGGGTTAGTGCTAATGAGGCCAATTCAATTAGGGTGCATGTGGCCCATTCCCAACAGTTGACAAGAAGGGGTGAGTATCAAGAGAGGGAAAATTATTTTCTGTAGTGACCCAGCAACTCCCAGTCTTTATTCTGGCCTAATTTGATGGTGTCAAGTTTGCAAATTAATTCCCGTTCTGCAGTTTCCCGTTGAAGTCTGTTTTTGAAGTTTTTTTGTTAGCACTACAAAAAGTAATTTCCCCTTTGTTGATATTCACCCCTTCTTGTCAACTGTTGGGAATGGGCCACATGCACCCTAATTGAATTGGCCTCATTAGCACTGACTGCCCCAACACTTGGTAAGGCAACTCCCATCTTTTCATCTGCTGTATATTTATACCTGCTTACTGTATTTTCCTCTCCATGCATCTGATAAAGTGGGTTATATCCCACGAAAGCCTATGCCCTAATAAATTTGTTAGTCTCTAAGGTGCCACAAGGAGTCCTCATTGTTTTTACTGATTCAGACTAACACGGCTACCCCTCTGAAACCTATTATCCCTGCGTTACTGTGCTGGCTGAGTGAGTGTTTTTTAGTACTCCCGCATCCAACCCCTGTGGATCCTCCCTAATGATAGGAAGGGTCCATATCTCAGGAAGTAATTCCGAGAGGACGTTGAAGTTTGTGTGTTTCTTACATGGGGAGAAAGGCAAATTGTTTGTACCAGCAACCGAAAAGAAGCTGCCTCTATAACCTCTTTTCTGTTAAACTGAACTCCAGCTCGTGTCATTATTCTGGGAATTCTACATGGCTGTACTAACCCACCAAAAGGAGACCACAAGGGCATGTAACACTTATATTAAGCATAGATAGGGCCATAGCCAGGATGTATAATGCCTGGGAGCAATGTTAAGACAGGGCCTCCAGTGGCCCATCCCTCTGCACCATCCCCATCACCCAGTGATTTCAACGGGACTACTCATAGAGTAAGGTACGGACAATGTGAATAAAGGTGACAGAATGGGCCCTATGTCTGGAAGTATTTTGCAAGGCTGTGTCACATTTGAGAAAGCTATGTTTGACATGTAGGGATTGTTCCCTATCCAGTAGTAGACTTATATTTTGGAAAACTAATTTATCAGTGGTGTATATGATACCCATATTACCCATACAGGTGATACTTAATATTTTTAATATTCAGTGTAGTTGCCGTGTTGCCTACCTTGGCACAAAGGTATTTTGTTTGTGGAAAATCCAGTATTTTAAAATATATGACGTATCTGGAGGCAAGATACCAAAAATGCAATGCATTTTATTCCCCTCTTAGTGAATTATATTATTTTCATTGGCATTGGCACACATGCAATTCTTGCTTCTCAGTTAACATTTTTACCTGTCACTCTGCATTATCTGTGGCCTAGGTTCATTAATTTTAAACATACCTACTTCCCACTCGGTAGTAGTGTGACTCACAGTTCTATTTTGTAATTCAGAACTTGTTCACTGATAGTGTACGGTGCTTTTAATATAGTACAATGGCAAGTCGTAGCTAGCACATTGTTTCATAACAAATTCATCCTTGGTAAAAAAAAAAAAGATCAAGCTAGACTAGAAGCCCTGTAATTACAGATAATGCTGTTTGAAACAAACCAAAATCCACTTGTAGCAGTGTTATTGTTTAAAATATTTTTGTGGCCAGATATAGCACTGAACAAATGACTGAAATTTCATGCTATGATAATTTCTTGGCCTTTCAATTTTAAATTATGTGAATGTACTGGTTCCTGCTTGGTTGGTTGATTGTAAACATTAAAGGGAAAACCACAATGGAATAGACACCAGTTATTAATCACTTGATCAAACGAAAAGCAGAACAAAATTTATAACAATATTTACTTTTAAATACTGTCCATATGAAAATAAACAGTAAATAATCAAACAAGAAGCCATTATTACAGCACATAATATTATTCATGTCTACAAAGGCAGGAAGATTGGACCTGTGGGTATATACTCATGCGATGTCTACCTGAGGTTTGCAGGCCATAAAATTTCCTCCCAATATTGAGCCCAATAGTTCGTGTTTGACTAAATATCATCAGTCTATTCCAATGACTATTCATAGAGCCCACATCTTGCAACTGATTTTGTGTGGACAGAACCCTTGACTTCAATGGGGCTCCATGTGAGCACACAGGTTCACCCATGGATTGTCATTTGCAGGATCAGAGTCTTCACTAGTAAGTCACAAGAGGACTGGTCCCCATTTTAATGGACGTTGAGAGTGCTGAGAATTTGGCAGGGCTGGGCCTGCAACATACAGCATATTCTGAATCTTCAAATAGCATGGTAAAAGCCTATTTCAATATCTCAGAGATGGACATAGCTGTGCAGAAGGTCACTAGCACTGTCAGATTTTCTAGCACTGGAGCTCTATAGGGCTCTGTAAGAAGAAAAACAAGAGTTTGACACAACATCTTGGACTTAATCACTGCTCTGATGTTAAAGCATGAGGGCACAGGGGAACTCAAATACAAAGGAAGAGTGCTGATTTCCTTGTAGAGACCATAGTAAATCTGTTTGCTCATGATGGGGAAAAAAATTAGAACAATGTATGCCATATGTGCTTGATGTTTTAAAAGCACGTGTTAGCATAATCCCAGGGAAATTGTTCAATAATTGGCTCTTCTTTGTGAGATACGCTCCTATAATGCATCTAAAGTGAGTTATCCTTTCCATAACTGATTCTACAGGTGAGGGTCACACAGGCTACAGCAAAGACGATCAAGTACAAAAGATAAACACAAGTTATAAATAGAAGGTACAGTTACATTTGGGATCTGGGGCATGAATGGTTTTCCACATAATAAATCAATGTTACTTGATAAATGTACCAAATTATGCAGTGTTAGGAAAATAATTATGGTTAAGGTCAACTTATTAGATAATTAAGGATTTTGAAATACTGTAATTGACTTCTCTTTCTCTGAAATGTCCATAAATAGAAGTGCAAGTCCATCACAAGGACATCACAGACACACCACCTTTCCTTAGTCATTTCCCCCAGCCTGTGGGCTAAGAGGTAATGTGGGAGTCACTACAATGATTCTATGATACCTGAGGACTCTCCAAACAGGAAAGCTTGTCACCAGCCAGCTAAGCCTTACTATATGTTTGAAACATTGTGTAGTCCAGATACAGAAAATATTTAGCCATGTCTCCACAATCCATGTCATGTAGATTGTAGGTTACAGTGTATTTTAGAATTCTTCCCTGAGTCACTTGTAACTGTAAAACAAAATTGATTCTGGAATAAAGGCACGGTTACACCAGGACATTATATTGTGTATTTATAGACATTTGTAACATCACATAGAACTACAATCGCTTCCATTTTAGGTGAAACTGAATAGTACAATAATGTGCCTAATGATCTACTTTCCTACAACATTTGCTCCAAGCTAATCAATACACGATTGATTAGCTTAATGTTCTGTTGTGTCTTGTACTAACCAGAAGTGAAATAACATCACAGAATATCAGTATTAAAATTCTGTTATAAACAGTATAAACATTAAGGTTGTTACATGAGCTATTGCTTCTTAGTGTGAACTAATATCATATTTAAGAGGCTTGCAAGTGCGTATAGTACAAGCCATCAGTTTGGGATGCTCTTTGCTTGATTCTTGTGTAATTTTGGGAGGATTGTGAAAAATATATGTCATATAAAATGTTAAGGAATCTCCTCCTCTTTGGAAAAAGATTAGAAGGCAGATGTTACAGTAGAAAATATATGAAAGGTAGAAATACAGAACAATAATTATTCTTATACAAAGAAGAAAATAATGTTTTTAGTTTGGTCAGGTATTTCCCCCTCTCTTTATATCTATTATGTTACTGTATCTTAGTAAGACTAACAGAAAGTTGTGACTGTGAAATGCTGGAAAAATAGGATTTTACTGTGTGCTTCAATTTAAAATTTCTGCGTGTCAATTAAATTCTTAAAAAGAAGTAGACTGTGTGCTGTTCTGGTCTCACATGTTTAAGAAAGATGAATTCAAACTGGAACTGGTGCTGAGAAAGGGCTACTAGGATGATCAGAGGAATGGAGAACCTGCCTTATGAGAGGAGACTTAAAGAGCTTGGCTTGTTTTGCCTAATAAAATGAAGGAGAGATAATTGCTTTCTATAAATATAACTGAGGGATAAATATCAGGGTTGGAGAGGAGTTGTTTAACTAAGGGCCAATGTTGTCACAAAAACAAATGGCTATAACTGGCCATCAACAAGTTGACACTTGAAATTAGATGAAGATTTCTAACAATCAAAGGAATGAAGTTCTAGAACAGCCTTCCACAGGGAGTAATGGGGTAAAAGAGGAAATAGACTTGTTCAAACTTTGTTTCCCTGAGTAAGTAGATCCATTAAATGCCTTTGTGAATAACATAACTATGTGCAACAAAAAATATCTAAAACCAAATCATGATAACCTCTATGCTGAGTTCATAAGTCTATTAGGCACTTAGATACCACAGTGATGTAGATATATAGGAACCTAGGTCGATAATTCAGTGTTTTATATATAATTGTTTGGTATGAGTTATATAAAAAAGAAGAATATTGGAATCTCTCAGCTCAAAAATGCTGAGTATTTAATTAGCCCTTTACATGGCCATAACACTGCACAAATATTAAATGAATCCCTACAATGCAGTGTGAGTTTGGCAGATAAGCATTATTCTCAGCATCATTTAGAGATGGTGAAAGCGAGATAGAGGTGCATGGCAATATGATTCACTATGCCAATAAACAATAATAGTATTCACAGTATGCAGTATGACAGTATTTTATAAATGTAAAACATTTTATACAATGTTTTATGAAATATTAAAAGTATATGAAGATAAATGGGTACTGGATAGTGCTAATTTAATAAGCATTTGTCAACATGCTCGTCACTGAAAGTTACACAGGACAACAAAATTACATAAATATCTATGGGGCTGTAGAACTTAAAAATGCATGCATGCAGTGTAAGTTTTCAAACTTTCTGATATTTCACAGTCGACAAAGAATATAGACAGACAGATCCATATGGTAAGCTCCTTGTAGCAGGGACCATATTTTTGCTCTGGTTTTTGTACAGTTGCTAGCACAATGTGGTCCTGGTCCATGACAGGGGCTCGTAGGCACTACTACAATACAAATAATAAATAATAAACATAGAAATGTAGAGCTGGAAGGAAACTCGAGAAGTCATCAAGTCCAGCCCACAGCATTGAAACAGGACCAAGTAAACCCAGATCATTGCTAACAGATGTTTGTCCAACATGTTCTTAAAAACTTCCAATGATGGGATTTCCACAACTTCCCTTAAAAGCCTATTCCAGACCTTAATTACCCTTATAGTTAGCAAGTTTTTGCTAATATCCACCTAAATCTCCCTTGCTGCAGATTAAGCCAATTACTTCTTTTCCTACCTTTAGTGAACCTGGAGAACAATTATAGACTCATAGACTTTAAGGTCAGAAGGGACCATCATGATCATCTAGTCTGACCTCCTGCACATACCTCACCCACTCCTGAAATAGATCCCTAACCTCTGGCTGATTTACTGAAGTCCTCAAATAATGGTTTAAAGACTTAACGTTACAGAGAATCCATTGCTTACACTAGTTTAAACCTGCAAGTGACCTGTGCCCCATGCTGCAGAGGAAGGCGAAAAAACCCCAGGGTCTCAGCCAATCTGACCAGGGGAAAAATTCCTTCCCAACCCCAAATCTGGTGATCAGTTAGACCCTTACTCTGTGGGCAAGACCCACTAGGCAGATATCTGGGAAAGAATTATCTGTATTAACTCAGAGCCCTTCCCATCTAGTGTCCCGTCTCCAGCAGTTGAGGATTTTTTTGTCCTCTTTATAAGAGCGCTTAACATATCTGAAGACTGTTATCAGATCCCACTCCTCTAAGTCTTTTTTAGTCCCCAAATCCTTTTCTGCCCCATTCCACCTGGCCAGTTATTCTCCATTTTGTAGCTGTGATACTTCCTTCCTAAGTGTAGGAACTTTTCACTTATTTAATTGCATTTCAGCTGATTGATTTCAAACCAGTTCTCCAATTTGTCAAGGTTGTTTTGAATTCTAATCCTGTCCTGCAAAGTGCATGCAACCCCTCCCAACTTGGTGTCACCTGCAAATTTTATAAGCATACTCCGCACTCCATTATCTAAGTCATTATTAAATATTAATTAGTTCTGGACCCAAGACAGACCCATACAGGACCCCATGAGATACACCCTCCGAGTTTGATAGCAAACCATTTATAACTATTCTTTGAGTAGTCTTTCAGCTGGTCGTGCACCCATATTCTAGTAATTTCATCTAGACCACCTTTCCTTAATTTGTTTATGAGACTGTTATGTGTGACTGTATCAAAGTCTTACTAAAACCAAGATAAATCATGTCCACTGCTTTCCCCCTATCCAATAAGTATCAATCCTGTCAAAGAAGGAAACTAGGCTGGTTTGGCATGATTTGTTTTTGACATATACATCCTGGCTATTCCTTATAACCCTTTTATCCTATAGATGTTTACAAACTGATTGATTAATAACTTTTTCCAGTATCTTTCCCAGTATCAAAATTAAGCTGACTGGTCTATAATTCTCTGGGTCCACCCTGTTCCCCTTGTTAAAGAGAGGTACTATGTTTGCCCTTCTCCAGTCCTCAGGAACCTCATCCGTCCACCCTTCTCAAAGATAATTGTTAATGGTTCTGCGATTGCTTCAGCTAGTTCCTTAAATACCCTAGGATGATTTTCATCAGGTCCTGTCAACTTGAATACATCTGATTTATCTAAATATTCTTTAACCTGTCCTTTCCCTATTTTGGTTGGTGTTCCTTCCCCCTTGTTGTTAATTGTTAATTATTAATTGTGTTGAGTATCAAGTCACCATTAACCTTTTTAGTGAAGACTGAAGCAAAATAGACATTAAACACTTCAGCCATCTTGATGCCATCTGTTATTAGTTCTCTTTCCCCAGTAACTAGAGGACCTACACTTTCTTTCATTACTTTCCTTTATAAAAGAATATACACTTTATAATAATAAAGACTAGATTGTGGCTCAAACTACTAGCCTACACAGGGAAGTAAGAACCCCTGTACATCATTGTGTGGGCTAGCGTTACCGTGGCTCTCAGTGCACAGGGGTACACAGGCATTGTGCACCTGGAATTGCCCCCTGGAGCAAGTGGCTTGGAAAGGAATAGGGTAGGGCATAGGTAGATTTGTGGCTCCACCCAGGGCCAGCTCCAGGTGCTTGGGATGGCAATGAGAATGGGGCGGCAGTCTGTGTCCCACGGCGGCAAGTTGGTGGCAGCGCGGCAATTCGGCGGCGAAATTGGTGGAGCCGCCCTTGGCTCCACCCCATCAATGCATCGGTCTGCAAAGCTGAGCCTGTGCAGGAGAGAGAATTATAATTTGCTGCTTTTATAGGGAAGCAGCAAAATTAGTAATCCTCTAAAGCAAAGGAGAGCAGGGAGGGAATCCTATATCCCTGAGCCAGTTCTTTTCCCTGGGATGCTCTTTGGGCAGCACTGCAACACACTATGGGTTGTGTCCTTGTGGCACAGCCTACTTCTGAACAGGTGAAATCATTGTACAATCCTACAGCCAAGTCCCTGGGATAATCTGGAAAGTCAGTTAACCAATTCAGAGGTAAATATGGGGTCCCAAAGCACATGCATTTGAACAATGTGTACGTCTGATTGTATCCTCCTTGTCCTTTGAAGTCCCATGAGAGTTCTACAAAGGCATAGGGGTCTGTGCTAGCAGATTTGGTTGCAGGACGGGATTCTTAGACTATAAGGCAGCCACTGTAAAGTACATATAAAATAATAATTAGCAATAGCTGTCAAGAATTTTTCAAACAAAATTTAATTTGCATTCTCCAGTTTCCATGATGAATAAGAGTATATAGTACTGTATTCTGTGGTAAAGGTTTGTTAGAAAATATTTTCACTGAAAGGGATCTTAGACTCTATTTTACATATGATAATATCCAGTTCCACTATTTTCAGTCTCCTCCATTCAGCAAATATATAATAGAACTGGAGATCAAACAAGTATATGTATATATTTTAAAACATAGGGAACCAATTTAATTAGACATGATTATTATCCTTGATAATTCATTTGTAAAACCACTGGCAAATATCCATGTACTGTACTTCATCAATAGCAAAGAATAGTCACTGAGCATATCTAGAAGTAGTGTAAATAAAATCTTGTATTTTTTTATATTTACTGTACTTGATGATAGAATTCCCATTCTTCATCTCAATTCAGAGGTAATAGAACTGTTTTCTGCAAGTCTAAATTAAGTCACAGCTTTTTCAGTGTTTAAAAATGCATCCTTCCTGCAACAGATGAACTCTGCTTCTGAGTTATTGCATTTTGGACATATATACGGGGACACACAAGAGATTTATAAATACTGGCAAGAGGATTATTCTATAACTCAGGCCACATAAAAGATATCCATCAGGGAAGAGAACTTCACACTTGGATGATTTTCTCTCAAGGAACATGTAATGTCTTGCCAGAAGGTAGGCAAAAAAGGAAATAGTGAATGTGGTAGTTTGCAGTAAGTTAAACATTTTTAACATACTCTCAAAAGATAAAAGACCATCATCAACTAAAAGTTCTGTAATGTAGTTAATCCTTATCTCCACCTCTGATATACTGACCTAGCATTCCCTGGAGCAAAACATGGATTATTCTGGAGTAGTTTCAAAGGAGAGACTAGAATCTGTCTTTAATTTACAGTGAACGTCACATTCTAGTCACAAAGGAATAATTAAATTGGTCATTTCTAAACATGTCTGGAGGCTTTTGATGACATTTCTCACCAAAAATAAATAAATATTGTGGCTCTTGCTAGAATTGCTGAAAGTCTATTTGTACAGAAATTTGGTGCTCACACATATCAAGTTATACTTTTGTCTAGTTATTTTATACGTTATGCTTTATTAACTATTCATATTCAGGACTGATTTCCTACAGATAGAGAAAGGTATTAATTATCACTTGTTTTTTTTCTCATACTGTATCTATGTTGCAAAAAACTACATTAATGAAACATTAAGTTTACATGGTTAAACTTCCCTTCCTTTATATCAGTCATTCTTCCCAACCCCTGAATTTGCCTTACTCTAAAAATCATTCCCTCCCATATCGGACTCTATGTAAGGAAGTACATGTACAATAGAGGAAAGGAGGGATTTTTCCTATCCTGGTGTAGTGCACAGAAATCGGGAAATATCCCTTCAAAATAGTTTGTAAGCCCTCTGGTGGCCCTCACTCTCTTCTGTGTTTCAGAAGCTACCAGAACCCTTCCAGAGCAAAGTATGTGCATGTGCGTACGCTATATATACACTACATATCTAGTTTGTTAACATGATTACTTGAACCCCACTGTGCCTATGTGGTTCCTTCGTATTTCACATGTTGTATAAAGAGCAGAAGTCACAACACTTAGGCAGATAACAATGGTAAGTAGTAACAGAAATTTTCTTTTCAAATATATCTTTAATCATTACAGCCCGCCTGTGAGGTAATCCAATAAGTTAAGCATTAGTATCCCCTTATTACACATGGAGTAAAGGTAGTTAAAATTATTTGCCCAAGGTCACACAGCAAACGTCAGAACCAGAAGTCAAATCTAGGACTTTCTGCTCCACATGGAGGCTTACTCCATATCAGCCTTTCTGTATCTCAGTTTTACCATCTGTAAAATAGGTCTTTCCACATTTTCTTTTGTAGACCTCAAAGTCATTGACAAAGGTGAACTGAAAATCCATTTTACATATTGGGTAACTGAGGCACAGGGAATTTAAGTGACTCAACTCAGTGTTAGATCTAAGAGCTGAATCCAGGTTGAAGCTGGTCAAAACAATATAACAATTCTTCAAAATACTTTCAAAATTTTTCATGATAAAATTTCAGTGAAATTTTAAATAACTGGAAAAATTTCAACCATATCTGAGGTCTTTCTGCTCAGAGGCCAAGGCATAACCAACCCACTACTCCATAGTACTGCCTCAGTGAGTCTTGCTGTGTCAGTTTGTCTATCTCAAAATGGGACTAATAATAACACTTTGAATAATAGTTCATAGCACTTTTTCATCTGTAAATCTCAAAGTAATTGACAGTGGTGTGAAATATCAGGAATCCCATTTCAAGATAGAATAAACTCATATCTGAAGCAATCATTCTGAGTCATTTAATTCTTTAATTAGTGGATAAAGAATGATTCTGTCACATCAGAGACCTGCTTTTATTGGTCCAACTTCTGTTGATGAGAGATACAAGCTTTTGAGCTTATACAGAGCTCTCCTAGGTAGATGGTGTGAGGCTTCAATAAATGAAGGTTAAAAAGTGCAGAAAGTTTTTTTTATAGCCAGTCAACAGAACATGTGGACACAGATCTCATGACATCCTAACTCCCAGTTCTGTGCACAATTCTGTGGGCAAAGGAGTAGGAGTAAGACCCTTTTTATCAGACACTATATTTCACTGAATCATTTGGAAAGGGATTCTGATTAGTATGGAGCAAATTAGAGGACTAAAGAGTTACAGCCTGATTCTGCCACCTATGTCACATTACATTTGGAGCTTGGGATACAATCACCAGGTCATGTAGATACAGTCTTGATAGCTTTCATCAAGCTAGCACACTAAAAATAGTAGAGTAGTGTTATGGGATGGATAAGCCCCACACAGGGGAAACAAGTATCTCTGGGCCCAGAAGTCCCTGCCCAGACACACCTGCTAGGAATGCGCACAGTGGATGCAAACTTCAAACTCACAGTGGCCCTGGTCAGTCAGGGCAGACAAAAGAATGGAGCAGTCCTCCACTGTTAGCTCCTGCAGAGAGGCTGCAGGAGTTCCACACTTCCTAGATAAGACCCCACTGCCAAACTGCTGAAGGTCCTGTGGAAACCAGGGATGGCAGGTCCAGATTCATGGAGAAGAGCCTCTAGACCACAGACAGGGAGAACCCCACCTCCTTGTGGGTGCATAAGAAGTTCCTGTTGTCACTTTGGAGTGGCAGAGGCCATGCTAGAAAGTGACCCAGGGAGGAGACTTGGTGGTGGTTGGCCACAGTCTGGATACCCAGTCTGCCAGTCAAAGGGCCCTGGGTTGGAACCCTGTCAGGCAGGGAGGTCCCGGGTTCCCTTACCACCAGCCCCACAGGCTTTCACCACTGGGCGATATCATCGCAGACTCTCTCTGCAGGGCAATACTACTTAGCTCAGATACCGAACCCCCTTACAAGTAGCCATGCTGAATAGTATTAAATAGTAGGTCAGGTGAGCCATAGCACATGCTAGCCGCCCCAAGTATGTACCCATTTGGTACAGGCAGATTTATACTAGGGATGACTAGTCCATGCTGCTGCTGCCCATGCTACCACAGCTACACACTACTATTTTTAGCACACTAGCTTGATGAGAGCTAGCGCGAGTATGTCTATGTGAGCTGGGAATCACATCCCTACCACCAAGTGTAGACATATGCAATGAGTAATCCCTTACTTAGTACATAGTCCATTAAGTAGTATTATGCATATTTTTACAAATATGTAAACTGAAACACAGAGGGATTAAATGATTTGTCCAAGATCACTCCACAGATAGAAATGATGAGCTCTGACTCAGTCTCCTGCTCTTACTATTATTATTTATTTATATTACAACTGTGTCTAGAAACTAACTTTGATCAGAGCCCCATTCCACTTGGCACTGTACAGAGTGAGAGACAGTCCCTGCCTCAAAGACCTTACACTCTAAATAAGCACATGAACTCATTTGAAAAACAGCTTCTATGGCAAAACATAGCACAGTGTACACAGTATAAAAACTGCATGTCGTGACTAGAGGGAGCCAAAACACATACTGAATGTTTGGCATGTATTGTAAATTGTGAGGTATCTCACCTCAGAATGATGTGTTCCTGTTGCAAGTCCTTCAGAATGGTGGATTGCACGAGCTCAGACCATGTAGTACAACTTTTTTTTATCGCAGAGCTCTGCATGTGCTGTGTTTAATCCGAGATTTATTATGCAGAGGAGTAATATAGAACTGTTGAGTAAGGAATAATGAATAGAGGACTGACACCATTTTGTAACAATGGTAGAAAATAGTCAGGATGTGTTTATGTAAATTAGGAATTCTAGAGAACTCATCATCATGTGTAGTCAGCAGCCATCAGTAGGCATCAAACCCGAAGGTAGCGGAAGGATAACATACTCTGAATTAATAAAACAAACATATGTCTCGTATCCTAGGTGACCAAGTTCATTTTTTCTAATCTTCTGTATTTGCTAATAAACTGAACCTATCTAGCACCAAGTGTTTTGGGTGCGGAAGAGCTTGATATCGATACCGGATGGGAAATGTATTTGCGATGGTGCTTCCTGAAGCAGTGTGTTGAAATGGATCATGAGGGAGAGTCTCAGAGTGGAGTGTGAAGAGTACTGTTTGTGTGCTGGAGCTACAGTGTGACACATATACATTCAACTAAAACAAAAATGATTTTTAATGATCTTATTCTGACATTTGTGGACAAATGCGGTTGTTGCTGTATTTTTAAATGTCATTTTTAGAGCAAGGCAACTCTCAAAATATTTGCCATTTATTCAAGAAATTCCCTCTTTGAATAAATATTTTTTGCCTGTGTTTACACTCCTTTACAGTTTGCTTTCCATGAATATGCTAGTGATCTATTTACTGGCTGAGGTGTTTGCAGAAACAGAATTTTAAGTGAATATTAGAGTGTTCATGGAATCAAAATCTTGGACTTTATAAAAATTAGTACTCTCACAAGAAATCAGATTCAAAGAGCTAGGTTCATCCAATCACAAAGAGAAATAATACCATGGTGGTATCTGCTCACCAAGACAATTCACATTTCAAACTTTGAACAATTAATATTTGCATTAAAGTGTTCATGAACAACCTGCAAATCAAGAAGTACTCACAGAAATTCTTCAGTAAATCAGACTGGAAAATGAATGCATTAGAGGAAATTGTAATCTGACCCCAGATTATTTGTGAACAGAAAGCAATCAAAATATACATTACCGATCCTTTTTTCATCTCTAGCCATTTTTATGTATCGAAGAACAGGTGCAAAAGTTGCATCACAGTCTAGAAAAAAATAACTAATGCCCCAATTCTGCAAAAATTTAAGACTTAAACTTAATTCCCTGCCTATGAGTAGTCTCATTGTCCCCTTATCATTCATTATTTGTATTTTGGCAACACCTATACATTCCAATCAAGGATAAGGGCCCCACTGTGCTTGGCAGTGTTCAAACACAGCACAAAAAGATGTTCGCTGCCCCAAAGAACTTTTGATGTTGAGAGACAACAGGTTGATGCAATAATAGACTGGAAGAGCCCAAGGAAACAATAAGGCTTCAATTGAACTACTCAGTGTGTAAAGTTAAGCAAATGCATAAGCCTTTGTGGGATCAGGGCCTAAACTACCTATACTTACCAGGAGCTACGTTGAATTTTGCCTACCGTTTAGCTGAGTTTGTATTTCAAATAAGGTCAGGAGGACTTCTTTTATAAAATGCAGCCCTGGCAGAGAAAGTACAATTTATACCTTATGCATTAACAAATAAAATATAATTAAATGGGGAAAATAAACAATTTTCCTTACCATATGGCATGTGAATACTCTGATACAACCACTGCAGAGGCCCTAAAATGTGTTGTTGCTGGGTCTTTTAAAGTGAATTGCAAAAACAGTGAAATGATTGACTTTAATCTTTTTCACAAAGCCAAATTGGAAAATTTGTGTTAGTGTAACTTCAAATGATAATTTGTAATGAACTATATTTATAAACTATCTCATTTCAGTGTCACTGATGGCAGGATATTTTTGTAGTTAATCTGACTTGTAGATCCATTCTGCATCTAAAGGCAAGTGGTTGGTAATTTTGGGACAACCATAAAAAGAAGTGTTCCTCGTCACACATATGACTGATCCCTGCAATATGTCTTGACCTATCAAAAGTAAAAATGAGGTCAGCATTGCAGGTAGGTCTAAAACTCTTCAGAATATTCTTAAAAGCTTAAAAGAATAGGTTTTTTTCACATCCAATACTTTTTCAGAATAATCTGCATTTGATGTAGCCTAACATACAATACAAAAATATGAACAATGTAATAGTGAAACTTAGTCGATGAAAACTCGATGTGAAATCTTAAGTTCTGCCAGCACTTGAGAAACTAATTAAAATGTCCCTTTTAGCAATTTAAGACTATAATATGAGAACAAAGTAAAGAACTAGCAAGACAAATAAAAATCCTCTAAATAAAAAAACCTGATTTTAATCAAAATTTTCATCCATCTCTTTGCAAAGGATGACAAAATACACTTTTTAAAAATGATGTATAAAGATGTTCTGAAAGGGTGCTTTAAGTTCGGAATTTTTGTTTTGCTGATTTCTGACTTTAGATATGCAGGTTTTTCTTTTCTGGAAGACTTTACATTAAACCGAAGACCACAAATACTAAGGAAGTGAAACCTGAGGGGAGAGGGTTTTTTTTTTTTTTCAGGCTCCATAAAATTTTGCTTTTTGTTAACATCTACCTCTCTAAAATAATAAGGAGCAATTATTACCCCTCCCTCTTCAAGAGCAACAACAACAAAACCTCCCAGTATACATTGGAGTCATCCAAGAAGTAATCCAAAAAGACAAAAAAAAAAAAAGAGAGAGACAAGATATGACATTTGTGACATATCGAAGGAAAACACAAGTAGAAGAAAAGTTAGTTATATTTCATTATAATGTGTTTATTTTTAGTTAACTGTTTCGGTAACCTCCAACACAATTGATAGCACTTATAGTGGTGGGAAACCTAAGCCCCAGTTCTATCACATGCACAAAGACCCATGCAGTTGAATGGTGCCCCATGAATTCAATGGAGTTTTGTGTGAGCACTGGGGTCTGCACAGGCAGGACAACTTGCTCGACTGGAGCCTAGTCATACATCATTCTCTCACAAAATGTAATGTAGTTAAAAATAACTTTTTCCAAGTATCTGTCAAGTTCAAGGATTTCATCTCAAACCCGTTAATAATATCACTTCACTAACAACCACGGTGTAAATGGGTCCATTATAAATTGCAAGATTTTTGATATTTAATAAGAAAAAAATGCCCTAATTGGCACTCTATTAGCCTGCCCTCTTATGCACACTATCTAGTTCGAGTTCGGGGTGTTAAGACATTTTTACTCCGAACAGCTTGAATTGGAGGTTACAGGACTAGAATGGTCTCCACTCCAGGACATACACTGAATCCTAAGAGTACTTTCAAATTCTAAATTAGTTTCTTTCTTTCAAACAAAGTCAGTCTACTGGCTCTATACAGTAATAACTTTGACTCTATAGAGTAAGAACATTTCTTTTAACACTTTCTCTCATTCTTGCTTTCTTACTGACACTTTTTTCTTTTAAAATATCTAATTAAACTTGAAGCAATCCTGTTATTTACTCTTGTGAAAATGCTTGCAGTCTTTCTTTCACTGGGCTTAGTCATAGGTTGGGTATAAGGCACTGAAGGATATAAATGATTATTTCTTGATCATATATACTCTTAGGTAATTTGCTGAAATGGTTAATCAAAGGCACTCTAAGGTGACACTTAATTCAAATAAAAAGTGATGTGATAAAGATAAGAGAATTTGAAGTGACTGTCAGAAAGGAGAATAGTCTTGTGGATCAGTTCTACCCTACCACTATGGTATATAAATCAAGTATGACATCTAAAGCATAAAAGACACAGATAAATCATGCAATCAAGAATGCTAAAAACAAGACACAATGGACTGTGAATGCCAAGTTTTTCTTTTGGAAAGATGATAAATATAAGGGCATACCTACACTTGCAGATGTAGAGCACTGTGAGTTCAACCAGCCCTCGGAGAGCACGGTATGGAAAGCGCTGCAGTGTGTCCACGCTGTCAGCTGCAAGTGCACTGGCGTGGCCACATTTGTGGCACTTGCAGTGGCATTGGGAGCGGTACATTATGGGCAGCTATCCCACAACGCACCTCTTCCCATTCTGGCGCTGTGGCTTGTGGGAAGGGCTGGAGGGTGCGGGACATTCTGTGTCCTGTCCCAACGCCCCATGATGCATCACTTCGCATCCCAGCAATCCCTGTGCTTCTGTCCACATTTGGTGTCATCTTTCAATGTTTTTTGTACTGTGCTTTCTGTCTTACCTTTTGTTCTGCTAGAATGGGTTCCAAAGTGCTGAGGAATATGTTGATGGGTCTTGCCAGCATGTCCCGAATGGCAGTCGAGTTACTTCTTCAGCTACAAACTGACAGTGAGAAGTCCGACGATGATGTTGACTCGCATATGACATAAGATTATTACGCATATGACATAAGATTGCTTGTGGTATTCATGGACATGCTCACCACTGTGGAACGCTGCTTTTGGGCTTGGAAAACAAGCACCGAGTGGTGGGATCCCATTGTCGTGCACGTCTGGGATGACAGGCAATGGCTGCAGAACTTACGGATGAGAAAAGCCACTTTCATGGAACTGTGTGATAAGCTCGCCCCCACCCTGCGGCGCAAGGACATGAGATTGAGAGCTGCCTTGCCGGTGGAGAAGAGGGCGGCTATTGCAATCTGGAAGCTGGCAACTCCAGACAGCTACCCATCGGTCGCTACCCAGTTTGGAGTGGGAAAGTCAACCGTTGGAATTGTGTTGATGCAAGTTTGCAGGGCCATTAAACGCATCCTGCTCAGAAGAACTGTGACTCTGGGTAACATGCATGACATTGTGGCTAGCTTTGCACAAATGGGTTTCCCTAACTGTGGAGGGATGATAGATTGGGACGCATATTCCAATTCTGGCACCAGCCCACCTAGCCTCCGAGTACTCGAAAGTGGTATTTCTCTGTGGTTCTCCAGGCGCTTGTGGATCACCGTGGGCATTTCATTGACATTAAAGCAGGCTGTCCTGGAAAGGTTCATGACGCACGCATCTTTCAGAACACTGGCCTGTTCAAGAAGCTGCAAGCTGGGACTTTTTTCCCAGACCAGAAGATCACCATAGGGGAAGTCGAACTGCCCATTGTGATCCTTGGAGACCCCACGTATCCTTTAATGCCATGGCTCATGAAACCCTACGCAGGGAGCCTTGACAGCAGCAAGGAGCAGTTCAACAACAGGCTGAGTCGGTACAGAATG
Organism: Caretta caretta; assembly: GCF_965140235.1. Lineage (NCBI taxonomy): Eukaryota > Metazoa > Chordata > Testudines > Cheloniidae > Caretta > Caretta caretta. Next base: position 100,043,610 of record NC_134212.1, read on the forward strand.
ACTGTGGAGTGTGCTTTTGGCAGTTTAAAGGGCCACTGCACTCTCTGTTTGGGAAGCTGGACCTGACCAATGACAACATCCGTTATATCTGTGTGCTGTACCCTCCATAACATTTGTGAAGGGAAGGGTGAAAGATTCACTCTGGCATGGAACTCGGAGGTTCAACACCTGGAGGCTGAATTTGAACAGCCAGAGAGAAGGCTTATTAGAGGGGCCCAGCGCAGGACTGCAAGGATTAGGGATGCCTTGAGGGAGCAATTCGAGGCTGAAAGCCACCAGTAATGTTTGGTGCCCTGCACGGGAGTGAAGTGCAGTGGTTCCAATGCTGTTAGGAATCGGTGTTTGCTACACTGACTTGCAGTGCCTGTTGCTTTCCTGGGCTAAAGTATCTTTTACTTAATGCAGTAATAAAGAATGTTTTCAAAGCCAAAAAAGCCATTTATTTAAAAGAAAATTAATTTATTGAAAAGAGACAACTGCTTGGGAAACAGAAGGGGCAAGGGGGTTGGGTGGGGAATGGTTCCATCACAGATTTGCGTATGTCCTGTTCTCATACTCAGCCTTCCTGTCTGGAGTGCTGCGCAATGAGTGCTGCACTTCAGGCTGGCTAAAATGCATGGTGATGGGAGTTGAGTGCAGCAGGTCAGGGTTGTAGTTGGCGGGGCTGGGTGGTGAAGCTACAGGTGGTGGCGATAAGACCCCGGATATTGGGGAAAGTGGGTTTGAGGTGACATGGGGGAACAAGGGAAAGAGTTTTGGAACAAGGGCTGTGGGGGGGAGGGAGGGGTGGGCATGGAAGTGCTCTGCCTGCATGGCTACGACCTGGATCGAGTCGTCCTGGTGTTCCATAATTCTTATCAGCTGCTCCGTGTTTTGGTGCCGGCACTCCGCATTCTGCTGGCGGAACCTCCTTTCACTCTCCCTCTCCACTCCTGCGCTTTTTGATTTTCATGAAGGGACTGCTGCATTACTTCATGCAGCATGTCTTCTTTGCTTCCACGTGGCCTCTTCCTAATTCTTTGGAGTCTTTCGGCCGGTGATAACACGGACGGCTGAGATCTCAAGGTTGCATCTGTAAAGGCAAAATGCAGCACTTAACAGAGGCAGCATTGTTCACACCAGACAGAGCAATGATTCACCCATACTTAAAGGCAAGCACAGTCTAAACAACAGCAGAATTTGCCCATCCCAAAACGAGCACACATAACCCACAGGAGCCCCAAAATGGTGAGTAAGCACAGGGTCAAGGGGGACTGATTGTTTCAGTGCAGTACTGTCCTCTGGGGTTCTGTGCCTTGAGGAGAGCCAACAGCTGCAGGGGACCCCTATACTGAACACTGTCCCCACATTTTCCACAGGAGTTTGTCCTGGAAGATATCTCGCTGCTGAGGATCACCTGGGAAGCAAGGGAGAGTCTTCTACTACAATGCGGCTTCCACCCTGTCCCATATGCAGCTTGCCTGTGTGCAGCAATGGTCCCCGCACCCCTCATGGCACAGTGGCATGGACATGTTAGCCTGACTGGGACAAGGAGCACAGTAGCACTCCCAAGCTCATTGCACAGCTTCTGCATGAGATCTTTGAAGAGATCACTGAGGCCGATTACCAAGATGTGAGAGAGCACATCAATGCCCTATTCCGCATCTAGGCATGCATGCAGCCCTAACCCTCCTCGCCCCAAGACCCCGCACCGAATAACTTTCTTCCCCAAATAAAAGCCGCTTACTGGGTACGTCCTCTGGTGTTTGTCCTTCCCCAAGCACCGACCACTGCGACTGGCTACCTTCCTCCTGGCTTGAGAACAGCTGCTGGCTGCATGCATCTAGGGGTGCCGGGGGTGTCTTCCTCCTCCTCAGCACCCTCGCTCCCGCTTTCCTCCTCCTCCTGTCTTGTTGATCTGGGCTCTGAAGTGTCATGGTGGTCCTCAGAGTGGAGGTGGGGTCGCCCCCAAGTATTGCGTCCAGCTCTTTGTAGAAACGGCAGGTCATGGGGGCAGCACCGGAGCGGTGGTTTGCCTCGCAGGCTTTGCGGTAGGCATTCTGCAACTCCTTCACTTTAACCTTGCACTGCAATGCGTCCTGGTCATGGTCGCTTTCCATCATGTCCCTTGATATCTGCCCAAAGATATAATAATTCCTACAGCTGGAGTGCAGCTTGGACTGGACAGCTTCCTCCCCGCAAACACTGATGAGGTCCACCTCGGCATTGCTCCATATTGGAGATCGCCTGGCGCATGGAGGCACGATCACCTGGAAAGGTGTGCTGAGAGCACTCCACGCCTCGCTGAGCAAACAGGTCAGGGATTTTCAAAATTCCCAGAGAATTTAAAGGGCAGGTCTGATGGTTGGTCACCTGAGGGCAGGGCAGTAGAGTTCAAAGTGATGACCAGAGTGGCTAGAACAGGCATTGTGGGACACTTCTGGAGGCCAATCAGAGCGCACTAACAGACCAGGGTGTCCACACTGGTGCCAGGGAGCACCAAGCGTTATGCCTCTTGTGGTGGTGGATTACCAGGAGTGCTCCAGCCGCAGAGTCAAGGCGCTCTACATGCCTTGCCAGTGTGGACGCATCGTGAGTTAGGGTGCCCGGGGCTGCTTTACTGCACTCTAACTCGCAAGTGTAGCCATACCCTAAGTCACTAAATTGAGTTAAAATGAATGGTATTTTTAATAATATACAGTATTAGGAGTTGTGTTTTTATTATGTGTACTTAATCCAAATAAAACACAGTTATATACTCTAACATAACACAAACTAATATTGTATTGTAATACACATTCTAAAATAGAGATGTATGATCAAATTACTTGGGTTTGTCATAATTATGCTATAATATTTTATATGCCTCAGGTTACACTTAGAGATCTTGCCTATGCATCATACAGCCTTGATGTAGATCAAGTAGAATTGTTGAAGCAGACAGTATTTATCCTGGCTTGATTAATACTGGGTTTAATAAGGGAACACGTTTTGCTGATGGCCATACAATGCTTCTCAAACTAACAGCAGTTAATTGTTTCAGATTCATACTTGCAAGTTTATTCCGAAAATATTCTTCTGAAAGCTCATAGGGATAGCTTGGAGACAGTTGTTAATTAATGTGTTGGTGATAAAGATTCTCATTGAGTTCATGTAAGTTGCAGTTATCTTTTGGACTTACATTCTTGACTGCCAGCTTTTCCCATTTGTTCCATCATTATTTAGCTAACATCGATATTTCCACCACTTTTACAGGATGGAAAGGTCATCAACTTTTGGAACTGCTCATTTTAACATGGGATTTTGTTCCCTATCTCGTTGGTAGTATCACATTGCACTGGGTGCCCCCTTGTGGCAAGGTGTGGCACTGTGAATGAGCCCTGCCTTTTCTTTCCCCACAACTCAGCATCAATAAATTCTCTTGCACAGCTCAAGGGTAATGAGAAGCCAAAACAAATTAATCAAATATGTGTCATTTAATGAAGACCCAGGGAAGAAACATTTGGAATTACAGTTCAAAGACCATTACTTCAAGACCCTGTTCAGAGCTCCCAAACTCAGAATCCAGAACAAAAGCTTGTGCGTGGTCAGGCTAGTCTCCTGGAGCTGGAGAGAGATAATCCCCTCTTGCAAGATGTTCAGCTTCTAGTCTCCATGTGGTACCTGTCCATTCCAACAGTATGAATTCATGAAATGGATGTAGGTAATTTCTAGATCCTTCCTTCAGCCAGCATTCATGTTTCACATGTTACAGAGAACTATAGACTCATCTCAAGACATTTACATCAATATCTTGTGACTATTACTATTCTTGAAATTTGGTCTTGTCAGCATCATGCCTGGTATAAATGACCATCCTTGTGTCGGGATCTTTATGTAGGCATTGTAGGGTATGTCTAAACTGCAACTAAAGAACCACAGCACGGCCGCAACTGCTCTGGGTCAGCTGACTCAGGCTTGGGGGGGTTGGACTGTGGGGCTAAAAAATTGCAGTGTAAATATGTAGGTCTCAGAGTCACGACTTTAGCCTGAGCCTGAATATTTACACTGCAATAAGTGCTGGCTCTGAGACCTGCATAGTTACACTGCAATTTTTTAGCCCTACAGCCTGAGCCCTGCAAGCTCAAGTCAATTGACCCAGGCTCTAAGACATAGTGCTGCAAATTTTTTATTGGTGTATAGACATACATGTAGACTGATAGGATTCTCAACACTAGAAATGGAAAGTAAGACACTAAAAAAAAAGTCTTATTAATGACGTGAAATACTCCACTTTAGGTGGGTTTTTTAACAGAGAAATAATACTCCTCCATCTTTTATATTTCTCTGTCCAGTTTGATTCTGTGTTCTAAAGAGAAAGTATTGTTAATTGTCTCTCAATCTGGGTCGAGGGAATGCATTACTAAAGAGAGCAGCTAGCAAAGATACTTGATTCTTACTTCTTTATTATTTCAATCTCCTTCTCTTCGCTCTTTCTGTGGTCTTTCTATGGGAACAAAATAGTTCAGGTTTCTATTAATTAATGGAAACATTCACTTCGTCTTTTGCAGTGATAATTTCTATGTTTTTAATGTGTCTTCTTGTAGGTATGTGTAGAGCCAAATTGTGATTTGCTTTGCTATGAAATTATATATCTAACTGATAAATGATTGCAGTGAATATCTAACTTTTTTAACTATAATATGTGACAGTCTTGTTTCTTGCAATTTTCCTCTGTTCCATTTTTTTTTCATTTCCTCTTTTTGGTTACAAATAAGAAAAAAACTTTGTAACTACTGTTAAGCAATGTACAAGCTGCCAAAATAAGTTGTGGAATTGCCATCATGGGAGATATATGGAGTGAGGATGTCGGCAACCCCAGTGTGTTAGGGATAATGAAAACAATTCTACCCCAAGACTGGGGGCTAGGTTAGATGAACCACAAGAGGTCACTCACAACCAAAATGAGCCAACGACAATCAGCTCTTCCTTCCACGTGTAACTTTTAGCTGTTTCTTTGTGGTTTATTTCTAGTTTTCCTGCAGCATCGCTCAATCGCTAAAAGCATATATCACAACAATCTTATTTTAATATAACAATATTACTGGAAAGTTTTGGCAGAATAGCTCGTACTATGTTTGGAATACCAGTTGGTAAAATGCCCAAGAATTTAAGCCTCAGTTCAGCAAGGTGGTTAGTTATGTGCCTAACTTTAAGCACATGAATAATCCTAATGATTTTAATTGGAACACTCATGTGCCTACAATTAGGCATGTGCTTAAGTGCCTTGCTGAATCAGGGCAACAATCTAACCCAGATTCAGAATCAGTCTGGAGACCTCTTCATTATGTGGTAAAGTAAAGACAACAATAGAGTCTAAGAAGTTATCATTACCCCTGCGATAAACATGGTTGACTGTCTGCTTAAAAGCAGAGACAGAGGCAATTTAATTTGATAAAGCATCATTCCGAATTTTAAAATACACGTATGCTGCTATTGCTGTGAAAACCTCAGCATATTTTCAATACTAATGAAACCCAAACAAGGATAATTCTGCTTCATCAGGCAACGTGCTGATTTGTAGAATGGACTGTAGGGTAAGTATGAGAGCATAAAAACAAACCATTTTTGCTATTGTAAACATCAGTATGGTCCTCATATATGGCATTATGAGTCCAAACTAAAAAGTCATTCATAACCAAGAATGCAATTTCATCAACCTTCTGCTTTAATGTGATCCAATCATTTTAGCTGTACCAAAGTTCTTGTCAGAAATGATGTTAGTGCTCTTTCATTCTGCTCGGTAATTCATTATAGTTAGCAGCCTCATCTCTCCGCTTTCCTGAGAGAGAAATTTTCTCATGAAATTCATACCTTTGAAGAGAAGTTTTTTTTTTTCCCTTACTGTTTTTTTAATGTTACTGGCAGGAGTCAGTTCCAGACTCATAAGAGTCCAACAGACTGGTCGGCTGTACTGAAACCTAAGTATTCCCCAAAGAATATAATATATTGTGCCTTTCTTTCTGATCTCACACTGGTGTAGCTGCATTGACTTCCAGGCTGTTAGTCCTGATCCCGAGTGGCATGAAATTAGAATCTCTTGACTGTGAAATTCACCAATTCCTTCAATAACAATTAAATCCACTGACAATACACTGGCTTATTCGCTTTTATACAAAATGCTCCAATTAATAGCAAACCACAGCATTTTGTAAGGGGAAGATCAATAGATGGCAGGATATAGAAACCATGTCAAGGAAACAGTTTCCAATTCATTACTAAAATGATTTTACACTGTGATATGGAATTGGTGATTCAACCTTGACAATACAAAATACTTATCTGTGACATTACAAATGAAAATGTCATGGGTCACAAATGAAATTATAATATTTTCAATTAAGTTCCTCAAAAGTCTCTCTCCATAGGCCCATGCTACCAGAAAATACTGATGATCTGTTGGTAAAAGTGTAGCGCTGTCAAGGTGGATTCATGTTTAATTTCTGGTCCTTGTGTTTGGCTTAAAACTGCAGACAACGCTACTACACTGAGGTCTTGTCAGGGATTTGACCTGATTCCCACCATTGGTAGCCTTAATTGATGCTGGGCTATAATCTAACCCAGGATCAGCTATGCTGGTACAAATAGCAATTGTTTTCTCACTGTATTGGTGCAGCTACACCAGTGGCTTGTCACACTGGCTAATTAAGCTATTATCACTTTTTCTTGATCTAAAAGATTGTAGCTGTAACATGGGGTCATAACTGTGAGAGTGAGAGGGCAGAGCAAAATTTTATGGCTATTCATGGATTTCCCCACTTCCCAAGGTGCGGCGGGGGGGGAAATACCAGATACCAAGACTTCTATAAGACATTTGGCTTGGTACCTCATGATATTTTGATTAAGAAACTAGAAAGATACAAAATCAACATAGCCAATTTTTAATCCATGTAATGTGTGCTAACTGATAGGTCTCAAAGTAATTATAAAAGGTGAATCATCACTGAACAGTTGTGTTTCTAGTAAGATCGTGCAGGGATAAGTTCTTGTTCCTATGTGTGACCTGGTGTGCTTGGGGCAGCCCTTTCTGAAAATGCCAAGGTCAGGACAGGCTACAAAAGGAAGAGCAAATACTCCCAAAACTGGTGGTTAACACTGAAGTTAAACTCACCAGTCACAAACTGCTCCTGATCCTCCACACTGGTTATCAAGAAGCTAAAAAAAACAATCACCCAGTCCCCTATATTGCATTCCCGTTCTCTGGCTCCCAATCAGCACCTAGATCCAGTACAATGAGAAGTTATTTAAAAATCCGATGAAGTGAGCTGTAGCTCACGAAAGCTCATGCTCAAATAAATTGGTTAGTCTCTAAGGTGCCACAAGTACTCCTTTTCTTTTTTAAAAATTCTGCTCACTATACAAAATGTTCTTCTGACCCCAAAGGGTCAGCCACATTATCAGGTCAATATTAGTTTGGATTTTACCCAAAATACCATGCTGCCAGCCAATCCTTTAATGTCTAAAACTAAAGGTTTATTATAAAGAAAAAAGAAAGAACAAGAAGAGAGTTGTTAAATGGTAAAGCACTCAGATATATGGACTTTGAAGTCTCTCTGTGTATCAGGTTCTTAGCAGCATTGGTGAGTTTGCTGGCTTGAAAGTCCCTCTGGAATACATCTACAGCTTGGATGGGTCATTCAGTCCTTTGTTCAGAGCTTTGTTTGTAGAAAAGTTACTCCAGAGGTAGGAAGCAGGAATGAAGACTAAATGGAGATGATGCAGCTGTCCTTTATATTCCTTTTGCCATGTGGCTTGTATTTCCTTTGTCCCAAACACAAGCTGCCCAGCACATGGCATGGAAAGGCATTAGATTTCTCTGTCCACGGGCATATCACGTGCCTTGCTGAATCATAAGGTGTATCCCCTGGTTCCTTTCAATGGGTTCATTGTACAGTTGATGACCCTTGATGTGCCATCAAACAGGCTAGGCAGTGCTGATGCCAATCTGTCTGGGGGTGTCACTCAGAAACACAGCACAAGTTTTGAAATACAGATGTACCATACATATCTATAACTCATAATACAAAGGTGATAAAACATATAAACAAGATCATCATACTTGGCCAATCATAACATTTTCACAGATACCTTACATGGCATATCTGGTCAGATTCCTTGCAATTTTATAATATGGTATCAACAATATCATAAATTGTCTCTCAGATTCCATGCAGCGTCATACTATGCTATTTAACATTTTTTATCAATGGCCTTGAAGAAAACATAAAATCACCATTGATAAATTTTCATATGACACAAGATTAGGGGAATGGTAAATGATGAAGGAAACAGGCCACTGATACAGAGCTATCTGGATCACTTAGTAAGCTAGGCACAAGCAATATGTGTTTCAGTACAGCCAAATGTAAAGTCATACATCTAGTAACAAAGAGCGCAGGCCACATTTTCAGGATGGAGGACTCTATATAGGGAAACAATGACTCTCAAAAGTATTTGGGGAACCTGGTGGATAATCAGAGGTGCATGATCTCCCAGTGTAATGCTCTGGCCAAAAGGGTGAATACATTCCTTAGATACATAAACAGAGGAATATTGAGGAGGAGTAATTTGGCACTGATATGACCTCTACTTGAATACGGTAGCTAGTTCTGGTGTCCACAATTCAAGAAGGGGATGTTGAAAAATTGGAGAGGGTTCAGTTAAGAACCACGGGAATGACTTAAGTACTACAAAACATGCCTTATAGTGAAAGACTCATGGAGTTCAATCTATTTAGCTTACCTAACAGAAGATTAAGGGGTAAAGATACAGATTAATGCGGCTACCCCTCTAATAATTAAGGGGTAAATTGATCAAAGTTTATAAGTACCTGCATGGTGAAAAAAAATTGATAATAGAGGGTCCTTCAAACTAGTAGACAAAGGTATGATAAAATTCAGTAGAAGTTAGACAAATTCAAACTAGAAATAAGGCACAATCTTATAACAGTGAAGATAACTAACCATTGGAACAATTTATCAAGGGTTGGGGTGGATTCTTCATCAATGGCCATTGCAAAATCAAGATGGAATTTTTTTTTAAAGATATGTTCTAATTCAAACAGGAATTAATTACGGGAAATTCTATGGACCGTTTTATGCAGGAGATCAGAGTAGATCACAGTGATCCCTTCTGACCTTATAATAATTGAATTTTTGTGTAATAGGTTCTTTTCATTTTCAAGTACAAATTAATGTATGAATAAAGTTATAGAACAACAGGGGTTTAGGTAACTTTTCATTTCCAAGGTGCATCAGCAAAGGTGCTTAGGTACGAATGCAGTGTCACTCACAGCTGCAATATTTCTAGTTTTGGTCAGTGCTATTAATACTCTATTAATTCAATTATTTTTAAAATAGTTGGTCATGTAACAGTGCTTCATCATACCCTTGGTGCAGTAGCCTTTTTCCAAATTAATATTGGGTATATTAATTCTGTGAAGATTCTCTTTCTGAATTTTTGTACATCTAATTGTCCAGGAAGCTAAACCCCCTCATATGAGATGAGATGGATACTATTGCTCCTTTTTTAACCAAGCAGCTGGTCAAAGTTCAAGGCTTTGGGGCCATTCCAACTGGAAGTAGAAATGGATGGAGTCTGGTATTTTCTTTGCTGCGATCTTGTTTATTTACAAAGAGAATACAGGTCCTGCTTTTCTGAAGAAACCAAGTACAAAAGAAGCAGTTTCTCAACTTACAACCCCAATCCTCTTTAGCCAATAGACCAAAAAGCACTCTCTAATTTTTTCATAAAAAGAAAAGGAGTACTTGTGGCACCTTAGAGACTAGTGAGCTGTAGCTCACGAAAGCTCATGCTCAAATAAATTGGTTAGTCTCTAAGGTGCCACAAGTACTCCTTTTCTTTTTGCGAATACAGACTAACACGGCTGTTACTCTGAAACCTAATTTTTTCATGGGTCACATTGTCCTTACAGGTTGCTAGTTACCCATCTGCCTTTTCCCCGCTCTGCCTCTGTCTCTGTTCTTGTTTGTTCTTGGTTTCTGTATGTTCTGCCAACACACACACACAAAACCACAGATAATACTGAGCAAAACTCCACCCAATCCAAACTCCTGGATGGGTTCACAACCATCTTAGGGTTAGCCTTAGGTGGGGGAGCTTCTCATTAACTCACCATGAGAGTCACATTAATTAAAGGATGCATTCACAACCCATCTCAAAGAGATTTGTGATCTAAGTAGTCACCAGTACCTTTCAATGTAACAATACCTGTAAAAATCACAATATCACCATATTCTACAATGCCCTAAATAGGTTATCTGGCTGTTCAGCTATATTTTAAAACCACACAGAGCCCAGAATGATTGAGATTTATAATGGATTTTGGGGGAGGGGTTGTTTTTGTTTTGTTTTTTTAAATAAGGTGATAAATAACAATGACTAACAAGATATGTCTGAATGGATTATAGGAAAGTGGCATTACTCTTTTTATCTATGTGCTACAGACAAGTCTGCCATCCCCAAATAAGCTTTTATTTGGTAAAACCTTTTTGGAGAGAGATAGAGACATATGATCTAATACACTGCATGTACTTTCATCTAATTGAAAATAAGCCTTTGGAAATGAGCTCCTTGGCATTTTAGCAGGGATTACATTTGCCTACATCTTTCAGATCTTCATTTCAGAGATTGACAGCAATGAATCTCACACTGATACAAATCTTTAAGTTCATCACTCAGTTCTCTGTATTATTGTCATTTTACAGGCAAAAGCAATATCCTCCTCAAAGCAGTCTAATAGCATTGATTTCAGCATTGTGTTGTTGATTGTTATTTCAGAATTTCTCAGTTATCTCTTTGAAGCTAGCAGCCAGTGCAGATCATTTGAATGTTTCATGTGATAACCTTTACCTAACATCAATTTCAAAAATATGTTTTGTGAATTCCTAAGTGAAATCCCTCTTCTTCTTCCTGAAACACTTCTCGTGTAAATAAGGCATTTGTTGCAATAATCTTTCTGACAATGATCATGATACACGATATCAGAAGTGAAAGTATTCTCAGATGTTTGCAGATACTATAGATATGGAAGTAATCCAAAGATGCAGAAAGCCATTGGCCGGGCAACAGAAGGATGACAAGCATTAGCCAAAAAAAAAAAGGAGAGAGAGATTAAAGCCCTTCAGCCCTACATCCCAAAAGCAAATTATAATGGAATGAGAAGGCAGCAATGATTAAATACAGAGCATAATCTACATAACCACCATTATGTTCACACTCTGGTTTTCCTCTATAGAAAGGACAGAATTCCATTTTATTGGGAATTTGCAGAGTTTCCAGGAAAATGCCCTTGTTGTTGTGCTGATTTATATTTGCTACCTGACATCATAAACAGGCACCACTGTTACTAGAAAATCTGTCTACTCCACTGACAGACCTGATGTTGACCAATGCACCCCTAAAATTAGATGGCACTAACTGAGGCCAGTCTCTTTATGTTTACTTCCTATGGAGCAACTGTATTTTAAAGCTGCCCTGCCCTCGTGGAACACCTGGGTAAGGCAGGTGATGGCACTATCATGTAACGGACTCTGTTGATGTAATGGGCTTAAATTTACATCCCTTGTGCCAACAGAGATGATTTGAGTCCACTGCCTTTCACTTATATTTTGCAGTTTCTTAAGGAGTTGTCCTGTAGTTTATCTGTTGAGTGTGGTGTAGACACATGAAACATTCATAATAAACCTCACATTTCCTGCAGTATCTTCACTATAGTCAACCTGATTCTGATATTATTTCTGCCAATTGAACTTTGGTATAATTGTGTTGACTTCAGCAAGGTTACTCTTTATTTAGGCTGAAGGGCAGGGCTAATACTGTGTCTGTGTGGTGGGGGGAGGGGTCTCCTGCAAAACTGGGGAATTTTTATGGTTGTTAGATGCCCAATTCCAGTTGAATTTTGATAGGATTTGGGTGCCTAGCTCTCTTAGGCTTCTTTGAAATCCCAGCTCAGTGAACAGTTTTGCATGTTTTCAGTGTTTTTACCTGACCTGGGCAAAGCATGCGGGAATTTTACCCACATTTCACTCATGAACATATTATCAACCTTGATTCTGCATAGCTATGCTGATTGGACTATTCATATGTAAATAGTTCTCTTGAGATACACCTTTTAAAAGTATGGTACAGATCATTTTTAAGTGGAAGCTATAAAAAGAGTAACTGAAAAAGAATAACACAGAAATTCTAAAACTGCTTTTCTACAGTAGGGATTGAAAGATTTGGCACTAAATTCAAATTTAGCAATATTCATACTACTTACTGTTAGAGAATTATTTTTCTTATTAGTTAACAGTGAGATTCAAGTACTGTTAAATTCCCAGTGTTACTCTGAAGTGGCAGAGCTTCCTGTCTTGAAACTATAGTAGCCCAAATTCACACAAGCTACAACCAGATGTGTTCTAATTAGACTACTGGTGGTTACACAATGGCCATGAACTGCTTTGTAGGTGCAATTGAAATTTAAATAACGTAGGGGAATAAAATCCCAATTTCACTTAAAAATAAGTAAAATGTTTTAAGATCTATGCCCTAGCCTAGTGGACTAGAAGTAGGTGAAATGATATTAAAGATATGGGTCAGATCTTCAGCTAATGTACATTGACAGAGCTTCAATTACTGTAATGAAGCTATGCTAAGAATCTAGTCCTGTTTATGTTATTTTTGTCAATAAAGGAAAATTGCATTCTGAGTTCTACTGTTTGCTCTTAAAGACAGTCTGCTGGTTTAAGAAAAAGTATGTTATAATAGCCAGTTCTACAGTTGAAAACTGCACGGATAATGTGTTTGTTGTTCTATTTATTTATTGCCCTGCTCCTGCAATTGCTAGCATGTGCTCTGTACACGATCTTAACAACGTTAATTGACAGACAAACTATGGTTTGTCAGTAAATTGATTCATTATTTATTATTTATATTATTACTAAGGAACACAAGGTTATTTTTAGCTTTAGAAAAAACTCCACCCAGCCAGACTGAATTTCCTTCCCTGATAACAATGAATCGGTCCCATCAGCAATTTGTCAATTTGATGAGTTAAGCTGATACTTGCAGAACAACTGGAGAGGTAGTATGCTTAAGAATGGGAAATAGTGAAACCTCCTGAGGAATCAAGACTGTCTAGCTCAGATAGGGGCAGGGCTAGACAGATCTTTTTGGGGAAAGAAAAGTGATCTCCCTTTTTATGGTAATCAGCTCTGTCCCCTGTCACTTGGAAAAACAGATTGGGTGAGTGTTAAGAAGCGCCCCTCTTTCGCTGAACGTCATGAGGCTGGATGTCTCACAGGAGAGGTCAGAGCCAGGATTTGCTCTCTGAACAAATAAGATCTTTGTTTATCTTCTGTAGCTGTAGCTAAATTAAGGATACTTCTTATCTGATTTAATTTTTGAGAAGAGCTAATCGAGATCTTTATTTCTGACTCCAAACCTTCATACTTTGATTTAAATCAATTTTATCTCTCTTTTTTTAAAAATAAATCTTGTTTAAGAAATTCTACTGTTGTGAGGAGTGTTTTACGAACCCTCCAACCTGAAAGGAGAAATCCTTAAGGTAATGAGCTTATGGGAGCTACATTACCTGCCAAGTCTCAGTCAAAAAGCTAGGGAGAAGCCAATAGGACAATGGAGAAGACATGAATTTAAGGGTGGTTGAGTCACAGTTATCTACTGAGAAAAATGGCTGTTAGGCTTTAGAATGAAGGATTGGACTCAAAATGCCACCCAGATTTTCGGTCTCCAAACTAGTGTAATAAATTGTAAAGATGTAAATTAGTAGATTTAAAAATTTCTGAGGGACCCCAAAACAAGAAGTCTCTCTTTCTCTATCTCTCCCCTCTCTCCACCCTCAAACCAGCATATTTATTTAGAGATTCTGAATTTTCTATCCATCACAAAGATGGGTAAACTGATATTAAACTTGAACAAATATAAAACAAGGAATCATTACAAATGTCTCATTTGAAAAGGATAACTTGCTTTAGCTACCTGTAAATTGCAAATGAGTAAAGGGCGGAAAACTATGAGGGCGCCTTCAAAAAACATCAGCAAATAGAAGTAAAAATTTCCTAGTGATAAACTGAAGAATATTCATTAAATAAGAGTTAACCAATTCAACCTTAGCCCAGTTTTTTCTCCACCAGCCTGCAAAATGTTATGATCTAATTTATTAGAAGCACTGCTGAAGGCCTGAGAGACTAAAATAGACAAACAACCAGAACTGGGCAGCATCAGTAAATCTCTAAAAACCTTGACTAATGTAATCTGAGTACAATAGGATAAAAAACTCTGAAGCCGGAGAGAAACTCCCCATAAAGATTATCATTTAGACTGATGCAATTGATAAAACTTTGTTCAAGTTTCTTAGATAAAGTCAAAATTAAGAAAGGACTATAATTGCTTATGAAGTGACCCAGAATCCAGTGTTGGTCCTCATTTACACAGTAGGAAAGAAAAATTCCCTCTACTGAAGGAATTACTGAGTGAGGTTCTGGCTGTGTGCAGGAGGTCAAACTAGATGATCTTAGGGATTCCTTTGGCATGGTAGTGGAAGTATTTAAAATGTATGAGGCTTGAAGACAAATCTGAGACTGCCTGTTGTTGCCAGTGTCTGGCATGAATGGACAGCTTCAGCACTTCTCTCATATTGCGGAAGGCAGTTGTCTTATAAGGGCTGAGTGGCATATAAAAAATAAAGTAGAAACAATTTAACTATGCAAGTAGCTAGAAGTGCTAAGGAAGTCCTTACATGAGAATGGGCTATTGTCCGGTTGGCAAAGAGTTTTCTTACTTGTGGTTTGTTAGGGAGGATCTGCTCCTTGATATGTACTTGGGCCTTCAGTGAAGCAGGATTAATGGGGCCAGGATCCTAAGTGAGAACATGAAGGAGGAGTGCAACTTTATGGGGGTCCCAGAGAAGGAGTAGTGCTATGGGGAGATGAAACACTGATCGTTATTTGTGAGCCAAAATCCCTGGTCCCATTGATTATAACAGAACCAGACTTTGGTCCCATATAGAAATACTATCACTTTTGATATATACACATTGGTTATTTAGGATAATGATGGAGATAATAGAGCTGTGGATGATGGAAGGATAGTAGCTGAGGCTGAAGAGAAGTGATGAGTGGAAACAGCTAGCTTGAATGGCTTAACTGCTCATTTTCTTGCATTTGTACAGTTCATGTAATGAGCTATGGAGTCAAAATTAATAACTATTTTGTGGGGGAGTATTGTAAATATTTTTCATAGATGTACAGTTAATGGAGATGCATGAATAAAACTGAGGGGAAAATTTGGCCAATAGTTGTTCAGCATTGTTTAGTGATCCATACATGTGAATGCTACACAAATACCTTCTCTAGTCAATTTACCGGCAAATATATTAAAAACATGGATTCCTTAGAAGCTGTGATTATGAATCCTTCATTATACAGGGCTTGATTTGAAATACTACGTAGGTGAGAATAAGGTCAGGCAAGATTTGCTAATTTTTTTAAAAGGCCACTTTGAAAGGATTTATAATCAGGAGTATGCATAAAAATACAGTTAAAATTGAGACTGCTATAAACCATGAGCGTGTGATTTTGTTAATGATAATAGATGCTGCAGTATTGCAGATTTTTATACCTAAAAAGCACATGTGAAATATTCCTGAGATAAGCAATAGTGAAAAGAGAACACTTTGGGTTAAAAAAATTGTCCTGAGAATTTTAGACAATACTAAATAGTTAAATTGCTTTCTACTGCAATGATACCATCTCCATAATAAGCACTGCAGTTTAAATAGAAATTCCACACTTTTTTTGTCTTATAGTGTTTCAAGATCGTTCCATAAGAGATGATAAATATATTCCAAAAGAACAAAAGCAAAGATCCAATAATTTGCATAAATGTGATATCAGCAATACTGAAATCCTTTTTTCATATCCCTTTTGACAATGACTACCAAAATGAGTGTCTCTTTTGTCACTTTATAAGATGATAGAAATAAGGTTTCCTTTGGGTAGGTAATCTGGATAGAGCACTGGAGTGAGACTAAGGTTTTCTGAGTTCTAATCCTGGCTCTGACCTGGTCAGTGTTTTTAGACAATCACTTCCCCGCCCTATGTTTCAGTTTCCCCCTCTGTAAAATGGGGATAATGGTCCTGATTTCCTTTGTAAAGTGCTCTGAGATCTAGGGCTGAAAAGCATGTATCAGAGCTAGGTATTTTTGTTGTTGTCCCACCATTTTAAACACACACAGAGCATTACAATACCTGAGAAAACAACCAGTTTACAGAACTGAAAAACTTTGAGTGGTATGGTTTTCGTGAATAACAAACTGTAGCTTTCAGAGTGGTAGCCGTGTTAGTCTTTATCAGCAAAAACAACGAGGAGTCCTTGTGGCACCTTCGTGGGCTAAAACCAGTGGGTTTTAGCCCACGAAAGCTTATGCCCAAATAAATTTGTTAATCCGTAGTTTGTGTTGAGAGGAAAATGGTGATGTGTATAAAATGTTGGTGATGCTAAAACAAATTGCAGAAAGTGGTTAAAAACTCAAGACCCAGAAAGTTCTCTGTTGTATGTTGTATATATATATAAGTAAGCAGAGTAGTAGATTGTGTAAGAACTCAGAGTAGTACATTGTTAGGGAAATAAAAAGTCACAAGAGCTTGTCTCTTCACTGACCTGTGGTAAAATTGAGTTTTCTCCTGCCTTGTTTGGAAATACACAATTCAGAAAAGTAATTCCAGCAGTATTTACAGATGTCAGCCATCTGACTTTCTGCCATTAGTCATCTCAAAAATAGGCTTCTGCCATTTACTGATGGACTTGGTATTGACACTAACAGCTTGCCACACAAGCCCCAATCCTGGTTATGCTGAATGCCTGCAGCTCCCACTGATATGAATGGGAAAGACAAGGATTCTGTAACTTACAGTAGAAAGCTCAACCTTTACTATGCTTTGTACCGATATTTCATTACAGACATTTTATAAAATGACACTTAAATAAAAGATGAGCTGAGCATAGTCTTCCACCAAAACATACAACATAATTGGGGCGAATGTCATATTTAGATAAATACACTATATAAAACAATAGATAAGAGTTACCCAGAAAGTGTTCAAAACAAAAATTAAAAAAATAAAGAACAATGATAGGCCTAATTAGAGTTAAAATCTCTAAAAAAGAGAGAGAGGGAGGGAGAAATAGGTAATCATTTAAGAATAAAAGGTGGGGGGGGGAGAAAAGAGCCAAATGGTTAAGGAGTAATTGGGTTGGGTAAATAAATTTAATAATAATAAAAGTTAGCAAGCCCTGTTGTCCCAGGGCAGCACTGACTAACACTGCCTGATCCTACAAAGCATACTGGTAGGACATATCACCTGTAGCCACATGAAGCCCCACTGAAGTCCTTTCCTCTGACACACCTCTTTATATATTGGCAGTGGTTTCAAATTGCATCCTGTAAATGCAAGGAAATGTGGTCCGCACGATTGTGAAAGAGAGGTGAAAATCTCTCTCAACAAGAGATCCACACTCTAAAAATCTGAGTAAGCCAAGTCTATGTTCTTAGTATCATAAATTCTGCAGAGAAAGGTGTGTCCTTACATGTTTTTATATGTCCACAAAGTGCTTAGAACAGGACACATTTGGGCAATGTATAAATAATACAAAATATTATACTAATGTAGTGAATGAAGCTAGGGTTACCATATTTGAACATTCAAAAAAGAGGACACTCTATGGGGGGGAGGGGTGGTATTTGCTTCCGACCCCCCCGGTCCCGCCCCAACTCCACCCCTTCCCTGCCCCCATTCCAACCCCTTCCCAAAGTCCCTGCCCCAACTCCGCCCCCTCGGACTCCTTCCCCAAATCCCGGCCCTCGGCCCGCCTCCTCCCCTGAGCACGCCGCATGCCCCCTTTTCCCCCCTCCCTCCCAGCTGCGCGAAACAGCTGTTTCGCGGTGAAAGTGCTGGGAGCTAGGGGGGAAAAGCGGGCACTCTCTCGAGTGATCAACATTCACTCTCTTTCTTGAATGATCAACTATTCTTTGGGGAAAAATAATAATGGCAAAATCCCAGACTTTTTTAGATATTTAAAAATTCCTCCCAGGTGGCGATTTAAGAACCAAAAAGCCAGACATGTCCGGGAAAATACGGATGTACGTAACTCCAACGAAGCTAACTTGGAAGGTTCAGAAGCAGTTTATACAGTACATTCAGAGGTGAAGTTCTAAAAGGATTTGTAATGGAATGTAACTTTTGGCTTTCACTGTTAGATCACAGGTTCACTGGATCCCATCTAGGTTTATCCATAAATTAATCCATAAGTTACTGTCTGACGCTTGCTGGCCTCCGTGAAACCAGTTGATGGTCTCTGTCTACTGCTTACTAGACAGTGCTCAAAGCACAGAAATTACTGCTACAACAGGCATTAAATTGAATGTTTGTTAGTAGTCTCAGTCGAGAATGCAGCCAAAGATTAGAGGCATAAGACTTAATTAATTTCTCATCCCAAGAGGTTGTCATAAGTTACCCATGCTGTACCTGTTCAGTGGATAAATAGAGGACTTGAAAATCCTGTGTTGTCTTTCTAGCACTTTTCGTGAGCACTCAACTCCTAAAAGCTCCACACACTCATTTGTCTAAACATACTTGAAAAGAAATACTAGAGAAAGGCTCTTTGAATCGCTTGAAAGTCTTTGGTGCCCCTGTTGTTTCTTTTGTGTCCATGTGACCATTTGTCTCTAACTCAGAGATGTGCAACATTATGAAAAATCAACCATTAAAGAAAATTTTGGAGAAATGCATTTTTATGTTAATTGTTTGTTTAGGGATTTTATACTTGAGAGATTTTGAAGCATTTTGCTAATGCAGTGCTCAGCTCATTTCCCAGTGTTTACATCTGCAGCTCTCTGATAAACCATGAAGGAACATTCTCATTTCACAAATGTTCAGTTGGTAACATTTAGAAACAAGTAATCATGTGAAGTTTGTTCAGATGGCTAGCAATGACACAGTCTCAAAAAAACAATCTTCCCAACTGGTTTCGAATCATTTCTAAAAGTATAATTAAAATAGGTGCGCTGCAACACTAAAGTAATCTTATTCGACATCCTATAACTACTCAGCTGCTCAGGAGTGTTTTTGATATGGGGTTTTTTTTGTTTTGTTTTTGTTTTTTGAAGGCTCACCCTTCACGCCAGTAATGCTATTTTTAACAGAAAATAAAATTAAATTTTTTATGAGCTTACCTGTCGAAGATTTATCTTGATGAATGTGAGTAACTCCCATTAGTGTCCGTATGTGCAATCCTATAATCCTCTTGCATGCAAAAATTCCTTAAAGAGTACTACATACATTGCAACAGCAGCAGAAGTGGATCCTAGCTACTTAATCGAACCTATTTATGAATTTCTAGAATATCCTACACCAGTGGTTCTCAAACATTATTTTTTTGGTGGACCACTTGAAAATTGCTTAGGGTCTCGGTGGACCACTTAATGGTCATTCCAAATGTTGTTTATACCATTAGCTAACTATTGTAAAGTGCTTTAGATAAATCGCTATATAAAAATGTAATAATTAACTTTTTTTGATCTACAAATAAAAGTACACTACTCATATTTTAATAGCAGTAGGCTTACCTTTCTAATGCAATGGATGTGCCCTCTCTCCCACACTGCGGCAGCCCCGAGCTGGGGCTGGGAAGGAGCGGGGTCTCTCCCCCGCCACAGCAGCCACAGAGCTGAGGGTGGGAAGGAGGGCTGTTTCTCCCCAGCAGCCACAGCCCTGGAGCTGGGGAAAGTCGCCTCTTTCTCTGACTTCCGCAGCCCTGCACATCCCAAATTTCCCCCACCCCCTCTTCTTACCCCACTGCCCCCTCCCGCCTATCCCCTATTCCCCCCAAGCCCACCACCTCACTTTACATACGTGTCTTCGCCAGGGTCCAGGAACCTAATTAGTGGAGCCACACCTGCATGGCTCCACTAATTAGGTGGGTGGCCCTTCATTCTCTCATGTGCAGCCACCCAGGTGCACCCCTTAGAGGAAACTATCCACGGACCACATGAGTGGAGCTTGGGGACTATTGGTGGTCCATGGACCACAGTTTGAGAAACACTATAGCGTCTTAGTACTGTATGGCTGAGATTCTGTGCACTGCAATCTGAGGTGTCATCTACCCATACTAGACTGGCTAAAAACAGCAGTGTAGATGTGGTGGCACAGGCTTTAGTGCGGGCTATACAAGCGTGCGGACCCTGGTACTTAGTCACATCACGAGCCAGCACTGGAACCCGTGACTCCGCATCTACATTGCTCTTTTTAACTGTGCAAGAGCAAGCAAAGCCAGTGTGCATGCTTCAATCACAACTTGAGTAGCACGGTAGACCTACTGTAACAGGGGCCTATCTCCGCCCCCGTCCTCTTCTCTGCAGAGATCACACAGACTCCACCAGCTGTGCTCGTAGTGCCACTTTCTTGCAATTTCCCTTCACCAATATCATCATATCCCCCCCAGGCACCTGCCTCTTTACAATGTTTGCCAAGCTCTCAGCAGAACCTGAGGGGGAACAGAGATCTCCCTCCGCTGAGGTCTTCGTATGGCTAGGCTCAGGTAGCCCAGTTTCTCTCCCCTTTCCCACCGGCTCCCCACTCTGCCTTCCTGTGCCTCTTTTATCAGCCCTGGGCTAATGCGGCCAATGCAGTTTTTATCCCATCCAGCCCACCAGCCTAATTAGGTCATTACCTCCAATCAGCTTCCCCTGGGCACTAATTCACCTCTAAGTGATCAGGGTGCAGAGTCACCTACTTGCTCCCCACAGTCTGTCACACCTACTTTCAGAGCTTGCAGCACATGCAGCATTTAGGTAGCTTTAAGCCACTTTCCTGTCTTTCCAATCCTGAGCTATTCCCCTGGCTTAATTTAAACGGCACTGAAAGCCTGTCTAAGTAACAGGACCCCTCCTAATTCCTCCCAATAGAAGTTCTGCACATGTTTTGAGAAAAGAATGGAAGACAGCTTTCCCAAACATTTCAACACCCACAATAACCATTGTCTTCATACACTGTGAGCCTAATTCTGTCCTCAGATACATGCGTGCAATACATCACCTTTGTATAGGAATGCAGACCTGGAGTATAACCCTGATCCAGCAAAGCACTTAAGCACATGCATGTGATTATTCACATTGGAACAAGGGGATTCTTTGTGTGCTTGAAGTTAAATGTGTTTAATTGTCCAGCTGGATTGGGGTTTATCTGAATAAAGGGATTACTCTAACTGGCCCATGAAGTTTTGGAATCACACGGACACCAAATTATATTAACTGGAAAGCATTATAGAAAAATACTCCTTCTCCTTTGCTTATTGAAGGCACTTTTCTTTCAGCTTGCTGCCCTTCAGGACTCCAGGACTATCAGGCGTCCTGGTACATCTGAGCAATCTAACAGTATAGTATTAACTATATATTATGACAATTTCTGAGTGCTGTGATCAGGGGTCCAAATCTTCCCTGGTTCAACTTTAATCAATGCTGTTACACCAGGGTTAAGCTTGGCTCAAAAAGCAGGCTATTTTCTTTGTATGTTATTAAAAAAATCAAACTGTATGCAATCTGGGCAGGAACTGTCTTCATTTTATGTTATGTACCACCCTAAGCACATTGGCAGCACTCAACAAATAATAACAGAAGAGAAATTAGTGGACGTGGACCCAGGATTAAACACCTAGTCTGTTTACAATCTGTACAGTTAGTAGAGAATATAGCTTTGAACAAAGATGAGTATAAAGGAATGCTGCACAGCATAAGTACGGTATATTACCTTTATAAGCATACGGTAAAAAGTGGTGAGTAAGACAGAAAGTGAAGGAGAAATAGATTCTTCATCAAGGCCACGTTACTCCTGGCTGATACTAGAATGAGAAGTAAGCCAAATATAGTATGACTTCCTGTCATCAACTATGTTTCCAACTCTCACAGCATTTGATGCTTTATTTAACCCCCCAACTCCTGCAAACAGTTGATTATGTGAGGATCTCAGCTCTC
Source organism: Caretta caretta (assembly GCF_965140235.1). Classification (NCBI taxonomy): domain Eukaryota; kingdom Metazoa; phylum Chordata; order Testudines; family Cheloniidae; genus Caretta; species Caretta caretta. The sequence continues at coordinate 100,065,682 of NC_134212.1, forward strand.
ATTTTAAACCCCTTTGTGGTTGCAGAGAAAAGCCCAAACATTTGACCCAAGTGCACTCTGAAGGCCTCAGAAACCAAATTCATTTATTTTTTTAAAAAAAGTCATGATATTTTAAGTTTCAGAGGAACAGCCGTGTTAGTCTGTATTCGCAAAAAGAAAAGGAGTACTTGTGGCACCTTAGAGACTAACCAATTTATTTGAGCATGAGCTTTCGTGAGCTACAGCTCACTTCATCAGATGTTGATGAAGTGAGCTGTAGCTCACGAAAGCTCATGCTCAAATAAATTGGTTAGTCTCTAAGGTGCCACAAGTACTCCTTTTCTTTTTATGATATTTTAAGTCATTCTTATGTCTTTGGCGGGGCCTGGTTCACAATTCTTGAACATCTGGGGCTGGCAATACTGTCCCAGCCTCTTCAAAAGAAAATAAGTGGTGGTGTAGATGGCTCTTGTTGTTTCAGTGTAGGGTGTTTTTGCAGCTATATTTATATTGGCAGACATAATGGTACTTCTGTCATATTTTCTTTAGCGGTTTTTTCCCCTCTACATTTTCATCCAGTCCATTCACAGACTCCCTCAGCTATATTAATATTTCACTCTTGTGTCAGTGAGGCCTTATGGTTTCTTTATGCAAGTAATGTTCAGATCAACACCTGTTTTAACATGCTGTGTTTCAGCTTTGCTCTTCCACTCCACCTCTATGTGACCCACTTTGTATGGTTTAGAAGTAGGTTTATGCTTCTGGGAGAAAAAAATGCTTTCTTCTAGTAAAAGTGGTCCTTTGGGTTTAATCCAGCAAAGGTCTCAGTAAAGTTAACAGTTGAACAAATTCAGCTTGGTTAGGAACCTAGGAAATGAGTAATTCTGTCTTTGTGTTTGCTATGGAAATAAAATAGTGTGCTGTGTATGCATACTTGTGTTACAAAGCAGGGACCTCAATATTCCTCTCTATGTGATTTTAGCATGAACAATTGTACATGGGGCACTCTTTACCTCTATATGTGTTGGTCACTCCTTTACCTATATGTGTGTGTGTGTGTGTGTGTGTGTGTGTGTATGCGTGTATTAATTAACTCATTTTAAAATATAAGTTGCCTATCAGTTGGCTGTCGGGAAATAAAAACAACAGCAGGCCTGTGGCCAATCCTCCCCTCAGCAACAGAACAGCCATTCAGCAAAAGACATAATAACAAAACATTCCTTCTCAATTCTTACCAAACTGCTCCAGTCCAACACCTCTATAGACCACTAACCTCACCGCATTCCAGCACCAAAATGTAGTGTTTGCAGTGTGCCCAGAAGGTCAACAACATTCTGGTGTGTCGGATCACGGTGAGGAGCAAATTCCAATGCCAAGATGCCATCCAGCATTTTCTTCTCATGTAAACTGAGGGGCTCAGCACTTTGACTGATCACAACTTGGGCAGCTTCAAATGGGGACAGAGAAAAGCAACAGGAAAAAATAGGACTCTGGAGTCAGTGGACAGGATGCATCCAATGAAGTGAGCTGTAGCTCACGAAAGCTTGTGCTCAAATAAATTTGTTAGTCTCTAAGGTGCCACAAGTCCTCCTTTTCTTTTGGCGAATACAGACTAACACGGCTGCTACTCTGTAACCTGTGTAAGGTTGCTGCTTCCATAACATGTTATTAACAACTCCCTGCACTCAAGCTCAGACTATCCAATTAGAATTTGTTGTGTTGGTGGGTTTTTTGTTGTTGTTGATTTCCTTTTTTGATCTAACTGATTTGTAACTTGATATTTTGCTGGGGATAGCTGGTGGATGGTATTTCTCCAAACTGCAAAGAACCCATTTCTCTCCAGCTCACTTCCACATTTTCATTTAAGTGTATCTGAAAGAAATCTCTTACATAAAAATTGCTTGTTTTCCTTTCTTGCCCCTAGACTCTCAAATACAAACTGTCCAAGACCAACAGACTTGAGTGCAAATTTTGGTTTACAATATTTCATGTCCAACAGTGAATACTAATCTTTGACTATTTTTAACTTTTTTTGCAGGGGGCATCCATAGTGCTGTCACTAAACTTAAAAGACTGTTTTGGATTTATGTTGGTGGTACGTGTCTAGTCAGACATACTCTATAACGTTTGTTTGCTGTTAGAAAATTTGACAACATTCTGAAAATTAATATGGTAGAGAAACAAGACAAGAAAGAAAGGGACAAGAGGGGACACACCTTAAAACTTAGTCTTTTAAAATGTCTGCACATCTGGGAATACAAAAGCCCTAGGATCAGAGCTTTAGCTGGACTCTTTAGAGGGGTTCAGTATAGTTTGCTGCCTATTAAACAGGAACCTCGGGCCAAAATAAGATCCTGAATAAGAAACAAACATTTGAAGGTTCACATGTTCCAGTTCTTGAACGTTATATGAAATTCAAATAATCTGTTATTTCCATCTATTTATTCAGTATTTGGATTTTCTTTTTTCCGTTCTCTAACATAAGCCTCAAACACTTTTCATCTGTTTGACACAAGCTACCAGTGCTGATGATTATTCATTTGTGCTAGATGATAGTGATAGTAATGAAATGTTGACAATACCTTCGGGTAATGCTTTCAAAAGTGCTTTTTAATAAACTGTGGTTTCAGCAGTTGGAAAATAATTAAGAAGTAATTTTGAAAGCAAACAGAAATCTTGAGCACATAGTCAAGCCATTAAAATGCACTCTCAGAAATTATTATATTCACAAACTAAAAAAAAGCTACATTTGAATAAGGTTATTGTTATCACAAACTAAGAAAAGCAAGAACTTTACTGTTAAAACACTAACTACTCATATGTCTCCTCAATGCATAACCATCATCGATCAAACAATTAAGGAAGACTATGGCGGTGCTTAGTGTTCTATGGATGTGAAGATGTAAGTTCCATGTTTTCCTTAACTGAGCATTTTCTTTCTTTATGAGTTTGTACTATAACCGCAGTGACATTTAAAAAGGGGGGTGGGGTTGTGTCTTTGTAGTGTGTTGCATATCTTTGAAATGTATAGAACATAATAGAACCCCTGTCCCTCTTAGTTAACATAATGGCTCAAATTCAGAAGTCACATGTTAATATAAGTTACACTTCAGTAAGTAAGATGATATAATCTTCCTGAACCTTTCTCTTGGTTGCTTTTTCTGCTTCAACTAAATCCTTGTTCTCTATCAGTGTGTGAATTACACCAGTTTACATTTAATAGGTGAGGTTCTCTCAAATGTTTGCACCATCAGGAACCTGCAACAGGGCCTATAATATCAGAAAGTCTGTTTGGAGACTTTCTGGAGAGGTTAGAGTGGTATGGCAGACAATCCTTGGAAATCATCAAATGCTGAAAGTATACCTATGACCCAAAGACTTCTTGGCAAAGGGTCCCCCGTTCTTTGCAAAAATTCTCACCTCAGACTCTGAAAAACTCATACGAACATAAGAATGGCCCTACTGGGTCAGACCAAAGGTCCATCTAGCCCAGTACCCCGACTTCCAACAGTGGCCAGTGCCAGGTGCCCCAGAGGGAATGAATAGAATGGGTAAATAACAAGTGATCCATACCCTGTCGCTCATTCCCAATGTCTGGCAAACAGAGGCTAGGGACTCATTCCTGCCCATCCTGGCTAATAGCCATGATGTACCTATCCTCCATGAATTTATCTAGTTCTTTTTTGAACCCTGTTATGGTCTTGACGTTCACACCATCCTCTGGCAAGGAGTTCCATAGGTTGACTGTGTGTTGTGTGAAGAAATACTTCTTTTTATTTGTTTTAAACCTGCTGCCTATTAATTTCATTTGGTGACCCCTAGTTCTTGTGTTATGAAAAGTAGTAAACAACACTTCCTTATCTACTTTCTCTACACCTACAGTCATGATTTTATAGACCTCAATCATCTCTCCCCTTGGCCATCTCTTTTCCAATCTGAAAAACCCCAGTCTTATTAACTCTCCTCCTATGTAAACCGTTCAATGCCCCTAATAATTTTTGTTGGCCTTTTCTGAACCTCTTCCAATTCCAATATATCTTTTTTTGAGATGGGGTGACCATCTGCACACAGTATTCAAAATGTGGGCATACCATGGATTTATATAGAGGCAACATGATATTTTCTGTCCTATTATCGATCCCTTTCTTAATTATTCCCAGCATTCTGTTCACTTTTTTGACTGCTGCTGCACATTGAGTGGATGTTTTCAGAGAACTATCCACAATGATTTCAAGATCTCTTTCTTGAGTAGTAACAGCTAATTTAGACCCCATCATTTTATATGTATAGTTGGGATTATGCTTTCCAATGTTCATTACTTTGCATTTATCAGCATTCAATTTCATCTGCCATTTTGTTGCCCAGTCACCCAGTTTTGAGAGATCCTTTTGTAGCTCTTTGCAGTCTGCCTGGGTCTTAACTATCTTTAGTAATTTTGTATCATCTGCAAATTTTGCCACCTCACTATTTACCTCTTTTTCTAGATCATTTATGCATATGTTGAATAGGACTGGTCCCAGCAGAGACCCCTGGGGGACACCACTATTTACCTCTCTCCATTCTGAAAACAGACCATTTATGCTACTCTTTGTTTCCTATCTTTTGACCAGTTACCATTCCATGAGAGCACCTTCCCTCTTATCCCAGGGCAGCTTACTTTGCATAAGAGCCTTTGTGAGGGACCTTGTAAAAGGCTGTCAAAAATCTAAGTACACTATATCCATTGGATCCCCTTGGTCCACATGCTTGTTGACCCGCTCACTACATCAGTCACGTCTTACAGGATATTTGTGTATAAAGAGTAACTCGTAAGGTATCTATAGAAAGCTCATAACTTGTCAAGACTCGTAATCATTTTGAAATATATGTACGGATAACATTTAAGGAATAATGTATTTATACTGAAAGTATGATTTATGGACTTGGAGTAAAAATTAATCACTGGGTAATGTGTCTCAGTGATGACCCATTCAAGCAAAAGGGAGTTGTTTCCCCTCCCTAGCCGGCTGACAAGGTAATGCAAGGTTCTATATATCTCTATATAAGGATTGGAACAACTTGGAAGTGAAAAGGAACATTATAACAGGCAGGAGATTTCCCTGACTATGAATAAAGACAAAAGACTGTTTCAGTATAACAATAGTATAGGGAAAAGTACTCTGTATCCATTCACTGAGGCAACCCCTTAAGGAGCAGGTTGGGGGCTTTTATGAACGATTGGATCCTGGTTCTTGTGAAACCAGCCAGTTCTGCAATGGACTGAACTTTGAGGGATAGGCCTACTTTGTTAGATATTGGAAAGGTAACAGTTGGTAAGGGTTTGCATTTTATGATTTTATTTTGTGTTGTAACCAGTGGTTTCATCATGTTCTTTCACTTCTAGTTAAATATTTATTCTCTCCTAAACAAAACTACTTTTGTTTTATTATAACTGCTCACAAGTTCTGTGTGGTTTACAGGAGAGGTAGTTTAAGTAAAACTGATAAACTGGGGCACTCTGCAGCTTTGGGTGCAGAGGATCTGCAATTTCTATGAGTAGCTAGTATCAGGGGCTGGATATCACAGGAAATGATTCAAAGGGACTCAGGATTGGGATGCACTTATTGTTAACCTGCAAAGTGCAGTTAGGGCTGGCATACCCCAGAGGAGAGTACTTGATAGGCTGAAAGGCTGGTGGTGTCAGGGAGCTGACACACCCAACTACCACAAGAAAGACTCCATCTCACTGGAAGCTGGGTATAATAAGGTGACTCCCAGTCCTGGATGCCCCAGAAACCATCATAATTCCATTTCTGAAAAGAAAAGATGAAATAGCCTCCAACTCTGGGCCTGCTCCTTTTTTTAACATGTATGGGTCAAGATAAGTTTAAAGATACGAGGTCAGATTCTTCATTTTATTACACCAGTTTCACACCATTGAAGTCAACACAGTCAGACTGCCATAAAAATGATGTGACACAATGGAGTATCAGGCCTACGTACTGCTTCTGTGTATGTCTGTGTGTGTAGATAGATAGATAGATAAATAGATAAATAGATAGATGTCATGAGTATATAGCCATGGAAATACTTCAGACTCAATGTATAGTATAATTAGTGTGTTCTGTTGAATTTTTACTGCATATTACTAAATCAATAAAATGCTATTAAAATACAGGTTCTGCCCAGTTCATGTGCCAATATGCAAGGATATTGCTTGTTAAAAATTCAGAGTTTGAAATGCCCACAGTCAAAACTTAATAATAAAAATCAATGGCATAACCAATCATAAACCATGTCCATTGTGACTGCTGCTTAGAATAACATTGATTGTAAAACCACATCTAACCAATGAGATGTATCATGATAAAAAGAGTGATTAATAGATATTAGAAAGGAGAAATAGAAGCAAAAACTATTTGTGAACATTCATCCTCCAGAATCAGGTATCTGAGCCTTTCTTGATAATAATATTCAAAGCTCCAAATGGCACAACACTCCTGGAATCTCCTGTGGCTGCTGGTCATCCATATTTGGACACTTTCAGTGAATAATATTCTGGAAATCTAGAAGAGGATGATCCTGATCATGTTTAATAATATTACAGATGTATAGGCACATATTATCTGCAATTAATTCATGCCAACAAAGACACAACCAACTGCAAAGTGAGAAGTGGTCTTAATTCCCTTAATTCAAAGGGAATGGAGAGTCCTCAGCACACTGCAAGAGACATCTTGCAGGATTAGACCTGTCATAAATATAAAGGGAAGGGGTTAAGAAGCTCTGATACAGTACTATAAAATCCTTTTACCTGTAAAGGGTTAAGAAGCTCAAGTAATCTGGCTGGCACCTGACCAAAATGACCAATAAGGGGACAGGATACTTTCAAATCTGGGGCGGGGGTGGGGGGTAGGCTTTGTCTGTCTGTCTATGTGATGCCTCTGCTGGGGACAGATCAAGAAAGCAAGCAATCCAACTCCTATAGACTTAATAAGTAATCTAGCTAGAAAATGCGTTAGATTTTCTTTTGTTTTTGGCTTGTGGAATTCTCTGTGCTGGAGGGAATGTGTATCCCTGTTTTTGTGTCTTTTTGTAACTTAAGGTTTTGCCTTGAGGGATTCTCTATGTTTTGAATCTGACTTCCTGTAAGATTATCTTCCATTCTAATATTACAGAGTTGTTCTTTTATCTTTTTTGTTCTTCTAATAAAGTTCTGTTTTTTTTAAGAATCTGATTGGGTTTTTAGGGTCCTAAAAACCCAAGGCTGGTCTGTGCTCATCTTGTTTATTCTCAAACCTCCCCAGGAAAGGGAGTGTAAGGCATGGGGGGATATTTTGGGGGAAGACGTCTCCAAGTGGTCTCTTCCCCAATTCTTTGTTAAATCACTTGGTGGTGGCAGCATATTGAATACCAGATACGAGGAATTTTGTGTCTTGGAGAAGTTTTAACCTAAACTAGTAGAAATAAGCTTAGGGGGTCTTTCATGCGAGTCCCCAGATCTGTACCCCAGAGTTCAGAGTGGGGAAGGGAATCCTGACAAGACCCGTAAGTCATCTCAGTCTGAAAATGTTAGGCATTTATCCCAGAGTGTCTTGGGAAAAAGTGCACTTTTTATGGCTTTTATTAGGTGATTTTGTTGGAATTAATGAGGTTAAGAAACAGTAAAACAGCTTCAGTTCTCAAGCTACTAAAAAGACATATAACTGGTCCCAGGAGTGAGACAGGGAGAGGGAGTGAATGAAACTGTTGTTTAATCACTAAGATCTATGGAGTGGTTCTTTCAGTCATTTGTAATTTTAGTCATTTAGGTAATTTCTTTAAACCTGCAGGGGTTACGACAGGAATTAATCTAATTAGATATTTGTCATTATGTTTCCTAATCATTCAGCAGTTGGAAAACTGGACTGGAAGCTAGTCCACAAATAACATGGGTATTTTATTATAGTTTATCCTACTGAAAAAAAACACATTGATGTTTCTTAGGCATGGTATACACTTAAGTTTTATCAGCATAGCTGTGTCAGTCAGGGGGTGATTTTGTGCTGACATAGGTATGCCAGGAAAAAGATCTAGTGTAGACACAGTTATATCTGTATCTATATAAAACTGCTTATACCAGAATAGTTTATGCTGGTTCCCCAAAACACTTTATAATGCTAGAACTATCCCTACACTGGGAGGGTTTTGCCAGTTTAACACTACCAGCATAGTTAAACTGGCAAAACTTTCTAGTGTTGATCTGCTCTTAGAATGGATATTTTTGCTTCCTGGCTATATAGAAATGGTATACAGTATTTTGTTTGTAGGATGCCTCAGAATACAGTATTTTATTTATCTAACATTCATACTGCAACCAAGTCAGAGCTCCATTGTGCTATACACTGCACAAATGTATAGGAAATGATAATGCTTGTCCCAGTGTGGTTCCAGTCTCAGAGACAAGCCATAACCAGTGGATGAGACAAAGAATAAGGTATAAAGGGGTGGGACATGGAAGATGGGGTAATAAAAATGATAGGATGCTATAGCACAGGCTCTCTGTGTTTGCAATTCTTAGCCTATCCTTGCAAGTAATCCTATTCTGCGTATCACCTCTCGACACTTGGCATTGGGACCATACCATAAACCATATCATCAGGAATAAGTTCAGACAGGAGCTGGGGATGGGAGACAGGGACTGTCTGTGCAAGGTGCCTTGGGAGTAAACCGGGAAGAGGAGGGTGGGACTGGAAGCAAACGTTGGGGAAAGTCTGGGGTCTCCTAACCTCGGGTCTGTTATTCTCTTGATCTTCATGAATCTATGCTGAATTTTTCAGTACAAAAGTGATCACTTTTCGAGGGCAGTAATATAAGAAGAAATTTAAATCAAAATATTAGCAACTAATTTTTTTCCTGAGATGTATGAATCTCACTGCTTTATTGGGAACCATGCATGCACAGCCAAGAGGAAAATTTGACTCTGTAGATGTATAGAAATAAATTCTTATTCAGAGAGCAAATCTGCATCAAATTCAATGGATACAATTGCCAAAAGAATTAGTTGGGTGAACGATTGTAATATAAAGGGAGAAATATGGTACAGTACGTTATTTTTTGAGTTGAACTTCTTCCTAATACATAATGGATGAAACCCTGGCCCCATTGAAATCAATGATAAAATTCTCATTGACTTTATTAGAGCCAGAATTTCACACAGTGTTTCAAATTTTTCCCTGTTGTATCTCCCATTAACTTCAGAGGAGCTGCACATTTGGTGCAGTATTTTTATGAAGAATTATATTTTCTTATAAAAGAAATAAGCATCTGAAGCATCAAGTTTTAAATATTTTTAAATGCAGTACACTACATATAAAAGCTTTGTGTACTCTTGTCCTTATCTCTTTTATTAAATTAAATGCAATTTAGTTTATTTGTTTTAAAAAAAAGTATTTTGTGCTGATTCATTGGTTTTGCTATCTGTCATGCATTAAAATCCAAATCAGTTCACAGCCTTTCTATATTTTACTTTGGTGAATAATTTACGAATGCTAATCTTTGTACAGTATAAGAAAAGGCAAAGCCAGTGTAATAGACAGGTCTGTCCAAGTATTGGAATAATCTGCAAAAGAGAAACATAACCAACCATGTACAATATTTCAAACTGAACACATGGCAAGATGAATTTAATGCCAGACCTTTTATTCACTAAGGCTCCAATTTAATAAAATATATATGCCCAGCATCTTCATGGTGAAATCCTGTGCTGACAGAGCTGTGAACATGATATTTTCCATCATTTCTGCATGCACCTCCACATATGTTTCTTATTGACTCAAATGCAAAGTAAAAAGAAAAGGAGTACTTGTGGCACCTTACATCGGATGCATACTGTGGATGTATTTTCCAAAGTATGCATCCGATGAAGTGAGCTGTAGCTCACGAAAGCTTATGCTCAAATCAATTGGTTAGTCTCTAAGGTGCCACAAGTACTCCTTTTCTTTTTGCGAATACAGACTAACACGGCTGTTACTCTGAAATGCAAAGTAAAGGCCCTAACTGCATGTGCAGAACAGAAACCAAATAGCATCCCCAAACAATGTCTTAAGAACCCCACAGCTATTCCCTGTGTCTTTAATTCAATCTCTTCTGTGTGTTTTTTTATAAAAGTTGTTGCAAAATTACTAGGAAAATGGTTTCAGAGTGGTAGCCGTGTTCGTCTGTATCAGTAAAAACAATGAGGAGTCCTTGTGGCACCTTAGAGACTAACACAGTTGTTAGTCTCTAAGGTGCCACAAGGACTCCTCATTGTTTTTAGAGGAAAATGAGCATAAAGTTGATTAGTCTTTCAAAATACTGACATAAAAACCACTTAAGCTATAGCAGTTGCATAAATATATGTTTTATCTGCTGAGATTGGAACGATGCATGTGTGTTTCTATATTTGGGCCAAGTTAATCTCTCAGACAAAATGTACCTAGCTTCCATTGTAGGTAGTTTAATTTTTTCAGTACAGTAATCAGTAATTACTTCCGCAGTAATCCGTTGGAAGTGTGTGGATGGGTAATCACATGTCAACTGTTGCAGTTTTTTTGTTTGATTTTTTGGAAATATACCCACGTCTGATAATCAGAATATGATAAACATTTAGTAATACATTATATACATGTATATATAAATAACTGTCTGTGTATGGATATATATATATATAATTATTTACAAAAAATCTATGCCAGTATCTTTAGACTATATTAGTTACATTGTTGTTTTTAACTATACAGAGGTGTGTGTGTGTATATATGTGCGTGTATATACACATTACATGTGTATGTAGGTTTATATGTATATTTATATGTACACACATAAGTAAAACAATGCAACCAATGTATTTTAAATACACTGACATACATTCTTAGTCTCAGAATTGCAACACCATTTTACTTAGGCAATGGGGTCTTAAGGGAAGCAGCTGTCTCTTTGTTATGTAGTTTACAGTGCTAAGCACAATAAAACTCTGCCATCTAGGAACTACTGTGATATAAATACTAAAAATCTTCCAATAAAATGTTATAAACACTTATGACTCAATAAAGGTTTCTAGATGGATTGTTGGGAGATGGTGCACAATTCAAATATTAATTACTGGATACATGTTCAGCATGTATAGACTCAGCATTCTTCAGACTTCAGAATCAGCAGTCTCTGATTCACCTCATGTTTCTTGACAATGTTCATCCTAGGGGCTATCCCTGCAACTTGGCTACTCCCTCTGTGGTCTTAAGTTCTAACAGCTCCAGCAGCTGCATCCCTTGTGCCTGAGGACCTCTGGCTGCTACATCACGGCTACCTCTTGAACAGAGCTCAGCAAATAATTGATTTTTTCATTTTGGTGGCCAACCTGAAAAATCTGGGGCTGGGGAGAGAGAAATGTTAATTTTGAACTGAAATGGAATGTTTTCTGTTTTCTCACTAAAACGAAACAAAAATTGTTTGGGTCAAATGAAGCATTTTGAAGGTTAAATCAAAACAGCATTTTATTTTGAAAGTGTCATTTTGACATTAGATGTCGAAACAGTTCATTTTCAAAATGATGAAACAATACGTTTTGACATTTTTGGGGGGGAAACAGTCAGTTTTTTTCATCTGAAACTATTAGCCAAATTCAACCCAAATTCATGAAAAGTTTCAGTGCCACAAAAATGCATTTCAGTGAATTTACTATTAATTAAAAATCTCAACCAACACCAGCAGTTCTGGAACTAGGGGTGTTGGAGAGCAGCAGCACCCCCATGGCTTAAAGTGGTTTACATCCTATACAGGGTTTACAGTTTTGTTCAGTGGCTTTCATCACACCCTCTAGAAAAGTTGTTCCCACGCCATTGTCCTGCACACTACAAAGCAGAGTTCTTGTACCTTAAGGAGGTCATTTAATTCCCACTAAGAGACAAGAAGTCAAACCTTGAAAATGCTGTTAATGCATTCACTGTACTTGATTCAGTGGTAGGGCACTGAGATCACAAAAAATATATGCAATATAGTACTAAAGAGAAAATTGATCTACAATGGGCTATAACATTGTGTGTTCCATTCCTTTTTCTTAACAAAGTCCTTGTCAGTTGCCAATAATCATATCAAAACTTTTTGCACCTACAGACATTGACAATAAATACTCCTGGCCTAGGAATGAGCGATCTTTTTCAGAGGTAACAAGGTAAAGGTGTGTGATTCAAAGGGTTGCAATCCTGCACCTTAAGGAATAGTCCTACAGAATTTAATAGAAAGTCATACTCTTTCTATCGGTGTTTTGGTTTTGTTTTGATTTAACTATTCTATAGAATTGAATAGAGAATTCGATCCATTTCATAAGATGCTTTATTGTTCTCTAGTGTATATTGTAGGTTTTCGCAAAAAGAAAAGGAGTACTTGTGGCACCTTAAAGACTAACCAATTTATTTCAGCATAAGCTTTTGTGAGCTACAGCTCACTTCATCGGTTAGTCTCTAAGGTGCCACAAGTACTCCTTTTCTTTTTGTGAATACAAACTAACACGGCTGTTACTCTGAAACCTGTCATTGTAGGTTTTGAAAAGTGATTTCTCTAGGAGTCTATTCATAGTCACATGTACTAAAGCCTTCTAAATTATTTTACTGCATTAAACAGTCAGTTATACCATTTTCTTAATTGAGGTAGTGAATGCATAAATTGCCACATGTCACAAGCAGAATAATCCTTGAGAGGCCTCTTTCTGACTATCTTACTTATAATATGATGTAGCTAAACAACACTATAATTTGTGATCATCATCATGCATTAAGTATGGTACTTTCTGGGACAGATAGCGGCATTTATTTTTTTAAAAAACAGCATAGTTACAGTTTTTTACTTTACCTTTTCTGTAGCAAATTCTGATACTGTCTTCTGGGCCAATTAATGAAGCATTATGGGGTAATTCAACTGGCAATTATTTTAGTTGTCTTTAGGTAAACATCCAACTGGTGAACGTTGATAGAAATAGAAAAATACATTTGCTCCATCTGTGCTCAGTCCCTTTCCTGTGTGCTGTCTGCAGATGTTCTAGCAAATGAGTTCACTGGAAAGAAAGTTTGTGGAAACAACAAATTTTGAGCACATTCACCAAAAGCAAATGTAAACTTGAAAATGGGTATTCACACCAGTATGCTGAATTGAAGACGTATGATGGAGTAGTCTAATATTAGAAACACTACTATGAAGCATATGTATTCAATTAAAACTAACCAACCTACCTCATATCTTGAATATCAGATGCTCAATTAAACTGAATAATTGATAAATTTTGAGGAAATAATAATCTACACACAGACAACTTGCAAAGTTATCTAAATAAATCTCTGGCTATGAATTATCCATTCAGGTATACCATTGCTAAAATTCAGAATACTCTATTAAAGTTAAAAACAAACATAAACTTCTATAAAATATATGTTAATATCTCTTTAACATTCTCTTTGAAGTCATGCTATACAAAGGAAATAGATTTAAAGAGGTATTTTTTTATTGGCTAAACAAAGATGATATTTTAGCATACCAGACAAATAGAATGCAAGATTTTACCTTTATGTTAAATATATTTGGACATCTCTGAACATTTTTATACCATACTACTCCTGCCTAAAACCTAAATATGAAATGTGGGCTTTTCATTTATTATAAATGAGCCTTCCCATGTATGGCTAGAGATTGAAGGCTCATCTTTTCGAAGTTGCTTTTCTCCTGTCCTTATGTCTTACTCTTGTTCTAGGTCTCACTCATTTGCTGTGCAGAGGTTATTTTGTACGTTTATGTACTGGCTGCTAGGATACTCTGTATTAAGCTAGATGTTTTGTCCATTAAACATTCTGAATTTGAGATATCACCTGTGAGTAAATGTAAATTTTGTGGCCTCCTATAAAGTGGATTTTAAAGTTTGGATTCCTTTTTGTTATCCTTTCTGTTTTCATTTCTATCCAACTTAAGATCCCTGTTACTGGTGCAAAGTCAGTCTTATATTAGCCAGCTATCTGCCCCATATTCTAGTGAAATCAGTAAAGATATCAGTTACTATCAGATCCTAAGTGTTTCTTCTCCACTCTCATGAAGTGTTTTCCATACAACCTACTCATGGACTTTGCCCTTCCTTGGGTTTGACAACTCTTTGCTCTCCTAAACAGCTTCAGCTTTACTTCTCTGGCTTCTCCTTCTGGTTCAGTGCTGTCTGGTTCAGGGTTCAGGGTTCTTTCCTTGGCTCCCTCATCTTTTTCAGATAGACAGTCTTTGGGTGATCTCCTTTGCACTCATGGCTTCTACTGCTGTCTTCATACTAATTACTCCCACACGACTGGTTGAAAAACACAAACATTTTTGACAGTAATTTGAAAAGCACCTCTTCTACCCTCCTTCATCACTCTTGATATCACTCATACACTAATGATCTATGATAATACTATCCCTGCAGCTTTTCTCTTGCTCTCTCCTTCCCCTCCCATATCCAGGCTGTCACTAAATGGTATAATTTATTTTCATGCAACTCTAAAATATACCTCTTATTTTCTAATTCTATGGGTAAGATAGTTGTTTTTTGGTCACCTGCCTATAACCCCTTTGAGGACTGCAATCACCTCCTTTGTTTTTCCCACCAACTCCAGGTTATCTAAACACCACAGCCAAAACATCATGCTTTCCCATGGCTTTTTGGGCTATGTCACTACCCCTCTTTGAATCCCTCTTCTGGCCTCCTTCCACATCAGAGTTCAAGTTGCTGCTGAGCCTCTCTAAACAGAGGACAGTTGTGGTGCCTGGGCCTCTTTATGTATATAAATATGCTCATAAAGTGCATGCTCGTATGACAAAGTGGATTTGAAACAGAACTAAAAACACGACTCGTTTCACACTAGCTGTCAGTAGCCCTCAGATGCCAATGACTTTCAGCCATCATTGATCTGGGGCATACAATTTTCCAACTTACATATTTTTGGGACAAAATTTTGGACCTATTAATATCACATCAAAACTTAATTAACTTCAATGAAAGCAGGATTTGGTCTTTCACTTATTAGTATCTTCTGTTTTATTTTGTTAAATGCATAAGTAAGAGTCAGGTATTTACATTGGTAAAATGTTGACTGACTTCTTTTAAAATAAACTTAAAACAGTGGTTCTATCTCTGTTGACCTTGCTTGGAGCGTCAATTGATGGAAAACAGTAGCTTGTTCTATCTCTGTATTTTCCCCTCCTCCATAGAATTTGCCTTATCCCTCTCAATAACAGGGACATTTATACTGTCATTTATATGAAATGTTTTGTGAAAACCATGTTCTGTAACACCTCATCATTGCTGAAGTTTTAACCTTACATCACACTAATGAACAGTTTGCAGTTAAGGATGTGCACTTAGAGTCTGATACAAAGCTTATTGAAGTCAATGGAAAAACTCCTATTGACTTAAATAGGATTTGGATTAAGCCTTTGACGTGCAGAGATGTGCATATCATTTATTGCCTGAGCTGCAATGGATAAAGAAGCCACCAAATGCTTAAGGTCATCATCTGAAAATAAATAACTAGTACCCTATCCAGTGTGCTTTTAATTATATCTGATCAGATAGAACACTATAGTATAATGGTTAATAATAATAATAATTGGTTAGTCTCTAAGGTGCCACAAGTACTCCTTTTCTTTTTGTGAAGACAGACTAACACGGCTGTTACTCTGAAACCTATAGTATAATGGCACAGCAAAGCTGTGGGTTTGTATTTTCTGTGTTACAGCAGCACTAGTTATACTTTGTTGAGAATACTCCTGGATTCTTATTTGTGAAATACAAAAAAGGTGAGACAATCCTGTTCACTTTTCTAATACAAGTAGTCCTGTTGATAACAGGGCCACCTTTCATTACCTCCTACCTTATTACAGCTCCGCAATATGTTGGGCTGTGCTTTCATATATGAGAAAAGGCCTTCTTGATACATGTGGATTATTTAGTCTGCTCATTTTAGGTGACATAACTATGTCTCTTAAATGCTGTATAATTATCACCACTGTCAATTTGTGATGCTCCGTAGCATAAGTAAGCACAGTAACATGGGAAAGAGAAAGGCCAGAGCTACCTAGATAAAGTTCTACTACCAATTATTTTTTACCTGAAGTTTCCAGAGAATCCAACTTAATGACCATGACCCAGTAAACTTAATGACCATGACCGAGTAAAGTGCTGAAACAGAAGAGAATTTCTCACTGACCCCTTTGGAAATAAGCAATTTCATTAGTTTGTGGGATACCCAGCAATTGCAATTATGATTATTACTGTACTAGCCTGTAATTTGCTTCCTGGAGACAAAACAACCAAAGTCATTATTTTATACAGTATCATGAATCTGAAACTGATTGATTGGAAGTGGCCACTTGGCTTGCACATGTACCTAGTTTGTGTGCAGTTGTTCTAATTGCACAAATATATCAGATGCACGTGTTCATGCATTTGTTGTCTGATAGTTTGAAAGACAGAGCCATCAGTGTTTCAATATACCTCCTACACCTGTGTTAACAAGTAAATGTTTTCAGCCCTTTTTAGTGACAAAACTATGATATTATTTATTAGTTGTAATTACTCACAGTGCTTGAATCAGACATCTCTACTATAATGACTTGTGATAAGATAATGCAATCTATGTTAAAAGTTGTCACAGTTAGAGGGCATGCTGTGTTCTAGACCTCTTTGCAGTCATCTCGAGTGCACTCCTCAGGTGACAGACTTGGTTTCCTGCACATGTCTCAAAGGTGGCACCCCATAGTTAACCCTCTCTTGAACTAAATCTCTGGTTTGGAGCCCTCCGTTTCTCACGAGAGGCCCAAGCAGGCACCTGCTTCTCTCTGGGAGCCTCTGGCCTATGGTGATTTAAAATAACCACAAAACTGCTTTTTCAAAACGAATGTGTTTTATTCATCCAAGGGTACACAATAATCAGAAAAAAAGGGTTAAAATAACAAAAGTCTATATGCAGATTGTCTCATCTAAAATGTATCCTTTCCTTGGAAGTTTTTGTTAAGTTCCACCAGTCAGGTCCCCTACTACTGGACCAGAGGATGTAGACTATGCTGCTGCTTTCTCTCACTGTGTCTCTTTCAGAATCTTTGCTCCAGCAGCTGCTGCCCGCTCTACTGCCTCCCACCCCCCACTTCCTTTCTAGGTCAGGTGTTTTAATGGTGTAGTTTTCCTCTATTCCTAGGCGTGGGCCTGGGCAAAAATAAACCTGCTAGCATGGTTAGAGCCATGCACCTGGGCATTTCCCATTTAATACCTTCCTCACTGTTTTCTTAAGGATCCTGAGTAATCTCTATGGAGGTACCTTATATCTGTTGTTATTTCATTTCCTGCATGATCCCTCCTACCAGCCTCCTTTGATTTAACTCCATGCAGTCATAAAGAATAATATCAAGCAGGTAAACTGACACACATATGATATTCCTAATTGTATCTCCTTCAATCGCCACAAAAATACGTACTCAGTGTACAACTGGTGATTAAAATTTATTCAGTTTTAAAAGTATGATGTGTTAAGAGCAGAACCATGGCATTCTTCTGTAAAGTATTATTAACATTAATTTTCTTCATTAATTTGGTAGTGTCCATATTGTTAATGATACTTGGAATTTAATTTCTCATATTTCAGTCATGTCAGTCTGAAATAATTTTTCTAACAAACACTTATGGATATATAGAATATACGCAAAATCCACCCAATATTGTCTTGTAAGAAACAGCAGTCTTTTGAAGCTCTTTCCATTCTGAGAGATGAATATAAATAAAACCCCCAGATCTGAGCATTCTCCAGCATGAGGAGTCAATGTTCAGACCAAAACTTAACCTTCCCAACACTGGGGTATTTCAGCTTTCTTGGACATAGAGTGATAGTCATAACACTAAACTCATATAACACTTTTGTCCACACATCTGAAAATGCTTTACAAAAGATGGTAAGAATAGTTATTCATATTTTATAGATGGGGAGACTGAAGCATAGACCATAATAGTGAATTACCAAATTCTCACAACGCAATGACAGAGCTGGGTGTGGAACCCAAGCTCCTTGGCCCCAGGCTAGTGCTCAAGCCAATTCACCATGCTGTCTCCACAAAGAGCTAGGAGTGACCTGCAAAGTCTGAGCTCAAACTGTTTCTGTGTAAAGTTTAATTCCAGGTTCTTGGTTTGAGTGAAATTTTGTAATTTGTTTTAATATTTACGTTTCAAATTACATTTGTTTTAGTTATCCTGGGAACTACATAATTCAGATATATTTTTTATTCCTTTGTGTTCACAGTTTGTATTCCTCTTACTATTTGGAAAAAAAATAGAGAAAAAATAGTCCAGATTGGATATTTCACAGATTTAACAATTGCATTAATTGAGCAATATAATCTATGCAGAAATACAGTACAGGAATATGCCATAACTCTTTCAACTATTATCAAGGGTCATCAATGTATAAAAATAAATGCCCTTAGGAGAATACAGCAAAACCCCATTCAAAATCAAACATCTTATGATTTTGAGATTTTTATAACCATAGTTTCTCAGGCAAATAATATTTGAAGAAGATCAGAAATAAAGATTATTTTATTCAATCTAAATTCAAAAGCAATTGAGTTGAAATGAGCTTGGAAAAGATAACATAAAAAGAATTAAAAACTGATCATTAAACCCATTTTGTATCCCTACATGTCAGCAGTTGGGATCTACCATTACGAACATGGACAACAAATAGTGTCATTTACTACTACATGATGCCATTGTACATATCTCATTAGCGTCAAAGAGCAGTTCATGTCAATTTAGGGCATACATGTCTGCAGATATTCTCATTTAGGAACAAAACAGAATCAAGTGGAATCAGAACATAACTGAAAAAGTCGGCTCCGGATCACAATCATTTAGCATATTGCAGAAATGGGAGATATACTGTGATAGAATTTCGCTTGTGGTGATTGCGTAAATACCACACAAGATATAAGTGAATGGCAAGGTAAAAGGTTTCCTAAAAGGGCTTTATATTTTCTTTATGTGTTGGTGGTTTTGCTTCTGTTTTGTTTTAATTATTTCAAATTGAATCAACTTGAGGCTGTCACTGGAAGGAGAACCATGGCTAGGGTTCATGGCTGACACAGATATTTGCAGGGGTGACTCACCTTATCTTACCCTCATCTAGCTTTCATATTTTACTCTCCTTATTTAGCAGCTGTTTTTTATTAATTATTATTTTTAATGTACAAACTCAAGTTTTCTCCTTATAAGCTCTTGAGAGCTTAGTGAATGTTACTTGAAGATCAGATGCATTCACTTTATGTGTGAAATACATTTAGAGCAAGATACGCTCTCTCCTCTTCCCCGCCCGCACTGCCTCTGCTCTCTTTCATATTATTATTCTGTCAGCTTGAGCTCTGTTAGGGGGCTTGAATAGAGTTCTTAGATTGTTATTTTTGTTTTGTATTCTCAGACAGGTCTCATGAAAGGGGTCAAGCTGTTTGTGACAAGGCTCTATTAACATTGTACTCTTGGAAGTTTTAGGCTGACATATTCCTTTGCATGTATACAGAATCGTGTCTCCATTTCTCACATTAAAACTCAATAAGATATATATGATCAAGATAAAAATAAAATAGGTGGGTTATTTTGCTAGGGTTTTAATAAATCTAATCATTTTAAAGGTTGTCTTAATTGTATACAATACATAGTCTTTCATTTATACACATTGGTTGGATTTAACCTAAAATTTGCTTTGCAGCTGCATGAGAGCTTCAGGAAACTGCTGCTGTGGATGTGTCTGGAATACAAGAGGGAGCTACTTTGTTATGAAAATTGCCCTAGGGCCATGGTCAAGATGTTCTGCCTGAGAAAATAAGCTGTCCAGAGGAACTCTCACTGCACCATTTTAGGTAATGTTTCTTCTTTGCGACTATGGAGATCATTCTAGGATAATGTTCAGGTGATATTGCCTGGAAAAATACCAAAAAGTAAAAACAGCATAAAATCTGTGTACTATATTTTATCAGAAAGCTGTAGAGAGCTTTGGCTATGCTGCATGACCTACATTTATGCTTAGCTGACTGTTAAATTTACATTGATTTATTTTGGTTTTCTAGAGGTGTTATAATAGGTACATATATATGGCTAGACCTCACAAATCTTTTTTCCACAAGTAGTCCCACTGAAGTCAATGGAACAACTTATATAAGCAAACTGAAGGATCTGGCTCTATGGGTTTCGGTTTGATGAGTGTGCTTTTTCCAGAGTTATCACTTCACAGGTACATGAGTAGTTCTATTGAAGTTAAGAAGGAGCTTTGTGGAATTGGGGCCATAATGCATACTAGTATCTGTCTTCTGCAAACATTCAGTGTGATTTGTAGGAAGTAAAGAATGCAATATCTTTCTGAAATTACAGGAAAATGAAATGTAATTACCTAAATTGGAATTTGCCCAGAAACTGAGGTTAGTACTGTAGCCTGGAAGAAAGTGCTTTAGGATTTTTTTCTAAAAATTGGTCAGGACTTTGGTACTCTATTTTAGATGAGACATAAAATCAAACATCCAATCTTGATTTAAAAAGTTGTCAGTGATGGAGAATCTACCACATACCTTGGTAAATTTTCCAGTGGTTAAATTATTAACTGTTAAAATTTTATGACTTATTTCCAGTCTTAATTTGTCTATCTTCAACTTCCAGCCATTGGACCACATTATACCATTCTACGCTAGAGTGAAGACCCCAGTATCACATTTTTGTTCCTCATGTAGGAACCTATAGACTATGACAAAGTCACCCCTTGACCATCTCTTGTTAGGATAAATAGACTGAGCTCCTTGAGTCTATCACTATAAGGCAGGTTTTCTAAACCTGTAATAATTCTCATAGCACTTCTCTGAAACCTCTCCATTTTTTTCAACACCCTTCTTGAATTGTGGACACCAGAACTGTACATGATTCCAGCAGCGGTTGCAACAGTGCCAAACCCAGAGGTAAAATAACCTATCCACTCCTACTCAAGAGTCCACTGTTTATCATCCCACAATCCCTTTTTGGCCACAGTGTCATGCTGGGAGCTCACGTTCAGCTAAGTATCCACCATGACCCCCACATTTTTCTCAGAATCTCTGCTGCCCTGGAGAGACTCTCCAATCCTTTAAGTGTGGCCTACTTTCTTTGTTTCTAAATGTATACATTTACATTTAGCAGTATTAAAACACATATTGTTTGCTCGCATCCAGTTTACCAAGTGATCCAGATCGCTCTATATCAGTTACCTATCCTTTCATTCTTTACTACTCCCCTGATTTTTGTGTTGTCTGCAAAATTTATCAGTGATGATTTTATGTTTTCTTCCATGTCATTGATAAAAATGTTAAATATCATAGGTGCAAGAACAAATCCTTATGTGACCCCCATTAAAAAACACTCCATGCCCCCCTTTTTACCCAAACAATTTCCTTTCATGTCCCAGCACATTTTATTAGTTTTGCTCAGAGGTTTCAAAGTGGTTTGGGACCTCTAAACCCATCTAAACCATGGCCCACAATCTGAAACTTCCTGCTGTGAAATCAAACACACAGAAACCATTTGATGGAGTATTGGTAGAGCTTGTCAGTGCCTCTGATCAGGAGAGTAAGGTACCAGGATTTCTTAGAGAAGCAATTTCTAGAAGCCTCTTCAAGGAATCATCTCCTGATGTGTCAAGTATCAGGGGGTAGCCGTGTTAATCTGTATCCACAAAAACAACAAGGAGTCTGGTGGCACCTTAAAGGCTAACAGATTTATTTGGGCATAAGCTTTCATGGGTAAAACACCACTTCTTCAGATGCATGGAGTGAAAATTACAAATGCAGGTATTCTATAATGACACATGAAGGGAAGGGAGTTACCTCACAAGTGGAGAACCGGTGTTGACAGGGCCAATTATTCCACCTCCACGAGAGGCGGAAACTATGTCATCGGGAAAGCGTCTCCAGTCAACATAGAGCAGGTGTGGACAGCGCGTAGGTTGCTGAAACTTGAGTCGCTCAGGGTGATGTCTTTTTTCACACCCATCAGTGACACAAATTAGATAAATTTAAGTGGTAGTGTAGATCTGCCCTGAGAAAATAATATACCCGGAAGGTTTTTTTATTGTTGTTCTTTTTTAAAGACAAAACAAATCTTATTTGTATTCCATGTTTTTTTTTTTTTACTATCTGTCAGGCCCTTAAGATACTGATTTATGTATAATTGCTGAGTAACATGATATGACCCAATGAACTCTGAAGTAATTAGAATTACTCTGGAAATTTCCCTGCATTTTCCCAGTTGCTAGCCTAAAAATTCACTAGAACAGATTTCCTAACATCAGCAAAGAAAGACTGCTTTAATCATTTTAAATTTTCATTTCTTATTACAAGGATTTAGTTTGTGCTATATAGCCTATCACTGTAATCCTTGCCATAAGAAATGAAAACATAAAATATTTAAAAATAGTCTCTTTGTTCCTGTTAGGAATCTGTTCAATAGATATTCCAAGGTCACAAAAGTAGTTAGATAGCTTTGTGACCCTGTCATATCTATTGAATATCTGTGTCTAAAGAGTTCATGAAGCCGAAATCCTGTGGTAGTTCAAAATACATCACTAAAGGCCCTACGTGAGCTGGTCAGAAAAACTTTATCAGAACTATTTTCTGTCAGAAAATGCAGTTCCATCAAAATTGAAATGCTTTGCAAAGTTGTATTTATTTCATCAACATTTCACTTTAGAATAAAAACGGAGGAAAACACATACAACAATGTCAAAAATCCCATCAACATTTTTTGAATGAAACATTTCATGTTTTTATTTTAAAACTGTTCAGTTCAAATATTTTCTTAAGTTGAAACTAAACTAAATTTCAAAATTCTTCACAAAATGGGATTATCATTCTCTGGCCAGCTCTAGGCCCTATCAAATCAAAAATAGGTGTCACCCTTTGTGGAATTTGAGCCCAGAAAATAGTAAAGGTATTCTCAATAAGTAATGGCCAAATGTATCCAAAAGTAAGGCTGAATCTGATGTACAATGTCAATTACAAATTAATTAAACTTATATGCAATAGCTCTGCACAAGTTTTCTGTTGTTGGATGGGAGGCTGGAAAGAATCTGAGCTCCTCACAAGCCACCAATCCAATGGCAGACACTGAGAGCTAGATTCACAAAGAGATTTAAGTGCCTACGTCTAAAATTTAGATCCTCGAAAACCCTGCTTAGCTGCTGCCTTACATAGCAGGCACCTACATTTCCTAGGTGCCTAAATTTCTGCTTGTGCACAAGCGCGAAGCCACCAAAATCCAGATGCTGTCAAGCTGCTTGGTACTTAAAACCTGCTGAGATTTGTGTCACAAACTAGGCATTCTCCCACCTATCTTGCCTGTGGGGCCTGATCCTTTAGGTGTGCTCTAAGGCAGCCTCTGAACATGTTTCTCAGATAGGGCCCTGCACAAAATAAAGTGGAGGAGGAAGTAGCAGAAAGGCTACTAGGCCAAATCCTCATTTAGATGCCTAACAAGCACAGACATTCAAATCAATGGGAGCTACGTTTGAAGATCTGAGCCCTAGTAGGATTTTCAAAAGCACTTATTCCCCTGGCTCCCATTTAAATCAAATTAAAGAGCCCCCTATCACCAGAATTCTTCTCCCCATGCAGGTACATATAGACTATTCAAGTCACGTTTTAACATTCTAACATTCAAGTCACATTTTAACATGCGGGAAGCGGCGCTGGCCGAGGGACATACTGGCCGTCGCTTCCCGCAGCCCCCATTGGCCTGCAGCGGCGAACCGTGGCCAGTGGGACCTGCGATCAGCCGAACTTGCGGATGCAGCAGGTAAACAAACCGGCCCGGCCCGCCAGGGGCTTTCCCTGAACAAGCGGCGTCACAAGTTTGGGAAACACTGGTTTAAAGGGAAAAACAATAATTGTGTTACCCCTTTTTGACCCAAGCAGAAAGCCAAAGTTTGGAGCCCTGCAGCTTGTTTCCATTAGAGGGAGAAATTGATGATGGAGTTAGGGGTGTTTTATGTCATTTTGTTTATTTACAAAGAATGTACAAATTCCTCTTCCCCGAACACAGTTACACAGGAAGACTCAAACGGGAGTTTGTTTCTTTGCTCAGAGCTCCAAGCCACTTTCAGCCATCACTTGGCCAGAAAGCTCTCCCCTTAGGCTTTTCTCAGGGTCACACTGTCTGTGCTTGGTGAGGCTGGGTCTGTCTTTCTACTCTCACTCACTCACACACACACACACACACACACTACTCAAAACAATACCTAGCAAAGCTCCTCCACCTACATAATTGAAATTCCTGAGTAGCTTCACAAGTGCCTCTGTTTTGGTGCCTGTGTTATTGTTTGTTCCTGTCAAGGTTCTTTCTCCACTCTGAACTCTAGGGTACAGATGTGGGGACCTGCATGAAAGACTCCCTAAGCTTATTCTTACCAGCTTAGGTTAAAACTTCCCCAAGGTACAAACTTTTATCTATATATACCCCAATATATATATATATATATATATATACATATATATATATTTTATATACCCCAAAATATCCCCCCAAGCCCTACACCCCCTTTCCTGGGGAAGGCGTGATAAAAATCCTCACCAATTTGCATAGGTGAACACAGACCCAAACCCTTGGATCTTAAGAACAATAAAAAAGCAATCAGGTTCTTAAAAGAGAATTTTAATTAAAGAAAAAGTAAAAGAATCACCTCTGTAAAATCAGGAAGGGAAATACCTTACAGAGTAATCAGATTCAAAACATAGAGAATCCCTCTAGGCAAAACCTTAGGTTACAAAAAGACACAAAAACAGGAATATACATTCCATTCAGCACAACTTATTTTATCAGCCATTTAAACAAAACAGAATCTAACGCATATCTAGCTAGATTGCTTACTAACTCTTTACAGGAGTTCTGACCTGCATTCCTGCTCTGGTCCCGGCAAAAGCATCACACAGACAGACAGACCCTTTGCCCCCCCCCTCCAGTTTTGAAAGTAACTTGTCTCCTCATTGGTCATTTTGGTCAGGTGCCAGCGAGGTTATCCTAGCTTCTTAACCCTTTACAAGTGAAAGGGTTTTGCGTCTGGCCAGGACGGATTTTATAGTTCTGTATACAGAAAGGTGGTTTCCCTTCCCTTTACATTTATAACAGTTCCATTTAACCCAAATGAAGGGCAGCTGTGACACTCACTAGTCTTAAAGATGTTCTACCCAACCTACAACCACAGAAATTATTTAATGTATAGTTTAGCATCTTTTAATGTGGTAACAAGGATGGGAGCCAACAGCTTATGACCCAACAGCTCTCCAGGGACCATCAGGAAGCAGTCTATGTAACACATTTTGAGAGTGGAAATATGAGTGAAATCAGTCTATCTCAGAATGCTGTGAACTATCAGTAATATAAATGTCTTCCTTATCTTTGTGTTGACTATATGAGTTTTTGAAGATTCAGCAGGTATTCAGCTCAGTGTCACAGACCTAAGTAAAGGGTGCCAAGTAAGCTATATCAACCCAGAAGCAGTGTGCCTCAGGGACTTCCCTCTGAGATACAATTTCCTCTCTGCTTCTATCTTTATATAGAGTGGGGAGCAATAATTTGATGCTGGCCTATACCAACAGCAAACTGCACCTGCTCAGTTGTGCTAGCCAGGAAATTGAACTATGTCCATTCCTCAACCCTTCCGGCCAATTCCCAGCCCACCTGCTTAGACGGCGATGATGAGGAGGTTGCTACTACTGTATGTTCAGACCAAGGCTGGTAGCAGAGAATCTTACTACTTCTAACTTTCTCATCTGAACATGTAGTTGAAGTCACAGTCTAGCCCAGTGGTTGTGTAAAGGTCTGGTAACATACTATTGAAAAATAAAACATTGAATAATCTCTCTAATATCCCTTGCCCACTGGGAAGACCCAACATCCACTAACGAAAAAGGTTACAATGTACTTTCTGATTCACAAGTTAGGAAATAACTCTAATTTGTTTTATTCTCCAGCTGTTCCAAAAACAGATTTGGTAGGGCAAGGCAACAGTGTTGGTCAGTTGTTCTTCCAGACACTAATTCCTGCTTCTTGAATTCATGTACTGTGAATTCTCCCTTAGCCCTTATTCCTTCTGCTGGAGATAATGGCCTAAATTCTCATTTACATGCAGATCCCTTTCTGGCAATGTAAAATGGGTGTAAATATACCTTACACTGGCTTTAATGCTCCTTTTTCTGCCACAGCCACGTAAAAGGGTTTTAGTGTTTCTGGGAATCAGGCACTTCAAAACAAGTCAAATCATATAGAATAAGGTAGGCAATAATGCCTTTCTCTAACCCATCTTGAAGGTTGGATCATTATTCTGGAGAGGCAGTGGGGGTAGGAGATCTAAAAATCCACAGTATCTGTTTAGCAACTCTCTCTCATGCATCTAACATCTGCTATCACCAAAGCAGGTGTTCTCAAAGTATTCCCATATAGTCTTGCACAATTTTTGCAAGGGTACTTTTAGTCTGCAAGACTAAGAGGGGGGCACAAATGAGAATGAATGATGTGATACGGTAAGATCTTTCATTTAATATTCTGGTGGGATTCTGAGTTGCAGAGGAGATTTAAGTGTTAAGACAGTGAAGTGTGGGTGGATGGCCTAAAGGTCCCCAGATCCCCTCACTTAAAAGTATTTTTAGCACCAGGAAAAGTGCACAATGTCCCTGACTACAAGCAGTTATAAGTGCCATATTGAACTTGCTATGGTGCTATTAAATAAATAGAACTGTATATTAGAATATCTGTGTATATAATTGTAATATATGTGAGCTGTATGGTTGTCTTCCTCTATCTGTGTCTTTTACAATTCTAATCAAAATGTTTTGCCTGCTTTTAAAATTGTCTAACTAGAGGAATTTATATTCCTATATTCTTGTGGATAACTTGAAGTTAAGGTAAATCAGAATTTTTTAGAACCCTGACATTATTGTTAATATCTGAGTACATTGTTTCTCCACAGGTCAACCTTTTTTAAATTACACTTATTTATGTATTTATACTGCTACATCCCTTACATGCTTTATATGATAATGAAATTTACAGCAGAACATGAAATGGTAGGCCTTAATAATTTGTGTTGTCTTATTTCTCATTCTTACTCTGAAATTACAGTGAATGAGTGCAACCTGGATAACGAACACTTTGCCAATCTACTGAAAACAATTGGCAGTCTTCCTCACCTACCAGTCGAAGTTTTATGTGAGAATATTGTGATGATGTCTCTCAGATATCATTGATGTATAATATAGTATTGTACATTTATTACTGTAGTAGGATGTAATATCATAAATAATTAAAACTAAACTACTGTTATAAACATAAATGAAAAACTACGTTTGGAAGAGGGATGATTGTTTTTATTAACAAGATTTTTCTGTATAAGAAGGTGCCATGAGTGCATTCTTGTCTCTGTCATGAACATCTATGTCTGTCTTAATACTGACACATTGCAGTGATATACCCTGCCATAATTTCACCATTACCGTGTGAAATCTTATGCACTTAACCTTAAAGTTCTGCAGTAATAAAACTATACTTCCAAGATGTAGAATAAAATTAATACAATGGCACCAAGTCCCATAGCACCAATGATAATTGTTCATGTACAGCATTTCATTTCATACCGTTAGTGTTTATTATAATGGTTTCTTTGTGTTCATTAGATAGTGTTGAGAATTTGAGTGGAAAGGGGGGACTAGCTTTAGATCTTATTTGCCATCAATTTTAAATAAAAGAGGAACACGGATGCTTTAAAACTACACCTATTTTAGGTATATTTTTCTATTTTGAAACAGTCTATCAAACATTGTGGTGAGTTTCACCCAATTTTAAAGAGTCTTCATCTGATTTTTTAACATTAATATAACTGACAAGCTTCTTTAATTGCACTCAAATCTGTGAAGGTGATTAAAATATAAGAATCATGTACACTACCGCCTTCTATTTATTCCAGCTGAACAAAAAGAAAAGAGAAATAAGAAAAGTGACATGATTGAAATGCATGTTTTTATAACTTTCCAAACATTGTGCAAATTGACATTTCACTGTTAAGCAGCCTACCAATATGAATTCAGGTGGTGGGATAAACTGGGCTGGAGTTATTTCCAGCTCAGATGAAAAGTTTTGAACACAATTGTGCTGACTCTTATCAGTGATGGTTATTAGTATTAATTATTTACAGTACATTTACTTGTTACAGTGCTGTTCATCCTAAAAACCTTTATAAACTATTAGCCTGCTTCTTCTCCCATTGAAATCACAGATAATTCTCGAGGCAGGGGCAGACCCTAAATATCACTTCACCTGTCACTACACTGCGTCCATCTCTAGGGTGAAACATGACAGCTGTTTGATATTGCACAGCCAAACAACACAATAGTTTTGTCAGGAAGTGAAGTTAACTAACTAAAGCTACAGGGGAGGGATTTAGGTAGTCATAATGCAATTACTCATATATGGCTATGTCAGGGTTCCCTCCCCACTCTGAGCTCTAGGGTACAGACGTGGGGACCTGCATGAGAGACTCCCTAAGCTTATTTCTATCACCTTAGGTTAAAAACTCCCC
Source organism: Caretta caretta (assembly GCF_965140235.1). Taxonomy (NCBI): domain Eukaryota; kingdom Metazoa; phylum Chordata; order Testudines; family Cheloniidae; genus Caretta; species Caretta caretta. The sequence goes on from NC_134212.1 coordinate 100,094,289, forward strand.
AAGGCACAAATTCTCCCTTGTACCTTGGATTAGGTAATGCTGCCACCACCAAGTGATTGAGACAAACTCAGAGAAAGGATCACTTGAAGTTCCTACTCCCCCGAAATATCCCCCCAAGCCGCCACACCCCCTTTTCTGGGGAGGCTTGAGAATAAACAAGATGAGCACAGACCCACCGTGGGTTTTTTTAGGACACTAAAAAAAACCCCAATCAGATTCTAAAAGAAACAGAACTTTATTATAAAGAAAAATGGTAAAAGAATCACCTCTGTAAAATTAGAATGGAAGATAATCTTACAAGGCAATCAGATTCAAAAACACAGAGGATTTCCCTGTGGGCCAAATTTTAAAGTTACAAAAAGAAAACCAGGAATACACCTTCCTCTCAGCACAGAGAAATACACAAGCCAAAACAAAAATAAGCTAACGCATTCCCTTGCTAGTACTTACTAATTCTAATGGAGTTGGATTGCCTGCTTCCTTGATCTGTGTCCGGCAAGCACACAGAACAGACAGACCAAAACCTTCCCGCCCCCCCAAGCTTTGAAAGTATCTTGCCCCTTATTGGTCCTTTTGGTCAGGTGCCAGCCAGGTTACCTGAGCTTCTTAACCCTTTACAGGTAATAGGATTTTGTGCCTCTGGCCAGGAGGGATTTTATAGTACTGTATACAGGATGGTTGTTACCCTTCCCTTTATATTTATGACAGGCTAAAACACTAATGCTAACAAACCTCCTCTTGCAAAATAAAATGTGACATGGAATCTCTAATGACTTCAAGTCGTCCAGAGCTTAATTTTTCTTTCATTTTAAAGATATCATTTCCAGAATTATATTATCTTCAAGCACCCGGCTGGGCATTGGTTTAATACTAACTAAAAGGGAAGAATGAAATCTGTTTAGTTGCCAACCCCTCTGTTCTGAAGCTACTAGCTTCCCCTGATAATTTTCCGTGCAAGTATTGTCCCTGATGAAACCCTATTGAGGTCCCAGGTCAAAGTTGTATGGTTGCCACACTTGATTACAGTAATTACTGGGTCATACATTAATAATTAATCATTGCCATATTAACTTCAGATAACATGAATGGCATATTTAAACTTCATGCCAAAAATATTATTTTTATTGTGGAATTGAAAATGAGATAGAGCAGGAGTATGTCACTTAGAAAATTCTACATGAGTAAAGAAAGAACTACAAGGAAATTTGTTTTCATTCCTTTTCCTTCTGTCACATACTTCAACATATCATAGCTGCCATTTTCACTCTCACGTTTCTTGGAACTATTTGGAAATACCACATCACATATGATGGCAGAAGAGGTAATCTGTGCCTTGTGGGTGAGAATCTGACCTTTAGGGCCAATATTTGCAATGTATTCCAAGTTCTTTACTAGATATTGTTGTTGTTGCCTGTAACAGGGTGGCTTGTCCCATGGGCTGGGGAGACAGGGCTAAGCTAACATTGATTACAGGTTGAGCTCCATCTGAAAGGGATAAGGCAATTCCCCCATAAAGAGCAACTGGAGGCTGTAGTGAAGAAGAGGGAGAGAGATATGAGATTAAACAAAATGAAACTAAACTAAACTGCTAGGAGTGAGCAAGCTTCAGCAGAGTCCTAGGATGTGGGACTAAGATTCCAGTCAGGAAAGGCTGGGAGTATCATGCTGAATCAAGAGAGATCTTGAGAAAGCTCTCCAGGCAGAGAAACCTGGGAGGAGGAAGAGGAATATTTATTAGTTGGAATTTAATTTTGGACTTTTGAGTTTTATTTTATTATTTTTTGTGAATAAACCGAGACTCCAAGGAAAGGTATTTTGACCACAGAAAAAGTGTGTGGCGTCTGTGTAGGGGGCCCTGAAGAAGAGGAAACAGAGGCAAGGTTCTGCAGAGTGACTTCCAGCCATGAAGGGGACACTTGGGAGGTGGCCAGCTCATGACTTTGCCCCTTTTGAACTGAGTGGTTAGTCAAAGTTTGGGTCCCTATGGGAGTTTGAGAGTAGAAATTGGTGGTAGTCAGGTACTTTTATGCAGTTCTTTATTTACAAAGAATGTACAAAGTCCTGTGTCTCTGATGAAGTGAGCTGTAGCTCACGAAAGCTCATGCTCAAATAAATTGGTTAGTCTCTAAGGTGCCACAAGTACTCCTTTTCTTTTTGTGAATGCAGAAGGAATCAAATAACAGGAAACAGCATCTTTTGCTCAAAGCACCAAGAGTACTCTTCTCAGCCTGAACCCCTGAGTGTACCCCTTACCCTCAAGGGTTTCTTCACACAAAACAATACTCAGCAAGAGCACCTGGCTGGATTCATGCACTCCTTTTGCCTAGGTGGGGCTTATGCTTACAGCTACGTTAAGTGAAGGGTGAGTTCATACCTATCAATCTCAATCCCATAACAAGATTTCGCCCAGCTCATAATATTATTTACTGATATTCTAACCACAAATAGTACATACGCTCCCATTTTTCTTTTGTATTTTTGAATGATATAAACTCATATCTCTGATATGTGGTACCATTGTTTATTATATTTTGGTTAGCACGCTTAAGGATGCAGAAAGAGTAATCTGTGGAAGTCATGCTTCTGAAAGTTTACAGAGTGAAGAACTGGCACTGTTCACAGGGTTGGCAGCTGAGTTGTAGAATTTAGCTGCAGCTAATTGCTAGCCAAGCTATTGCTCAGATCCAGTTCTTGCTGGCAAAGGCACCTACCTTTTGACGTTGTTCCATAAGTCATATGATAGGCTTTGAAGAAATTATGTGCAGTCCCACTGTGGGCTGACACACTATCTTTAAATATCCATACTGATTCTAAAAATGATTACTGTACGTGTAAAATCACATTGAATCTGCTACTTTTTTTCTAACATGTATTTAGTACCTGATCCTGCAGTGAACTCAGCACAGGTGAATCCCTGAGCTCTCTTGAGATCATGCGTGCCTTGCATATCCTGATGCCTTAAGATAAATACTAAAATATTTACCAGGTATGTAAGAATTCAGGTTAAAAAATTGGGCTCTGAGTCTGAGGGGGAAATTAAATGCTGTGAGGAGGGACAGCATAAAGGTCCTGCAAGAGTGTGTAAGTGACACATAAACCTTTCCACACATGAGGTGAATTTAATCATATAAGCAGAACTTAGTAACACATAGTTCTGTCCTAGAAAACCTTATTTTCATTTGAAAATGATTACAAATTATGAGAGTGTTTGATAATCTTTTTTCATAGATTTCTGGATTTTATTTTGTGACATTCAATATGGGGGGGGGGGGAAATCACATAATTACTTTGAAAACACATTGGATATAAGATAATCAAAGAATATTCCTCGTGTAACCTGCACACCAACTGGGGAGGACAAGTAATTTACAGGAATATGTTTAATTTCTTGAGCATATTTTTCAAGTCACTTAAATTTAGCCCTGTGATTGATGAGTGATAATGCTGTTAGAAGTCTTCAATGTGTGTATGCATGATAAGAATGTTGTTTTTACCATGCTGCCGTAGACTATTAAAAAGGCGTATTTATGAGTGACAAAAATGCATTTTATTTTTTGCTTCTTATTTACATAGCTAAATGTCTAAAAGTCACCCTTGATTTTCAGATGGTATAAATAGCAGTTAAAGCCTATCAGGTGTAGCGAGCTGTTGCTTTACTTCAACAGGTGTGTGTCCCAGTCATAACCAGGGCCGGCTCTAGGTGCCGGCAAAGCAAGCACGTGCTTGGGGCGGCACAATTCCAGGGGCGGTTGCGCTCGCGGTGCTTGGGGAAACAATTTTTTTGCTTGGGGCAGCAAAAAACCTGGAGCCGGCCCTGGCCATTGCCTTCCTTCACAGGAGAGATACATTCAGAATCACTTTGAAAGCATTCTGTAGGGCAGGGTAGCAGCAATACCAGCAATAGAAAGGTGCCCTATTGTAGCTCAGACGATGGAAAGTAAAGGTCACTTTAAGAAATGGCTAAGCACATAGGTCTGCAAATGAAAATACGTGGTACATTGGTCTCACTTATGTTGTATTTTATTAGATGTGTTATTCAAACACTATAAGGTCTGGCCTAACTTAGATCAAAGTCAATATGAATTGGATCGGTCCCATATCGAGGCTTATTATTTGAGTTGATGACTTAAATAACGGTAAGTCATCTTTATTACAGCAGACACCCACGGCCTGATTTTCAGAAGTATTGAGCCTGCCCAGCTTCTGCTGAAGTCCGTGAGAGCTGCAGGAGCTCAGCCACTCCAAAAAAACCCCAGGCCATTAATTTTAAACATGAGAGACCAAATTCTATTCTCAGTTACACAGGTACAATTAATTTAGCCCAATGATCGTTAAGTATAGTGGTAATAGAAATAAGACCAATCCAAATCTGAATATGAAACCCCTGCCATAACCTGCAAGGAAGTTCAAATCCAAAAGTAGACCTTGTGGTTCTGGCCCATCTCTGCTTGGTAAATGTTCCTAAAAGTCTGTCTTCTTCAATTGTTTATGGCGATGGCATGATTTTATTCAGTATAATGAATGGGATCCAGGAAAGACCGAGATGGAAGGGGGTTGTTGGAAAAGAAAAACAGTATGGAATTATGGGAAGCAGTATCACTGTTAAATAAAATATAGGGTACAAGGTTGATAACCGAGATTGAACTTTATTAAAATCTGTGTGTACAGAGATTGGCTATACCGGAAGAAGGACAGGAGGAATTGGATGTTGTTTGAATTAGGCTGCAACTTTTCATAAACATCTGACTCTCACTCCATTCCCCACATGTCCCCACTCTTCCTGCTCTAAGTACCATTCTGTGTTCCCCCTCCTCCTTCCCAGTCTTACCACCCTGTTGTGAGTGTCCTTTGCAGACATGGAAACAGAGATGATGCTGCTGCTAACCTAGTCCAGATTAAAGAGGATTTTCCAAGAACTGCCCTGGATATAAGTACCCCACCCTCCCATGCATCTTCGGGTTAGATGGGGGGGGGCAGGAGGGAGGAAAGAACAGAGTCCTTTCCTGCTGATCTGATCTGACTATACTGCTTCCTGCTTCTTTACCTGGAACAGGTAATCCTTTTTTGGGGGGGCAGATTTAAAGGGGGAAACAACCCGCTTCCTACCAGCCTGCCAGACAAGCCCCCTCCCTGCAGTTAAAGGGAGCAACTCATCTTTTCTGTCAAGCTTTTCTGACAAAGGGCCCCACCACTTAATATACAGTGAAGACATTGGAAAGGACTGAAATGGCAGGTGCATGATGAAATCTTAGTGACCAGATGCCAGATTTCTGGAATGGATCAGGGGAGAAATTGGAAGGAAAATTGAGTAATGGCAGGAGGGAAAGAAATCAGATTGGCCTAGGGTGACAAAAACATGAAACAAAAACAGATAAGGGTGGTGATACTGACAGTTCAGAGATTAACATAAGGCCTAGCACAGGGAGCAAAATAAAAGAATGCCAGTAATAGACTGGCAAGGCCCAGAAAGAATTAAAAGGAGAGATTAGAGAGTAATGGGGTGGGGGGGAGAAAAAAGCCAGGGACAGGAGGGGTAGGACCTGGAGTAAGAGGAAATTGAGGGACAAGAATTTAACAAGATATAAAAAGTGAGTGGACATATATAAGGCTAAAAAGAATATCCAGAATTGTGATAATAAATGCTAACCATTTTTGGAAAGTTTATAAATGTCATGCTTCAGAACATAAGCAAATCTTTAATAGTGAGAATTAAGTTGAGCCTTTTATGGGGGCAGATTATCCCAGTGCATACTACTGGGTTTCTTGCTCCTTTCTCTTAAGCATCTGGTGCTGGCCACTGCTGGAGATATTATAATGGACTAGATGAAGTGTGATCTGATCAGTGTGGCAATTCCTATGTTCTTAAAAAAAATCCCAGAGTGACAAATGGGTGACAGTGGTTTGGAACAAGGCCCAGAACTTCCGAAAGGAAATAATTCAAGGACAGATTTTTGCATTTGCCTAACAATGGCATACAATTCCTGATCTTTTAATAATTTCCTTTCAGATCACCAGCAGCTTGAATAATTTCCTGAGGCTCAAATCTGACAGGGCAGGAAGGTAAGGGTGAATATATGATCAGTTTTCTCGATAGACACATTTTCCTATACACCATTTTTGATGAAGGCACAATAGTACACATAAAGGAATGTGTACTTAAAAGACCCTTGGTACCATCAACATATATTTCCCTCTCTCATCAGATACTAGTTAAATATGTATATTGATACCAGCAAAACATCTTAAATACTTGTCTCTAAGACTATAATCCAATGAATATATTAATATAATATATTTCTTTAGTTTTAGGTAAAGCTGTTTTTCTGCAAACAAACACTAAAATTTAGCCCCCCCGCCCCCGCCCCCCCATAACTCAGCTGCGGCTATACAGAAAATGTAGCAGAAGCAGAATGAGAGCGGGCACATACTAACTCTGTGGCAACAGGGCTTAATAAAATGAGTATGTGACACTGAGTGAGAGTTATTAGGATTATAATTGGTTTATGGCTTTTCTGGTGCTGATCTGAGTAAAAGAAGGTATAAAATAGCGATAAAGTAAAATAGGTTTATTATGAACCATATTAATAGAAATTGTGAGGAAGACTTTTGGCATATAATTTATACTGAGTAATTTTTTTCAAACATTTTATGCAGCTGCTTATATCTAAAATACTTTTTCAAAGTAAACTTGCACTTTATTAAAATACAAGAAGAAGGCTAACGTAAAAGCTTGAGAGCAGATTTTAAAAGGTATTTAGGTGTTGCTGCACTCAGCATTGCAAGGCCTAAGTCTCATTTTAAAAAGGAACTTAGGCACTTCAGAGCCTAAATCTCAATGACAAGCACTGGGATATAGGGTCTAAGTGCCTAAGTCCCTTTTGAAAATGAGACTTAGGCTCCTAAATAAATGTTTAAATACCTTTAAAAATCAGGTCCTTACCATTTAAATTTAAGAAGGCTGATAGGTTGCTTTAAGGTATGTAAAGTGAATTCAGATCACATATAGTACAACCTTCATCAGTGCAAGATTGTTCCCCACTAGGGACCCCCAGACCCATGCATTAGGGTGGAAGCAAGAAGAGGATTCAAGACAGCTTTCTCCCTCCACCTCAAATCAGAGGCTAACAGAACAGGAGTGCTCAAACTTTAGCTCCTTTCAAAAGGGTATTCGAGGGATAAGGGGAGACATACCCATGCTCCCCTTGTGCTTCCTGGATTTCCAGCAAGTATTGTGCCTCAAAGCACAACCACAGTTCTGTATTGAGGAAACTGGTAATCTGCCACATTCCAGCCTTATAGCTCTTCTAGTGTTTTATGGACTAATGTTTTGTTAACAGCTTGGTGTTCCAGTACACCAGTCCTGAACGGCTCTGCAATTCTGCCATTTATCCCATGGTTAGCATGAGCAATGTGACCATTTTATACTCATGAAAATAAGATGAACACACCATATCATTATATGTTCTATCCATAGCTGTCTGAGTTTACAGAGTATATAATTCAGCCGTGTATTTGTGACTATGCATATAATTCCTTTTCTGACTCTCACTCTTTTCTGTATGAAACCAACCTTTGAAATATCTTGCAAGTATTTGTATTCTAGAAAATGGGGGCAAAATTTCAATAGTGTGAATGTAGATTTCCACCTGCGCGAGAGCAGATTTAGGATTATAAATTTTTGAAATGTTCCAAATGATGTCATATAGGAATTGCCATTCTTCTCTGCAGTGGCCAGGAACAGATGCTTCAAAGTAAAGTGAAAGAAACCTCACACTAGACAATAATGAAATAAACTCCCCATAGGGTAAGTTTCTTCCTAACGCAACAATTCATGCTTGGTTTATTCACTGAACCCTGACCGTTTATACCCATTATATACAATGTATTTTTTAATTTAATCTAATCTAATCTAAATATTTAATAATTTTTTAAAGTCTACTACACTCATGACCTCAGTACCCTGTGGCATTCAATTCCGCAGGTTAACTATACCTTATGTACAGAATATTTCCTTTCATTTGTTCTTTAAAGGTGCTTTAAAATTCCATAGAACATCCCCTTGTTCTAGTATTAGGAAAAGGAGTAAATAGTGGCACACAATTTACCTTCTTTATGCCATTTGTTGTTTCATGTACTGCTATCATGATGCCACTTATTTCCATTTTAAATAAAACAGTCTCAATCTTTTTAATGTATATTCATGTTTGACCTTTTGCATTTCTGCTACATCTAGGACAGTGGTTCCCAAACTTTAACAACCTGTGAACCCCTTTCACTAAAATGTCAAGTCTCGTGAACCCCCTCCTAAAAATGAATATTTCCAGGGATTTTCTCCTTTACCTGAATATAAATTATAAAAGCAGTGATCTCAGAAATATAAAATTTTGTTTTATTACATGCTTATTAAACATTATTATTAATTATTATTTATCATTACAGTATTTTATTACATTATGCAAACGGCAACACTCTTCCAAAATCTCACTTTTGTAGCTTATATCACTTTGAATAAGCCTGTTATAAAACAAAGCTCCTATGTTTCATCAAGGAGTATCAGATATGAAAGAGCATGAAGGTATTTAAGAAGCCAACTCAAGGAATTCCTCCTACACAAGCTTTCAGGTCTTGAGCCGCCCAGGCAAACAACGCACATTACAACAAAGCTTAAACTTGTTCTTCATAATAATTTTAAAAACAATACTCGCTGCCTATTTAATTTTAAAACCAGCAAAAAATATCCACCTCCCTTTCCATTTCTTATAAGGAGTCTTGAAGTTTAAATCTCCTCAGTGTGATGGATGTGCTTGCTTTGATCTGATTAACTCTTGGAAGTCCAGGGCCTCTAGGCCGGTGGCCCTGTGCTGCCCGGGTTCCCGAGGGACAGCTCTGTCTGCCATTAGGGAATTTTTTCCGGAGAACTCCCTGTAATATTTTGCGAACCCCAAGGGTTCATGAACCCCAGTTTGGGAACCACTGATCTAGGAGGACCAAAAATGAACAGGTGAGGTGAGGATGTATCGATTTATATAATAGCATTATAATATTGTTTTTAGTTTTCTTTTCTATCCTGTTTTTTAAACCTCTTAACATTTTGTCTTGTTTTTCTGACAACTGCAGAGGTTTTCACTGAACTATCCACAATGATGCCCAGGTCTTCTTCCTGACTTTTAAAGTTAATGTAGAGCCCTGTAGTGCATAGGAGTAGTTCAAACAACTACTTCCAATTTGCAGTGCCTTGCATTTGTCAAGGCTGAGTTTCATCTGCCATTGTGCTGTCCTTTCATCTAGCTTTGTTAGAGCCTTCTGAAGTTCCTCATGGTCTGCTCTAGCTATGACACACTAAATTAGTTTGGTTTCTTTGAATTTTGCTACCTCAGTATCCATGCCTTTCTCCAGATAATTCAAAAATATACTATACAAAATTATCCTGAGTTCAGAATATTGGGTCACACTACAACTGACCTCATATCATGTTGAAGATTGACCATTTATTCCTCTCTTAGCCAATCATAACAATTCTTTACTTCTCACCCTAGGACTATTTAATTTCCTAAATACACTTTTGCGGACGACTTTGTTGATGGCTTTATGGCAGTTCAGATAATTATATTGACTGGTTTATATCTCCTTTCTTCACTTTTTCAAGCACAGAGAATTCAAATAGATTAGAGAAGCATAATTTTCCTTTGCAGAAGCCATTCTTTTAATCTCATGGTGTCCTTCAGTGGTGAAAACCACCTCAAGTAAAATTCTTAGTTGCCATTTTAGCTTTTTGATAGTCCAGCAGAAGCACCCACTTTCACATGACTTGCTGCTCCTGATATTTCTTGGTCTTTTATGTCTTTGGATGTTTGCATTTCAGCTTTCATCTTAGCCTTCCTAATAGCCATTTTACCTGCCATAGTTTGTATTCCTTTCTGTTGACTTCACAAGGGATGGATTTCTATTTTCCATTAGAATATCTGTTTGGCTCAAATGACTTCTTCTATCTTGCTATTTAACAATATTGGGTATTTTTTTACCTTCCTGATCCTTTTTTTTTAAGGGGCATACATGATTTCTGGGGCCATTACCGTTTGCTTGTCTGGTCTCCATGCAGAGCCAAAGGGCTTATTTCCTCAGTTTTGACATCAGGGGCTTTTTGACTAACTTCCTCTACTTTATTTAAATACCCCTTTCTGAAGCTTATTGGCAACTATGATATATTTTGGTAGTGTCTGAGTTCTATGTTCTATCATTTCTACTAATGTACAGTATATTACTCCCCATGGGTATGACATATGGTATGGAAACTGCACACACTTGAAGTTGGAACATTTTAATTGAAAGCATGCACAGAAACAGATTTTCACACATTTTTTGAACAGGCTTTTATCTTTCTTCAAGAAAGATATTTAGTCCTTGTTAAAATAACAGTAATCTCACCCCCTCCACACACACACACACACATATAATAACAAAAACAATGTGTGCATTTGGGAAGGGGTTAGCATTACAAATTTTGGGTGCTGCAAACTCATACTAGCATGCACTTTGCCATTAGTTAACTCATTATTCAATCTGTCTACTACTAACTGACCAAGCCCTACGTATGCAAAATGCTAAGAGGTCCAGAGCACCTGTTAGCATTAAGTATCTGCAACTCCTATTGTTGAGAGTTGCAGGTGCTCAGTAACTCTCAAGATTTGGTCCATCATAAGCACAATCTTTCTGAAACTGAAGTAAATGGGAGTTTTCCCCACTGTGTCTAAAAATGTTTTCATGTATTCTTTATTTAAATTCAGTAGGAACATTCTCTTGTTATGTGATGACCTCAGCTGTGTGTTTACGGCATAAGAACCACAAAGTGAAAGAGACTAGAAACAATGTGAAGCTGTGACTGGTCAATCTGGTTTCATTGCTCAAGCCGAGTGAAATGGAAAAATATGGAAACAACATCATTTTTTAAAAAATATTTCATTTTAAACAATTTTAAGGTATTATTAGGAACACAGATAAGAGATTTTTGAAAATATTTTGGGCCAGATCCCAGACCTTGTAACTGCCATGTTGTGCCAGAAGGCTCCTGATTTGGAGAGAAGCGGAGGAGGACCCTCTGGTTGCAGGCCTTCAAGTTCCTAATCATAATAACCCTGCCAGGAAGACTAACCATAGAAATGTTGTCTAGAGCAGTGGTTCCCAAATTTGTTCTGCCGCTTGTGCAGGGAAAGCCCTTGCCAGGCCGGTTTGTTTACCTGCCCAGTCCGCAGGTTCGGCCAATCACGGCTCCCAGTAGCCACGGTTCGCTGCTCCAGGCCAATGGGAGCTGCTGGAGGCAGCACGGGCCGAGGGACATACTGGCCGCCACTTCCAGCAGCCCCCATTGGCCTGAAGCAGCGAACTGCGGCCCGTGGCAGCCGCGATCGGCTGAACCTACAGATGCGGCAGGTAAACAAACCAACCCGGCCCTGCAGGGGCTTTCCCTGCACAAGCGGTGGAACAAGTTTGGGAACCACTGCCCTAAAGCAAACAAATCCATTTTTAGGAGTTGAAAATTAAGCTTATATTCGATACGTGCAGATCACATTTTGAGAAGGCAGTTGCTTCTCCCTAACATCCTGAACTATTCATATAAGGAGTTTGCTAAATACTTACTTTAAAGCATGTTCACACTGTAGCTCAAAGTTTATAATGGAGAGGATTTCAGCTATTATGAAAACAAAAATAAATGTGTTCTCTTGATAAGAGCTCTTCTAGTATGAACATAGCAAGAGGGAAAGAGGCTGAAGAAAAGGTCTAAAGGGTTGGAGGAAGGTATGATACAAAGATAACCCCCAAAGCTAGGGAATGGCACAAGTCACTTTCACCAGCTGTGCAGCTTCTAAGATTCACAAAAGAGAGGCTTTCTCCTACAGTTGCGTGGGTAAGGGGCTTCGTTCTTCAATCCTTCTAAACTCTGGAGGACAGGGTCCTCTGGTGGTTTCTGATCAAACACTTACAGATTGTGGAATTCCGACACAGTTTGATTTTTAAATTGTATAAGTGCCTAGATGGCACTTGAATTGGATGACAGATTCCATCACAAATCAAAATAAATAAATCATCATTGCAATTTTCCCCCAAAACAACAGACATCAAGGTTTTGAAATGAACCTCTTTTTTTCCCCTCTGTGTTTTTGACTTTTTAAAATATTATTTTTAAAATAAATGCTTCTATGGAACACTAAAATTTCAATGTTAAGTACGCAGAAGTCAGAAAATGCCAACACAAGTTTGCAATGTGCAATACCTTGACTCTGTGATGCATACTCTATGGGTAGAGCTGTCTGAACCCCTAAATATAAGATTTGGGTGAAGGTCTGAAAATGTTTAAAAATATATATATTTTAGGTCAACCTGAAATGAAAATGTTTTGAATTTTTGGTGAAATAAAATGTGGAAAAAAGTTTTAGTTTCATGTTAAGCAGTGACACCCCAAAAATAATGCATTTCAATTTCAAGGTTTTTAAAAAATGTTTTTAAATTTAAAAAAAAAATGAGGGAAATTCTGACTGAAATGTCTTTTGGAAATCAAAAGTCAAAATGTTTAGTTTCAGAAAAAGCAAAGCGATTGATTTTTTTGCTAAAATAATTCACCAGACTTGACTCAAATCTACATTTTTTTTGTTCAATCTGAATTTGCATTTTTAATTGAAAAAAGGGTCTATCCAAAAAATTCTCACTTGGCTCTGCCTATCAGATAATATTGAACAACAGACAGGTTGTCAAATAATACAATATAACTTTATACAGTTTTTTCTCTACTAGTCTATATAATAGAAGTTACATTTTTAGTGCAGAGATTTGGACTAACATAGAGTTTAGACAACCAAAATATTTACCTACTATTTATTGTATGAGTGAGCAGGAGTTGCAAACAGTAACAGGGCAGCTTCAAAAATAGAGTCAGTCCTGATTATGTGACTCCCATCAAAAGTAATGATGCAACTAAATTTCTTGCATATCATGAAGACGACATACTAAGTTTTATGATTAGCCCTCTTTCAGATACTAGGTCTGATTCACCTCGGTGTTGCTCCAGCTTTGCCCCTGTCCAAACTCCATTGCAATAAAAGTGGAGTAACTCTCTGGTGAACCAAGCCACCATTCCTTAATGTAGGACCCTACAGCTTTATTAATTCATGTGTCAGCACAGTACATGTCTTGCTGTTTTAAAAACAGAAAAAAAGCCACAATTACAATGAGAAAAAAAAACAATTATAGTTCCAAAGGCTGTTTCACATTAATGGTTGTCTAATGTGCTCACCCTCAATTATCATAAATATATGGTAAAAATGGGTGGGGCAAGAAGTATTCTGCCTGATCCCTGTGGCCTTCTCACTGCAGTCCTATCATATACAATTTTTGAAATCTTCTTTTATGGGTTAACACAGTGACAGACTTTTTATTTATTATAAATGAGGTAAATGGGAAGCCTGATGTGAAGAAAGAAATATGGCCACCAGGAAGAAACTGCAAATTGAGCCTTCAATTAATGCAGCTGTTGCCTGGGCTTCATTTACTCTTCCTCCTAGTTCCTCTTCTACAGCTGCTGCTTTATCTGACAGGAAATTAATTAGACTCGGGGCTTTCATAAGCTAAAAGAAAGAATAATGGTGGTACTTAAGAAACTGAAATCCTAGCTCGCCATATTTCCAAGCACTGGAATTTAATATCTGATGATGGACAGTGCCAGGTAGAGCCATCTCCCTTATGTAGGACCACCATCACAATCAATCACCTGGCAAGTTCAGGCAAAAGAGTGTTTCATGATACAGATACCTATTAATGAAAAGCAGCACCTTCTTATAGAGATCTTAAATTGTCCATTATGTCTTTAAGAGCTTGATTGAGCCATGCTAAAAGATTTCTCACTTGCTGTTAGATCTTGTATTAAAACATTTGATTCAGAGAGGCATGCTGTAAACATTCAGCCCTGAATCTTTTATTAATATTATCCTTTACTTCAACTTGACAAAAGAAAATCAACACTCAGTAGTACCAAAATCCATTTGGCAAATTCTAACCCATAAATGTTTTACACTCAATTGTGGGTATTTATAAATTGTTGTCACCATTAGGCTTTCTCAGTAAATTCTCTTCATTTTATCAGAGAGTTTTGAAGTAACAAATGAAGGAAGTGGCTTTGCTGAGCTGGGTCAAGGAACCTATACTTAATTGAGCTCATTTTGAAAATTAAAGGTGAGATTTTCAAAAGCACTCAGTGTTGAACTCTCATTGGTAAGTTTTTCATTGACTTCACTGAGCACTGAAGTACTTTTGAAAATCCTAGCTTATATGCAATATCATGATTCGAGATGGGCCCAATCTGCATATTTCAATACCAGGCCTGAACTTACTCAACTTGGGGGTAGTCAGATCCAGGGTTTTGATTCAGACGCTCAAAATAAAGATCATTCATTAATATCTACCAGTTAAAACATCATCTTAGTATGACAACCAAGTTCAGGATTTAATCGAGCTGTATCCTTCTGTGCCTGCAAGGGCTGGGGGGGAAGATACCAGCGAAAGGAGGACACTCAGACCTAAGAATAATAAACTACGCTTTACTGAAAGAAGGAAGAACTTACGCTCCAATTGCGTGGGGAGCCCCTAGGATGCGTGGAGGAGCTGCAGGGGACTCTGGCCGTTCAGAACAGCTGACCAGGCAGGACTCCGCCGGGGGCGGGGGGGGAGTCCTCTGCGGCACTATATTCTCCACGCTTATCTTGGGGTTACATGAGGTCAACAGCTGGTTACATTCTTATATATATGATTTATGCTCATTACATAAACTGACTTATTTACAGGCAAAAATATGCTGAGCTATGCTACAATATCTTTTGGCAGGATCTGTCGGACAAAGTTCATTGAAACTGCCTGCATCCTCCGCTTACATCCAGTCACATACTCAGTCCACCACTTAGCTCCTCGCTCCTCCACTTAGCTCTTCCTCAACCTTGCCCCTACACCTTCCCCATACTTTTGTACGGCTGCAAAACATGGACATTAGGCTGCACAGACTGGACAAAGCTGGAGTTTTTCCACACAAAATGTCAACATCATATATTGGGCATAAAGTGTAATGTAGATGTTTATGATCATTCGGGTCTACAGACTACTAGAGCCATTGTTCGCAGGCAGCACCTTAGGCTTTCTGGACATGTTGCAAGGATGCCACAAGATGTTCCAGTGAACGTCTTTCTACAGGTGGCTTATAACATCCGGGATAAAATTCCACCAGCCGAGGGGTGAAGGCGGCTCAGAGGCAGACCCCCTATTACATGGGTTCATCAAGTCTGTTCTGATGTTGGACTCTCAGGCTGTCAAGCCTTTGCAGTTGCGCAGGAACAGACCAAATGGTGAACGATCGCTATGGCCGACTGTCTGGCTAAGCGTTGAAGAAGAAGAACTATGCTTTTCTTGTAGTGAAAACTGAAACACCAAGAGACAGATTCTTGCAGGGTTCTTCACTACTAAAAAACCAACACTCAGAAGAAGGTAAATAAAGCAATTGCACAACAAGGCCCACAGTGTAGCATTGCTTTGTGGCTCTAGGAATCTTAGTCCATAAGTTAGCTTTATGAGTAACACACGTCCACTGCCATGATAGCGTTGTTTCCTGCCCACTGTAAATTATTCTTTCTTTGGACTGGGATAAATGGCCTAGGGAGTATGTGCAATATGGAAAGAACACAAATATCTGTCAATTTTAGGGAGCTTTACTTGTTAGGTCAGAATTTTGACTTTAAAACACTCAAGGTAAATTTTCAAAGTGAAACCTGGAAACTCTATGCCCCCATTCATGTTACATGTTACCACTTCGTGAATGTCCCCATTTATGCCAGGATTTCTGTTCCTAAAAGCACCCAGTAAAAGTGAACAGTCATAAAGCTTCTTATAGCCACAAACATGATTTTATTAGTGGTAGTTCAGCATCTTCTTCATTTTGATAATGTCTAATTATTTTGTCCACTAATCCTTATAATTTTCTTAAAAAAAAAATGAAGTATTTTTCAAAAGGTGCTGCATATGGAATCAGGAAGAGATATAATACCTCTTTTGTTCATGGATCCTGGAATAGATGTCCCATGGATCTGATTCAGTATGACAATACCTATATTCCTAATCAGCATGAGTCCATTCTTATGAAGCAAAGCAGCAGCACCTACCTGACAACTATACGTCAAGGCTGAGAAATCAGCTCTTAGTCAAAATTCAACATGGCAGATCTAGAGTTCTGAAGTCAAGATGACTGTATGTAAGCTATTTCATATGTGCTATGTGTGCTTTGGTCCTGACATTCAACCTGGATTTTTATTTATTTTTGTTCTTGTCCTAAATCAATACACAATGTCCAAACCAGTTAAAACCAAAGGGGGTGGATGGAACCTTCAAGGGAGACCTTATACCCACCAGCATCACCTCTGTCTTCCATGGATAATCCTCGCCCTTCCTGAAGACTAATATTTTGTGGGGAAAACAAGTACTTTTATTGTGGTTGGAGAAATAATCAGTCCCACAGGACCCAATGAAATCTGTCTACAATGGACCCCCAACATCCACTTGCAGCCTTCAGTAGCTGAAAATGTTCCTGCAAAAGAACAAGCTACATATGTTGTTTGTAAAGAGGCAATAAGTAACCAAACAATTTCTAAAGTTTTAATACCCAGGTATTTTCAATTTAAAAAAAACATTTAAAAAATCCCTTAATTTCATTCCCCGGTAAAAAATATGTGAAGTTTTCCCAATTTTTAGACAGACTTTAGTCTGCAGTTCATTGATTTACCATTCATCATTACAGCAGACTACTGGTTTCTCAAATGTCAATAATGCTGTATGTTCTCTTGCCATCCTGTTTGTTTTTCTATCTTTCATTCTTTTCTTTTTCTTCACCAGGAAAAAAAAAGTCACACAGCTTTAACAGGTTTGTGATGGAGCCTTTAAATCTAGTGTCAAGTTAACATGAACAAGTAATGAATCCTGTTTCTTAAGCCATGTTAGTGAACATAAAGAATGTTATCTGAAGGATTTGTTCTGTCTGTATACAGAGCTTAGCAAGTCTGTATCGAAAGCACAGAGTAATTCATGAAGTGCTGGGGCTATGTGTTTGTCTGTATATCTAAGCATTTATACCAAATCCATGTAAATAATATGGAATCTCCCTGGGCTGTGGCACTGTCATAGAGCAGGATGAAGCAGGATGAAGGACTGAGTGGCATTGGTATACTGAGTTAAGAGGGATATATGGTTATGAGATGGGTGGGAGCAAGGTAAAACAGCCCAAAGTTGCCCAGAACCTAGAGCTGGTATCTTCCGTATGGCTCCTGTCATTATGCAATGGGACATAGTAAGGTGTGTTGTCCCACTCTGCATCATGTTCAACTGCAACCACACAAACCACGTCAATATTCAGCATGATATTTGTCCTGTTCAGTCTTAACATCAAACAAACCTTACACACAGGCCCTAAAGAATTAGCTTTAAAAAGATAGTAAAAGCATTCAATAAGCTGTATTACATTTTTAGAATAGAAAGCAATCCCACACAGTAACATTAATCAAATAATTTAGTTCAGTGATTAAAATTATATTAAATATGCACAGATGAAATTAATACAAATCTTTTTTCCCCACTAGCTTTTCTTTCCAAGGTCATTGTTTTCCTTGTTGGACAAGTCTCCTTCTCTCCTCAGTGAATAAGTTCATTGTTCGTTCACCACCTCTCTTTCCTTTCCTGGCTGTGAGAAGAGGGTTGTTGACTTTTATATGTAAAAAACCAATTCATTATAAGTTACTTCCAGCTGAACCATATTGCTGAAGTAATCAGAAGGTGACAGACTTAGCTAGAAATGAAATGCTGCAGATATTCATATCAAGGGCAATACTGTGAGAAAGGCCCATATATGGTACTTTTTATTTTTTACATCTAAAATGGACTAGAGACAGATGGCAAGAAAAAGGGAAACCAGTCCTAGATAAAGTGCAGTGCTGGGGGAGCCTTTCTAGAGTGAGAAAGGACCAAACATGAGAACAACATACTAGGTTGAAAAGGGTGCCAGAGGAAGGTTTTAGAAGACAAACATAAGCAGTCAATATTGGGATCATATTGGCCCACATCCATTAGGAATAGTATCTTTATGGTAGGTTCCCCATGTACCAGATATCTTCTTGCAGTTCTGCAGACAGCTGTTGGAAATATACAAAGATTGGCTGATGATAACTTCTCTTTCCCTAGATGGAGGAGGGCAAGGGCTGAAGAACCATCAAGCAGTGGCAACAGTTCATTTCCTGGAGAAAGAGAGGAAGGGCTTAGAGTGTGAGTTATAGATGGCTATTATTATGCATTATTTATTATTACAAGCCTTCATTTGGCACCCATTACCTTGGTGAAAAGCCACTTTGCAACGATAGAGGGTCACCTCAAGTCAGAGAGCAAAGTTACCATCCAGGGGCCAGAGTTACAGAAGGTGTGTGATTTCTCTTGAAGAACTGTTTTAGGAATTTTGATACAAGTTTAAGATGGTTGAAAAACTGGACAAAGATTTAGTGAAAGTGTTCTCTTTTTTTTTCTCAACATTTTAAATTTGTCTGAAAATTTTCACCAAAAATGTGAAATGTTTCAGCCAACCCTAGGACAAGCATTTGTATTGCCTTAAAAAAATTGCCAAATGTCTTGGAATAAAGTGTAGCATGCGCTGGAAGAAGCTAGTCTCCTGCTGTCAAGGTTCCTCCCCTTCTCTGAACTCTAGGGTACAGATGTGGGGACCTGCATGAAAAACCTCCTAAGCTTATCTTTACCAGCTTAGGTCAAAACTTCCCCAAGGTACAAAATATTCCACCCGTTGTCCTTGGACTGGCCGCTACCACCACCAAACTAATACTGGTTACTGGGGAAGAGCTGTTTGGACGCGTCCTTCCCCCCAAAATACTTCCCAAAACCTTGCACCCCACTTCCTGGACAAGGTTTGGTAAAAAGCCTCACCAATTTGCCTAGGTGACTACAGACCCAGGCCCTTGGATCTGAGAACAATGAAAAAGCATTCAGTTTCTTACAAGAAGACCTTTAATAAAAATAGAAGTAAATAGAAATGAAGAAATCCGCCCTGTAAAATCAGGATGGTAGATATCTTACAGGGTAATTAGATTCCAAAACATAGAGAACCCCTCTAGGCAAAACCTTAAGTTACAAAAAAGATACACCGACAGAAATAGTTATTCTATTCAGCACAATTCTTTTCTCAGCCATTTAAAGAAATCATAATCTAACACATACCTAGCTAGATTACTTACTAAAAGTTCTAAGACTCCATTCCTGGTCTATCCCCGGCAAAGACCCAGCATACAGACAGACACAGACCCTTTTTTACCCTTTGTTTCTCTCCCTCCTCCCAGCTTTTGAAAGTATCTTGTCTCCTCATTGGTCATTTTGGTCAGGTGCCAGTGAGGTTACCTTTAGCTTCTTAACCCTTTACAGGTGAGAGGAGCTTTCCCCTGGCCAGGAGGGATTTCAAAGGGGTTTACCCTTCCCTTTATATTTATGACACCTGCTAATAACTGAGAGTGAGGGAAGGCACACATCCAGAAATCTCTCTTCGTTGCACTGCTTGCAGCATTAGCTGTGTCCCCTTGTACTCATGAGGACTCACTTGCCTGTCACTTAACACTGGTATAGCTCCATTTGCTTCATTGTGGTTGCTCCTGATTTACACTGCTCCAAATCAGAAGACCAGGTCCATTGGATGCAGGTATCTACATTATGGTGATCTCCTGCCCAGGTACATTGGATGGAAGGGGCTTCCTAAAATCTTCATCCTAGCCAAGCTCACTCCCACAGTGGCAGCCATAACTTGTAAGTGTACACAGTGCTTTACAATGTGAAACACAACTAGACAAAGAACACAGTCCTTGCCCTAAAGACTTTTGTAGCAAGAGGGAAAGTGTCTGCCCTACATGAGAGAAGAAACAAACTGAGGAAAGAGTGAAGAAGTCAAAGGGAGCCCTCAGGAACAAAGCATGGGTGGAGTAAAGGAGACGGAATAGCAGAGGATGTTGACGATAAAGTAATATGTAGAAGCAGTGTTATGGAATACTTTGGAAGTCAGGAAAAGAAACTTGAACTACATGCAGAAAAAAGTGAGAAGCCTATGCAAAGAAAGACCTCAGAAGAGGAGAGATATGATTAGACTGATGGGAGAATAAAATTATCTTGAGAGTTGTGTTTTGGCTAGATTGGAGAGGTGGGACTGGAATGAAGGAGGATATAGTCTTTGATGTGGGAAGTTACCAGAGAATATAGTATTGTTATAGTTGTATGATCAGAGAGAAAGTGGGGAATTTGGGAGATATCTTAGATGAAGAAACAACAGGAATTGACTATAAGACCTGAATATGATGATATTGTTGCCTTTTTCTGACCCAAGCAGCTAATCAATATTTGAGCACTAGAGATGTTTCAGTTTGAAGTAGAATTGATGGTGTCTAGTGTTTTCTTTGTTTCAATCTTGTTTATTGACAAGTAATGTACAAAGTCCTGCTTCTCTGAAACAGAAGAAGCCAAGAACAAAGAAGCAGTTTCTTAGCTTACAGCCCTAAGCCTCTTTAGCCAGTAGACCCTGGCTCTCTCTCTCCAGCTTTTTCCACACTGAGCTCACTGGGTGCTGCTTGCTTTCTTGCTTTTTGCCTCTGCATATCTCTCTGTTCTGTGTGTTCTCAGTTTCTGTATGGCCTACCTTCACTTACCCACAAACACCAAACAACCCACAAACAGCAGTCAGCCAGACCTCTCTTCCCACTCAGTCCAAACTTCTGTGGGGGTTGACAACCTCCTCCTGTCTTAGATATGTGTGTGTGTGGGCGGGGGGGGGGCACTTCTGATTAACTCATCCTGACAGTTTTGCTAATTGAAGGATATGTTCACACCTAATCTCAAAGAGGTTTGTGATCCAAGCAGTCATCAGTATCTGTCAGCATTACAGTATGTGTGGTTATGTTGGGGTCACCAGTGTTGACAAATGTTCGGCTACGTGAGTTCTCTCCATATGCCATCTCAGCTCTGCACAGGTAGCTGGCATAGCAGACCTTGAGCAAACTGCCCAATGACCACAAGATTGGTTAAGGTGCAAAGGCACTTGGTCAGGTTTAATGTCAACGAAGCATGGTCCTAGCTCCCCGGATCAATGTCTACAGTTATAGTAGCACATATATGCCCATAACAGTGGACACAGCTCTGTGAATGGCGGGACTTTCCATTCCCCCCTCGGCTGGCCAAAGACACTCCCTCTGAGATACCTCTTTATACACCAATACAAACAAGTTACATATTGCCTCTCTGACATATCCAGGTGCCAGCCCTGACATATTTGGGTGCCAACCATTGCCCTGTACCTGTTGGTTTAATCAAAACATCTCTATCCATCATGTTGTCATCCTGACCTTATCTTTAAGATGGGTCAGCGTGTTCCTGTTATCTTTGGGGAATGTGCTAGGATCGGGGTGTTTTGGTACCACTCTTCTGGAATGTGTTTGCGTGTATATTCTTGTACCTAGCACTTATTTAGAAATACATTTATTTAGAAATGTGTGTTTCTGCCATATTAGCCGTGTTCTTGCCAGATTCTGTGAGCAGGGCATGCCTCTTGCTCACAACTTAACTTTGCTTTATAGCAGCAAAGCTTTGACCACTAGTTTAGTTCAGGCCTTAGGCTTTATACCAGGCCTCTGATTCAAGGGCTTATGTTTCAGGCCTTCTTCCTACTAAAGTATGAAAAAAGAGAGGTGACAAAGATGATGCAAAGATAGTGATTAGATGACAGGAATGATGATGGTGGAGTTAGCAATGCTACAAAACAGATAGGAGAGGGCACAGGACATACAGGCAGACCCCTGAGCTAGTGGACGTGGATGCAGGATCAAGTTTTATAAGTTTCTGACTAGAATCCAGATCTTCAGCTGTGGGAAAGTGATGAACTTCAATAGAGCTACACCAATCTATGCCTAGAGAAACAACTTTTAAACATCAAATGTTGATTCTCATTCTGTGATAGGCCATAGTCAGGAGTACAGGATACAATAAAATCCCCTCAGAATGCATGTTTCTAGGTGTGTATATATATATATATATTCCTCTCTCAAATTAAAAACCTGCTGGAAATCCACTACCTACACCTGCTAAAAATAGGAGTGTTTGTATCACAGTGATTACTGTAATATTGATGAATCCTATCAGTTTTTAGCTAATTCAGTATCACTGTTATTGAGAAAGGTGGAAAATCTCATGAGGCGTAACTCTAAATCATTTTTTTAATGAAACATCATGAAAAAATGAAGACAAAATATTTTTCTACATGTTTATTAGACCTTCTGTATATACCCTAATATAGGAGGCACACTGGCAATAAAATCTTAAGAAATATACCACAATTATAAGTAAACTTAAAATCTTGGCAAAGAATAGCAGGACTTTCATTTTTAAAGAGAATTCAGGCCAATGAAAAATGCCAGCAGACAGAATTGGTAGCTTAAAGAGTTTTTTTATAGACAGAGCAGGCAATTCTAGTGTTTCTCCAAGCCTCTGTATCAGTGGTGGCCAGCCTGTGGGCCGCACACCACCCGTCAGGGTAATCCGCTGGCGGGCCGCGAGACAGTTTGTTTATATTGAACATCCACAGGCACGGCCGCCCGCAGTTCCCCATGGCTGCGGTTCGCCGTTCCCGGCCAATGGGAGCTGCGGGAAGTGGTGCAGGCCGCAGGTTGCCCACCACTGCTCTATATTAACATGCTTGAATCCTGTTAAATTGGAAGGATTGTTTCTCGGGGAAGATAGTAGTTTAGGCCCAGATCCATTAATTTCAATTGAAGTTATGGACCTAAATACCTTTGAGAAGCTGGACCTTAGTCTACAGGCAAATTAGATCCTTCAGTCTTCCAGCCGCACTAGCACTATTTAGGAAGGCAACATGATATAGTCATTAAGAGTTTGGGACCAGGAGTCAAGAGATCTGGGTTTTATGCCTCTCACTGTAAGACCAGACAAAGGTCTCTTCATGTTACTTTCTACATATGGAGAATGTAGAAATAATTCTCAAAGTTGGTAAGCTCTATGAGACTGTCTAGTTCCATGGACTTCAGAGGAGCTGCCTATAAAGTAAGAGTCAGATTCTCAAAGGTATTTAAGCACCTAAATCCCATTAAAATCAATAGATCTTAAAATCAAGAAGCTACTATCTTCCCCTACAGGTAGTTCTTCCAATTGACTTCAGTGGAGCTATGTTGACTTACACTAGCTGAGGATCTGGCCTTATGTGATCATCACATAAAAGCTGATTGTCTTTATAGGGAATTATATCATCTGTAGAAAAAATAAATGTATGAGGTATGATAAAGGCATGTTAATTTTTAGAACAATTTTTAGTCCCATATTTTAAGTCTAAAATAGCATGCTATCATAACATTACGGATTGAAAATCTTGAATACCTATTCACTTTAATGGCCACAAATGCTTTTATACAAATAACTTTGCTTTGCATAATTTATTCAGCAGGATTTTTAGCTTAATTTACCTGCATTTGCCCACCAGCTGATAAGAAGAAGCTCTTCCCCATTAAAGGAGTTTAAGAAGAGGGATTAATCTCCTACTGCTGAGTCTGAAAAATTGGAAACATTCTGCCTATTCTACCTGGTTGCTGTTAAATACTGTGTTTGGTAATTAAGAATTATTGTGGCCTCATGTTTTATAACACTCAATATAGCTATGAGGAAAAAAATTCAACTGTTTTCATTCTATTATATAGCTACAAAACTTTTTACACGTATGTCTCCATTAAGGACACTTGGGAAACTCCAAGAACAGACACTAAAAAGAAAGCTGAATTGCAGGGTTAGGTGCTGCAGTATGTGTGTACATATACACTTCACAGTGATCAGATCAAATTCTCCAGAGATACAAATATTCAATTTAACTGTAAATCCAGTATAATGACAAGCAATCATTTTGTGAAAGGTACAAATAAGGCTTTACACTGTGTAATAAATTCTTCTCATTTCCATTCCCACTGCAGCAAAGAACTATGGCAAAAGTAGGACTGAGGTATATTTCAGCAATCTCAGCTGTTATGATCCAGCCCAATCAGAAAAGCTTTGGTTCGTTTTGAACGGAAATCAGATATAAATATCCAGAAACTAATGAAATCCTTTCCAGTCCCAGCTCAAAATAATAGCTATACAGAATATGGATATGTGTGAACAATAATTTATCTACCCTAGACCTAAACCAAACACACAGCATAAAGTCAGCTATTTCACACATTTACCTAGCCTGAGGCAACTGTATTTTAATTTTCTGGTCTTCTTTTATTTTAATTTGTACCTGATTATGACCTTGGGCTATGTTTACACTTAAAACTCTACAGTGGCAGAGCTGTAGCACTTCAGTGTAGACACTTACTACAGTGACAGAAGGGGTTCTTTCTCTGTAGTGAATCCATCTCCCTGAGAGGCAGTAGCTAGGTCAATGGAATAATTCTTCTGGTGACCTAGTGCTGCCTACATGGGGACTTAGGTCCTCTTAAATACATCGCTCAGGTGTTTGGATTTTAAGACTGGTATTAATCAGGAGTAACTTCTGTTTTACACTGGTTTAACCAAGTGCAGAAATTGGCTCTCTGTGAATATTTCCTTGCTTATATTATGTGTTCCTCTCACACCAGTTTTACTCTAGTATAACTGGTCTGTCTTCACCTAGGTTAGTTTTGTGAGTGTTAGTTAACATGAGTAACAGTAGCAGAAACGGTAGTAGAGGTAGATTAACACTGTCATTTTTTTAAATTTTATTCTTAAAATTTTAAATACATTCATTTAGAGCTAGGTTCTATCACCATTGTTCATACTGAGTAATATCTTACTCCACAAATGGTATTTCAAATGGGATGACTTGCAATGGTAAGGCACTACTCAGTGAGAGTAAAGAAGGTAGAATAAAGGTGGTAGAATCTGGCCCTTTGGATGTGATAGTACCACCTGGGTGTTTGCATTTCTAATCAACTAATTTGCTGGCAAGGGTGTTGGTGGAAGCAGGACATTTTAACAAATATTGAAGAGTATTAATGGAAAGTGAATGTTAAATATGCACATCAGGGTCCACACAGGAAACCAAAATGTTACACTAATCCAGAGGGTGGAATCAAAGATAAGCACCAAAGCCTGAACATTAAATGTCACATTCAAAAACTGCTAGCCCTAATCTTCTATGATTTGATGCTTCAGCTTTATGGACAGAATTCAACCATCTGTACTCATGCTTTATTCTATGATTGGTCCCATTGATTTCAATACAATTTTTTTAATAAGCACATGTTCTTATTGACATGTCATTCATTCAGTTTTATGAGGAATACATTTTTATTCTCCATTTATTTTGTAAACTTTTTTCTCCACAGTATATTGTGAATTTTGGAATGATCATATCGTAGCAGTGTAACAATTTACAGCAAAACTATCCATTGTTATTATCAAACTATTTGCTTTGCCCATATCCATATGTCAGTGGCTACTGGCTACCCTGTGGCTACCACTCAAATCAAATGTACTTTGTTTATAATGGAGAATAACACATAAAGGACCCAATTATTATTTCAGCAAAATTGAAGACAATAGAATTGCTATACATCTAAACTTGTGTATCCGAGAGTAGATATTGGCCTGTAACCTCTGGAAAACTGGATAAAGATGCTTATAATTTTCTTCTCAGTAACTGATACATTAAAATGAGTTGTTTCAGAGGAGAAGCCGTGTTAGTCTGTATCCGCAAAAAGAACAGGAGTACTTGTGGCACCTTTGGAATCTATTTCCTTAAGTTAAGTATCCTCACACCTTCTTGTCAACTGTCTAAATGGGCCATCTTGCTTATCACTACAAAAGTTTTTTTTTCTCCTGCTGATAATAGCTCATCTTAACTAATTAGCCTCTCACAGTTTGTGGTAACTTCCAACTTATCTGTATGTGTATATGTATATATATATATCTTACTATATGTTCCATTCTATGCATCCGATGAAGTGGGCTGTTGCCCATGAAAGCTTATGCTCTAATAAATTTGTTAGTCTCTAAGGTGCCACAAGTACTCCTGTTCTTTTTATTAAAATGAGTTTTTTCTTGAGTGGGCCTATAAATATTTTCACCAGTGTAAAAGGAGCTTTTCATAAATTCACTACACCTCCAAAGTAAATAATAAAAGAAATCTATTTTATTTTATCAGCCGGATCCTCAACTGGAATAAAAGAGCATAACTTAACTGAAGGTAAGGATCTTTTCCTATATTTCTAATAGTCCAAATCATGGGAAAGAAATCTTTGTTCTTGGTGGGACAATTGCAATATGGACCACGTCAGCTGCTGTTGTTGATGATCCTGCTGTCATTGCTGTTAAAGCTTCCTGTGAATTTGGCTAGGTTTTCCTTTTGGGGTGAATGTTGTACCCTTGTGGCTAATGCTATTGTTGCGTGGAAAACTTGTGTTCACTCCATTCCATTTCTCCTTGGAGTTGTGCACATTTAATTTCATTCCTGTCTTTGAGTATGAGAAATATTATTTAATGGAATTCAGATGCCATTACGGATAAAGCTGACACAAAGGAAGATGTGCCACAGTTAAACCAGAGAAAAGATGGATGGTTAGCAAGATACAAAAGTGCCAGAATGTGTCAATATTGTGATCATTCATATCTAACCATTTGAAATGCATTTCATTTAGCTGAGGACTTCAACACAAGGCAGAATATTCCAACATATCAGAAACGGGTCCATTTAACTGTCATGTTATTTTCATTATTTTGTTTGTTTTGCTAATTAGCAAAGATGTTGGTGTTCAAACAAGAGTTTCCTCCTACACTGCCCATCATCCCCTTTTGTTTGATTGATTTCTCTGTGCTGAATTTGTGGAAACACATTTATTTCCATTTACACAGATGCGATTTCATAAACTCAGATGCCCTGATTGTTCACCCCACCCCCCAGATCCATGGATAGAGGGGAAGGCAAAGGAAGGCGTCAGTCATTCCATATCCTCACTTGTTCCGAATCCAGCAAAGTTTGCATCATAGGCCCAGAGTCCAGCAGGAGCAGGAGGAGGAGGAAGCAGAGACTAGCTTGGAAGTTGTAGCTTGGGCTGGAGCTGAGGCTCTGAAGCTCACCCCACTCCCTAGATTAGAGAGCCTGAGTTCCAGCCTCAGCCAGAATGTCAAAGCTCTGTCTACACAGCTATTTTTAGAGTGCGGCACAAGCCCCATTAGCATAAGTCTGTTGACCCAGGCAGAGAGGTTCACTTCCACAGGCTGTATATACAGATCCTTTAAGGCCAAGGGTGGAGCAGGAGTTGTCTATAATTTTTTTCCTCCAGCTTTGCAGAGTTTAGACTAAAAAGATACTCCAGGGATGAAGGATACAGTAGCCCCTGAATTTTCATGCACAGTGGTTGTACTTTTACTTGGTACTTACATAGGCCGTGCCATCACTATAACAGTCTC
This sequence comes from Caretta caretta, assembly GCF_965140235.1. Classification (NCBI taxonomy): domain Eukaryota; kingdom Metazoa; phylum Chordata; order Testudines; family Cheloniidae; genus Caretta; species Caretta caretta. Next base: position 100,121,826 of record NC_134212.1, read on the forward strand.
AATCTCAGCCACACATGTTTGTGTATGTGTATATATAATGTTCACACACTGGGTGAAAAACTTGCCCTTTGTCCAGCTAGACCGAAAGAAGGACAGGAGACACATGATATGGATTTAATCAAGCCTCAACTTTATTATATATAGATGTCTGGGACTACCTGGCAGATAAGGTGTACAGTGCAGGCAAATCCATGTTTATTCAGATAACTACCTGGGGCTTCCACCAGCTCCCCTTCATTTTCCATCCAGGTCCCCCAGCCAACCCATGGCTTGGACTTTACCATCCATCCTGCCTCATAGGAGGGATAAGATGGGCTACAAGAAAGGGGGATTGGCTCTCTGCTGTACCAATCATAGGAGTCCCCAGCACCCCTCCCCCATTCCATTCTTTTATCCAGCACCTCCTGTTAAATGTTTTACCAGGTCATTTATCTGGTCACTGGATACCTTCCCTACGGAATACCTGCACTGCACATCCACCACAAGAAGGCACCAGTAATTAGCTTGGCTGCCTCCCGCCCAACCCAGTCAGGTTCCCAGACATCTCCCAATGGCCTCTTTTATAGCAGCCCAAAAGTGTGAAGCTCCGTTGTCCCAAAAGACCCCCTTGCACTATGCCAGGATCATCAAGGATGCCAGCAGCTGGGTTGTCAATGACCACATACCACTACTGAAGTCAGTGGCAATATTCCCATTGACTTCAATGGGACCAAGATTTCAGCCACTATTATATAACAAAAAGAAAAGGAGTACTTGTGGCACCTTAGAGACTAACCAATTTATTTGAGCATGAGCTTTCGTGAGCCACAGCACATCTGATGAAGTGAGCTGTGGCTCACGAAAGCTCATGCTCAAATAAATTGGTTAGTCTCTAAGGTGCCACAAGTACTCCTTTTCTTTTTGCGAATACAGACTAACACGGCTGTTCCTCTGAAACCTATTATATAACAGTAACAGTAAAGAGAAATGAAGCAAACTTGAAGAGATAAAATTCATTTTAGATATCTATATCTATTATCTATCTATAAATGCATTTTATCTCTTCAAGTTTGCTTCACTCCTCTTTACTGTTAGTATATTTTATTCTTTAGTTAACATTTGTAAATCACACATGCTTTACGTTAGAAAGTGTGTATTAGCTCACAAAAAGAGACTTTCTTGTTTCATTTTAAAAGATGTTCACATTTGAGTGTTAAAGCTCCACAAATGCCTACAAATATAGCAGAAAGTTTATTATTTGTAGACTGCCAAAGAAAAGGTACATTCTCTCCTTCAGGAAAGCTTCCATGATGCATGCACTACGTGTAAAGTAACTACCAAAAAGGGAAGCATGTCATAGAAAGATATATCACTGCTTTTTTCCCACCTTTTTGGATTGACAGGATGCATGTATCCAGTAACCTCCCAAGTGGATTTCAAACTGGATACAGAGAATCCAGGACCTATGTACAGCATAGTTGAACATTTTCTGATTCTACGCATATAAGACAACTTACAAGTGAAGGGGTATTTTGTAGTGGGAAGGTAAAATGCACTTGGTTACCATATAAAAAGTACTGTTCTCTGCAAGAGCAAATCATGATTTGGAGAGTTTGCAGCGAAATGTCAGAGCACAAATTCGCTCGACATAGCACGTAAACTTGAGTATAGGTTGCATTGGACAGACATTAAATGACAAAAGATAGCTGTTGCTAGATGAAGAAATCCATTACCAACCTGAAAAGATGTGAACTTTAAATGTGCAATATCAATCATCTAGTGCTTTGGCTGTTTAAAAATAAAATAGCAGAGAATGAATGATTTGTCTGAACCAGCCAATAGTACTATAATTTGTTTAGCTGTATATAGCGCATCATGATTGTACATCTTTGGTGATTAAAGAAAACCGTTTTCCAGAATTTGACTTAGGGTATGTCTACACAGCAAAGAAAAACTCAACTCACAGGGCTTAGGCTGTGGGGCTGTTTCATTGCTTTGTAGACTTCCGGGCTTGGGCTGGAGCCCAGGCTCTAGGACCCTGCGGGGAGGGAGGGTCCCAGAGCTCGGGCTCCAGCCCAAGCCCAGAAGTGTACAAAGCAATGAAACAGCCCTGCAGGCCAAACTCTGTGAGCCCGATTGGCTGGCATGGGCCAGCCGTGGGTTTCACTTTGCTGTGTAGACATAGCCATAGACAACATCTTGAATTTGATTATTTAAATCTTACTAAATTATCAGTGCAATTATTACACACAGACAAAACAAGTAGATTATTATTCTGTGCCACTCCTATGACATGAATGGGAAAGAGATAAAGAAAGAGGAAAAAACATGCTAATCTTCAAAAAGAAGTTCCCAGTTTATTTTCTCTTCCGTATTTATCACTTTTGCACAAGGTGAAAAATTTATACCACCTTTTTCTCGCCAGCTTCTATCCCTTGTTTTCCTGTGACCTTCTCTTCATTTTGCTGTCTATATGGACAAAAGATTCTTACTTGCTTTAAAGTGGCAATAATGGTGTAACACACAAGATTGCTGCTAAATAAAATAGTATTTATTTTGTGCCTTCAGTCACTTAGCATTGCATATACCCCTTCAATATAGCAGGGGTCAGTAGCCACTGATGCCAGAAGCTACAAAAGCCATACTTCAAATATATTCCTGGTGAATAGACAGATACTCTATGAGATGAATTTTGATATACTGGGAAAACAGAGAGGCCACATTACGCATCATGAGGGGAACAAATGTGGCTGTGTCAGAAGAGAACTGCATTGCATTTGCTTTAGACATCAAAACACACTACTCATTTAAAGCTACCAGTAGAGGCTGGGGCAGAACTTAAGATGAACGGTTGGCCAGCAAAGAGATTTCATCTTGTCCTTGAAAGCTTTTTTGTTTATAGAAATCTACTACTGCAAGCAATATTAGCTGCACATACCTTACTAAGTACTGTTATGTTTTCATTGGTCTTCAGGGTAATGGCAGATGTGGGACATATATGGGATAGAAAAAAAGGACCTGAATTTATTTTAAACATTCATATTGTTTGAGCTTAAATGTACTGGATAGTTGAAAAGCAATAAGTGACTCACAAAATCATTCAATGTCATGGTAAACTGTGCTTTTAATAATTGTTTCAAATACAGTACTAGAAATGTAAGCAAAAATCTACCTACCTAACTATGTAGACTTACAAATTGATAATATGGAATATATAGCTGTAGATAGATAGGTCTTGGGAATCATATTTTAATGTGAGAAGGATTGGTCCCGTAGAGCATCATTTTGGTGTTTAATGACTGTATTACACTTGCAGAGTTTAGTATCTTTAGACTGTTGATCATTGTGTTCTTGGGCACATGGTGCTAGGATGAAGAGCATACTGTTTGTTAGGTGAAGCATTACAATAGCACCAAGAATAGATAAAGGAGGTGTGTCCCTTTGACAGCTTCACTGCTGTGACAAATAAGGGGTGTTTGTGTGTGTGTGAGAGAGAGCTCAAACTAAACTGAAATCAATTTGAAATTCCTTACAAACAAGTCACTTTAACAGTGCTTGATTTGTATACTACATGCATCCTTTCAAATGCAGACCTTGTGATTGTCACCCATGTCCAGGTGCTGAATCAATTTTTATAGTGGGGTTGCTAATGATGGAAACCATTTAAGTAGTTTGTTATTACTACCTCATGCCAGGGATGCAGAAGCACCCCCAGTACCTTAATTCCAGCATCACTGCCAATGCCTTTGTCTCCTCAAGATTAGACTACAGCAATGTGCAATACACAGGGCCACACCTGAAACCCAGCATGAAACTGAAGCTAGCTCAGAATGGTAAGTGGAATATCTTGCCACAAGCATATTAGAGCAATGCTCCCTGACTTGCACTTCCTGCCTATGGGTTACTGGGTGAAGTTTATGTTGTTGAGTTTCACCATTAAAGCCCTCAATGGCTCATGGCCTACTTACCTTAGGGACCACCTCTTTCCCCATTCCTACCCCTGAGATCAGCAGTGGTGGTCTAGATGGAGCCCAATGGTATAAACAAGAGGTGCTGCTGCAAGACATTCTCTGTGACTGCCCAGGGTTTCAGAATTTACTCTCCTAACCCCCACTCTCCTTAGTCAAGAATAGCCCCAACCAAAATAGTCTTCAGTGCACATTGCAGCTAAACTTGCCCTCCCTCCCCCCCGGGTAATTGAAAATGAGAGGAAGGGGGAGGAAGTAATGTTCAAGGGGAAGTGGGATTTGAGATTTGAAATTGCCTGTTTTACTCGCGATGTGTTATCTTAAATTATACTGCTGCTCTTAGGATGTATTTTTATGTTATGTCAAGGGCACCTAGAGCATATGGATAGACATTTCTATACAGCCAAACCTAATCTAATCTACTGTAAAGGAACATTAAAGGATGCTTTGCAAAAAGTTGTGTGCATAATGGGAGATAAAAGCTACCAAGAAGCACTCTAGGTTGGCATTAACTGTCATTGCTCATCTCACTTTATGGAATTTGCACAAAATATGTGAAAGTTCAGAGATGTACATTTTAATTTGAGCTTTATGATGTGTAAGGTTAAAGACTCATATCAAAAAGCTGTATGTCATAAATAAGGAGAGCAGTCCAAGGGGGTCTTCAGAGTTCTATTTTTCCATTGTAAATGGAGAAACCTGCAGTAATTCCTACAGTCTTCATGGGATGTATAACGGTGAATACGTACAATATAAAGTTTGACAAGCTCGCCTTGTTGATTGTATTTTTTTTCTGAGTGAAGAAGTGCTGCCAGAATATTGTTTATTTTGTAAGATTTAAGTGAAATCCTTATTGCTGATGTTGCACGAACAGATAGTTCTAAAACAACAGCCACTTAAGTTCATCCTAAAACAAAGCTAACACAGGGGTGGTCAAATGTAGTTGGGAAATAGTTGATTATGTTGGCTGCAGTTTGCAGAACATTGATGCACTGGTACTAAACAAATGGCGTAGAACAGAGGGGAAAAACCCTCTGGTCACATATAGCAAATAGGCAATTCAATTACAATTTACTACAAATTAATTTCTTTAATAAAGAGATTTGGTATATGCTTACTAAGTGATTTATTTTCTATACTATCCAATGTATACTGTAAAGAAGGAAATGCTGATTTTATATATATTCTATACTTCTGGTTTTCAAGTACTCTATCAGATGAGGTTCCATGGTGGATGTCTGAATATCTCATTTGCAATCTTATTTACCTGAATGGTACAGTAACACTTCTATTCTGCTAAAATTGTGTCAGAGCCTACACTTTACTTAAATAAGCACTGCAGACTCAAGTCAATTTATGACACAAATTTGCTAATTTATACTAGCTATTTTTATCTTTGAATAATTGTAACTCTTGTTGCAATATGTTGGGTAATCGATGTTTTAAATGGACACTTTGACTAATTTACTACGATTTGTCTCAGTTATTCTCAGATGTAATTGTCAAGTGGCCTAGTTCCTAGTGTGTTGGATGAAATTCAAGTTTTAAAGGTTCAGATTAGTGGTTTCATCCAAATTTAAATGAACTTTCATTTTCCCACCTCCTTTGTCATATTCCATTAATCGTCTAATCCTTTTAAAGTCTACTCATTTCCTTGGCTAATCTTCTGTTTCTGCTGACACATAGCCATCTTTTCTCACTGCTCAGATTGTCCAAGAAGCACAAGAGACAACTTTTCCCCAATCCTTTATTTGACAAAAGTGCATTGATTTAATTTCATGTCTTGTACTCTCTCCTCTAGGGTCAGGTTTAGAACCAAATTACACCTCTGTGCAACAGCCTCACTCAATGTGCCCATATAAACACATATAATAAAATATGAATATATATAATTTTGAATATAAACATTATGGACCAGATCCAGGGGTGAAAGTAAAATGTGTCTCTTACCAGTACAGGGGGCTTCCCCCGCCCCCGGAAGGGACGGGGCATCGGGTGGAAGGGGCAGGGCTGGGGGGTCAGCATCCCCCAGCCAGCCCACTCGTCCGCCTGGGGCTCCAGCCCAGGCCCTTTAAAATCATGGTCCCCGGGGTAGCTGCTCTTTTTGCAGCCCCCATCAGCGGCCCTGCCAGCAGGGACCTGGCAAGGCCGCCGACAGGGGGGCACAAAAGGAGCAGCGATGTTAAAGCGCTGCTGGGGCAGCCATACAGGCTGTACTGCCTTACTTTCACCCCTGACCAGACCTTTGAACTGAAATCAGTCCTCTTTGCATGGAGAAAAAACCAACCTTACAGTGCAGCTCAGGGTTCATCTTGTGTAGTGGAGTCCCAACGTGCTGGCTTGGCTGACTCTACACTAGCCACTCCTTGCCTCCTGCTGTAATGAGTATTCCAGTTAATTTGTGTCAACTGTAGGAGACGATGGGAGGAGAGGAGGCTGAAGTCTGCTGCAATTAGATAAACCTGGTCTGGAAGATTGTCAGTCCTTCTGGTTTCAGAGTGGTAGCCGTGTTAGTCTGTATCAGCAAAAACAATAAGGAGTCCTTGTGGCACCTTAGAGACTAACAAATTTATCTGGACATAAGCTTTTGTGGATTAGAGCAAAGGCTTTCAGTTACACCGGACAGCTGCTCCCTGTTTTAGAAGTGGTGGAAAAACCACTTAGACTCCCATTCTGAAGTACTTTGAGCAGAGCTCAGATACATGTGAGGGTCTGGCCCCAGAGGATCATTTTCACCTTGAAAACTGGACCAAAGTTCAAGTCATGTATTTTATTCACCCCTAACAATTGTTAGTAAGTGATGTGCGGATATTCTTCCTAATGGTCTTTCCACCTGCTACGTGCCTAGTGTTCACATCCATCTGCCCTGCTCACCATGCATACAATATGCATTTCACAGTAGAAGAAAAGACTTCCCAGAACTCCCTTTTTCATTGTTTAAATAATAACCAAAACCTTGAGTTCACCCTTGGAAAGTAAATACAGTATAAAACTATATTTCATGCACCTACTGTAACAAATCTACTTTTAAAGAATGAACCCTGTGTATATACAAGTGAAGTTTTTTCCCTCCTCATATTTACCAAGCGGGGAAAAAGTCACACTGTGGTGTATCATGATGACAGGTTCTTAAAATACATAAGAATTTGACAACTAAGCCTCTTTCTATCAGTTGATGGGAATTCTGCATTAATAGTGTGAAGAATTTTACAGAGTTTCCAATTTTACAGCACTTTGATAGAAAATGGATAGGATGTCAAGGCCAAAATGCTTCAGCTTTCGCAGTGACACAGACTATACTCAGAGAAATTTCATCACACCACTTTATTGTATAACTCATTGTTTGGCATAAAAAAAACCCCTGCAGATCAACCATTCTGGCAGACAATTTTTAGCCAAGGTTTCTTTTCCTTTGAACATGCTGCTGAATTATAGGGAGAATGAATTTAAGCAAGAGTTAGTTGATACTTTAGAATTAATAGCTCAATTAGCTGTTCAATGTAAATGCCCAATGAACTGCAGCTTATCATTGAAGGATTGTTGTTTTTTTAAATCATAAGAGTATGTACGAGAATATAAAACATTTAGGCTATTTCCAGCACATATAAAATGTGATGATACATTTTTAGTGGTATGATCCATTGCTATCAGCAAAACATTTAGGGTTAAATTGACATTGTCCTGGGTAGTTGTGCTGCTCCAGAACCACACAAGGGTACAGATTGCAATTCTAGAGGAGAGATAATCTGCATCAACTTTATGCAACCTCCTTTGTGCTGGTTGACCTGTGCCACTCCTGGCCATCCAACCCATCTGCCTGCACAGGAAGGGGAGCAGTGTAGTGGCAACTCCAGGGAATGAAGCTACATTGTGAGTAGTCCATGAAGGGTGGTAAAGGGCTCCTTTATTTTCCACAAGCTCCTACATAGGTGCACAGGGCAAGTTACCATTTCCTCCTTTGTGCGGGGTTTGGGTCTTCAACAAACATGAATAACTCAGAAAAGTGGGTGTAAGCTGCACCACTTAAAAGAGTTTAGGCCCCCCTCTGCATGCAAATTCCTTCCCTGAGCTCCCCTGGATTGTTGCAGCACCTCACCACTCCCTATGTAGGCCTATGCGTAAATGGAACTACTGATGACCTAATTATTTTTATCATTCCCAAATATTCTGTATTTAATATAAATATATACACACATTTGTATTCAAGAAACAAACTTAACATTTATTATTATGGCTAATGTTCATGTGCTTCATGCATATAAATTTGTATGTGAACTAAGCAAAGAACATTATGGAGTTCTGTAGCTCTCGTATCCATTTTTAAAAATTAGTTTTTCTTATAATGTCAATAATTGGATGTTCCCTTATATGGCTTCATTATATTGCCAGGGTTACAAGTTCAAATCCTCTTAAATGGGTATTGTTATTAAATTTCTATTAACTTTTTTACATCAAAGCAATTATATATGAAATAATTCTCATCACTTCCCTAACGTAAAACGAAAGTGTTTCCAAACTATTTCATTTGTTGAATGAATGAAAAAATAAACAAATAAATGAATAAAATGAACCAAGGCACAGAATAAGTAAAAATTCAGTCATATAAAGATAGGGCAAACATATTAGCAAAGTGTTATTCACTTATGTGACTAAGTTAAATAACATATATTTCACGATAAATTGGTTTCCTCCGCCCCTGAGTTTACATAAACTGACACATAAAAGTTCTGAAGTGTGGAGAATATAATTTCCTCCTTATTATAGTTACTCATATTAGATTATGCTTGGATTACTTAGTAAGCAAAGATCATCTATATTGGGCCAGAGCCTCAGGAGGTTCATTTAGTTTCATGGGCTGCAATGGAGCTACACTGATTTACACCATCTGACAATCTGGTCCATTATATTTAACACAAGTGGGAAACCTCTACAGATGATCACAAATCTAACTGATGTGTCTGAATAGTAGATTTTTCATTTGCATTTTAGTTGATGGATGAGCATAATGTAATCTAACTGGACAGATCCATTTAGAATAAATACCTGAGGAGGCCAATGGTGTTGTTTATTCTAGCAAAGGTCTGGAAGAAGTTGCATTCAAAAAATTTGTCCTCTCTCTGATGATTTTTTTCAAGTGGGTATATAAGAATAACTATATTTTGAGTTTTTGTGGCACCTTAGAGACTAACCAATTTATTTGAGCATAAGCTTTCGTGAGCTACAGCTCACTTCATCGGATCCGATGAAGTGAGCTGTAGCTCACGAAAGCTTATGCTCAAATAAATTGGTTAGTCTCTAAGGTGCCACAAGTACTCCTTTTCTTTTTGCGAATACAGACTAACACGGCTGTTACTCTGAAACCTGTATTTTGAGTTTAACACCTTCCATTTTGAATCAAGCCATTCTCCTTTTTTAGGATCTCTGTGCACAAGTAAATTAGACAGCACTATCTGAGTGACCAAATAAAGAGCAACAGTTTTGTATGTAGGCGTCTGTTGTTCCATCCTATACAGGAATCGTTCCAATTGTGTTGATATGCAGTGATTATTCACCTTAACAGCTATTACTGGTTCCTGTGAAGAGCGCTTGCATTAATGGGGCTGACAAAGTCTGAACCCAGGCAAGACCGAAGTGATACTGGCAGGAAGAGAGAAAGAAATCAAATAATTTGGTTCTGCTACAATATCCCTCACTATTGAAGGCATCTACTGTCCTTAGCCCAGAGGTCCTTTGAGAGTCCTGTATCTATTAGATTCTCAAATAAACATAACAGCAAAAAAATCATCCGCTTTAATCTCTGACTGGCCAGAAGGTTGAGTCCATCCTCTTGACTGTGGTAGTTATACATGCATGACCTCCAAGCTGGATTATTGTATGTTACTGATCCAGAACCTCCCAGATATTTTCCACTGCTTCAGCAGCACAGTGCAACCCCAAAGGCACCCTAGCTGCCACTAGAGCAGTGGTTCTCAACCCACAGCCCTATCAACAAACAGCTGCAGCCCATGGGACATCCTCAGGGGCAAATAGGTAGTATATATATTTTGTGGATGTGGCCCATCTATCACAGAGAGCTGCATATACAGCCCACATAACACAGAGAGAGCTGCATATACAGCCCACAATGGGAAATAGGTTGCGAATCACTGCACTAGAGCATTGCCCCGTCAAAGAAGAATCTTTAGGTTGCATAGAGCTGCTTCCACTGTAGGCAGTCGGAGTAGTTCTGCTGAAAAAAAAATTAGGATTCTCATGGTACAAAGGACTACTCTATGTAATGATGACAGAAGCAGGCTTGAAATAAGTAATTTAAAGCATTACTCACATACAACATTTTGTGCACAGGTGCCACCCAAACTACTTCACTCTTCTCAGCAATTCATTCTGATCTATAATATCTAGTATTACAATCCCAAATCTGGTATATAGGTTGTCACTTCAGTCACATGGCATTGTTTCTGATTGGATGACTGACATTTTTTAAACTATAGAAAAATGAACAACAAATGATTGTTGGCGAATAATGAACAACAAAAACTCTTCTTCCCACTGACTTCAGTGGTTTTTAACATGTGCTTAAATGCTTTTCTGAATCGAGGCCTACTTTTGCTATTCCTGGGTGTGTTTTTATGCTATTTTTTAGCTGTCTTCTGTTTATTTGAAGTAATCAATTTAATTTGAATTTAAAGTGACTTTAAAAAAATTGTGAAATTCTTCTATACATGAAAAACTTGTTAAATATATTTCACACATTTTAATTGCCTCACAAATCCTTCATCTCCTATTAGATTATTAAAACATTTGAAGTTTTGTAGCTTTATTAGTATACATGTAAGATAGAAATTAATGACTAATTCATTAGTGGATAAAAATCTACTGAAGTCTAAGTATATGCTATGAAATGAGACAAATACTCACCAAAAGTTATTAAATCTTAATAAATTTATTCAACTGATATTTCTCTAACATGCAATAATTATCCTATTAAAGATAATTAAATGAGTAATTAATTAAATACATTTAATTCATTTCATGTAAAGCATTATCAATTTTGAAAGATTTATTGGTACTTTAAATTTTGAGACAAACCACCTGGTCCAAATCCTGGTCTCACTGAAGGTAACAGGATTCTACCAATGATGCCAATGGGAACAGTGGTGGTTAATGCTTATACAGGTTGTCATAAATATAAAGGAAGGGTAACCACCTTTCTGTATACAGAACTATAAAATCCCTACTGGCCAGAGACAAAACCCTTTCACCTGTAAAGGGTTAAGAAGCTAAGATAACCTTGCTGGCACCTGATCAAAATGACCAATGAGGAGACAAGATACTTTCAAAGCTGGAGTGGGTGGGGGGGAAACAAAGGGTCTGTCTGTCTGTGTGATGCTTTTGCCGGGAAACAGATCAGGAAAGCTCTTCATAACTCCTTAAGTTAGTAAGTAATCGAGCTAGAAATGCATTAGATTTCCTTTTGTTTAATGGCTGGTAAAATAGCTGTGCTGAATGGAGTGTATATTCCTGTTTTTGTGTCTTTTTGTAACTTAAAGTTTTGCCTAGAGGGATTCTCTATGTTTTGAATCTGATTACCCTGTAAGGTATTTTACCATCCTGATTTTACAGAGGTGATTCTTCTACTTTTTCTTTAATTAAAATTCTTCTTTTAAGAACCTGATTGCTTTTTCATTGTTCTTAAAATCCAAGGGTTTGGGTCTGTGTTCACCTATGCAAATTGGTGAGGATTTTTATCAAGCCTTCCACAGGAAAGGGGGTGTAGGGCTTGGGGGGATATTTTGGGGGGAAGACGTCTCCAAGTGGGCTCTTTCCCTGTTCTTTGTTTAACATGCTTGGTGGTGGCAGCATAGGGTTCAAGGACAAGGCAAAGTTTGTACCCTGAGGAAGTTTTTAACCTAAGCTGGTGAGAATAAGCTTAGGGGGTCTTTCTGTACCCTAGAGTTCAGAGTGGGGAAGGAACCTTGACACACGTATTTTGACCAAACATGTGGAATCAATAAATGGATTTTTTTCAGTTTTATTAAATTATTCCCTGTACAAAATAATATACATTTTATTGTGGGCAAAGGTGCATAAGACACCTGGCCCCCATGTCTGCAGTACTGGAGTATTTGTCAACATCCAATAAATCCAATTTATTTTTCAAATTTAAAATCATTATAGAGTTGAAGATAAATTTCTCAGTGTACATATACAAACTAGAATGTAATTGTTACCAATGTCTGTTGAAGTAGTGTGATTACCTGCAGAATAGAAACATGCCAACATTCACATAGTTTCTTTTCAAACTGTTAGAGGACAGTTATAAAAGGCACCATTTCTGTAAATTATTCATGCTTAAGCATATATCTCTCACAAAGTGAACTGAAAAGCTTCCAAAAGCTGCCCTTACTCCAAATGTCATTTATTCCCTGAATTTTCTTGATTTCATTCTCCATTAAAAGACCATTTAATTTGTATTTCAATGGTTGTGAGAAGTTACTGTGTTGTAAAAGGTTATGCAAAAATAGATCACAATAAATCGCATTGAGACTTGAGGTCATTTTCATGAAGTATAGATTCTAATTTGATTGCACTTCCTTTTTCATTATACAAAAACCCCACACAATAATAATAAATAGTAATTATGTGGAGGATGAAAATTCTATTTTGCAAAGGATTTTGAGATTTTGGCATTTGTCTTAGCTCCCATTAGCAATGAAACTCTTAAATTTCTGAATTCTACATGAAAGACAAAAAATGTGGATTGATCAAAATATTTGATGTTGATAAAAATATTTCATTTTGATTGTACTGTTTTGAAATTTTATTCTATTATAATATATAACAGAATATAACATTAAAAAAGAAAACTAATTTCAAAATGAAAAATTGAAATGTTTTGTTTCCAAACTCTCAAAAAAACTGTTTGAACTTTTTTCTTAATTTTTCCTCCAAAATGAAATTTTGGTGCAATCAGCATGATTTCATGATGTATTTTGACTTTGGCAGAACTTCATTCACCAATGGAAAATGGTTGCAACAAAGTTCTTCCAACCAGGTCTTAAAAATAGGTGATGATGATGATGCCAGAGAAACTCCCCAGACTCCATTTTGCATTCCTGACCCCCATTTTGAATAAGCAAGAATCACTCCACCATTGGAAGCTGCAAGTCACATGATATTTCTGAGCATGTGCAGTACAAAAGTAGGGGAAAGGTCAGCAGATCATAACTCTGAGCTAAACAACTGGCAGTGAGCATTCATGGACAGTTTGTAATGTTGGTACTGGGCATGTGTAAGTATGTGCAGTAAAAAAATCTGTCAGAAAGATGTAGAAAATTCTGAGAGGACAATATAAAGGTTAGTGTGTCAGTAGGCAGCAGACAGTGCTGGCAAAGGAGGAGGAGCTAAGGCGAGCGGAGCAGAGAAGAGCAGCTGAGAGTGAAGTAGAGAAAGGAGAGCTAGAGAAGCGAGCAAGAAGGCAGAAGCAACAGCAAGCAGCAGAGGGAGTCTTGTCACTAGAACAAAGTCAGCGGACAGAGTAAGCTTGTCAGTTAATATTATAGTTTCGTACAGTATAGTGTTTGTGTATGTGTGAATTAAAATAAAGACGTATGTATGTGTGTTAATGGTGAAAGAAATGTATAAGGTTTAAACCATTTAGAAATTGCTGTCAGCAGCCTGTGACAGTCTGACCATCTGTGATAGGGTGCAAATGTTTCGAATCATCCCATGTTACCGTGGTTGGGGTGCTCTTTAACTTGCTGAAGGGATTTGTGGATTTAGATTACTACTCTATTAGGGATTATTATTTGCACCAGTAAAGAAGTGTCTTGTTTTGGAAAGAACACTGTCTTTGTGTCAATCATTTATCAGAAGGTTGTATCTATGTCATCCAGGTATTTCCTTAGCCACCCTGGAGATCCATACTTTAGGAGAACAGATTGGTTGTAAAATGTGCTGTTTTGAGGGAACCCCTTCATAAACCTGGGAAGGGGTAATAGATTAGTCATATTCTGGGGGTATCCTAAATCTGTTTTCAGGGTAACAATGATTCTTCAAACTCATCTAAAACAGAGATTTTACTGAAGTCAACCACAATCTCATATGCAAAGGGATTGTAGAATTGGGCCCATATTACTTACATAGCTCTTTTCATGTTCAAAGCACTTCTTAAACATCACCTAGTTAATTTTCAACTCACCTCTGTAAGATAGGTAGGAAAGTACAATTCTCCCCATTTTACCTATGGGGAAACTGAGGCGAGGGGGTTAAATGATTTGCCCAAGGCTACAGAGGAGAGCAGAGGCAAACACAGATTTAGAACTTAAAGCTAAGAGATTTCAAGTCCTTTGCTTACACTCTTAGCGCACATCCCTCTATAGAGAGATAAAAATCAAACCACTGTCTTGCCAAAATCAACCCTGGAACTTCAATATTTACATGCAGAAATTAGAGCTTAATTGAACTATTTTCCCATCTGTGAAAAGAGGCATAAGTAAACTTTATTTAGCAATGGCAGGAAACACCAATTGGTATCAACTTTTAACTGCTATCACAGTCTGCACTAGTAGCTTTTTCACTTTGCTCATTTCTGTGGAATAATTCATTAGAAAATACACTTAGTCTATGATTTATTCTCAGAGGCTTTTCAGCTTCTGGAATATGAAACAAAGTTCAGCAAAACAGACCTTATTTTTCTGATGTTTTATTTTCTGCTGCTACAGTACATCCAGTATCAACAGGAAAATATCCATCTACTGTATTGTTATTATGCAGCTGCTCAACTCCTCCCACAGAACAGCATAGGACCCAGAGGTACACGTCACAGTGAGCTTATTACACCAGAGCTCTCTGATCTGTACTGACTGCCTCTTGAAGTATCAGTTTGATCTGGAAAGTTTGCAGGAGCCTGGAACTTCTTTATCTTAAAGACCACATCTCTCCTTGTGCAATGCTGCCACAGCTGCATTGTCTGGCTATACCAAAAGGAGGACAGGAGACACTTGATATGGTTTTATGATTTAGTTGGGGTTGGTCCTGCTTTGAGCAGGGCGTTGGACTAGATGACCTCCTGAGGTCCCTTCCAACCCTGATATTCTATGATTCTATGAATCAGGCTGCAATTTTATTATTAGTTGGCTGTGACTATCTGGCTGATAAAAGTGTACAGTGCAAGTAACTCCATGTTCATTCAATATCTACCTGGGGAGCTTCCACCAGCCTTCATGTTTTTCCATCCACATCCCCCAGCCTGTCCATTACTGGCACCTTACAATCCCACCCCCCACCCCCAAACAAGGGTTAAAGTAGGCTATAGGATGGTTGGCTCGCTGCCGTACCAGTCATAGGAGCCTTGAACCCGTTCACCACCATTCCACTCCTTTAACCAACACCTTCTGTTTAAGTCCTTTACAAAGCCATTTATCTGGTCACTGTACACCTTTCCTGTGGAGTACCTGCATTGACATCTGCCCCATACTTACATAATGAGTTGCGACATATGGCCTATCTCCCTTCCCTACCCACCGTAACAGAGCTCCCCTGAACACACTGTGTGGCAGGTGAACCCCCCCGCATCTGCCACACGCCAGCTTGGCCATCTGTTTAACCTGTTTATAAGATAAGTAGGAGGGTTAGTAAGGAGATTTGGACTCACATATCTTCACTTTGACCCACAACTTAATGATTTAAAATTGTGACATCATCATCTAATTTATCTACCTTGACTATTTTATTTAGACTTATATCTTAAGTGTAAAAATTTACTATGTCTGTATATTAAATTATATAATTCCTAAAGGGCTGAAGAGAGTCATTCAAGAAGTTTTGTTTTGTTCAGTCTTTGTAAGTTTAGAAATCTGTGGTCATGGAATAGAGACTTTGGAAAGAGAGTGCATTTTGTGCTTGAAAAAAGTGTAAAAGCCTCTAAAATGTTTAGTACCATAGATCCTGAAGGACACAGAAAAAGAGGAATGGGGAGGGAAGACTATGAGGAAGAAAGGGGAACTAGAGGAGAGAGATGTCTCAGAGTAGAGAAATAAAGTGGCTTGGGTTAAGTAAAAAGTCCCTACAAGTCTAGGGACACAAGAGAACCGTGGGGTAAAAGAAGAGAAGAATTAGAAAAGCTATGTCAAAAAGTTGAGGTCACTGACCGAGAAAAGGGAGATAAGACTGGCATTCTAGAGACAAAGGACAAAGGAGAGGGAGAAACCAATCTAGGTAGGTCTGGTCTGTCTGAAAAGGCTGCTTTAAAAAAAAAATTCCATAGTCCTTTCTGACAACAGGATATAAAACATTTCTTAGGGAAATGTTTTATTACATTCATGCAGGAAAAACAGAGTGTTTTCAATTTAAATTTTTTGTTTCACACACACAAAGCATTTTGTAAAGTTCTGCAGCACAGGCAGACCTTATAACCTTTTAACATTCCCTTAGTTAATATTAGTGTACATAACAATAGTTGTAACAGTTCCCACTACATTTTAGCAAAGAGGCTTTTTTATAGAGAAATATTTCAGTTCATTAAGCAGCATATTAGCCCTTCAACAGTTTTGATGGAAAGGTAGGAGAGAAAATAGAGAGTGGAAACAAGCTTGTTTCAAGTAAATGACAAAATTATGGAAAATGAACATTTCTTGTGTGAGGTTGCCAGAAACTGTTTTTCTTTATTACCTATATTCATTCATCAGGAAATATATGAAATTGCAGCTAGGAAAATATTTGGAACATTTATTACTCTTGTCTGAGCAAGTCCATTTACATATTTAATAGGGATGGTAGGGTCCCTTTCACAGTTCAAAAGTGCAACCACCCTTTAAAATGCAGTTTTTCTAATGTTTTCTGGGGAATAGACTATATGATCTACAACAATAGGTCTTTTCCATCTCTTATTTCTATAATGATGTGATTCACTACATTGAAACATCCAGGGAGTTGGGCATTAAGGACTTTTCTGATTTTCTCAGGGGGAAGGAGAGTCCTTGAGTTCAAATAGATGTATAATCTTTAAATGGCACCAATGTCAAGCAGTAATTTTTCCCCACAGCTGACATCTATACTGCCATTCCACTTGCTTTAGACTTTTCAATGTGAAAACAATTATAATCATCCTTTGAAATATATATATATATTATATAGGAATTATTGTTGTACAGTTATTGAGAAGATTGAATTTGCCTAGCTGGGGCCTTCTCAAATGAATTGGTAAGAAAAAAAGGCCAAGCTAGCCACTTTTAAGTTTTTCTTGCTGTTTCTAAATTAATAAATTTACACTTTCACAACTATCTTTTCCTTTTCTACACATTCCCAAAAAGACTGTGCCACAGTCTAATGTAGGATATACCGGTGTCAACCCGGAGTGATTCCATGGGTGTCAATGCGTTTCCTTCAGTTTAGTGTAACTGAGGAGAAATTTGATCCATTCTTTATTATGACATGTTATTGGCCTAGAAGCTGAGGCAAAGTAAAGAAACTTATATGGCCCTTATTCCTTTGGTTATAAGATTATCTTCCAGTGTTTTGTTTATAAGATTATCCTTACAGTGATTAATAGAGAGGAAGGATGAGCCAATGGTTAGAGTGATGGTTGGGATTTGAGACTTGGGTTCAGTTCCTTGATCTACTCTAGACCTTCTGTTTGAGCTTGAGTAAATCATCTAGTCTCTCTGTGCCTCAGTTCCCCATCTGTAAAATAGGGACCATAGTACTTCCCTACCTGTATGCGTGAGAATAAATACATTAAGGATTGTGAGGTGTAATGGGGGGGTAATATAAGTACTATACATAGGGATCCATAATGGTTACCCATGCCTTACTTCTTAATTCGACTAGAAGCTAACTGGCCCAATCCTGCATTCCAGCACATCCAAAACTCTGAGTGGAATTAATGAAGAAACAGATTAGAGGAATACGAGATCCAATCTAAAGTTAGAAATGCAGAACTGTACAAGTTAATGCTTTTGGTTTATATCATCTTTCAGTGGAAAGAATGAAATCAGTCCGCTTGTTATATCTGCAAGCAAAAGTGTTTGAAAGTGGAAGGGAAGGAAGAAATATGAATGTAAGGAGAATAGAAGATGGAAAATATTTTTTGTCCTGCTCAAAAAGGAAGAGTAAACTACCAACTAAGTTTGTAAATGATAAGATTTTATTACTCTAAAGAAATAAACAACCCAAGCAGGACCACAGCCCCAGCAGCAACATTACCATTATTATTAGCAGAGGACCTTAGTAATAGTTGTTTCCATATGGCACATTTGTAGGTAGCACTCCTGGAACCTTAGATATTTGGTTCTAAAATAGATCCATCTCTTTAAAGAACAAAAGGCAGAAAACATTTCTCCTCTCCAGTAGCCCTGGTATTGGAAGAGCAGCAATCATAATGCCTACTACTGCTTCTGAGTAGGTGTTATGATTGCTATTCTTCCAATATCAAGCAGTATGGGATGGCATCTTATGTTATAGAAAGGCTGTCTGCTGTTACTATGTACACCATCTGGTCCAAATGACATCGTAGAATGACAGGCAATAAATGTGAATGAGCTTACACTGATCAATGTCTACAAGTCTCTGTCAGTTATCTGGCCAACCCTCACTCTGCCCAACTTTCCACATCCTTCCAACTGTTGCTTCAATTCACATCATGTCAATAGGAAATACCCTGACAACATACAAACAGAGAGAGTCCAATGGAGTGGCATCAGTCGCTGATGTACAACTCCTCTACAAGCCAGAGCAAACACCATACTTTTACTGTAGCAGATGGGCAAACAGGGTATTCACCCATTTTTGATTTTTCATCTTCTGGGCAACTGTTACTGATGGTCATAGAGTGAAAAGTGTTTGAAGCTTTCCCAAAGTCTCAGCATTGGCCATATTTGATCACCAGGAGGCTTCAGATACCAATAACAAACAGCTTACAGAAGGCCCAGTAAAATTTTCAGAAATCTTGGTGGGAGGTCTTTCAAGAAGAATTAGAAATTTCTGTCAAGGATTTGGTTGAGTTGTACTTGATATGTCCACCCAATATAAATGACTCTTACCACTTTTTCTATGAATTAGTTCTGACAGCTGCTAGGTAATTGATTCTTAGAGGCTATCATGAACAGTATATACCTGGATGGCCATCAGAAGTAATTAAGGTCTACCAGGAATTAAAATACTTTAGTAATGAACAGGTGGCTGTTAATAAGAGCAAGACACTCACTCAACTTCTGGATCAATCCAGACATAGTGTGCACAAAGATGCACTTTACTTATTCTGGCTAGAAAACTGACAGACCATCAAAAGACCTTCTGAAAAGACCAGCCTCATCAAAAAGGAGTTTCTGGTCACTGCATATGTTATTGCATCCCAGCTAGTGAGTAACAGCCGTACACAAAACTTGGATAAATCTTTTAGACATGCAATTAAAACTGAGGGTACAGAGATGTGTCAGGGTTCTAGTGTGGATTCAGACTTGAAGCCCCTTTTTTCACCTAAAGAGCTCTATCAGGCCAAACTTATGAAAGCAGGAAAGGCTTCAGGTGTGGATTAAAGGACAAGAAAGTTGGTGCCATTCTGTTGGATCTGTCAGCTACATAAGCCATGGGTGCAGTTTATCATGGAAATTAATAGGGAATGAGCAGGAGGACCCAGAGGCAGATTGAGTAGATGGGCTTCTTTATTGCGGTACTTGTTCCTCTCAACCCAATTGTCGAGTAAGCACTGAATTAGTTACAGCACACTATTTTTATCTAAGTTAGTATGTAAATACCTACATTTACTACAACACCCCCAAAACCCTTATTGAGTAATATTATTGAGTAATATGAACGTCCATACAATGAATATTAATAGCTATATACTGAATATAATTATATCCGCCCCTGTTTACTGTTTAAAGCATTACGCATATTATACAGACATTTTTACCTTGAAGATACATTTTTTGCAGTAATTGTAGCCACAAATTCCCTTAATCTGCAGTTCACAGGGGAGGGAGGAAGGGGCCATGACCCCGAGCTCGTTTATGTAGCTGGGAAAGGAAGAGAGGGGGAGATAACAGTGCTCTATACAAAGAGTATCTTTAAGATCCCCACATTCCTTATGCAGCTGCAATGCTTATCAAACAAAGAGAAGGGAAGGGAGAGGGATAGCACTTTATCTAACAAGCGAAGAGACAGTGCCTACCCCTGCCTTCCTCCCTAATACCATGTTAGTGGTAACACAGGTCCTTACTTAATCCTTATATATCCCAACAGAAATTATAACAAATCAGAGCTTCACCTTGCAAGCTGGAGACAAAGTCAGAACCCACAATGATCTATTTTAGCTCCTCTCCTTTTCAGCATATATTCTTACAGCCTACCAGCAACTGAAGCTAATAAGTACATATATGCAGGACACAGCTGTCTCACTGATGTGGGTAACTGTTTACCCAATATCAAAGGGCTACCCAGCCAGGACATGAATGATCTGGACACTTGCCTTTGTCAGTGGAAACTTACATTAAATGGCTCTAAGACAGTTGCCACAATCTTCCATCTTAACAAGTGCCTGGCCAATCAACCCCTTACAATGTGTGCTGAGGATCATCCACTCCCTTTCCAGACAGTTATCATTTATTTAGACCATAGTCTAACATATTGGTTCCATTCAGACCATGTAGAGAAAAAATCCCCTCCCACATGACCTTGGTCCAGAAGCTAGCAGGATCTCCTGGGGAGCAGAGGAAAATGTTGTACTAACCTAAGTCCTTATGCTGGTATTTGTTCCAGCAGAGAATTATTCAGCAGTTTGGGGCAGAAGTCAGCATATGCATCTTGTTGATACAGAGTTCAATTCAGCCACCCATATCATTAGTGGTTGCCTTAGCCACACACATGAATAGCTAATTTGTGTGTGTTGGCGCATATAGATCCCCCACAACTTGGATGAAATACCATCACCTTTAAAACTGCCTGGGGAACTATTAGAGAGACAAGGTGGGTGGCCAACTTCTGTTGGTGAACTATGTTGGGGGACTACAACTGATGAAGAAAACAACCTGCTGCATACAAGGCTGACAGTCGTTCCGATAGGTGCAAATTAACAATGCAAACTTCCCACAATAATAGCTGCCTGTCTCCAGAAGAAAACCCATACACTCACTGTCCCTTCTGACTTGCCACAGCTGACTTTGCATCATCATTTTGCAGTGGCTGTACATGCATTCGTTCCAGAGATGCTAATTTCAGATGAACAATGGAATACGAGAGCTAACAGCTATGTCCTCCCAGAGTGGCAGCAACTCTGGCATAGAGAGAGGTGCATGCTGATGAACATCAGAAGCCCTAAATCACACTAACCTGTTTGCAATCTGAGACACATTTCCTGGACTAGATATAACAGGCTGCTGACTAGAATGGCCAGCATGGCTGCCACACTTCAGAAATTTGGCTTTGGGCAATCTTCACAGTGTGACTGTGGGACAGTGATGCAGACAGTGAAATATGTTGTGGAGGAATGCACTACAAGAAAATTGGATGGTGAACTAACACCTTGCTGCCCTTAATGATGCAGCAGTTAGATGGCTGAACAATCTAGATATCAACTTGGGACATACAAAAGAAGAAGACTCATAATGGCAGTTGGAGTCTAGTTTCAGATCTAATTCTCTAAGGAAAGGTCTATGCATCCACATTACTTTATTAGTGCCACATACTACACTTGTCAAAAGATAAGCTCTTGGAGTGTACACCTGAAACAGCAATGATAATGTACTTCTGCTGTAGAAAGTGTGATAGTAAAACTGATGATAAGGCAAAGTGTGACATTGTAAAACAATGGCAGCTAGGTGACATCAGCATTAAATACTGCCTCTCTCTAAGCCAATGGTTCTCAAACTTGTTCCTCCACTTGTGCAGGGAAAGCCCCTGGCGGGCTGGGCCGGTTTGTTTGTCTGCCGTGTCCACAGGTTCGGTGGATCGCAGCTCCCAGTGGCCGCGGTTCACTGCTCCAGGCCAATGGGAGCTGCTGGAAGCGGCGGCCAGTATGTCCCTCGACCCACACCACTTCCAGCAGCTCCCATTGGCCTGGAGCGGCGAATCGCGGCCACTGGGAGCAGCAATCGGCCGAACCTGCGGACGCGGCAGGTAAACCGGCCTGGCCCACCAGGGGTTTTCCCTGCACAAGCAGCGGAACAAGTTTGGGAACCACTGCTCTAAGCAATGGGCATAGAAGCTGCATACAGGATCATAATGAGCAATGACCACTTCTAAAGGCTGGCTTTTAGTTTTTAATATATAGTTCTAAGAGATGTATAATAAATAACATGGTTTGTGTCAGTGGTATTAAAAATTAATTACAGTTGCTGTAATTACTGTACTGCCTTTTGAAAAAAAAAAGTAAATTTAGTGTTTATTAAATGTACTTAAACTGATGATGCTGGTGATTAAAGTCGGTTGTTTATCTACTGAGCAGGAACAGCACAGGTCATGGCAGTGGAAGATTTTCCTGTGTGCCTGAGCTCTATTTTAGGAGATGGACTGTATCCACCAACTAATTTCAGTAGACCACCAAATGCCAATTACAGTTACAGTGATTTTGCTAATAGTGCAATGGACTAGATTAGAAGTGGTAGCAAAAAGTGAAACGTTTCCTGTCCACTTTCATTTGGGTGTTCTGCTTGAAATCCCAATTGAAGGGAGTCAAAATGAGGCTTGAGGGTTGGTAAAACATGATGGGCAATGCTCTTTAAGGGCAAAAGTATGGCTCTTGTGATTTTTGGAAGGTTTGGGTAAGAATTCCTATAGGAATGGAGCACTGGTGAAGGGAAGCATTATGACTATTTCAGTCTGATCCTTGACTGGTACAGTAACTCCTCACATAAAGTCATCCTGGTGAACATGGTTTCGTTGTTACATTGCTGATCAATTAGGGAACATGCTCATTTAAAGTTGTGCAATGGTTCCTTATAACATTGTTTGGCAGCCGCCTGCTTTGTCCACTGCTTGCAGGGAGAGCAGCCCATTGCAGTTAGCTGGTGGGGGCTTGGAACCAGGGTGGACCAGCAGCCCCCTATCAGCTCCCCGCTCCCCTAAGTTCCCTGTGCGGCAGCCGCCCAGCAGGCTATCAACTGCCAGCAGTTCAGCTGTCCCGCCCCCCACTGCCATGTGCTGCTCCTGCCCTCTGCCTTGGAGCTGCTCCTGGGAGCCTCCTGCTTGCTGTACGGGGGGAGGGGAAGAGGGGGGCTAATGTCAGGGTGCCAGCAGTTCAGCTGTTCCCTCCCCTCTACTCCTTCCCCCCGCTTACCCCTTCTCCATATAGAGCAGGGTGGGGACATGGCAGGGCTCAGGACAGAGGGAGCTTGCTGGCTGCAGGTGCTGTCTCAACTTCCTGATATACTTAAAAAGGCAATGTACTTAAGAGTGGTGTCAGCGTACTTAAAGGAGCAATGCGCATCACTCTCTCTCTCTCTCTCCCCCACACAGAGGGTGTGTGTCTCTGTCTGCCATGCTGTCTCCCCTCCCTCCATTCGTACTGCCTTGTAGAGTGTGAGGCTACATTAACAACAATGTGTTAACCCTTGAGGGCTCAGCCGAATGCTAGTTCATCATTTAGCAGTAAGGCATTCCCTGGGAAATATCCCAGCCTCTTCCACCCTCTAACTTCACCACCTCAACCAAGCTTCACAATTATCATTGCGGTGTACAGTATTAAATTGTTTGTTTAAAACTTATCCTGTGTGTATAAATATATAATATAGTTTTTTGTCTGGTGAAAAAAATTTCCCTGGAACCTAAACACCCCCCCTTTACATTAATTCCGATGGGGAAATTGGATTCGCTTAACATTGTTTCGCTTAAAGTTGCATTTTTCAGGAACGTAACTACAACGTTCAGCGAGGAGTTACTGTATAAACTAGGATAGCACCAGTTACTTTGATGGAGCTACCCAATTTATTCCAGCTCAGGGTCAGGTAGTTTGTCTCTGGTTGTACTTGGGACTCAATTAGTTCTTGTTATATCTTTATACAAAGCGTAGCTTGCACCCACTTGCACTCCCTTCCAGTGCAAGTCAATGTATGGGACAGGAACCTAACACCACCAATAATCTACCCAGCCCCCCCCCCCCACTTTGCCAACAGCATTAGCAGCCCCTTTTTGTGTCCATGGACTTCAACCACCAGCATTATTGCTGCTTCTTCCAGAGGCAATCGGGGAAAGTGACTTGCACCTTCTCCTCCCCATCACACCACACTTTGAGAGCCATAGTATGGCCCTGAACAAGTAGGGGCAAAGGACAACAGAGATAGGATGAGAGTTATTAATTAAAGAACAATCTATTTCAAAGCTGGAGTGATTCAGAAGTCTTTCTGTGGCATTCAAATGTGCTAATGATGGAACCAGCCAAGGCCAAAACAAATTTTAGATGGAATTGGATCAGACAGATAACTAATGTTACAAATTACACTCTTAGGTCACGTAAAAGTTCGCTCCGAGGCTGAGAAGCATTAACCAAACAAGTAAAATGCAGATAATTCCCAATAAGACAAGTTTAATAACACTTAAGCGTGGTGCCCCCTTGCTAGCCGGGGGGGGGGGACCCCAAAATGCCAATTTACCCTTCCTTATATACACTGATTCATCACAACCCATCCTCGTGCCCGATCCTTTACATCCAGATATGTTACAGATTGTTATCTTCTACCAATGGTGTGCCGCCTTCATGCTTGTGTTCAGCTCCTGCTTAGTGCATTCCACAACCACAGGATGTATCTACAATAACATGTTTCTTTCCACTGCCTCAAAGGTCAAATTACGACCACAACAACTTTTGTTACAAAATTCACCTTACATACAGACTATTATGCATCAAGAATCGAATCACATGTTGAGACCAATTAACTTTTCCTTAATACTAATTAGCTTAAGGAAATAAACAAAGATAGTGATATCATTCTATGAAAAAATAGAATAAAAGAATCAAATTAATATCCTAGAGAAAGGGACAAAAGGGAACAGGGTAATAAGAGGCATTTCAACCAACAAGCAAACCATTACCAAATGCTTTGCCTTTTACTGTGCTGAACAAGGGGTAGGGGCTAACATATAATAAATAAATAATCTAAAATAATTATACCCCTTACCTTATTAAAGAGAAAACTCATGAAACTCTCTGGGGTGTGCAGTGATTCTAAATTAGATAATTTATTTATCTGTCTGCATTCCTAAAGCGCCTATTACAGATAATAATGATTAAAGGTGCTTTTAATGATAAAAATGTATGAAAGAGCCACAGAGAGCTGTGGCTCTTTGATTGAATTACAGAACTCTAATATTACAATTTAGACAAGATCTATGTGCTATTTAAACAAGGCTTGAGGATTTAGTTAAGTTACTGTGAAAAACATTCAAGTCAGAAACTGAGGTGGATTTCCACTCACTGTTATGTAATTGGCAAGTAAACTGCTGCGTTTGGCAAAGCACAGAGAAAAACCAAGGCTAAGATGATGGATACTGGCTCGTTCATAAATTAAAGAAGCCAAACTATTTAAATGCAATAGTTAGCCAATAGGGGAAAATTCTGATCTCAATTATATACTGTTCTAAATTTGGAAAATGCAATAGAGCTCATTGCAGGTACTCCAGAATTACACCAAAGATCAGAATCTGGCTCTTATTGCTATATGAATTAACATAACATAACATAATGCAAAGGGTGTATGTGTGTACACTAAACAGTAATGAAATTTCTTACAAAAAAGTAACCATAACATTGTAGTAGGAGGTCAGAACTACTTGGTGTGAAACAGAAGAAGGAGGCATATTAAAAGGAAACAACTTATCAGAAAAAACAGCACAAGAATATGGAAATTGGAAACTCTGACCTTTACAAAACGTGGGAGGCCCCAGTGTCCAATTTTAGAGTGATTAAGTACTTAGACAATGCAGAGTGTACTGAGATTTGCCAGCATTAGTTCAGTCTTCCTGTTTTCCTTTGTTCAGATGAATGCAGCATGCCTAATATTAGGAGAAACACAAAAGTCCCAAAATTAAAAAAAAGAAAAGTGGGTTCATATACAAGCTATTTGTTCAGTGGACTGCTTAATGCTGGAGGCAAACAGTATAAAAAGAAACTCTCAAAGTCAGTAGCAAATCAACATGTCACTTTTAATCTATGCTTTAATAAGTTATGCAGAAAAGTCTGCAGTTTTTGTCAAAACAGAAAATAAATCTCTCTTATAAATCAAATCACCAAGGCTGTTATTGTCAAGTTAAAAAAAATGCTACTTGGGTGATCAATAGGGGAGGGTGGTTGGAACAGAACTGAAAGTAAAGAGCAGGGTGCATTGTCATATATATTACAATTATGCTGGCCTACCTGTACATCCGTCACTTTGCTATTTTAATAATGGTAGGTATCCTAAGCATATGATGAACTGACATGTTAACTTGTGATTCCCCAGACGGGTTGTTAGTGCTACCGGAAATGAGCACAGAATGGGCTGTGGGACAGCAGTGGTGACAATGAAAATAGACCTTTAAGATATTTGCAACCACTTTTTTCCTTTTGTGAATTCCAGGGATGTGTTTGTGAAAACACAAAACAGCTGTAAGATGACATCCTTGATCTACAAAACAGGTACAGGATGGCAGCAGGAGTGCTGGTTTGCCCACTTCATTCCATCAGTCTGCTTCATTACTGAGCTGGAGGTAACATACTTCAGTGTGAGCTGATTGGTCAGACTCCATGCCGATACATTCCTTGAGCTCACTGTTGAGACTGGTTCCCAGGTAGCCTAGTTATTTTGAGAATGAACATTTCATTGACATAGGGACTGTTCACTTTAAAAAGGAAATGATAGTTAATAAGACTCAAGCTACATAATGCATTTTAGAACACCCTTTGAAAAGGGATGTACTCAAGATTAGACAAGCCTTAGCCAGTTTGGCCAGTAGAGAGTGACAGGGAAATTGCGTAACTGGATACAGAACAGATGAATCTGAAAATCATCAATTGATACAGATAGCGTAAACCTAATCCATTATTATATATTGATCATTCTTACATGTAGACCTGGGCTGGACTAGATTGAGGCAGGTGTTACCAGGTCCACTGGTGCATCTGTGAGAGATTCTGCAGTATATACAGTCAGTCACATATGGTGCTGCATGAACACTCACTGGACAAAAGAAGAGAGGTGAGTGAAACACAGAAGCCTTGAGACTGAGCCACCCAATGGCCAGATATGAGGTCCAGAAATGCCAGCCTTGTGCTAGCTGTCGTTGGATCCCTTAGTAAAGCAGGGGGTGAGGGAGAGGGTAAATGGAGAACGGTGGCATTACAGAAAGGGAAAATAAGGAGATTGGGGAAGGAGTCAATCAGTAAAAGTTAGAGGGACAAGAAGGAAAAAAAGGAGAGGAGAGTGAAGCTGTAAAATGCCAATGGATATGGCAGGGAACAGACTGCTACTACATTTTGTCCTGGGCCTTGCTGTTACCTGAGCCACACCTGACTACTACAACATGCTGGGACTGAAGGCCAAGGCCACACAAGAACTGAAAATAGCCCTTCGTGCAGTAGACCACTTCCTAAGTGGGACAAGCCAAAGAGAATACATATCACATGTTGTCACTTGGCTCAAGCCAACTCCATCAAGAATCAGCACTTGAAAATAATTCCAGGATTGACTAGGTTGCTGGAGAAAACTCACAGTCTGCTTAGGCTAGACTTTCTGACTCTTGTGTAATTATCTTGCATTAACAAGCATGATTGAATGTAAGTCTAGATGTTCCACAAACAGTTGTTCCAGGGTACAAACATATGTTCCTGGTCATTGTTCAGCCTAGACATTCAGCTCTCTACTGGAACTCTCTACTATGAGATATCCAGAAGAGTCCAAGTCATGCCATACTTTCTGCAAGTTCCATCTTTTTTTGTGAAAGCTTTCCTTCAATAGTGGAGTGGCAGATTGGTTTGACAACGTCTACCTGAATAACATAAACCAAAATGGCTAAATCAATGGAAATGAGAAAATGTATAGATCCTATTTCAAAGACAAATTATGCCACCCTTCTTCATATGGAATAGTATCTTATTCCATGAGTAATAATACATAATAAGTAGTCCCACTTTAGTAGTCCCATTGATAGAAATGAGACTACACTCGGAATAAGGTACTACTTGGTATGATTAAAGTTGATAGGTTTGGGTCCAAAGTGATGAGTGCTTATCTGGATTTAAACTTCACACCTACAGCACCATATAAAATAGTAATGGTGATTAATAAAGAATAGACCAAGACATTTATTCATCCATATTCTGTCTGACACAGAGCTTTATAGTCACACCAAGAGTTATATCAAAATATATAGCTATACCAGTAAAACTGGCAAAAAACGACATCTTAGTTCATTAAAAAAGTGAAATACTTTTGGTCTTGGTCTTGTCAAATTTGTGGGAGAAAAAGGAATTTTAGAGGTGTAAAACAATCAGTTTTTGAATGTGAATATAAATTTAGCAAATACTGGTAGTTTTTGCCTTGCAGCATTCACTGAGCAGAAAGCAGTTTTCATTCATTGTGTTATGGTAATTTTAATGACCTTAGTTTTATGTCAGCTTGAAGACAACACCTCTACCAGCTGTGTGTTCCTTACCTAACAGCTGCTGATTCAGTACAGAGGGAAGAGCATCACCTCCTTTGCCAAAATTGCTAGCTGCATTTTTCAAGACCTCTCTCACTGAAGACCTAGCCAAAGCTTTCCCTATAGTGGGTCTGATTCTGCCCACCCTGTCTTGTGTTTAGCAGTACCTCATTCTGGGCTAAATCAAAGCTCTGCAAGGAGCATTGTTGCACTGACACAGGAACAGAGCTGGAAATCTGTCTCCTGGCTTTCTTCAGAGTAGGAAGGAGATACACTGTATCAGATCTCTACCTGGGGCAACATACATCTCCCAGAAGACAAGAACTCATACGCTGGTTGGTGCTTTGGCAGGACTGTGACTTAATGGTTCAGTTGAGCTCTAGAATACCAATCTTTTCCCCTTGTGAAGAGTTGCCCACATTTATAATATTTTCTCTTTTTCATACCAATATGAAGATGCTTATATGACATTGAGAATATCATTTATGAACAACAAAAAGAAAAATCATTTCATGTTTCTGAGAAAATGTGTCTTTCATAACAAAAAAAGTGAAAAGTACATTATTTCCTCTAAGTAAACTGACTCCCTGGTAAATACTATTCTATAAATACTCTGTTGACAGCTGAGGGCTGTATTATAGAACATTTACTCATGATGAGAGGTAGCATACTCAGTGAGTAATCCCATTGAAGGGTTGCAGAGCATGCCTTTAGGCATTGCGAAGAAAGTACAAAGCCCATGTTAGAATATTTTGTTTCATGCTTTTCTCTCTTGTGTTCTTGACACGACACGTGAATTGTTTGTTATTTATTTGCTATTTCATATTTATACAAAAAAGAAATATTTCTTTCCCCCGAGCAAATCAAAGACAGAATAACAATCTGAAAAAGGTCAGAATCTATCACTTTTGTTAATTGAATCTGTCTTCAAAGCCACAATTGTAATACTTCAAGGGCAACAAAAGGCATGGACATAATAATCAGAGCTAATGTCTCTGTATGAACTTGACTTGATAGCAAGTATGCTCAATAACAGGTATGCTCAAAACCAAATGAGGCTTGTGCTTCAAATCCTTTCTTAAGAAACCATCAGTCTTCGGAAATTCTGTCATTTTGCTCAAGATAAATGATTCCATGGGATTGTAATCCTCAAAGGCTTGTCCTCTGGGTGTAAAATAATTGTTAATGCTTCAATTATTTACAGCCTGTTAGGCGCCTAACATAAAGATCCTCTAGGAATTTCAAAATATTCTACTGTATTAAAATTGTTTGTACTATTGTCATGTGCATAAAGTGTCTAGTATTCCTGTTTGTACTGGCCTGCTAAAAAGTATCTCTGAAGGAAAAAAGAAGAAAATGCCATCTGGTTGTGTGCTGAAGTATCTGTGAAGTCCTCACAAATGAGTGACTTCTCTAAAACAATATTCCTTTTTCTGCGGTGATACTTGTTTGCGCATTCCATTTGCACAGTATTTCTGAAATATTCTTATATTAATGACTAGGAATAAAACCTCCACTATTCTAATTTTGTTTTGTTTTGAAATGTCACTCCCCAAACTCACAAGGAAGAGGAGAGTACAATTAAAGTTGGAGAAGCAAGTGGGCAAAGTTGGGAGAGTAGAGAAAATAAATGGGTATTTCAAAGTGCTCTTGCTGAGAGGAGACAGGGACCACCACAGGTCAGATATGTCAGATCCTAGTGGTTATTTGGTCAGAAGTGAATTCTGTTCCTTTGAGTGTCTTCTTTGTTTTCTTTCTTTTGAGCTGTAGGGAGCAGTTTACAAATTATGAGAGCGTGCAAAGTGATATTTTGTGTAGTGGAACACACAAGTGGTGACTGAAACTGACTAGGGCATATAACATTCTGAAGACTATAGCTAAGCCCAGTCTGATGCTCTTTTTCACAATGTAGCTAAGAAGAGAACGTGAGTGCATTGTGTAGTTGTGTATGTGCTGTTTTAGCTTTATTTAATAGCTTTGGTATAGTTACATCTCAGGGTTACTAGAATTTTGCTGAATTGTTTGATTAGGTTTCATGCACACACAGAGTTTGTTGTTATTCGTGTATTGTCCAAAATATGTCAAGGAGACATTGATCTAGATGCATCATGTCACACTGAACTACCACTGGATCTCTTTCTCAAGAAATGGATGGTGAAGTTTAATGTGCGGATTGTGTCCAGGTATCTTAAAGTCCAGGGCAATGGATTTATTATATTTCTTCATACTGTAGAATGTACATACTGTACTAATTTACTATAAAGGATTAACTTTAGAAAATATCTCTTTATATATCAGTCAAATGTATTCTGTATTATAATGACTGGCATAGACCAAATATGTGTGATATAGGACTGGGCTTCAGAACCTTTCTAAATACAAGAAGAGATTTCTACAGTTACTCCTATTTGCATTGCTATTGTTAGTCACCATTATGGAAAAAAGTGCTCTGTTGGAGACCCAAACATTAGAGTTGTATGCAGACCTAACTGCTGTATTGGGTCTTTTCATGCCAAAGCCATGAATTGACCACTAATATCATAATGTACTTCCATGTGCCTGGGATATCTTTCTATGTCTACCTACTCTGTCTCTCTTGGTACTTACATAGCTTCCATTGCCACCTCAAAAAGAAATGGAGGACTTGTGGCACCTTAGAGACTAACAAATTTATTTGAGCATAAGCTTTCGTGAGCTACAGCTCACTTCATCAGACCTGTAGCTTACGAAAGCTTACGCTTAAATAAATTTGTTAGTCTCTAAGGTGCCACGAGTATTCCTTTTCTTTTTGTGGATACAGACTAGCACGGCTGCTACTCTGAAACCTGTCATCTGACAGATATTATTGAATTTATTTTCACACCTCCATTGTGGGGAAATATTATCATCTGTTTTACAGATGAGAAAACTGATGCAGTGGGAGATTAAGGTCACTTTGGAAGTCACTTGTAGGCACAGGAATTTAACCAGATCTCCTGAGTTCTGTGCTTTCAGAAACACAGATAGATTGTACAATCTTACCTGTGTATAAAAATCTATAGATCCTCAAGAACCAAATGGTGCATAAAATTGTTTTTAATTTCATTTATTTGATTATTTATAATTTCACATATTATACTAGGAAAAGCCAAAAACTTTTGATAATCTTGGATCAATTTAAAGAATAAGGGAAGTACCACAAGTGAGACAGATACTAGTTATTTGTGGAGCTGCTTGGGTGGCATGAAGCTTCTGAAGGAGCAGAGTCCCTTGAATGCAAGGTTGGGTGCATAATTACATGTGATAAAGCTGTAAGTATAAAATAAAGACAGAGCCTGGGATAATGCAGACTAAGCTTGATAAATTTATGGAAGAGATGATATAGAATATCAGGGTTGGAAGGAATCTCAGGAGGCCATCTAATCCAACCCCTGCTCAAAGCAGGACCAATCCCCAATTTTTGCCCCAGGCCCCTAAATGACCCCCCTTCAAGGACTGAACTCACAACTTTGGGTTTAGCAGGCCAATGCTCAAACCACTGAGCTATCACTCCCCCCATAGTTCAACTCTTTCAGAGAACAAGGATATGCTATGCCCATATTAAAAAATATTTTTCTGACAATTTTGTTGAGACTGGGTAGTGCCTAAATGATTTGAAGCAAGCACTGGAATTTGATATCATGGGATAGCCTAATTTTAGCAATTAATTGATCTTCAACTATTAGCGGTAGATATGCCCAATGGCCTGTGATGGGATGTTAGATGTGGGGGGGGGGTATCTGAGTTACTACAGAGAATTCTTTCCTGGGTGTCTAGCTGGTGAATCTTGCCCACATGCTCAGGGTTTAGGTGATCGCCATATTTGGGGTCAGGAAGGAATTTTCCTCCAGGGCAGACTGACAGAGGCCCTGTGGGTTTTTTGCCTTCCTCTGCAGCGTGGGGCATGGGTCACTTGCTGGAGGATTCTCTGCACCTCAAAGTCTTTAAACCATGATTTGAGAACTTCAATAGCTCAGACGTAGGTTTGTTACAGGAGTGGGTGGGTGAGTGAGATTCTGTGGCCTGTGTCGTGCAGGAGGTCAGACTAGACGATCATAATAGTCCCGTCTGACCTTAAAGTCTATGATTCTATTATTCTACCCCACTCAGAGATACTTTATAGAGTTTGTGTGAAATTCTGTTCCCAACCTCTTGGAGATTAACATAGGTTCAGATTGAGAGGTTAGGGGAGCCAGTAGATATGGCTAATTCTGAACTTGCATTTTGTTTTAAGGGATAAAAGTTTTAATTAAAGGAGAGGGGGCAAACGGCTCTGAGATATCTTGGCTAATTTATTCCATGTCATTCTGCACCCATATTTCTGTTTGAAAGAATAAACCCATTCTGTGTTGAAGTGTTTTATTTAAAAGAATAAGCAAGCAAATATTAAGGTTAAATGAAAATAACACTAAATCTACTACAAATTCACTAACCTAATTAAGATGAAAACAAATTAAGGTCAGAAGTGAAATTTAAATAAATAGATCAAGGGGTTAACAATGATGTTGTCTTGGATCATCAATTTATCAAAACATCAAATTAATATAGCAGGGAATTAAATTACAAGGTTGACCCAAGAAAGAATTGCCTTTCATTAGTTCTGTATCAAGAGACTGAAGAATCCAGCTGTTTTGCTTTAATCTGAAACTTCCCAGTTAAAAGATCCTCTCTCAACAGTGAAATAAATATAGCTGGTGTAGAACATACCCTGTCTATTTTGTTGACCAAGAAAGATTACACCAGTAGTAAACCTCAGCTTGACCAGTCTTAGGGAAATATAGAGACTATTTTTTTCCTTAAGCAAAACCTCAGTGCTACTACACGTTTCCTCTTTTAAATCTCATGGTTAGGGTAGCTTCTCTTCTACTCCTCTTATCCTCCTGCCCCTGCAGGCCATGCAAGTAACAAGTGATTTCAGAATAGACGCAGTGCTTATAGCTTCACAATAGCAACTCAGAATAACATTTCTTTAGTCAAGAAAACACTTTACTGACTAGGTGTCAGATTTAGGATTTGGGGTTTAGGGAATCACTACTGGTGCCATTTCCCAAAAAGACACACAAATGCACCCAGTCCACATAGTCACACCTTAATAGAAGGAGGAGGCATTCTTTCCTTAAGATAAAGAGATTGAACTTTTTATTTGTGGTCTTGTGATCTTTGACTCACATGGCTGCAGTTATTGGAATCAGGCTAAGGAGTAACTTGGTCAGAGCATTTGATGCCAGTGACAGTCTCTCAGACGATAACAGATCAGTCAGGCTAGTATAGACAAAAATCAGTCATCTCTTCTTATTCCTCTGGGTGGTCTTTCCTAGGGAACTAAGAGAATTACATTTCTGAGATGTTTGTGGACCAAGAGAGCAAACCGCTCTTCCACATGATCTTTACCATTATAAGAAATGACTCCCACTTACTCCACCTTAACACCATCTTCATAGCTTTGGAGCCTATTAGGTGGTCCATATGCTCTGAATACAGTCAAAGTAGTCCAATCCTGTCACAGTGGCAGGCTTCAAGCTTGAAGTCACTAGGGAAAGTCTTGCTCAGGATGGCTGAAAAGATGCACTGCTGCAATCACAAAGTGTCTGTTCTCTCAAAACACAAAAACAGGATTTAATTAGGGTCCCCTCGGGTTCTATCTACACTTCAGGCTGGGAGGTGTGATTCCCATCTTGAGGAGACGTACTCAGGCTAACTCTGATTGAGCTAACACACTAAAATCAGAGTGGAGCTGTAGCAGTATGAGTCAAAGATCACAAGACCACAAAGAAAAAGTTCAAACTCTTTATCTTAAGGAAAGATTGCCTCCTCCTTCTATTCAGGTGTGACTACATGGACTGGGTGCATTTGTGTGTAGACTTTGTGGAGCAGTTCTTCCTTTCACCACGCTTCATCACCATGCACTTTTGTTAATATGTTATCCGCATGAAAGCACAAGGAAACGTAGCCTGGGCAATGATAGAGCTGTACTACAACTTCTCATGGGGTGCACCCTTTACTGCCAGCCTGGCACCTCCTCCTGGTACTCGGGGGATTAGCTCGAGGCCAATGCCCTATCTGTCCACAGTTTGCACACTGTCACCTTGGTCTCTGCTGTCCACCTGGGGCCTCATTCACTGGCTCAGGAACCACAGCTTCCTCTTAGTGGCTGAGCCCTCTGGCCATGTCCCTGTCCATGTCTCCCCCCCCCCCATCAGGGGGAAGTTTAGCTCCTCAATAGTCCCAAGTCCTCCTTTTCTTTTTGCGGATACAGACTAACACGGCTGCTACACGGAATCCTGTCAATAGTCCTAGGCAGTCTTCCCACTCACTGTGTGAGTGCCACTTGTCCAGTGGCTGGTAGGGGAACCTGGACCTACCCTCTTCTCTGTGTTCCAATCCAGGAACCCTCAGCTCAGGAGTCTGGGCCCTCTCTCTCTCTCTCTCTCTCTCTCTGGCCTCACTGCTCTATCCCTGGGCTGCTTCCTATTACTGGCTCTACCTTTCTTCCAACTACTTTGACCAGTTCTCCAAAGTCTCTTCCCAGGGAGTGACTACAGTCTGCAATCTCCACTCACTCCTCCTTTTCTCTGGGATTGTCTGCTTTTTCCCAGCTGCCCCTTCTCCTTTCAGCTCCTGGGCTCTCCACCTATTCCTGCCAAGCTGAGCCTCCTTGATCAGCTGCCTAATGGGCTAATTGGCCCATCTGGCCTGCATTAAACCCTGCAGGGTGAGTGTGGGGTAATCATCCCATCATAAGCTGTAGGTGGACCCATTTTTAAAAAAAATTATAATAGAAACTGCCCCACTGCCAGCTGTCACAGTCCATTTGGGCAATGTCAGTCTGGCACCATCAGACCAGGTGCTCTGCATATTGCAGTATCTGTTGCATGGGAAGCAGATACTGTTTTACAGATTGAGACATTGCACAATATGTCTCACAGCTGCAGAGGTGCTTTGGTGCTGACAGGTTGACATCATCCAAAGTGACTGTGACAACCCACACAGTGGCAGCACTGAGGCTGTGTGATGTTCAGTAACCTTTTCAAGAAAATCACA
This sequence comes from Caretta caretta, assembly GCF_965140235.1. Taxonomy (NCBI): domain Eukaryota; kingdom Metazoa; phylum Chordata; order Testudines; family Cheloniidae; genus Caretta; species Caretta caretta. Next base: position 100,157,441 of record NC_134212.1, read on the forward strand.
AAGAAGTCTTGTCCAGCACTGAAGACATCATCTGATAAGGCATCACACAGTTTGCCTCTCTCCTGTGATTTATCTTCCGTATCCTGTAAACTAAAATGATAATTTAACAAAATAAAAGGTCCATTTTTATGACAGAGGAATAGGGGTAAATGCAATTCTCTTCCTACACTTGCGGGAACAAATTGATTGTTTTTCGAGCATTTGGTTTATATATAATTATCAATAATTAGTGAAACAGTGGGTCTGATATAATCAGAAGCTTTTTGATCTAGAGCTGTGTGAAATTTTCTGTTTGTGGTTCAGACACATTGTTCCTCTTCATCTTTGAGTTTTATTTTAAGTATATGAGTTCAAATGAACCCTGAAACACAGGTTTATAAAGGATGATTTTACTCTGGTGGCCGAATCAGGCCCTTAACACCTGCCATTAGAACACTGGGGATCTTTAAACAGAATGGTGGAAAAAATGAAAATACATTCATAATAATTAGGCTTGGCATTATTCAATTGGTTTTTGTAATTTTGACAGATAATATTGATTGTTTATTTTTAAGCATTTTTTAAATTTGATGTCAATTTAAATGTTCACAGTTGTATGAAATTATGGGTTTTAAGCATTTTTCCCCATTTTTATCAATTTAAATTTTCACAGTTGTGGGAAATTATTGAGAGGCCAGACAATTGTTTAATGACTTTAGACACTGAGATTCAAACAGTTAAAGCTTTATAAACCACTATAGTGCAACTTGTCAACATCACATGTCAAAACATACAAAGTAAATATCATTAAATCAACAAATCATATACGTTTTTACTATTCATTCACTAGTTGAGTGGTTCTCAAACTTTTGTGATGGTGACCCCTTTCACATAGCAAACCTTTGTGTGCAACCCCCTTTTTAAATTAAAAACATTTCTTTACATATTTAACACTATTATAAATGCTGGAGGCCAAGTGGGATTTGGGGTGGAGACTCACAGCTCGCGACCCCCCATGTAATAACCTCGTGACCCCCTGAGGGGTTCCGACCTCCAGTTTGAGAACCCCTGCACTAGTACATTTGTAACAAGCTTAATTCAAAAATCTAACTGGATTTTGACTAATAAGTTCTCAAGCAGCATTTTTCTTACTTTGCCTATCTGTAATTTTCTATTACCGATAGGTCCTGTAGTACAGGCAGGAGCATACTTCCCCTTATGACCCTGTAAGGAGACATATAGTGGGTTACAGATATTACTTAGGGGTAGTCTACTTATTCAAACACATTTCAACATTCCCAGTAATAATAAAAATATTAACTATGTTTATTAACAGTTAAAATATTTCAGAAAGACACTCTCCAAATCCATAATCCCTGTGACAGTTCCTGATTATGAATAATAAGTGGAGACAATTATGTCAACATTATACATAATCCTATTACCTTGCTTTGAGCTTTGAATAGAAGAAATGAAAACATGGTTACAAACACTCAGGACTAAAAGGCAAATAAAATGTATTTTAACCAGATGGGACTACCTTAGAAACAGAATCAAATGTTTTCACAGTCAACCCGAGTACGAGGCTGCCCAACCCTCAGGTCTGTACTCGGGTGCCTAGCCCATGCCACCATCTGTACCACAATGTCCACGCCACTATTTTTAGCATGCTAGCTTGAGCAGAGTTAACACATGTCCATCTACCTGGACTGGGAGACAGTCTCCCAGCTGCAGTGTTGACATACCCTAGGAATTCAGAATATGACTTGAGTGCTACTGAGCTTTGTTCTTAACTGAGGAAGGGCATAAAGTACAACAGAAGAAGTCCTGGTTCATTTCATACCTTTTGTATCTGCAAAGTATTTCTTCCTCAAGCATGGAAATGAAGTAAGTATAAATACAAGCTTGTAACATTGGTCAGAAGAAATATTCACTTTTAGCATGATTCTTCTCTCATATAGTTTTACATCAGTTTAACTCCATTGACATCCATTTAACTGAGAAGAGAATCAGGTACTATTTCTTTGGATATACCTGTTTATAGATTCATAGATATTAAGGTCAGAAGGGACCATTATGATCATCTAGTCCGACCTCCTGCACAACGCAGGCCACAGAATCTCACCCACCCACTCCTGTGATAAACCCCTAACCTATGTCTGAGCTATTGAAGTCCTCAAATCATGGTTTAAAGACTTCAAGGTGCAGAGAATTCTTCAGCAAGTGACCCACGCCCCATGCTACAGAGGAAGGCGAAAAACCCCCAGGGCGTCTTCCAATCTGCCCTGGAGGAAAATTCCTTCCTGACCCCAAATATGGCGATCAGATGAACACTGAGCATATGGGCAAGACTCACCAGCCAGATACTCAGGAAAGAATTCTCTGTAGTAACTCAGATCCCACCCCATCTAACATCCCATCACAGGCCATTGGGCCTATTTACCATGAATATTTGAAGATCAGTTAATTGCCAAAATCATGTTATCCCATCATACCATCTCCTCCATAAACTTATCGAGTTTAATCTTGAAGCCAGATAGGTCTTTTGTCCCCACTGCTTCCCTTGGAAGCCTATTCCAAAACTTCACTCCTCTGATGGTTAGAAACCTTCGTCTAATTTCAAGTCTAAAGTTCCTGATGGCCAGTTTATATCCATTTACCTTCCATTAGGCACCTAAATCCAAGCCTCTTATTTTTTAGAAGCATTGAGCACCTTTCACTTCATTGAAAGTTGCAGGTACTCAGCACCTTTGATAATCAGGCCATGTGTTTAGATGACTAAATATGTATTCTGATTCCCAACTTTAGGCACCCATGTGGACCATGTTTGTCTCAGATCTAGTGGATGGTCCAAGAAAATATTGTTTTTCAGCAAACAAAACAGATCTTTTATTGTTTTATCATTTTGTTACTCCATCATCGTGGCACATTTGCTGTCTTAAATCAACAAAAAGAGTCATGTAAAAACCAGCAACATGTTACAGAGTAATATAGTCATCTGAAATTAAATTAAAACAAATTGAAATTGCTGCTGAGTACAGAAGTTGAGAAGAAAGTTGTATGGGCCAGGGGAGCACTTAAATCTCATCACTGAAGTCCACTTCAATTTGTGTCTGTACAATATAAAACAGCTATGATTGTCAGGGTAGCCTTTACTGGAGCCAGTAGTGATTCTAAAAATGAAATCTCTCATTTCAATAGTCTCTTGAATTTATAGCATTTTCTCTCCAATGAATAGCAGAACAACATTAAGCACAATATGACTTTCATTGCAGTCAACATATAAACAATACAACTACTCTGACACCTTTTATTACAAATACCTGCAGGTCAAATGTAATTTTCCAAACCAATCTGGTCTTCAGCTATAAAAAGATGATGACACACAGTGGTGTTTCAATGATGACAGCTTTTATTTGAAAATAAAATAGCTAATCTTGGATTTTACAATGGGTCTGAAAGGGTTCATTTATGTGCTTCAGTGTGCAAATTAGCATATACATGTTATTTGAATGCTTAGGGAAAAAAAGACTTTGTACTTTGCACCCCAAACATTTTGAGGGTTATAACATTTTAAAGAAACATTTTAAGTTTTCAAAAATATCTCTTTTAAATTAAAAAAATATATTCTAATCTTAATTACTTTAAAATAGCACTCTGTTAAAAAATCCCTCTCTCTCTTTATTTCTATATGTAGAAGACTGTACTCAAAGAGGATTTGTGTCAACTGATGGTGTCTTCAGAGTGCAGCTGAGCATAGATGTGCCTAAACAGCCAGCACATTCTGACAAGGATCATTTCAAGAATGCCCTGTTCCTATACATGCTAGCTTACCACAACAAAGTATTTGCAGGAAGGCAACAGACTGGCATACCCACCACTACTACTAGTACTGAGGTAAGTATACGTCTTCCATGGAAAAATCTTCAAATTAGTCAGGCTCTGAGACCAGTAAATCCCAGCCTCCGGGGGGCTTTGTGTGTATACTGGTGAATTATTTCAAAACAAATATTAATTTTCAGCACCTCAAACCCCCTGTCCTTGCTCTCATTTTGATCATCTAAAATAGCAGCACATACCTATGTTACACCTCTTGCGGCCAACAACTCCCATCTTCCCCAATTTGTTAGCTTGTGAAAAGTCTTCCCAGCCTCCTATCCCCCATCTGGAATATTTGGAGGTTGTCAGTTAACCTCTCTCATCTAGAGGGTTAGATGACATGTAGGCCAGGCCCTTCCAGTAGCTATAGAGAGCATCTTACTCCTCGCAAATCAATTTATGTATACCCTTGCCTCCAATTCTGCCCCATTTTAGGGGAAGGTGGCAATGGTCAGCTGTCAGAGGGCCCTTAGATGTTAAAAAAAGAAATAGAAAAACTCAAAAACAAAAACAACAACCAAACAGTCTTTATTAAGTAGCAGTAACTATCAGCTAAGAAAGAAATAAAGAAACATAAGTTTTGGAGGATGAAACAAATACCCTTCAGCATTGAAAACTAGCATAATCATGAGTATAATGTTCTGTCATTGTTGGGGGATTTATTGTATTTCCTAATGATGAGCTGTGTTGTGGAGTTTGAGCTGCATGATTTTTGTATTGATATATTCGGTGTTGTTGTAGCCTTGTCGGTCCCAGGATATTAGAGATGCAAATGTGGGAGGTATTATCTTTTATTGGACCAACTTCTGTGGGTAAAAGAGAACTTTCAAGCTTGCACAGAGATGTTCAAGTCCTGATAGTTAGGTAACATTGGGATGAACTCGCTTGAAATACCAAGACTGACAGACATAGATATAATGGAATGTGGTTTTGTATTTTACAAAGAAGGGTATTTTTCAGACTTCTCTTCCATTGGAATATTGCCTAGAGGTCTTCATCTTTCCAAAATCCTTTTGATTTTATTATTGAATAAAAGAAAAATGATCTTTATCAGGTCCAAGATGCAGAGCTGACACCATGCTGATACATCATTAGTGGTTTTTCTTTTGTTATCCTGACAGCTCCACAAGAGCTGTTTCCACACCAGGTTTTTGCTAGGTTTTGCTATGTATTAAGAAGATACATTGCATTGGTATCTCCACATCCAGTATGGCATATACCTGTTCATGGATAATAGGAGTATTATTTGTTTTGTGTACTATAAAGCCTTTAGGTGTCCTATTTGTCAAATAACATGTATTTTAAAAGTTATGAAAACTAGTTTATTGAGCACATACAGTGCTGCAGCTAATTTTGTAATCAAAGCTGAGTGGAGATGCGCATTAATGCTGAAATGAAAAAAATTATGCTTTGTAAAAAGGTATTAAAATTCTTTGTATGGTATCTGAATAGAATTAAAGCACTATAATTATACTACTTAAGTTTCAGTTGAATTAGAATTATAACTTTCAATTTTGTCCAGTAAGGAGCAGAGCACACACAGCAGACGTTTGTTTTCCCATTAAAACTGTAGTGCTAATTAAACTAATTACATATATGAGGCAGACAAATTGCTGGAACCTCACAGTGAAAAGAGCCTCATATCATTTAACAGGGCAATGATTTTTTTATGCATAAAATAATTGGGGAAAAATATCTAAACAGAATGTAATAATCCATTAGCACAAATTACATTTTTGCTTTACTTGAATACATGACTGCTTCTCATGTCAGCTAGATATATTTCAGTTGTGTAAAAGGTTACAGAAATGTTGGAACAGAACTATTAGAATGCTTAAATATCTTTACTGATTCAGTTTCACTTTTCATATGTTGAGATTGCTAATGAATTCTGCCTTATTTGAGAAAAATATGTCCTAATTCTTTCAGAAAATAGAGAACGTATAGAATGCAAATAGAAAATGTTGCTGTAAAGTAAGGTTTCTGTAAAAATACAGTATCACCAAAGGTTTTATGCTTATAATCAAGCAAACTAACAGATATGCTTGGCAGAGGTCTATTAATATTTATGTAGCAAACAGAGAACTTATAGGAATATATATTAATTTGTTATTCATTCATACCCAATGCTACATGCTGTTTACTATGTCTGAATGTCATTATTATTGAATAAAATAATAGAATGAGTCTGGATCACACCATATTAACTATTTAGGAATATATTTCCAGGGGTCCTTCACATATCAGAACAAAAAAATGTGCAAGCACAGTGATTTAATAGCATTGAACGTGTACTGTTGGGTAGATGCACTTACAACAATCCAATTCACTTACGATATTGTAACAGTTACAGTCTGCATGAAAATTAGCTCCTCTGTACAGTAGCTACATTAGTTACACTACACAATACACATTTTTCCCACTGCTTTGTCAGATTCAGGATGCCAACAAGTGCAGCTTTTTGAGCCAATATAATGTATTTTTTCAATAGCTACAATGCATTGGAGCTTCATATGTAATGTAGTTACACCTTTGTTTATGTATAGAAGAGTTGTATTTTACATTGAAAATGTTACATTCATAAATGTATATTGTTAAATTTGTTTTACTAGAAGGAAATTTACATTTTACTACTAAGAATAAGCTGCTTCTTACTTACAACAACTGCAAAAGAACACTAAAGTTAAAGATAAGCATGTAATAGTTTGGAAAATCTTAAGTAAAGTTACCCATCAATTCTCATACATTTATATTTAATTTATGCCTAAAAAATATCAGGGTCACACAGGGCTAGGCACTGTACACATATTAAGGGGCAGTGCCTGCGCCAAAGAGTTTATAGCCTAAATAGACAAGACCAATTTAGGGTGGGAGAAGAGTAGTATTTTTATCCCCATTCTACAAATGGGAACCCATGGCACAGGATGTAAGTGACTTAACCAAGTTCATATGGGAAGTCTGTGAGAAAGCTGAGAACTGGATGCAGGATTTCTGAAGTTTGGCGTTGCGGTCACTTGGCACAGGTGTAAATGATAAAAACAAGATACAAGGCAACTTAGAACCAGACCCAAAGATATTAAGGCTCACATTATTCCCCGACATTCGGGAAACTTTAAACTGCATTTCTGGTACAACACCAACTGTGAAGCCAAATCGGCTGGATGCTGCAGAACCATCCCAGTGTGGCATCCTTCCGTAGAATGCGGCTAGTATAGCTGGCATAGGTCAGCTGTGCCCAAACAGCCCCTGGCTACCATTGAGAACATTAACCCTGGTACAATTTAGAGCATCCAGCATAACACTGAGTATAAAGGTTCCATACATTCTGTATGCCTTCCCCATCTTCATTAGCTTTACCACAAGATTCAGAGTAGCAGCCGTGTTAGTCTGTATTCGCCAAAAGAAAAGGAGTACTTGTGGCACCTTAGAGACTAACAAATTTATCTGAGCATAAGCTTTCGTGAGCTACAGCTCACTTTATTGGATGCATTCTGTGGAAAATACAGTGGGGAGATTTATATAAACAGAGAATATGAAACAATGGCTGTTACCATACACACTGTAACGATAGTGATCAGGTAAGGTGAGCTATTATCAGCAGGAGAGTGGGCAGGGGGAAGGGAACCTTTTGTAGTGATAATCAAGGTGGGCCATTTCCAGCAGCTGACAAGTACGTCTGAGGAACAGCATCCAATGAAGTGAGCTGTAGCTCACGAAAGCTTATGCTCAAATAAATTTGTTAGTCTATAAGGTGCCACAATTCCTCCTTTTCTTTTTACCACAAGAGACTCCTGCATATCAAGATGTGACATTAAGTCAACTGACATAACCCTTATGGGCAGAAATACTACACACATTGAAGAGCATCCTTCATATGTGAATGAGGGTCAGCATGAATGATCTCTTTGATCCTGAAACCAATTGTCCTACAAAAGCAAAACTACAATGTTGCTTCTTCTAATACAGTGAAAAAATACCCCCTTTACTGAGCCCCACCAGAGGGTTCTGGAAAGCAACTTGGGTGGCTAAACGGGGGTGGGAGAAATGGACCAGAACAGTCTTCTGTGCTTAGCCTGCTACAGCCAACCCATCTGTCAGTAAGTTCACCTGATCATCTCTCTACCTCTATCAAGAAGCAAACAAGCAATCAGGCGGTAGATTGTGATATGAAAGTACTGACTGCAACTCTTTCCCCAGCATAACCTTCTGAAAATGGGATACTGACAGAGACACTAACAGCATTGTCTCCATCACGGTGGGAAACAGAGAAGCATTTTGAAAGGAAACTTGGATTTTTAACTTTAAAATCCTTTGTGGTGTAAAAAATCACAAAAACTTAGACCACAGAATTCAGCTTTGGTATTATGAAGTATAATAGCAGTACATCAATGTCATGCTTTATATTATGAACAAGAAAATGTATTGTGTTAAACTAGTGTGACCACATGTCCCGGTTTGGCCAGGACAGTCCCCCTTTTTCAGCTCTGTTCTGTTTTTCACTGGCACTGAGCATTTGTCCCAGATTTGTGCAGGCAGCCCTGTCTTCAGCACTGTCCCCCAGGGCAGCAGCCCTCTCTCTCTGGCGGAGAGCAGAGGCTGCTGCAGCGGCTCAGCTCTGAAGGCAGGCACCACATCCAAGAAGTCCGACTTTCAAATCTGTCCCCCTCGGCAGCAGCCCCACTTGCCGGCTGCAAGGCAGAGCAGAGAAGTAAGGGTGACATGGTCTTGCCACCGTTATTGCTGCGCTGCCTCACAGTCTGAGCCTTCCTTACTGTGCGGCTCAATACAGAATGCTTTGAGCAACTTGACCAGGAGGCTGTCTAGAAGCGCTAAATTAATTTTCCTGGAAGCTCAGTGCAAGATCAGCAATGAGAAGGTAGGAACCCCGTTTTTTGATGGGCACAAACCATGGCTAAATGGCTGGTCAGCATCAGCAGGGTTGAAGGATGGGGACTAGTGGCAGAGCTCTAACTTGTAAACACTGACTTCTGTTGGTTAGCTGAGTTGCAGCTGCAGGCTGAAAGCAGCATGATGGTCTCTTCGCAGAGCCAATGTTGGCCTAGCTTGGGAGCCTGAGTGATGAGACAGTTTGAAATAGGAAGGGTTTTTAATTACACATTTTATGGTAGCTAAGCATCCCACTGAGCCAAACCGGCTGCTTGCCGTAGAGGCAAGAGTGCAGTGTTCAGATGCAGGGCGGAGCCAGTGTTCAGAGAATGCCTTGTGAAGGAACACTTGCAAATAAATTCTACCCTGGTGTTTCAGTAGCAGATTTACCAAGCCATAGAGATCTCTGGTGTAAACCCTTCAACTTGGAGATTAACTTGGCCCTTAAAAGGAATTGGTTCAACAAAACAGAAGCAGGTTGTCAAGGGCTGGTTGTGTTAAAAGTAAGGGTGGCAATACCACCATGCAACTCTTACTTCTATATTGCTTCCAGAGGGGTTGTGTCTTCAGAGCTAGGCAATCCAGCGAGCAGCTGATGCTCTCCATTGCCCAGCTGTGAAGGCAATGCTGCCACCAACCACATGGTGTTGCCAGGTGATGCTTTTGTTCCTTTCCTGAGTGTGGAGGGGGATGGGGGTTGTGCATACCTGTGTCCTTAGAAAAATCAGTAGTTTGTGTGTGGTCATTTTTTGCTATAAAAATTCTAGGAAACGTCTGTGTAAAAACAGTTAAAGTTTTTTTAAAAAGATACTTCAACATTGGACAACAGCAAAGTTGTATGCGACACATGTGGAGCACGTTTCTCAATAGCCCATAATAATTGAAATGACATTACCCAGCACCTTCAAAGCAAGAAACACAGAGATGCAGATAAAAGTAAATGTTCCAGGATTTTTTCTGAGGCAAGGCACAGAAGCTGAAAAAGTTTTTGCCAGCGAGGGAGTGTTTGCTTACCACTTGGTACAGCATGGACAGCATTTCCGGTTTAGTGACTGTTCATCACAATTAATTAGGAAACTGTACCAACCTAAGTTTTCATCTGCTCTCACAAAATCTGAGGCAAATGTCTGCAAGGTTTTAGCTGCTTTATCCATTGAAGAAGGGATAGGATACAGAAGGACCTAGACAAATTGGAGGATTGGGCCAAAAGAAATCTGATGAGGTTCAATAAGGGTAAGTGCAGGGTCCTGCACTTAGGACGGAAGAATCCAATGCACCGCTACAGACTAGGGGCCGAATGGCTAGGCAGCAGTTCTGCAGAAAAGGACCTAGGGGTGACAGTGGATGAGAAGCTGGATATGAGTCAGCAGTGCGCCCTTGTTGCCAAGAAGGCCAATGGCGTTTTGGGATGTATAAGTAGGGGCATAGCGAGCAGATCGAGGGACGTGATCGTTCCCCTCTATTCGACATTGGTGAGGCCTCATCTGGAGTACTGTGTCCAGTTTGGGGCCCCACACTACAAGAAGGATGTGGATAAATTGGAGAGAGTCCAGCGAAGGGCAACAAAAATGATTAGGGGTCTAGGACACATGACTTATGAGGAGAGGCTGAGGGAGCTGGGATTGTTTAGTCTGCAGAAGAGGAGAATGAGGGGGGATTTGATAGCTGCTTTCAACTACCTGAAAGGGGGTTCCAAAGAGGATGGCTCTAGACTGTTCTCAATGGTAGCAGATGACAGAACGAGGAGTAATGGTCTCAAGTTGCAGTGGGGGAGGTTTAGATTGGATATTAGGAAAAACTTTTTCACTATGAGGGTGGTGAAACACTGGAATGCGTTACCTAGGGAGGTGGTAGAATCTCCTTCCTTAGAGGTTTTTAAGGTCAGGCTTGACAAAGCCCTGGCTGGGATGATTTAACTGGGAATTGGTCCTGCTTCGAGCCGGGGGTTGGACTAGATGACCTTCTGGGGTCCCTTCCAACCCTGATATTCTATGATTCTATGATTCTATGAAGTGTAGCTTGAGTTGGACAAGTGTTCCTTTGATCATGCTTAGTGCGGATGCGTCAAACAAAAAGGAGTAAAAACTATTTCCTATTCTTATATGGTATTTTCTCCCACTGAGTGGAGTTTGCACAAAAAATATTGCCTTTTCATCTCTACTCGGAGAAACATCAGATTTGCAGTGTGCATTCATCCAGCAAGTGACTGAGTGATAAGTGACAAGTGACTTAGTGATAAGATAGTTGGAATTTGTGCAGGCAACACCAACACTAACTTTGGGGGTGCCAGATGTGGGGAAAATAATTTGTGGGAAAAGCTCCAGGCCAACTTAGGAAAAAAGATTTTCAGCATTGGGTGTGGTGCAGATATTGTGCATAACTGCCTCCAAACTGCAGTTGCCTGTCTTTCTTTAGATGTGGAGAGCTTTGCTGTAAAGATTTACAAACACTTTCATATCTACACTGTGCATGTTGAAGAGCTGAAGGACTTATACCAATTTGTTGAAATCGAGTATATCAAATTACTAGAGCATGGCAGCATGTGATTCCTCTCACTGGGCCCAGCAATACATAGGATTTTGTTGATTTTTGATGGGCTTCAAGTGTATTTTCTTTCTCAAAATAAATGCCCGACATTGCTAAAGAAGCTCTTTGATGATCCTGCCACTCAACTGTGGCTTCTATTTGCCAGTAAACAAACTGCCATGTTTGAGATGATAGAGAAAAATGTTTTATCAGTGACAGAAGTTGCACTGCAAATACGTTCCCTGCACATTAACTTATCGGAGAAGCTTGGAGAAAGATTTGTCACAACAGAAGTGAAGAACCTATTGCACACTCTTGCAGAATGTGGGCAAATGAAAGAAAAGGAGTTTTATGATGTTGTTGACAATTTTTACACAACATGTCTGTCATACTTAGAGCACTTGAGACCTGCCTTTGAATGCACCAAAAAGTTTGCATGGGCTCTGCTGAGGAATATGCCACGCTGGGTGCAAATGCAAGACAGCCAACCTGCATGCCACACCAGAATTTCCACATTTGATGCATTGTCTAGTGCAAAATCAATTGTCTCCAGTTGTCTTTCAGACTGGAACCATCACTGAATGCCCGTCACTGAAAGGTGGCAGAAGATTTTTCGAGAGATAGATGGTAATGCAGTAAAAATACACAGATCTAGCCGAGGCTGTGGAATTCGTGCTGTATCTACCTGGTACTAACAGCACCGGTTGAACATGTCCTTTTAATTATGAATGATGTGTGGTCTCCTGAAAAATCATGTCTGAATGTCTCCACCATGAAGGCTGTCTCGTGTGTGTGAGTTAACTTTTCTCTAGACCCAGGGGTTCCCAAACTTGGTTCACGGCTTGTTCAGGGTAAGCCCCTGGTGGGCTGCGAGACACTTTGTTTACCTGAGCGTCCGGAGGTATAGCCACTCGCAGCTTCCAGTGGCCGCAGTTCACCGTTCCCAGCCAATGGGAGCTGTGGGAAGCAGCACGGGCCAGGCCACTGCTTACCGCAACTCCTATTGGTCAGGAACGGTGAACCACAGCCACTGGGAGCTGCGAGCAGCTGTACCTATGGACGCTCAGGTAAACAAGGTGTCTCGCGGCCCGCCAGGGGCTTACCCTGAACAAGCCGCAAACCCCTGCAAAGTTTGGGAACCCCGGCTCTACACTGTACTGCATTCTACAACAAGTTGTTGAAAGACAAGCAAACCCTCATAAAAATAGCATCATCAGAGAAATACAATGGGTATCAAGCAGCTTCACACCCTAAAGAATGGCAAGACAAGGAACAATTCCAGTAAAATATATGAAACCATGAAATATATGAACATATATATAAAATATATATGAAACTGCCTTATCTTTTTTGCATACCATAAGTAAACTCCCCTGAGCACTGACCATCTCTTACCCAGTGTCCCGTTTTCAGTTTAGGGAAATATGGTTACCCTATGTGAAACACTAACCATGTCCTCAGAAACCAAACAACTATTTTTTCAGAGATGTAAATTATGAGAGGTTTAGCAGTGGCACTGTGTTCCAATGGTCTAATAAAATGCCTAGCGGATACTATTGATATGCTCATATTTTATCTGATTAGATATGCAGTGTTACATAATTTATTTAACTAGGCACTGGCAATTAGATAACAAGGTGATATGTGCCTAATTATTATGTATCACATGCAGCGAGACAAAGCTGAGAAGGCTCCCTCATGATGGACTCCCCAGTCTGTATGCGGAAGGGCTGAGCAGGCTTCTTGGGGTTGCTACTCTGAACCCCATTCATGTGGGCCAGAAATGGGCAGAGAAGGAGGACAGGCCGAGGGTCCCCCCAAATGCAACACTCTCAACAAACAACCACAAATTGCTCTGAGCCAGCACGGTAGGAGAAGTAATTTGCTCCTGGCACAGACAAGGGGTAGATATTGGGGCAGAAGCTTGATTCTGCTCACTCCCTCGTCAGTTTTTGCTCTGCGTAGAGCTTGCATTCGCCCTGCACCTAGTGGGACTATCCGAACAGATCACAAAAGGAGACTGAGGAGCTGTCCTACTCCCCCCATGCCCTATAATAGCTGTATTAGGCTGGGTCAGAATCTGGGCCTCTAAGTAACACTATTTAAATGTGGATGTGCATTCGTTATAGTTTGGTGCCTCACTCTGTCCTTAAACTTAGTTGGTCTGACTGTAATTTTAGATAATTATGAAGTAGGCTGATGAAGCACACACTCAGATGATGACTCTCTTCCTCGTCTTCCTGTGCAAAATATATTGTGCCCTTTTCTAACTCTAAAAAACAACAACAACAACAAAAACCCTGAATTAAAAACACTTCTATAAAACAAATTTGTTCTTGGTCTGAGAACTTACACAATATGCTTCACCCAGAGCAGACTTATCAGCGAAGTTATAAACAACTGAAAAAACCTAGGGACTGTAATGAAAATGCAGAAAGACTCCTTAAATAACTATGTCATAGTTGGGTCCCACCATAATGTTCCCTATGGTACGGGTTGTATTTTTCCTGTTTTTCACAGTTACATATTAGGTTAAGCACAGCAAAGATGACAGACAAAAAGACAAATAAACAAAAATTCCCTTGTTAACAGTTTTTCTTTTTTTTCCTTTCAGAGAAAGCAAGTCTGCTGGAAACAGAATTACATCTTGAGTATATATGACTGTAAGAGTTTAAAGATATTTTGTAGTTATAACTGTAAAGAAAATTGCCCTGCTATCTTTCCATTTCTCCTTGACATATCTTCAAAAGAACATCAATATTTGTTAAGATGTTGGTATACTTGACTGCTGTGGTGTGGCTATTTCTCTTCCCTTGCTGTTAATTATTTTCTTCTGTTCTGAGCAATTTGTTTTTCCCAACTGATAAATATCATCAATTTAAAGAATGCTACAATAATGTAACTTCACAAAGATATTTAGCATGTAGAAGATTTGTTCTCCTTCATCATTATAATAGAACTACAATTTGATTTCTATTATTATTTGCTCCTACCATCAATTCATTTCTTTCAACAGGAAACTGGCAGGTGCAGAAAAGAGAATAGTCAATATTTGATATTACATCTTTTTAATTTTTTTCTAGCTTAAAATTACCTTCTTCAACCCATTGTGAAAAATTTAGAGATGGAATTAATGGGAACACCATTTCCCACCCCACATCCCAACCTCTGGATCCAGATTAGGATACAAATTTGGGCACTCTGATTAACTGCTAGAAAAAGAAGCATGTGGCATCTAATTTTCAGGAGGTAGTCTCTTGTTTGGAATGTGCATCTTTGTGCAGATTCATGCACACAACACACACACCCCTGTATGTGCTAGGTTCATATAGCCTGCCCATCATCATGATCATCTTGGGATGTGCCCAGACAACATTTTGTTTCAGAAAGTGAAGGAAATAACCAGGAGGGCAGCTATTTTACACTTGATTCTAACTAATAGGAAGGAATTCTGATGGCGGAAGACAATTTGGTGAAAGTGACAATGAAATGGTAGATTTCATTATTCTAAGGAAAGGAAGGAGTAAGAGCCACAGAATATGGACAATACACTTTAAAAAAAATACTTTAACAAATTCAGAGTACTGGTAGGTATGATCGCATGGGAAAAAAACATCAGAAAAAGAGTTCAGGAGAGCTGACAGTTTCTCAAAGAGAAAATATTAAACTTATAGGATCAAACTATCCATATGCAAAGGAAAGGTAGGAAGAATAAGAGGTCAATATGGATGCATTGGGAGCTCTTTAATGACCTGAAATCAAAAAAGTACATGAAGTAGAAACATGGATAAATTGCTAAGGCTGAATACAAGAGAATAGCACAAGCATGTAGGGATAAAATCAGACAGTCAGAAGCACAAAGTGAGTTGTGTCCAGCAGGGAACATAACAGCAGTAAGAACCAGTTCTGTAAGACCATTAGAAGCAAGAGAAAAATGAAGGAAAGTATAGGTCCATTACTTAGTGTGAAAGGAGAGCTAATAATGGACTACACCAAGAAGGCTGATATGTATAACTACTTTGCTTCAGTCTTCATTAAAAAGGTTAATTGTGACCAGGTGCTTAACATAGTAACGTAATAGGAGGAAGGAACACAAGTCAGAATAGGGAAAAGCATGTTAAAGAATATGTAGACAAGTTAGATGTATTCAAGTTAGATGTATTTAAGCAGGGCCTGACAAAATTCACTTGAGGGTGCTTAGGGCACTAACTGAAGCAATCTCATAACCACTGGCAATTATCTGCAAGAAATCATAGAAAATAGTTGAGGTCCCAAAGGACTGAAGAAGTGCAAATGTAGTACCTAACTTTAAAAAAAGGGGAAGAAAGAGGACATGGGGAATTACAGACCAGTCAGCCTAACCGCAATACCTGGAAAGATACTGGAACAAATTATTTATCAATCAGTTTATAAGCACCTAGAGGATAATATGATAAGCAATCTTTGACAATTATTGGCATACTGGATAAGGAATGAAGCAGTAGATGTGATATATCTTGATTTTAGTAAGGTTTTTGTGTAGGGCTGTCAATTAATTGTAGTTTAACTCATGCGATTAACTAAAAAAATTAATTATGATTTAAAAAGTTAATCGTGATTAATCGCAGTTTTAATCGCACTGTTAAACCAATTGAAATTTATTAAATATTTTGGATGTTTTTCTACATTTTCAAATATATTGATTTCAATTATAACACAGAGTACAAAGTGTACAGTACTCACTTTATATTATTTTATTACAAATATTTGCACTGTGAAAATGATAAACAAAAGATATTGTATTTTTCAATTTACCACATACAGGTACTATAGTGCAATCTCTTTATCATGAAAGTGCAACTTAGAAATATAGACTTTTTTTTTGTTACATAACTTCACTCAAAAACAAAACAATGTAAAACTTTAGCACCTACAAGTCCTCTCAGT
Organism: Caretta caretta; assembly: GCF_965140235.1. NCBI lineage: Eukaryota > Metazoa > Chordata > Testudines > Cheloniidae > Caretta > Caretta caretta. Next base: position 100,173,638 of record NC_134212.1, read on the forward strand.
CCTACTTCTTGTTCAGCCAATCGTTTAAAGAAACATGTTTGTTTACATTTACGGGAAATAATGCTGGCCGCTTCTTATTTACAGTGTCACCTGAAAGTGAGAACAGATGTTCGCATGGCACTTTGTAGCCAGCATTGCAAGGTATTTATGTGCCAGATATGCTAAACGTAAATGTCCCTTCATGCTTTGTTCAACATGTTTCCATGCTGATGATGCTCATTAAAAAAATAATGTGTTAATTAAATTTGTGACTGAACTCCTTGGGGGAGAATTGTATGTCTCCTGCTCTGTGTTTTACCCGCATTCTGCCATATATTTAGCAGTGCCGGATGATGACCCAGCATGTTGTTCGTTTTAAGAACGCTTTCACTACAGATTTGACAAAATGCAAAGAAGGTACCAATGTGAGATTTCTAAAGATAGCTACAGTACTCGACCCAAGATCTAAAAATCTGAAGTTCCTTCCAAAATTTGATCGGGATGGGGTGTGGAGCATGCTTTCAGAAGTCTTAAAAGAGCAACACTCAAATGCGGACACTACAGAACCCGAATCACCAAAAAAGAAAATCAACCTTCTGCTGGTGGCATCTGACTCACATGATGAAAATGAACATGCATTGGTCTGCACTCCTTTTGATGGTTATCAAGCAAAACCCATCATCAAAACCCATGGATGCATGTCATTTGGAATGGTGGTTGAAGCATGAAGAGACATATGAATCTTCAGCGCATCTGGCACGTAAATATCTTGCAAAGCCGGCTATAACAGTGCCATACAAATGCCTGTTCTCACTTTCAGGTGACATTGTAAATAAGAAGCGGGCAGCATAATCTCCTGCAAATGTAAACAAACTTGTTTGTCTGAGCAATTGGCTGAACAAGAAGTAGTACACTACAGTACTTGTATAAAGTAAATTGAAAAATACTAAGTCTTTTATTTTTACAGTGCAAATATTTATAATAAAAAATAAATATAAAGTGAACACTGTACATTTTGTATTCTGTGTTGTAACTGAAGTCAATATATTTGAAAATGTGGAAAACATCCAACATATTTATATAAATAGTATTCTATTATTGTTTAACAGCGCAATTAATCGTGATTAATTTTTTTTAATCACTTGATAGCCCTACTTTTGACACTGTCCCTCAAGACAGTCTTGTAAGCAAACTAGAGAAAGGTGGACTAGATGAAATTACTATAAACCAGATGCGTAACTGGTTGAAAGGTTGTACTCAAAGAGTAATTATCAATGATTTTCTGTCAAACTGGGAGGATGTATCCCATGGAAGTCAACCGTGGGCTGTCTTGGATCCAGTACTATACAATATTTTCATTAATAACTTAAATGATGGCATGGAAAGTATGCTTATAAAATGTATGGATTACATACAGTCTCAGATGGGTTGCAAGCACTTGGGAGGACAGCATTAGAATACAAAAGGACCTTGACAAATGGGAGAATTGATCTGAATTCAACAAGATGAAATTCAAAAAAGACAAATGTAAAGTTCTGTACTTAGGAAGGAAAAATAAAATGCAGAAATGGTGATTAACTTGCTAGGCAGTGATACTGCAGAAAAGGCTCTGGGGGTTATATTGGATCACAGATTAAATATGAGCCAACAATGTGATGCCACTGTAAAAAAGGCTAATACATTATGGGGTGTATTAACAAGAATGTCATATGGACTTGCTGATCTCTTAAAGTCCCTTCCAGACCTACATGCCTATGACTCAGTACATCTAAATGCCCTTCCTGTTTATGCAGGTGATAGAAATGATGTGTTTTATTAAGTGATGGCATGTATCACCTGTGCATGTATGGTGACGTTCACCATTATACACAGAGCTGGCACAAGCCTGTTGCCTGGTCTAAGAAATACTTAAGTAGTTAAGACAACTTGTGCTGGCTTTCTGCCCAGTAGTACAAAACAAACAGGTGTATGTGCATTCAGAGTTGTGTGTGCTCAAGCGAAGGTCAAATTCAGGCCTTACTGAAAAAGCAGGTCTATAATTTCCAGTGTATTTTTCTCAATTCCTCAGGGACTTATCCATGTTGAGAAAATATTTTGTGTGTGCATGTGGCTTGTCTTTAATGCTGTTTGTTGAAAGATATTTTGACTTTGCTTCATGATTTCATCAGCTGTCTTTTGATAACTATAATCCCAGTGCTTGCAAATCATCACTTCTTGTGATTTTTTGCATACTCTGTACTATCTATTTTTAAATGGTTCCTCTGAAATACCTCATTCATTTTTTCCTTCATCTTTGATTTTCTTTGTAAGTGAGGAATTCGTTAAATGGGATTTTCATGGCTCTTGACTGCCTATTGAAAGTAAATGTAGCGTTTTTTGTGTTTTTTTCAATAATGGCTTTTGTTTTCTGGAAATGACTCTCCAATCACAATTTACATAATGTTTAATCCCAAATCTCTTATTTATGCTATCGCTGTGTCTGCTTCACTTTTCTAATTTTAGATTTTTTCTTATGGAATATTGAAAAACTTCAGCGAGGGTACTCTTTTTCTGTAAAGTACCACAAATGCCGGCACTTGCTGGTTTTGTTCATTTATTCTGAACTATCAAAAGTGAGCCAAGGTTGCATTTTTAGAGGTAAAAAGTTTTTCTAAATAGCCTTGATTCATCAGGTAAGTATTTCAGAAGTGCTGTCCTTTAACAAAAATCTTGTTATATGTACTATGTCTAGGAGCAACCAATATGCAGCATGTATTGCACATTAGTACTGCATATTACTGAACAAAGTGTTATACTTTCTACTAAATAAATGCAAGCCCTTACACATGTGAGGAATGATCTGCTATGGTCTTCAATGGATTGACTGCTTGTGTGAACAAGGATTACTCGTGTCTGTAAGGCTTTGCAGGAGCGGGCCTTATATACATTAATTACTCTTGTATCATGTTCAGACTCCTCATCCTTTCATTCTGAGCCCTGAACGTCGTGGCCCAGCTCATCATGAATTGTCCCCTACTCCTGATTTGCGTACTGTATTCTGCCAGTTCATTTTGCCTTATTGCTTCCTTGGACTTGTTCTCCAATAAACCAAACTTCCTTGAGCCTGTGTTCCATACAGCCGCTCTTTCATCAAAACCCTGCTGCTAAGGCTGGATGGAGGTCAATGATAGAAGGCTGACCCCCAAAAAGCAAGGTTTTAAGGAGAGAGAAGTTATATGGCAGACCAGGTCACAAAGGACGCTCCAAGCATACTTAAGGTGCAGAATCACTTGTATAAGACTCCAGGAAGCAATAAAGCAAACAAACTGTAGGGGACACTAAGGGGTAGAGATGAGAGAATGCTTTACAGACAGATCCAAATGAAAGATCATTCATTGCCTGGGTGGCCTTAAAATCAGACAATCTGATCTTCCAGTCCTTATTCATACAAGAAGTCTTTGTTCATAAGCATAGTCCGACTGGAATTAATGCAACTACTTGTTCACACAAGGACTCAAAGGTCAACCAAATTGACTAGGGAGAGTTTATTTATTTAATATAGATTTTCCACTGCCATGTGCCCACTTTATGCTGTACCATTATTCCAAAACAGCCCTAACTGTGGTATGCGGGGGCATAGGATGCTCATCCAGTGGTGCAAAGCTAGTGTAGTATTTCTTACCCCATCATTACCCTAGGCTAGCAGCTGAGAACATGGATATGGGAAAAGATAATGTTTCCAATTTATCTGATTGTCATATTGGTCCCTTAGATATTCCAACTCACATAAGGGAACTGGATGGCACACAACCAACCCAGGAATACATAGTGCAAAGTTGATTAAACTCACATTTGCACCTCCTTTCCTGAGATGCACTCCTTGGGCATAACCGAGGTTCTTAATGCAACTGAAATATTATTACAGAATCAGGTGGTCCCTTTGGCTATCTGAATGATCCAAGCTAAATACTGTCACAGAATGTGAACCCACTGAGTTAAAACTGAAAATAGAAATGGCCAAAGGAGAATTTCAGTCTTGCCATAATTAATTCAGAACAAAAAAATTGCCAAAAGATGCAAACAGTCTACCTGATTTTCACAGTGATGTTTCATTTAATACAAACAGCAGTTCTGAAGATGGGAATTCTGAAATAGAGAACAATATTAACATACCTGATTTTATCTTTTGTTAAAGTAATGTAGACACAAGGGAAAAGTACATTTTTTCTGTTATACAGTATTTGTGGTCTGTACATTTTGTAACACCATATAACTGTGCTGCAGCATTATGTTGTGTACTGTACCCTGACAGGAGCAAGTGCTACAGAAGAAACATATTTCCAGTAATTTTACAATAAGCATTTTCGTGAACATTCTTGTAAAATACTAAATTGGATCTTTACACTTCTACCTGCATAAAAATGAATAATAACTATAATGCTTATCCCTATATTCCATTTTAATTAGAAATTAAAACTAAAATATCTGCATAGTTACTTGTAGACTGCCGTTCTATCCTGTCATATGCAAGGATTTAAGTACTTTCACATATTGAAAATCCTTGCATTTCCCATATAAATATTCACTGGATGCTTTTACAGTTTTGTTTGTTTGTTTGTTTGTACAATAAATATTACTGGGAAGCTCACTGGAAACTTAAAGTAGTGCCTGAAGCTGACTGTCCTTCGATGATATATTGTGTATGAATTGTGTCCTATGGGGATTATTCCAGTCCCTGAACATCATACTTCTTGTACCTAACATCAAAATATTTTTTCTTCCAACTTCTAAACCACAGTAGACATATACATTTCCGAATGGATTTTCTGTTTAGCTGTCACTTCAGCTGCTACAGTAAGAAGTAGTATGTACATTTAAAAAATACTTTAAAATATCCAGTATTGCTATGAATTTGTTTTGACAAACTGAATATTTATTAAGCATTATAGGGGAGCTAATAGTAAGCCCTACAGTTAGATTGCTTATCCCTCTACCATTTAAAAAAAGACTCGTGACCTTTTTTTTTTTTTAAGAGAAGCCATAACAATTTCATTGTTTGAAGCAGCCTTTGAAGTTCAATAAGAACAAAGCCATTGGGCTAGAGGTATGAATTTAACTTGTCCCATGAAATTCTATTCCAGTGTGGCTGTGTTATAAACTGTTAAAAATTGCCATTTACCTTATATTCCTTAGGAAATTTTTGGCAGGCTGTCAAAACAGGAACTGAAAATGAACATTCTAAAAAGCCAGCCATGCCACCAACAAAACAGCAGCAGAACCACCAATGCACTGCACTGGGAATGCCTAGAAGCTGCTGGAAGGAGCTGTAGTGGGAGGGTATGGGGAAGAGAGCCGGACCAGGCCACTCCCTGGATCCAGTATATGGCACCAGGAGCCAATTCCCCACTTCTAGGATAATAGCCTTCTGCTGCTGCCAGATAGTGCAGTTACTCGTGTAGCTGAAGCTCTTATCCATTTCATACAGATTCTTTTAGGGCCTTCACCACCATAGTATCTGAGCACTTTCCAGTGGTGCATTGAGCAATATATCTAACAGCTGTCAAGCTTGGCTCATTCTTTCTCTCTTCTTCTTCCCATGGTGATAATTGTGGGTGCAGCATAGTGTTTTGTTTTGATAAGTTTGTTAAGGTTTTTTTAAAATTATAAGTACATGTTGCTATATGTTTATGTTATAGAATGGAAGATGGTGAGTCTAGTATCAGTTCCTGAGAAATCTTTGTTTCCTGTACAGACACATTTTATTTTTTTAAGAGGAAATACCATTATGTCTTGAGAGGGGCTCTCTCAACCACAGTCTTCAAAACAGATTTTAGGCAAACTTTTAGGTATCCTGAGCCCAAGCCACTGAACACCTTGAAGAAAAGGAGCAAAACCTTGAACTTGACATTCTGTGGGAAGCTAGTGTAGAAAGAGGGGGATAGGTTTGATGTGCTCGTGGTAGTCCATGTTACTGAGGAGACATGTTGTATTGTATTGTACCAGCTGGAGTTTCCTGACACTTGATGTCTTCTTGCTCAGGTATACTGCATTGCTGAACTATAGCCAGGAGGTTGAAGGAGCATATATCTGATGCCAAGTAATCATCCATCATGATGGGGTGTAGTCTCCTGGCTGTCGGAGACATTAGAAATTGTTAATAGGGCAGGACTGAGACCTGAGGAATTCCACAAGTCAGGGTCTGGTGGTAGAAGTGCAATTTTCCATCACTATCCCTTGAGGGAGCCCCTTCAGGAAGGACACAAACTGAACCCCCATTAGTGCATTCCCCTGAACTCCTGCTATCTCTCTTAGGCAGAACAGCAGTATCTTCTGGTCAATATTGTTGAATACTGTGGAGAGGTCCATAAAGATAAGAGTGGATGTTTGCCCTCCATCCATCAACAGCAGGAGATCATCAATGTTACTAAAACTGTTTCTATCCTATACCTGACCTGAAACCAGATTGTGCTGGGTCTAAAATATTGGTTTCAGACAGATGCAAGTTAGGCTTTGGCTAGCTTCTTGGTGAGCTTGCTCAGGAATATATGCATGATGGTACAATTTGTAATTATATGATCACATGCTATTTTTTCTATAGGATCCCTGCCTACAGGTTTTTAAATATAATTACATAGTGCCCAAATCTGTTAGGCACTTTATAACAAAAGCCCTGCTTTGAAGAGATTACAATTAAAATTACATAAAGAAAAGGGTCAAATTCAGAAGTCGATTAGTTTTAAATTACGGTTTAAATTAAGCAAATGTTTTGGGGCAATTTTCAAATAAGCAAGTTTGAATCCAGTAGGGCAAAATATCTAAATGTCTCTCTTGTAAGGGATTCATGAATTCTGACTCTTACGCCTTCACAGATTCCCACTAAAATCAGTTGGATTCTACCTGAGTTTGAGAATTGGATGGCATGGATCCTTTTGCAAGAGAAGGACTTCAAAGGTGAGCAAGAATGATACAATTGACAGGTTAAGAGTCTTAAAACTGTTGCTCACTGACACAGAAGACAATACTCACGACAAGGAGGTCGCTATACTCCGAAGCGTTAAGGCAGAAAGAAAAAAAGCAAACCCTAGAGATGCTCATGACACTGCATCAAGGAACTTCTTGCCTTGGTGATTTTAAACCAAAAGTTGTCCAGTCAAGAGAGTGAAGACAAGATTTTTGAAAATGGGCTCCTAAGTCCTTATTTAGGTAGATAAACAGTGGGCACATTTCCAGAAAGCCCAAGCACCTCACAGCTCCCAGTGAGGTCAGAAAGACCTTCAATGACCTTACTTGGCTATGGAGTAACCAGAGCTAAAAGGCGGTTTGAATCATTAAAGAAGAAATGATTAAAGGGAATGTACTTTGTAGAGATTTTTTTATGAGAAGTTTTGAAAATAAATTCAGTGTTGTCATCTGTAAAGTATAGGATTTGGACTACAAAGGAAATGAAACCATAAAAGCTATAGACACCACATGAAATATTTAGATTACATCTTCTTATGATTTTTTGTCTCTTTCAGAAAAAGGGGATTACAGATGAAACTGGGTAAATGCAGATATCATATATTATGTATTGTGTTAAACGATTGATAAAAAATAAAAGCTTGAAAATAATTTGGATAATGCTTATATTTTAATCTGTGTAATGGCACCAAGGCTAGTATTTTAGAGAAAAATACACTGAGTTTTAACATCACAAATAAATGTATATCTCAGAAAAAAAGCCTATTGATACCTTTAGCATCCATGAAAAAGCTATTGAGAGAAAACGCTTTTCTAATCAGTTTGGTTAAATAGAGGAATTCAGTATCCAGGGTTGTTAATTCAACATCATTAATATTGTATAAACAGGGGGATTTCAAGAAAGAGGAAGTGGCATTTCCTCTGTATATGGCATTAGTGAGAGCATTACTAGAATAAAGTGTACAGTTCTAGTTTCTCTACTTCAAAAATTATGTTGGACAAATTGGAAAGGGTTCATAAAAGAGCTGTGTAAGCTTGTCTCTCTCACCAATAGAAGTTGTTCCAATACAATATATTATCTCACCTACCTTGTCTGCCTTATAGTGGGGCATTTAGGAAACTCAGTCTGTTTAGTTTATTCAAGAGAAGGATAATATAATGACCTACAAGTATGTACATGGGAACAAGAGGCATTTTCTATCAGAAAATCTAACAGAAAAAGGAACAATGAGATTCAATGGTTGGAAGCTGCGGGGTCTGGATACAACGGGGGGGAAGGTCTGGGTATGGGCGGTTCAGTGGGGTGGGGATCCAGGTCTGACACCCCAATATTCACCACTGTCATGTAATTAGGATATGCCTTATACAAAGTTTGTCTTGTTAGGCATCATTCTAAAAGTCTTGATCTACTAGACATTAATATCTCATTGGATTGTATGCGTTATCATTGTATGTGACATTATGAAGTTTGGCTATGTATGTGTTATTGAAACATGTTCAACTTGAGGTTGAAAACACCCACAAGTAGCCTTTCAGGTACAACAGTAAAAAGGCCAAACAATGTTAATGGCTTACTGAGGAAATGCACATAAGCACAAGGATCACCCCAGGAACTGTGTACAATAGAAACCTCTCACAGATAGCACTACACAATGGGAACTGTTTGACTCAGGTCACAGCAAAAGAGCTTTCCAGAAAATGGGGAGAAGATATAAAAGGGGTAAAATGACATCATGGGGACACCTCACTCTTGCAACAACAACACACCTGGAAACACGTGAGAAACAAAGATGGAACTGTGGGAAATGATGGTCCCAGGCTAGAAGGATTTTTAGCCTGCGTATGAAAAATTGTGAAAGCCAAGGCAACTTGTGCCTTAAGAGTCTGCCAGCCTGTTTATCACTCAGGGTGAGAATCTGCTAATTTAGATCCTACCTATCCAGTGTGTTAAGCTCCGTTTGCAGTTTTTGTTTATTTACTAAGGTAATCCACTTCAATCTGTTTGCTATCACTTATAGTTACTTAAAATCTATCTTTTCTTGTTAATAAACTTGTTTTGTTTTTGTCTCGAAAACCAGTGTGGAACTCATACTTGGGGGAGGAATATTTCTTCTATCTTATTAGTAGGTATTGTCTAGATCATGAACTTGTTTCCTTGTCATTTTTGTGTCTCTTTCTTTTTTAACTTGGTGCAGAAGAAAATATGAGCCCATCTGGATATAACACCAAACATTGTTTAGGCCAATAAATAATGTTTCCCATTCCATCAATACCAAAAGGGATTTGTACAATAGAACAATAAAAGAAAATATAATTCACACAAAAGGGCTCTTCCTGCACAGCATCTCTAAGGTGGGGAAATGAATAAGTGAGCTATTTTTCCCTCATTGTAACTTTCTCTTCTGAATACAGATACTCTTCCTTGTTTTCAACCATCTTATAATAAATATATCTTACATTAAAATAATGATCTACTCATGAAGTCTGCCTTCTGGATGATTAATCATTTTCTTTGTGTCATAAAAAGAAATATATTTGAAATAAATGTTTTCCTTTATTGCTCATGCCATCTTCCCACACAGTCACTACAACTATTCCCAACACCCCGCTTGCATACTTTTTCTAATTTAGGTCCCCATTTCAAGCAATTTTCAAACAAATGTACAGCAAGATAAAAATAATATTTTCTCTTTGACTCTCTGCAGCAAAAAGAATTCTAGAAAATATCCAGCTTCACCTAAGGCTTTCTTCAAGATGTATGATGTTATCGTGTCCTGAAATCACAGCATTCAGTGATGATGTGGAAACCTTCTGAAAACAAAACCAGTGTAGTAAACTAGGGGAGTCAGTGGGTCAGGGTGATTGGTAAGGGGATATGGAGCCAAATGTTTTTACAGAATAATAATCAAAAGCAAATGGAAACAAAAAGATGGAGAGATACATACTAGATATGAGAGGGGCATCATGAGCCAATATGGAGGAAGAGAATTCATCTCTAGGGCTCGCCCTAAACTGAAACACCCTGACCATGACCTGGACTGATTAAATACTTGCACATAACAAAGCAAAGCAAAACAATATTACAAACTATCCCACTAGAGAGACAGAAAATAGGGAAATGTATGAGAGTGAGAAAATCTCAAAGAATAGGACCAGGGCTAGATTGTGAATGCCTTACTCACAATGCTGGACAATTATCCACTCAATTTAATGGGAATACTCATATGAATATAACTAATGCCCTCCTTTATATACAGTGAAAGGATTTTGAGATGAAAAGGAGTACTTGTGGCACCTTAGAGACTAACCAATTTATTTGAGCATGAGCATGGGGGTGAGGGGGATGTGAGAAAACCTGGATTTGTGCAGGAAATAGCCCGACTTGATTATGTAAAGAGTTGTCACTTTGGATGGGCTAGCACCAGCAGGAGAGTGAATTTGTGTGGGGGGGTGGAGGGTGAGAAAACCTGGATTTGTGCTGGAAATGGCCCACCTGATGATCACTTTAGATAAGCTATTACCAGCAGGACAGTGGGGTGGGAGGAGGTATTGTTTCATATTCTCTGTGTATATATCAAGTCTGCTGCAGTTTCCACGGTATGCATCCGATGAAGTGAGCTGTAGCTCACGAAAGCTCATGCTCAAATAAATTGGTTAGTCTCTAAGGTGCCACAAGTACTCCTTTTCTTTTTGCGAATACAGACTAACACGGCTGTTACTCTGAAACCTGATTTTGAGATGGTCAGTCCTAAAGACATTGTCAAACAGATGTCAGGAACTCAGTTTATTACTGTTAAGTTTTGCAGTTGAAAGCATGTAACATAAGGTACCTCTGTCTTCTTGACAGAAAATGCATAATTCAGGGCAAAGAAAGTTGACCTTGTCTTCTTGATGTTTTTTTAATGCATTAATGTTTATTTTACCTTTCAGGTGCAGATTTTATTTTTGACTGCCTCTCATCTCTTTACTTCAACAAATAATTCTGAAAACATAAAAACTATTAATAAACCAAAAGGCATGATATAATAAATCAATACTCACAATAAAGAACAGTTGGCAGGTTGTGCAGGAGTGGTTGTGTGTGTGTGTGTGTGTAATTTTATGCTTGGTTCTTGTGTTTAATCCTTTTACATTTGCAATATATATTCTTTCCTTTCTAGGAGCTGGGGTCCTTGGACTGTGGTTAGTTTAGATAAAATAACAAAGGAAAAAACCCAACAAAACAAAATTTAAAAGATCAAAGGAGGAAAAAGGAATGACGTCAAGGGGGAAAGAATAATTATCCAGCAAATTGCCTCTTTGTCTGTAAATGGTAAAGGGAAAGGTAAAAAGGAGGCAAAGATACCAAAGTCAGAGAAATCACAGTTTTAAAAACCTGTAGTCTCTAGGATCCCAAATACAAACAGTAGGGAACAGATGAAAATACCAAGCGATAATAGTCAGGGTTGTGGTAATGGCTCTAGATTAGGAAGCGAGGTCTGATACTTGCTCACATTTGCTGTACAAATTCCTTTTTCAAGCAGCCTGACAAGAAAACCCTGAATTTAACAAGGGTCATTAACTATAAAGAATATCAGCAGTTAAATGTGCTGTTTTATGCAATTGTCAGGCTAGAGAAATAAGGGATTAACCCTACTCCATTAAAATCCATGGAAATACTCCCATTGACTTCAGCATGTGTTAGAGTGGGTCCAAAAATGTTCATGTGGGGACATATAGCCTAAAAGGCTGAAAATTAATCCTGAAGAATGTAGAAGAAACTTCTTTGTGGTATGCACAACAGATGCTGGTGCAAACCACTAGCAGTGTTACTGTAATAAAGACATGCAAGAACGAAAAGAGGCAAGCCAGAAGTGTCAGTATAGGTAACTAGAACATGTCCTTTTAGTGGATTACCATGATGACTGGTTTAGGTATCCTGGCTATAGGTGTTTGCTTAGCATAATTTAGTAGCAGGGCCTTTTATATATATATATATATATATATATATATATATATAGTATAGTGTTTCACAGCTTTACAAAAGCATTATTATCCTCATTTTACAAATGGAGAAATTGAGGCATTACGAGGTAATGTGACTTGCCTAAGGATACCTAACAGGCCACTGTTGGGAATAGGACCTATGTTCCCTGGGTCCTAGTTTAACACGCTATCCACTAGGTTATAATGTGTCCATAATGGTGGCCTTCAAGTGATAGTCATAGTGATGGAAGACACAATGAATCTCTAATCAAACTATGAGCTAGTTTTAGTAATGAGGAAAGCAGCAAGACACTGAATTCTGGTGTAACCTATGTTGCAGTTATGCCTGGATTAACAAAACTTAAAGGGCCTGATCCTGCAACTTTTCCACTTTGGATGAGGTCTAGGACTGAGTAGTCCATTGATGAGTTTCATTGTTCCAGGTTGCAGGATTGGATCTAAAGCCCCTACAGAAACTACTTCTGAGCAAGATGAGTGTAGCAAAGTCTAAGAGTGCCACACTGTAACCATCTGGAACGAGGAAACAGTACATATTAATACTCTGAAACATTTATTTTAATTATCATGAGAAGCCCCTAAGGTAGCACATCTGTGAAGGTTCTTTTCTTCTTGGTAGCAGTTCTACAATTAGGTTCACTCAGACACAAAAGGAACTCTGAAGTTGAACTTATCCAATAATATAACTATCACTCTACCCTACTCAGGGGAACAATCTGTTTAAATGCTATAACTATATCCCTCACACTTTGCTATGGAAACTTCATCCAGAAATTAAAAGCGGAAAGGATGCATGACTGTGACAACCTAGTGGACATTTACAATATCATTTCAGAACTTCCCCTCCCCCCCGCTGCCAGTAGATAAGATATTGACAATACACAGCACTGAAAGAGCTGTAGAGTAGTGGATGACTGCAATGGCTGTGTAGGTTATCTACTGTACCAATTTGCTGTGAACTGGAACACACAATAGGGAAATTCAATCAATACCATAAGAACAAGACAGATAATATACATATGTAAAGAAATGAAGTACTCTGTGAGAAACTCTCAGTTACTATGTGGAGTATAAAACCTACAGAGACTAGAATAAAAATCCTACAGATTTGTAAGTGTCTCTGGTGCATCCTTTCATGAGATGCCCAGATGAAAATGGTGTTTGCAACTGGGGCTCAAAAGCAACAGACACCTCCAAGTGTGACACTGAAAATCAGAGAGGATACACATCATTTGTTACTGTTATGAAACTCTTGAAGTAAATACAAGTTGTCACAACTGGCTTCAATTAGCTAATTATTTCTCATACATCATAAAAAAGGAACGCTGTCTTTGGAAAGCATTCCTTTCATGGTGAATGTGCTTGCTGTAATTATAAATAAAATGATATTGACAGTACCTTTGTCTGTTAATTTTTTAATTAACTTTAACTGATTTTTAAATAAATTATTCACAAGACAATTATATTAGTGAATGTGGGCAGTATGTATTAACTATAAATGTGGCTGTTTTTACTGTTTCTGGATTTAGTATTTCTCATTAAGTTATATCAAATTTATTCATTTTTCCCTCTCCTTCTCTCCTCAAAAATATATTGCCATAAATTAATAAAGTATTGTTTGCTCCTGCAAAATATCTAAATGTACATTTGTTACAAACTTTTCCGCTAACCAGATTAGTGAACAGTGGTAATATTAAATATTTTTCTATCCTGCATAAACATCACCGCGGCATATTATGTATTATAGATTCAGTCAGCATATCCTTCTGCACAAGATTTCCTTAACAGGTGTTATTGACATGTTTTTTTGTACATCTAGCATATGTTCTTTTTCTTTCAAGAGTAGCAGTTTCTAAAAAAGCTGTTCCTCTTCTTAACTTCAATTGGAGATGGTGATAGCTTCCAAGAATTACTTTTTTGTTACAGTGATGTCTGTTAGAGACTACTGGTTTTCTTAGGGTGTTAAGATTACTAGAGCACTAAACTAGGAGTGGGATTTTGTCTCTTAAAGGCACAGCCTTTACATTCAGGGGTGAGGAGAAAGGTAATTTTTAACTCAGAATCACTGTAGCTCTGTTTGCTGGCTTCCCTCCTTCACACTCACATTTCTGCCCTCAGCTGCCTCTCCCACCTCTGCTCTTCCCTGGCCATTCTCCTATGCCAGGAATTTCAAGGACCTCCTCAGAAGGCAGCCGGTGACTGTCTTATGCAGTTCCTATGCTAAGGAAATTCTCCTTCAGCCAGAATCAAGTTTTTTAGAGCTCATTTACATTGCCCTGGATCCTTTATTTGGCATGCAGTAGCCAGAGCAGAGTTGAAGGTCACACCCTTAGGCACTTTGGTTTTGATCCTTCGCAGAACTACTCACGTGCTTAAAGTTAACCACATGCTTTAGTGCTTTCCTGGATTGAGCCCTTACAACTGATGAACTGTTGAAGGAAACGTTGGGATTTTCTGGGCAAGTCATGATTTGTAAGTTGTGAAGTAGTGCAATTATTTTCCTTTCTCTGTGTCCCCTCAGGCTGCCCCTTTCCAAGTGTTCACAAAGAAAATAACAGAACGCCACTAGCGGTCACCTTCAGCCCCCAACTAAAACCCCTCCAACGCATTATTAAGGATCTACAACCTATCCTAAAGGATGACCCAACACTCTCACAAGTCTAGGGAGACAGGCCAGTCCTTGCCTACAGACAGCCCCGCAACCTGAAGCAAATACTCACCAACAACCACATACCACACAACAGAACCACTAACCCAGGAACTTATCCTTGCAACAAAGCCCGTTGCCAATTGTGCCCACATATCTATTCAGGGGACACCATCACAGGGCCTAATAACATCAGCCACACTATCAGAGGCTCGTTCACCTGCACATCCACCAATGTGATATATGCCATCATGTGCCAGCAATGCCCCTCTGCCATGTACATTGGTCAAACTGGACAGTCTCTACGTAAAAGAATAAATGGACACAAATCAGATGTCAAGAATTATAACATTCATAAACCAGTCGGAGAACACTTCAATCTCTCTGGTCACGCAATCACAGACATGAAGGTCGCTATCTTAAAACAAAAAAACTTCAAATCCAGACTCCAGCGAGAAACTGCTGAATTGGAATTCATTTGCAAATTGGATACTATTAATTTAGGCTTAAATAGAGACTGGGAGTGGCTAAGTCATTATGCAAGGTAGCCTGTTTCCTCTTGTTTTTTCCTATCCCCCCCCCCCCCCAGATGTTCTGGTTTAACTTGGATTTAAACTTGGAGAGTGGTCAGTTTAGATGAGCTATTACCAGCAGGAGAGTGAGTTTGTGTGTGTATGGGGGTGGGGGGGATGTGAGAAAACCTGGATTTATGCAGGAAATAGCCCGACTTGATTATGTAAAGAGTTGTCACTTTGGATGGGCTAGCACCAGCAGGAGAGTGAATTTGTGTGGGGGGGTGGAGGGTGAGAAAACCTGGATTTGTGCTGGAAATGGCCCACCTGATGATCACTTTAGATAAGCTATTACCAGCAGGACAGTGGGGTGGGAGGAGGTATTGTTTCATGATCTCTGTGTGTATATAAAGTCTGCTGCAGTCTCCACGGTATACATCTGATGAAGTGAGCTGTAGCTCACGAAAGCTCATGCTCAAATAAATTGGTTAGTCTCTAAGGTGCTACAAGTACTCCTTTTCTTTTTGTGAATACAGACTAACACGGCTGTTACTCTGAAACCTATCTCTGTAATATCAACTCTAGCCTCTGAGGAAGAATTTTAAGGACTTAGGACCTACAGTGCCACCATACGATCACATATAACACAATACCACAAATACTCTGACCAAACCAGCATGTCTGGCTATTATAGAAATGAAATCACACAGCTGAAATTTTATTGAGCCAGGTCTTTCCTTATGGCCCTGATACCAGTGCTAGTTTCCTTTCATTTCACTCCACAGCTTTGGGTGTCATGGTTGCTACAGATGCCTGTAAGCATCCTTAATAACAACATTGTTCTTCAGATAATTGACAGATAAATCAAGTTACAACCAGTTCAAGATGAAACGAGCAAAAAAAATTTTGTTCACGTAGCGTACACAAATTCATTTGCCAACCAGAAGTCTACTTTGAAGAGCGACTTCTTTCATCTTATGCCTTGAAATTCAGAAATATATTTTGTCCCATTTTCCCCAAACATAAGAAACAAAAGCTGTAAAAACTCGTCAAAATATATTACATATTTTTCTCATCCGAAAATTACAGACATTTTTTCCACTTACTTTGGCTTAGAGCATCATTAGCACATAGGCAATTTCTGATTGGGTCTGGAACATAGTCTCAGTTTTCTTGTAAAAAATATTATGTATGATGTAACTAACTTGATGCAAAGAGTAAAAACAGACTAATGTTTTCCCTTGAGTTTAGGTTTTACTATAACTGTATAATATAACCATTATCTTTTCCATGAATGTAAACTGAATCATTACAAACCAACTGTTTGGAAGCATGATTAACTCTACTCCAATCAGTTATGATTTCCATCATGTGGCATTTCTTAGAATTTTCAGAATATACAATAAGATTTCTAATCATCATAATTAATCTTGTGCATCTTACCATTTATGCATTCAAGAGAAATACACTCCCTCATCCACTATCCCACTACAAACCAGAGAGCCTAATCTGCTGTGTTCATTCTCTGTTTATAGTCTCAGACTGAGATTTCCAAAACCACTTAAGGAATTTGGATGAGCAATTCCCATTAATATTAGGCTTTTTAGGTGGCTTTGAAACTCTCAGCCTGGATATCTATCCTGTTCTTCTCCTAAAAGAATTCAGGACTCCACTATTCAAATATGCTCCAGAGGTTAGCTTTAGCCCATCCATTGTGCATGTTAATGCTGGTATTAACAGTTTTCATGGACAATTTTGGACTAAGCTTATTTGGCAGTGTCCACAGGTCTCTCCAGTAAGTCACCAAGTCACATGCTAAAACTTGAACAAATCAAGATGCACAAACTGCTGTTCCTCTCCCCACTTAATCTGAGAGTTGGTAATGAGCAGTTAGCAGTGCATCACTTGCTGATTATGCTAAATATGAAGATCTTCTCCAGTACAGGGGCCCAGATCTCAAGGATACATCAAGGATTCAAGAAACAACTCTTAAGCTACTATGACATGCTCCCAATATGTAAAAGGATATCCCTTCCATGTATCTGGATGACATAGAAGGGTTCACATCCACATACAAATATTGTTAACATTTGTAATGCTTATTAGGGAAGACTAAAGTTTCATGTGGTAATTGCTGATATAAGTTACTATACAGTGGGTGAACAACTGGTTGA
Source organism: Caretta caretta (assembly GCF_965140235.1). NCBI lineage: Eukaryota > Metazoa > Chordata > Testudines > Cheloniidae > Caretta > Caretta caretta. The sequence continues at coordinate 100,190,872 of NC_134212.1, forward strand.
AAGACCATACTCAAAGAGTAGTCCAACAAGAAGGACAAATCAAGGAGTTCCTGCAACAGACTGGCACTATTCAATATTTCTATTAATGACTTGCATGATAGAGTGGAGAGTATACTTATAAAATTTGCAGATAATACCAAGCTGGGAGGGGTTGCCAGCACTTTGGAAGACATGATTTAGAAGTCAAAAGTACCGTGAAAACTTTGGTCTGAAATCAATAAGATGGAATTGAACAAAGGCAAGTGCAAAGTACTAGACGTTGGAAGGAAAAAAATTAAATGCACAAATACAAATGAGGAATAACTAGCTAGGCATCAGTACTGCAGAAAAGAATCTGAGGGTTACAGTAAATCAGAAATTAAATATGAGTCATCAGATAATGTGTAGCAAAAAAGACAGTTGTCATTCTGGGATATATTAACAGGACTGTCGTATGTAAGACATGGGAGGTAATTGTTCCACTCCACTCAGAAGTGGTAGGGCCTCAGCTGGAGTAATGTATCCATCTGGTCTTGGGCACCACACTTTAGAAAAGATGTGAAAAAAATTGAGAGTCCAGAGGAGAGCAATAAAAATGATAAGAGGTTTAGAAAACATGGTATATGAGGAAAGCTTGAAAGAATTGGGAATGTTTATTCTAGAGAAGAGAAGGCTGAGGAGGGACATGATAACAGCCTTCAAATAGGTAAAAGGTTGCTATAAAAAGGACAGTGCTCAACTGTTCTCACTGTCTACCAAGGGTAGGACAAAAACTAATTGGCTTAATCTGCAGCAGGAGTGATTCAGGTCAGACATTAAGAAATATTTTCTAACGGTAAGGATAGTTAAGCTCTGAAACAGGAAGGTTGTGGAATCCCCAAAATAGGAGGATTTTAAGAATAGGTTAGACAAACACCTGTAAGGGATGTTCAAGGTATACTTAATCCTCCCTGAGCACAGGAGACGGGACTAAATGACCTCTTGAGGTCCCTTCTAGCCCTACATTTCTGTGATTCTTCAAGGTGCCCAACTTGAGACCCCCGGGTCAGATTTGTGGAAGTGCTGAGCACTTATAGCTGCAGCTGAAGTCAGTGGGAGCTGTGCTTTACAGATGTGAATTGTTACATAATGCTAAGTATTCTGGAAAAAATCAGGCAAAATTAGCGGATACTTTCGACCTTAATGACTCTACTGCCTCAGGTTCCCATCTGTAAAATGGAGATACCAACACCCCTCATCTCAGAGAGGTGGTGTGATGTGAATAAAGACAAATTAATTAACATTTGTGAAGCATTCTTACAGTGATCAAAACCATGAGGAAATTAATAATTCTGACTTCAGATCAGGGTTTGAATAGTGTGTGGCAAATAAAGCCTGGGGTGACACATAAAACAAAATATTTCATCACTGCTCATTAACTGAGCCCTGTCCAGTTTGTGCTGCGAATGAGACAGGGTTCCTGTCAAACAAGAGTTTGTTATTATGTAATTAAAATCTGTATCATAATTAATACATACGGGCAACCTTAATTTGGACCTTTCCTAACTTGTTAGTCAATTATTTTTTCAACCTTAACAGTCTTTTAACATTATATGTATTGCACACAAAAAACTTAGACCAAATAGGTGCACAAATATAGATATGGGAGCCTAGTTTTAGGAATCATATATATATGCAAACACACACACACACACACACACACCCCAACATATATATACACACATTCTGTTATGAAAGATTCTACTGTTTAGAGAAATATTCTCTATACTTAAAATAGGGACTACTGCTTGAACAGCTAATAGCTCTAAAATAGAATGATCTTGAAAGCTTAAACTGCACAAGCTAAGAGTAGCCCAGAGCGTAGGCAGGTTCTGGCAACACTTCTATTCCCCAGCCAGACCCTCTATGCTAGGAACCGGGAGGGAATGATGATGAAGTACCACTGCAGCAACTCTGTGCCACCCAAGGATTTTCCCTGCATAAGGGAATCTTCAAGTACCCTTTTAAATTGGCTTCAGGGTAACTTTTCACAGCTGGAACAATACAGAGCTATTGCAGCACAGCCAAAGATGTGTCCCTGTATAATTTAATGTCTTATAAAGGCAGGAATGATTAAAATCAACAGTGTTTTATACAGTGTGCATTGTATTCTTTATAAAACTAAAAACGAAGTAGCTACTCTAGAGATAAGAACAGTTGCAAAGAGCAAAACTACCATATGTCAATTTCTTCCTAGAGAATGCTGCAACTATCCACAGCTGTACTGAGCTCTCAGCTGCTCTGCAGTAGAATAAGTCGCTTTTGTTTATTTTAAAAAAAAATGAAGAAGAGGTGAAAAAAACAAATTACTACTTCAGAATGAGAATTCCAAAACACTTGGAGGAAAATAAAAGAAGGAAGGGAATGCAATGCAAAGGGCTGTTCACAGATCGAGCATTAACATTTAGCATAGAGTCTTTGTGCTGGATTTTCTTAGCCAGTTTTACCCCATGAGCTATAGGCAGTCTACTGCTCTACAATGTCCAGCACTTATTTTGAGAATCCTATTATGCTAAACCTCTGACTTTATTCTGGCTCCCAACTAAGCTGAATTTAAAAACAGTTTTAAATTCTTTCATTGATAAAGCACTGTATAAACAACAAACCCTAGCACTGCATATTCTTTTATGAGATACTGAATATTTAATTTTGACACTCTTATACATAAGAATATACAAAGAAGTCTCTATTCGAAGACTACTGCTAATCAATAGGCAAGTCACTGTGTTCGCAGAACTCCTTAAAGTGCAGAAAATTTGTTTAATTTTCATTTATACACCCCTTCTATGAGGCAACTGGATTCCACTGGGCTCTCTGGTCGATGCTTAAGTCAGCAATCACTGTAGTACAATTGGGGTTTCTGGTTATCGGTATTTATTTTGTAAAAAATCACAGACTGGAAAAAGAAAAGGAGGACTTGTGGCACCTTAGAGACTAACAAATTTATTTGAGCATAAGCTTTCGTGAGCTACAGCTTACTTCATGAGATGAAAGTTTATGCTCAAATAAATTTGTTAGTCTCTTAGGTGCCACAAGTCCTCCTTTTCTTTTTCCAGTCTGTGATTTTTTACAAAATAAATACCGATAACCAGAAACCCCAATTGTACCCCAATCCTCTTTTTGCGGATACAGACTAACATGGCTGCTACTCTGAAACAGACTGGAAAGTACATTATATTTGTTAATAAAGGTACAAAGCAGTAAACTCTGAAGGTAAAGCAAAGTTTCCTGTATTTTTGCAGTGATCTGTAAATGAAGCCCTTCAATTACAATTTTTCCTGATGATTCATATTGCAGATAGAAAAAAAATTACTGAAATCTACAGGTAAAGAGAGAAATTCCAGAACCACATTTCAGACTGGGAAAAGGGTGCAACATTATTTTTAAAATTAATTAGCTAGTTACACTTAAAATACTAAATGTGATAGTGTTATATGTGCTAACTTTTTTGACAACATTGACACCCCCTCTTATATATTAAACCCAACCAATGGTGTCAGAGGAAACACCTTAAACAAATCATCCAAAAAAAAGTAAATAAAATAATATCAAAATCAAAAATCTTACCCCAGCAGAGTTTTTACACCAAAAAGGCAGAAATTTAGAGACTCTACGAAGTCCACTAGGTATTTTGCTACCACTATCAATTTTATGTAGAAGGTGAACAGATAATATGGTGAGTGGCAGCTGCATAAAGTCATAAGATAAGATAGATCTCATCTTTATAGCTTATTTTAACACACAAAATTCAGTTAATCTTATTAGATGTTGGCGGCAGGTTCAGAAAAATTAGAATGGAAACAAACTATGTTTAATTTCAGTTTAATAATGTCACTTGTGGTGTGTGAGCACATCAAACCTAAAAACAAACAGCCTTTGATGACTGGCCTGTAGAAGGTGTTATGAAATCTCTGACCCATCAGAAAAAAAATCCCAGAGAATTAGGATGAAATGCCTTTGGTTGCAAAGGCTTTATTTTATTATTATTAATATCCTGTCTATTCCCTGTTTGATTTTATTCATCCCACCTGCCAGACTACTTAGTCATTGGTGTTGCCTGCTGATAACTTTTCCAGAGTGGGGTCCATGCCTCGTGTGGTTTCAGGGAGATGCTGTTCTAGAAGACTCCATGCACTGATATCTTTTCATGAACTTTCACATGAGCCACATTTGATTCATAGGAAAGTCTGCTGTAAGCCAAATTTTAGGTCATTGGTTGAATTAAAAACCAATATCTAACTGAGGACAGCCATTACTTATTGCAGAAATAATTAACAAAGTTTGGTCATCCAATCAGAGAGCACTCACAAAGCTTTAAGTATGAATTCTGAATATCAGGATCACAAATTCAATATTGTGCAATGTTAGTCGACCAGCTGTATTTTACATGATTTTCTATCCCCTCTTTAATTCTTCCAAGCATCCTATTAGCTTTAATTTCTGCTAGTTCACATTGAGCAATCAGATAATAGTCATTGAACTATTCACAGTTGACCCTTGATTTTTTCCTAAGATCTGGCTAATTCTTAATATTATTGAAAATAGATAAAATACCCATTCTGCTAAAAGGAGGAGGCAACAAAGACACACTATTACTGTTAAAGAAGACTTTTGTACATATAGATATTCTGCCAATAAAAAAAACAGACCTCAAACTCTTCCAATGTAAAAGCTGATAAATACACTGAATGCACCAAATTCTGCCCTTTTTTGTTCCCCTGAGGCCCTCGGCAAGTCAATGGGTTCCCCATGTGCAACGAGAGGTAATATTTACCTCAATTTCCCTTATTTTACTTTACCTATTTTACTATCAACCTCTTCTCCCTTGTGCTACATCAATCACTGCTTCTTTATCCATATATTAGAATCTTCTTTATTCACACTGATCCTGCCCAGAGAACTGTTACCCTCCAGTTTCTATACTCATAACAAATTTCAGAGTAGCAGCCGTGTTAGTCTGTATTCGCAAAAAGAAAAGGAGTACTTGTGGCACCTTAGAGACTAAATAAATAAATTGGTTAGTCTCTAAGGTGCCTCAAGTACTCCTTTTCTTTTTACTCATAACAAAATACAGATGACAAGGGTGATTATATGTATTACAATGATGAGATAACTAACCTGAATACTTAATGAGAGTTCTTGTGTGATTTCTCACCAGATTATCTCATTACGCAGTGTTTGCATATGAAACAATAGCTGGAACAAGAGTTAACAGTCATTAACGTGTTATGGAGAGACACTGTCCGCTGATAATGCTGCCACCTCCCACTCTGCAATTTGTGAATACTCTATTGATCAGCCAACTTAATTGTTCTTCTACACATGCAACTATAGTTTTTCCTTTATTCTCTTTTTTTCTAGTGACTATAAAGAATCTAAAGCAAAACCTTTTTTACTTTGAAAAATAAAGAGGACAGCAGGAGTGGCAGAAACTAGCATAATTAAGGGTGCATAACAATTTCAGTTGTGTTCACTTGCTCATAGTAACCTTCCCACTAATACAAAGAATATGGTGAAGCTCACCTGAATTCTCTCCACACAGGTAGGTATTCACAAGGAGGATTTATGTATCACAATGCTCCATAGCATTGTAATAGCTAACTTTTAGGCATCCTGCTTCCTGGTGGAATTCACAGCCCTGAGATAGATGCCCAGCCAGGCTCCCAATACAAAGCATGAGGAGAGGTAGGCACCTAATAAAGAGATTGATAGAAACCAGCATACAGAGCTTGTTGCCACCTCAGATAGCCAATACAAAATGCCGAGGAGAGGAGTATGGCCTAGCCCCCACTCCTTCAAGAGAATTAGGTGTCTACTCCGGGCCAGAGGAAATTGTTTCCCTCCACTCAGGAGTCATAGCCATGAACCACCACCTGGAGTTAGGTGCCTAAGCCAGGTCAGTTCTTTTCCAAGAAAAATGGAGGAGTAATCCGTTTAGCTCAGTGGCTAGAACACTCACTTAGGCTTTAGGACAGCTGGCTTCAAATCTATGCTTTGGTTGATGTAGAGCAGGGAGTGGAAGTTGGATTTCCCACCTCTCAAGGAAGTACCTTAATTATTGGAATGGGGGAGGGGGTATTCTGATGCAGGTCTCTAAACTCTCCTGTGTTGTTCCACTGTGTATAAATAATTATATAAGGTGAGAGTGAAATGACTGTGTATCCCTGTAGTTAGGGCACTCTCCTAAGATGTAGGAAACTCAAGTCCCTGTGCCTCATCAGGCAAAGGGGAGATTTGAACCTGGGTCTCCCACATAGAATCATAGAATATCAGGGTTGGAAGGGACCTCAGGAGGTCATCTAGTCCAACCCCCTGCTCACAGCAGGACCAATCCCCAACTAAATCATCCCAGCCAGGGCTTTGCCAAGCCTGACCTTAAAAACTTCTAAGGAAGGAGATTCCACCACCTCCCTAGGTAACGCATCCCAGTGCTTCACCACCCTCCTAGTGAAAAAGTTTTTCCTAATATCCAACCTAAATCTCCCCCACTGCAACTTGAGACCATTACTCCTTGTCCTGTCCTCTTCCACCACTGAGAATAGTCTAGATTCATCCCCTTTCAGGTAGTTGAAAGCAGCTATCAAATCCCTCCTCATTCTTCTCTTCTGCAGACTAAACAATCCCAGTTCCCTCAGCCTTGCCTCATAAGTCATGTGTTCCAGTTCCCTAATCATTTTTGTTGCCCTCCACTGGACATTTTCCAAATTTTCCACATCCTTCTTGTAGTGTGGGGCCCAAAACTGGACACAGTACTCCAGATGAGGCCTCACCGATGTCAAATAGAGGGGAACGATCATGTCCCTCGATCTGCTGGCAATGCCCCTACTTATACATCCCAAAATGCCATTGGCCTTCTTGGCAACAAGGGCACACTGTTGACTCATATCCAGCTTCTTGTCCACTGTAACCCCTAGGTCCTTTACTGCAGAACTGCTGCCTAGCCATTTGGTCCCTAGTCTGTAGCGGTGCATGGGGTTCTTCCGTCCTAAGTGCAGGACTCTGCACTTGTCCTTGTTGAACTTCATCAGATTTCTTTTGACCCAATCCTCTAATTTGTCTACGTCCCTCTGTATCCTATCCCTACCCTCCAGGGTATCTACCTCTCCTCCCAGTTTAGTGTCATCTGCAAACTTGCTGTGGGTGCAATCCACACCATCCTCCAGATCATCAATGAAGATATTGAACAAAACCGGCCCAGGACCGACCCTTGGGGCACTCCACTTGCCAACTGGACATGGAGCCATTGATCACTACCCATAGAGCTCAACAATCTACCCAGCTTTCTAGCCACCTTATAGTCCATTCATCCAGCCCACACTTCTTTAACTTGCTGGCAAGAATACTGTGGGAGACTGTGTCAAAAGTTTTGCTAAAGTCAAGGAATAACACATCCACTGCTTTCCCCTCATCCACAGAGCCAGTTATCTCATCATAGAAGGCAATGAGATTAGTCAGGCATGACTTGCTTTTGGTGAATCCATGCTGACTGCTCCTGATCACTTTCCTCTCATGTAAATGCTTCAGAATTGATTCCTTGAGGACCTGCTCCATGATTTTTCCAGGGATTGAGGTGAAGCTGACTGGACTGTAGTTCCCAGGATCCTCCTTCTTCCCTTTTTAAAAGATGGGCACTACATTAGCCTTTTTCCAATCATCCGGGTCCGATTGCCATGAGTTTTCAAAGATAATGGCTAATGGCTCTGCAATCACATCCGCCAACTCCTTTAGCACTCTCGGATGCAGCGCATCCGGCCCCATGGACTTGTGCTCGCCCAGCTCTTCTAAATAGTCCCGAACCACTTCTTTCTCCACAGAGGGCTGGTCAGCTCCTCCCCATGCTGTGCTGCCCAGTGCAGTAGTCTGGGAGCTGACCTTGTTCGTGAAGACAGATCCTGGGTGAGGACACTAATGACTGAGCTAAAGGTTACAAGGAGCTAAAGCACCTCCTCTGCCACATTTTGTATGGGTTTAGGTATGCTCAGAGCACATCTACCAGATTGAGCCCTGAAGGCAAGGTAGAAGGAAAGCCTAGTAAGTAGACCTTACTGAGGCTTAGGTGTGAGTTAGGCACCGAACTGCTGGGCAGTCAGGACTTTGGCCGGTGTGTGCATACCCAGCCACCAAAATTTAGGTGCCTCCTTGACTTTAGGTGTCTAGGGAGTTAGGCACCTACAAAGTGAGACAGTAGGTGAATGCCAGGGTATTTCTGAATGCTAGGGTGCTTAAATGTTTGACTTAGGTGCCTAAAGTGGCAGTTAGGTGTTAATGATTAACATTGTGCTTGTGTGAAATAGCTGCACATTAACATTTACACAAACTCTTGGTATGTTGCATTGTGTCCTTGATCTGTAACTGTGTGAGAAATTATATAGAAAATTGGTTTGTTCCCTCCAAAACTGGAACATGATTCCTGAGAATACTGTCTGATGAGAGCATCATAGAATCATAGAATATCAGGGTTGGAAGGGACCTCAGGAGGTCATCTAGTCCAACCCCCTGCTCAAAAGCAGGACCAATCCCCAATTAAATCATCCCAGCCAGGGCTTTGTCAAGCCTGACCTTAAAAACTTCTAAGGAAGGAGATTCCACCACCTCCCTAGGCAACGCATTCCAGTGTTTCACCACCCTCCTAGTGAAAAAGTTTTTCCTAATATCCAACCTAAACCTCCCCCACTGCAACTTGAGACCATTACTCCTTGTCCTGTCCTCTTCCACCACTGAGAATAGTCTAGAACCATCCTCTCTGGAACCACCTCTCAGGTAGTTGAAAGCAGCTATCAAATCCCCCCTCATTCTCCTCTTCTGCAGACTAAACAATCCCAGTTCCCTCAGCCTCTCCTCATAAGTCATGTGTTCCAGACCCCTAATCATTTTTGTTGCCCTTCGCTGGACTCTTTCCAATTTATCCACATCCTTCTTGTAGTGTGGGGCCCAAAACTGGACACACTACTCCAGATGAGGCCTCACCAATGTCGAATAGAGGGGGACGATCACGTCCCTTGATCTGCTCGCTATGCCCCTACTTATACATCCTAAAATGCCATTGGCCTTCTTGGCAACAAGGGCACACTGCTGGCTCATATCCAGCTTCTCGTCCACTGTCACCCCTAGGTCCTTTTCCGCAGAACTGCTGCCTAGCCATTCGGTCCCTAGTCTGTAGCTGTGCATTGGGTTCTTCCGTCCTAAGTGCAGGACCCTGCACTTATCCTTATTGAACCTCATCAGATTTCTTTTGGCCCAATCCTCCAATTTGTCTACGTCCCTCTGTATCCTATCCCTACCCTCCAGGGTATCTACCTCTCCTCCCAGTTTAGTGTCATCTGCAAACTTGCTGTGGGTGCAATCCACACCATCCTCCAGATCATCAATGAAGATATTGAACAAAACCGGCCCCAGGACCGACCCCTGGGGCACTCCACTTGACACCGGCTGCCAACTAGACATGGAGCCATTGATCACTACCCGTTGAGCCCGACAATCTAGCCAACTTTCTACCCACCTTATAGTGCATTCATCCAGCCCGTACTTCTTTAACTTGCTGACAAGAATACTGTGGGAGACCGTGTCAAAAGCTTTGCTAAAGTCAAGATACAATACATCCACTGCTTTCCCTTCATCCACAGAACCAGTAATCTCATCATAATAGGCGATTAGATTAGTCAGGCATGACCTTCCCTTGGTGAATCCATGCTGACTGTTCCTGATCACTTTCCTCTCATGTAAGTGCTTCAGGATTGATTCTTTGAGGACCTGCTCCATGATTTTTCCAGGGACTGAAGTGAGGCTGACTGGCCTGTAGTTCCCAGGATCCTCCTTCTTCCCTTTTTTAATGATTGGCACTACATTAGCCTTTTTCCAGTCATCCGGGACTTCCCCCGTTCGCCACGAGTTTTCAAAGATAATGGCCAATGGCTCTGCAATCACAGCCGCCAGTTCCTTTAGCACTCTCGGATGCAACTCGTCCGGCCCCATGGACTTGTGCACGTCCAGCTTTTCTAAACAGTCCCTAACCACTTCTTTCTCCACAGACGGCTGGCCATCTATTCCCCATGTTGTGATGCCCAGCGCAGCAGTCTGGGAGCTGACCTTGTTCAGAGGCAAAAAAAGCATTGAGTACATTAGCTTTTTCCACATCCTCTGTCACTAGGTTGCCTCCCTCATTCACTAAGGGGCTCACACTTTCCTTGGCTTTCTTCTTGTTGCCAACATACCTGAAGAAACCCTTCTTGTTACTCTTAACATCTCTCGCTAGCTGCAGCTCCAGGTGCGATTTGGCCCTCCTGATTTCATTCCTACATGCCCGAGCAATATTTTTATACTCTTCCCTGGTCATATGTCCAACTTTCCACTTCTTGTAAGCTTCTTTTTTATGTTTAAGATCCGCTAGGATTTCACCGTTAAGCCAAGCTGGTCGCCTGCCATATTTACTATTCTTTCTACACATCGGGATGGTTTGTCCCTGTAACCTGAACAGGGATTCCTTGAAATACAGCCAGCTCTCCTGGACTCCTTTCCCCTTCATGTTAGTCCCCCAGGGGATCCTACCCATCCGTTCCCTGAGGGAGTCGAAGTCTGCTTTCCTGAAGTCCACAGAGGGAGCTGGGAGAGCTCAGAGAGGTTTTCCAGATATTAGAAAAGTCATGTATTGTAAATGGCAATAACTATGATAAAATATTCCTGTGAACTTTACATTTTAAATAAAACTATATTTCACAGCTATGAAATGTTATAGTTTGTTTTCTCACTAGCAGGGGATTTTTGGTAGTATCCATTATTTAAAAAACACCATTTATGATGGTGAATAATGATTATTTTGTTTTAATATTGATCTTTTTCAAGAGTGATTAAGATTTCCATTTTATGTATTACATTTTATCCTTCTTATGCTTTTGTAACCCTTTACTTCACCTATTGAATAGCTTTCCTAGAGGTTAGCATTACAGTTATATTTTTATTTTTTATTTAAACTCCTACAGTGAAATGTTTTGATAGTACTTAAATCATTTTAATTTAAACAGAAATTCAGATATTAAAGACCATAGCAGATTGTCTCAATTTTCAGTTCATGTAGCCTTTACATTTATGAGGTGTGGAAAGGAATCAACAGCCTATCGTCAAAGAATATTTTAAAAAATATTAATTTGTGCAAGTCTTGCCTTTATGTGCTATAAGTTTGCTTGACATTTACTTTGACAGGCAAATAAAATTAAAAGGTAGGACCTGATGAAAAAGCCCGATGAAGTCAATGGAAAGCTTCCCATTAATGTCAATAGGCTTTTGATTACAGCTTTAGTGCTCCCAAAAGCATAAGACTCAATGGCCACGAAAGTCAATGGGAGTCTTTTCACTTAACTTCAATAGATGTTAGATCATACTCTTACAAACTAAGGGCTCCATTAAGTTTTACCCGACACTGCAAACACTTATCCATGTGCTAACTTTTGTGACATTAATGAAACTACTTGTGCATAATGAAGGCTCAGTGCTTCCAGGTGGCCATGCTGACTCACCCACTCTAATGCCTCATTAGCAGCCAGAAGCACTGGCCAGGATGGAGGGTAGCACTTTGATATGGCTAGTGCTGCAATTTTAAAAGTTCACTTAAAAACATTTTTCATGTTATGATTAATATTAAGTTTGTGTTGTTTTGCTGTCTTGCAGTACAACACTTCTGTATAAATGTTTTTTCCAAATTAAGCAATAATAATGTAATGGCATTTTCTATTCTACTTTAATTATGTTTATATATTTGTGTATATATACTGCCAAGTATAACTTGATAGTGCTTCCTTTTTATGAAATTACCATATCCCATGCTAAGTAACTTCTGAGGCCCAAAATGATAAATTGATTAGTGAACAGGGAACAGTCTCAGTGTATATTAAACTGAAATGTATTCTCCGTTCTCTTATCCTTGAGCTCTGATTTTTACTCTACAAACCCCTTTGATACTATGTGTTTTCCTCAGAATTTTCTGTGCACATGCATCCAAAATATATGGTCAATTCTACTTCTGAACCCCTCAATCTATAATCCAATCTAACCCCTGTTGTTTTAATATCATCTCTCTTCCTCCTTTCTATCTGAGGAAGACATATCTCTTCCACTGCTTTGTACATTAAATTGTATTCATATATGGGTTTCGGTGGATAACGGTGTGGAGAATGTCAACAGCTGAAGTAGACATGTTTGATACAGGCATACGGAGTGTCTAGGTCATCAGTACTTTGGTGATTGGGCATTTGCCTAATCATTGTAGTTATGAGAGAGAAATTGCAATGACTAGTTATCCAAAATTCATTATGATTATTTTTCAGTGCCTAAAGTTGTGCTAGACATTTTACACTATTACATCAAAAGTTCCAGTCCCCGAAATTTTCCATCTAAAATCAGAATGTTCATCAATGTATGTATTTGGTATTTTGATGATTCTTGTTCATTTTGTATTTTTCTCTTGTAGGTAACGTGGCAAAAGTGATTTATTAGGAGGAATCTAAATAAGGAATGGAAGATAAACCTGGTTATGCCATGCAAATAGGGCATCATAAAAGAAGGCACAGAGGTGGCAACAAACTAAGTGTCATGGCTAATGTTATATGTGAATCAGAAGGCTAGAGTGAATGTGAAAGAAGGCCGATCAGAGATGCAAGCCTCTTGAAAGCAATGACAAGAAATTTAAACTCGACACACAATAACTGGTGAGCTAATGGATGGATTTAAGAGGCAGAAAATGGGAGATATGGTCTGAGTGACAAGACATAGGATGATGTTGGAGACAGCATTTTGAATGCACTGCAGTGAGACAAGTTGAGTATTCCAGAGACTGAAGAAGAGGAGGTTACAGTAGCTGAGAAACCATATTTTGATTAAGTCAATAGGGACTGTGACACTGGCAGACCAGCTGCCAGCTCATAGCAAGGCCCCAGGCCTAACTGAACACCAACAAATGCATAGCTGGAAACCAGTGTGGTTCACCTGTGTGTTGGCATTGTTAAAAATAGATGTTAAATTGATAAGAATGTGTTTAGACTTGATGAAATACTTGTAGGATGCTGCATGTATTGAACTGACCTATAACCTCTGTAGCCCATGGTATAAAGTTATATTGAGTGTTTGCATTGTAAGTCTCTAATTGTGTAACTCACCCAACAGAAAAGAAGCATTAATTAATGTAAAGTGCTCGTCCTGCACACAGACAGGCCTACTGAAACCAAATGAGCCATTGTGAAGCATCAAAGAACAGACTTTGTTGATTGACCCCCCTCCACCTGCCCACCCCACCTCCACATACACACACACACGACAAGAAGACAAGCATCACACTTGTTCTATCAGTTTGAACTCAGGGGGAAAGGAATAAAAATCCCTGACCAAAATAAACTTCATCCCTTCGCTGCTTGAACTCTGAGGGTAAGCAAGAGCCTCCAGCTGTTTAGCCCTAAAGGATTTTGCTTATTATAGAAGGTTCTATTATATTTTTAAACCTAAGTCTGTAACTCATTTGTGTGTGTATGTTTATCTACTTTAATCTTGTAAATAACTCTCATTTATTTTTCTTAGTTAATAAATCTTTGGTTAATTTATTACAGGATTGGCTACAAACATTGTCTTTGGTGAGAGATCTAGGGTTCAGTTGATCAGGGTAAGTGACTGGTCCTTTGGGACTGGGAATAATCTGAATATTGTTTTGATTTTTGGTGTAAGGGATCATCTGTCACAAACACAAGCTTGTCTGGGTGGTAGACAGGAGTGCCCAAGGGGACTGTCTGTGACTCCATGGTAAGGAGGTTATAGGGCTTGTGGAGTTCACGCTTCTTACTGGGTTGTTGAAATCTAATTATAGAACATATAACCAGTTTGGGGGTTTTGCCGTGCTTATTGACAGTCTGCCCTGAGGTTGGCATTCATGGTCATAAGCCACTCCAGACAGCATGACTAGGGTGCTCGCTAGATGTTGTCTGCCAATCAGATTCTGTTAGTCAGATATATCATTAATTGCAAGTCATCCAGTCAGGGAGCAGAAAATTCCATAACTGAAACACAGGAGCACAGTTAGGCATCAATAAGTATATAGCAGCCCATACTCCGATAGTTAAGCCAACTCCATTCCAAGTAACTTTAAATATATTCCACAGATCATATGCTAGGATATTTTGAAGTTTGTTCTGTTTGAAAGGTGTGAGACATGATTTATAATGGTCTTTAAATCTAGCGAGAAAACATACCTGTTTGATTTAGCTGTTATTACTTCATGAATACTGTGTGTCCAGGATAATGAGAGATATATCACAAGAAAAGTGCTATAAAAATCATTTATGGTATACAATATGACAACCAAAAGAACAAGGCTCATAAATACTGCTGATGTATTAATCAAAACACAACACTTTTCCCCAAACATGCAGTAATCATATCTACACTTTAGTCAGTGATGACATAAGGAAATATGCCAAGTAATTAATATAAATAGGTGATGAATTGCCATGTTTAAGATGATTTTAATAACATAAAGTATGAAGAGTAATTTAACTGGATACTCTAACTGTACTTGTGAATTTATACACAGGCAATAGGAAAGAGGAGGGATTAAAGACTTCATTCCACATAAAAATGCAATCCTGTCAGATCAGTGTCATTTATATAAGAAAGAATAAACTGCCAAACATATCAGGAGGAGAATCCATTAAACATTGTTGAAAGTCCCAGTATCCCCTCTAGCTAAGAAAAGTTATTAGTCTGACAAAGTGCTAATCTTGAACTAATGGGATTTAATTTTATGAATTGTTTTCATAAATATTCTAAAATATCTTTGAATGTGTGAGAGTGTATTAGAGCAGAATATGCATAATTTATTGTGATAATTTTATTTACATAGTGAAATGATATTTCATTTGTTTGGCATATCTTAAACCATAGTATCCAAGGCTGTCTGTCACAGTAACACACACTGTCATGTGGGAGACTAGCCAAAATACTATCCCAAAGTGTCTCTCTGACACTTAAAATAACATGCATGTCTGATCTTCTTTCATTATTTGATATTCACCCTGACATATTACTTAGGATTTTCATTTTCAAAAGATATACTTCCTCTCTCTCTCTCTCTCTCTCTCTCTCTCTTTTTTTCCACTTTTCATTCTAGTCATAAGAACTCTCTGTTCTCATTAAAGGACTCTTTCATTCCTCTTTCTTGTTGTTCTTTCCATCAGAAAGAGAACATAAGAATGTGAGGTGAAAGGATATGAAAAAATTCTTTGAGGAAATACAAGAGCAGTAGAGGGAATGGAACTCAGCTGTCTTTTTTTTTTTTTTTTGACCCTCTCTCCTTGAATCTATATTTGGCACAGAAGTGATAAGGAAAAGGTCTCTCTCAATTGCCTACCAGATTTGTTCCTTAAAGCCTAATTTAATTTGTGTTGTCCTAGTTAGTTCCATTCCATGGATTTCAAAAAGAGATTCTGTTTAACCCCCACGCATCTACTGCCCTCTGTTCATTTTTCCTTACACAGATTAATTCAAGGAAGGCTAAAAATAGTACCTCCCCATGTTCTGTATCTTATTTTCAGGGATAGTAGCCTCAAATACTGTCTATATTAAGAATTCTAGAGCATCATCCTCAATGAATATTCCATATATTCCTGAACAGTGCTAATATCTTTTCCTCTAACAAGGATTACAGTAGCCAGCTAAAAAATCATGGTACTAAAAGTAGGTTTCAGAGTAGCAGCCGTGTTAGTCTGTATTCACAAAAAGAAAAGGAGTACTTGTGACACCTTAGAGACTAACCAATTTATTAGAGAAGTGAGCTGTAGCTCACGAAAGCTTATGCTCAAATAAATTAGTTAGTCTCTAAGGTGCCACAAGTCCTCCTTTTCTTTTTGCTACTAAAAGTACTGACACTTCACAGTTCAGATAGAAAGATATGGTCCCTGCTCCAAAAAGTTTACAGTCTAATGTAGTACTTGCTCTCACCACATTGCTATCAAAAGATACATTTGTCTTTTCCCTTTATATTCATTAGGGTTTATCCACTCTCTATCCTTTAGCCTGTATTACAAACTTCCAAATGACCATTAATATTTTAAGAAAAATACAGGAGGTCAAGAGACAAGCACTAGATGTCTACAAAGGTTTCTCATTCCTACATATCCAACTAGATCTGTCTTTATTTCCTTTAAGGGTTTTTCAACTAAACTATTTCTGACTGGAAGATCGCAGCTCCACATTTTCCTATCTGTATTTGTGTAGTCCTATGGCTATAATATTTCCTAGCCAGTAGTAGATGCTTTTGGGTATCCAGGTGATTACCTGTCTTTTCTTGTATCATCCTTATCCAATTCAAGCTTTCCAGTGATATCTGTTGATCTTCTTCAAAACTCAAAATCCTTACTTGTTCTGAGTAGATAAATATTTGCTAAAAATTATCTTTTAGGAGAAGAAAAAAAAGGATATCCTTGTAAAAATATTTCCTAACCAACTGCTACCTTTTTATCAAAGAATCTTTAGGTTCTATATAATACTGTAAGGTTTTTCATCACTAAATTTATATATCATGGTCTTGAATGTATATAGTTCTTTCATCTGCAAGTTATCCTGAATGCCACATAATGCTCAGAGCTACATCTTTGCTTTATCCTTCCAAGTCTAAAGCTAGAATTATCTTGGCATACTGATATTTATCATCAATATTGGATAATCCTGCCTTCATCCATGGACATTTTCCAGTAGCTTCCATGTTATAGTCTCCCTTTTAGCTCTCAGACCTCGCAGGGATTTTTTTTAAAAGGTTTTACCCATGACAGATCAGCTTACATATGCTAAGGGTATGATATGCTGTTGTATGGCAAGAGTGAAAAGCTCAGTTCTTCTTCCAGACTATATTGTATTTCATTATGTATTCTTTTGTACCAGGAGAGAGCCCAGACACATTCTGACATGTCTCTTTCACCTATCAGATAGGAATAACTACACTTCTAATAACACAGTAGATACAGACTAAGGCCCAGGTTCACAAAGGTAGTTAAGCATTGCTTCACTCAGTGTTGCAATGCCCAACCCCTGCCACCTATGGCAATCTTCAGTCCCTAATTAGGTACCTAGGCTTCCCATACAATGCATGGGGGAGAGTTAGGGCCCAGGAAGGGGAGATAAAGCCACAAAGGGGACTTAGGCTCAGCATTGCAACACCTAACTTTTAGGCACCAGCTCACTAGGGGAATTCAAAGCCCTAAGTTAGGCACTCTGGCTTCCTATACAATGCATGGGAGAGTTAGGCATCTAAGAATAGGGTTCATAGAAGACAGCAAGCTGAGTGGAAAGCCATCTAAGTTGGCCAGTAAGAAATGCCAAGGAGAGGGGTGTAGCCTAAGCCCTGCCTGACAGAAAGAAGCCTAAATCCAAGCCCGGGGTGGCACCTATCTCTGGTTGGGTTTCAGAGACATGAACCCTATCATGGAGCGAGGCAGCTAAGCCAGGTCATCCCTTTCTCATGAAAAAAAACATGGCAGTCTCCATATCCAACAGCCCAGTAGTTAGTGCACCCACTTCGGATGAGGGAGAGCTAGGTTCAAAATCCCTACTCTACAGGATTTGCATCAAGGATTTGAATATGGGTCTCCTACATCCCAGGTGAATGCCCCACCCGGATGAATGAACACAAATCCTCAAACACTTCCACTGAAAAATTCCAGACCTGCTCACTGCTGCCTTTTGCGACAGGTATCAGATCTTAGGCATGCTCTGATGACACTTACAGGATCAGATTCTGCTAGTGAGATAGATGTTTCCCTGCATAATTTGAGAATCCTGCTCAGAGGTTCAGTTTGAGCTAATTCTCGTTAGCTGGGGAGGGTGGGGTGGCGGCGTGAACGCTTAGTTGCCTATGGTATTAGGCAGCATCTGATCAGTGGTTTTGAAATTGTCAGTGGTGTCTAAACAGTGGACTTAGGTGCCTAAAGAGGTAAATAAGTACCGACATACCTTTGTGGATCTGGCCCTAAGCTTCAATAAGGAGACCATTAAAATCAACTGTTGTCCCTCTGGCTGCCTGGCAGACACAACCTTTTCTGCTGCCTCCTACCCCTAAAAACACTGAAAATGAAGCCTAAGCCACCCACTGGAAGATGAGGGTCTGTTTGTCTCATCCATACCTAAGTTGCAACTGTGTGTGTAAATGCTTTTTGTTCTAATATACAGTACCTTATTGGACATGTTTTTAGCAATAGCTAATTTATCTACAATAAGTTTTCTGGCTGTACTCTAAAGTCTAATAGGCAGCAGGTTGCAAACTGCTGTATATGCAACAGAGTATTTGCTGATATTTTCCCTAAATCTTCTGTCACATAAAAACTGTTTACTCCAATGGTGTTAACATTATAGAGACTTAAATGGTTGAGTACCCCTGTTGCTGGGGATATTACTTCTGTCTATCACAGTAGAAACCTGTCCAGTGGAATTTCTTATCCGTCACACAGATGCAAGCTACAGCTTATCTTGGGTGCGCTGGTTATCTATCTTGCAGTAAAAGGGTGAATGCTTATATTGGGAAATGGTTTGTATAGATTGCTGGATTTTAATGATAAGTGTACAGTACTGTGCATCTTCAAAAGTGTCATCAGAAAAAAAACAAGCACTTAACATGACCTCCTTAGAAAGCAATTTGTACTGTAATAATATAATACCAGTATATATGTCACAGGAAGGTAGTAAATTTCAGGAGTTTAACTTACAATTCATTGGAGATATGGCACTGTATAGCAAATGGTAACCTATAGACAGTCCATTTTGCTTACCGTTTGTAGTGTCTTTTACATATTAAAACAAATTTATTTTAAAAAACAACTTTCTCTCACAAAAAAGTCAGCATTTGTAGCAGTTCCTTCATTTTATAGAAGTCTAGTTTTACAGAAAATATAAATGCTCTTTCTTTAGGGAATATAAAATAATTGAATCTGTTGTAATTTTCTGTAGACACTAGACAAAGATTTTGCAGCTTGCAAATTATTGTTGCATGTACAAAAAAAGACCAAAGCTCAGTTCAGATTTAGTGAGTTTGAGGAAACAAAGTAATGAGTCAGTTTTCTTTTCCTGGTGATTTTTTAAAAATAAATTATAAATGCCTTGTTCAAGATCTCTTAGTAGAAGAAACATAATTTCGTCTTTTAAATTAGTATTAGGTTTACCTAATTCTAGCAAGTTTGTGCTTCTGCAACTTTGATTTTTTTATATTGTGCAGCATAATCATATTTTAATTGGTGTAAAAAGTATGCTTAAATTCACACAGAGAAGAAAAAAAACTATTTCTTGACACAACAGTCACCAAACTAAATTTTGTATTCACATTCACAAGAGAACTTCTCCACTTGACCCATCACCTCAGGAAGAGCCCGAGTAAAAAGCCTTGGGAAAAAAATCAGCAGATATGGGTTGTTTCAGACAGAGAAGCAAATTCCAGAGTCAAGCGCTCTCCAGAGGGATTGTTCTGTCCCCACACATAAAACTCTAGGGCCTGTCAGCCACAGTATCTCAGCTGTCAGGTAAACGTAGGGGGAAACAAGCAGTGTTAAAAGTAGCAAGGAGCCAAAACATAAAATGCTTTATAGGTCAAACCCAATATCTTGAACTGCAACCAGAAATTAATTGGAAGTGCAGACTACAGAATACCAGTGCAATATCCTCTGTTCGTGAGAGACCACTAAATAGGCTGCTGCATTCTGCATTTGCTAAAGTTTCCAACTCTTCAAGCATACTTCTAAGTGAAGCATCTCTAATTAAGACCAGAGGTACAAGGAACAGATGAGTATGGAAACTTCTGCATCTGAAAGGAACAGTCTTCTAGCCATCTGGTGGGGAGGGGGAATATTCTGAGCTATTGCTATTCTTTGGATACCCAAAATCAGCCAGAGATCTAATAGATTATAAACAGTATATGTGCAAAACCATCAAATGAAAGAGGTGATAGCACTTCTCTCCACTGTGGTTATTACATCAAATCACCAATAAAACCTGTGTCTTATCTGGGTTTAATCTCATCCAGATAGCTTTTACCTGGTCTTGATTAGAAATTATGAAGAGACAATCCATTGTCCCCAAAATGGAAATATAGATCCATGTCATCAGCATGCTGCACGCCAAAACATCTCATACATTGTCCAGGAGGGAAAACCACAATTAAACCCCAAAGTGCCTCACATGAGACATGCCTTAGATCAGCATAGGAATTGTCCACACTAAGAGTGAACAGAATTACTCCAATGCCGGCCAATATCTAAGCTGATTTGCACCAGTGAAGGATCTTGTCCACTGTATACAAACATGTTAAGAAGGTACTTTTTGATGTACCTTGGTGGGATTCTTTTTCATAGATTCATAGCTTCCAAGGCCAGAAAAGACCATTATGATCATCTGGTATGACCTCCTGTATAACACAAGCCGTAGAGATTCCCCAAAAATAATTCCTAGAGCATAGCTTTTAGAAAAAAACATTTTAATTTTACAATTGTGAACAATAGAGAATTCCCCCTGAACCACGGTAAATTGTTCCAGTAGCTAGTTACTCTCACCACTAAGAAGTTGTCTTATTTCCAGTCTGACTTTGTCTAGCTTCAACTTCCAGCATTGGATTGTGTTTGCATTAATCTCTCTGCTAGATTGAAGTGCCCATTATTAAATATCTGTAGCCCATTTAGATATTTGTAGACAGTAACCAAATCTCTTTCTTTGAGCTCAGTCTATTTAACTTATCATTATAAGGCATGTTTTTTAATCCTTTAATTGTTCTGGTGGCTCTTCCCCAAGTCCTCTCCAATTTATCAATATCCTTCTTGAATTGTGAATACCAGAACTGGACACAATATTTCAGCAGCAGTCACATCAGTGTTAAATATAGAGGTACAATAACCTCCCTACTCCTACTTTATATTCCTCTGTTTGTACATCCCAGGATTGCATTAGCTCTTTTGGGCACAGCATCATATTGGGAACTCATTCAGCTGATTATCCACAAAATCTTTTTCAGAGTCACTGCTTCTCCTTTTTGTACTGGTCTCACTTCAAACACAGCCTCTCTTATAGACTCTCTTGAGGAGTCTCACTGAAGAGTGGAGTGCCCTACATCCCTAAATTGTAAGCCTCTCAGACAACGGGTGAACAAAGACTGTCAATGACAGGAGTAGAAATCATTTCCTGCAAGATCTTACCGCATTTTTACTAACACTACTTTTGCCTTGTCTGGAGCCAGCCTTAGACAACTCACTCTCATAATATTAACACTTCATACCTGTACATCATCCTATAACGACAAGCCATTTTTCCCAGGGTGGGAATCTGAAAATGACTGCACTAGTTGAGGTCCATTCTCAGCATTGGACTATTCTCATATGAATCTGCAATCCTTTTTAATGCAAAGCACACTTAGATGATTTGCTATACAGATGGTTTTCATAGGTTCATTTATGTGACAGAGGTTTCTCTTGGGAACTGTCATACTACTGCTATGTGTAGGAGCTTGGAAAGTGAAAGCAACCAAGGAAAAAAACCTAATATCAGATCTTGTGCTTCAATTGTTCTTAATATTTCTTTTCTTTACTCTTTAGTTTTTAGCTACTGTGACTGGTTACACAGACAGTGGGCCAACAGGAGAGAATTCTGAGTTTAGCCTTCACCTTTTGAACTCACCCCCTATTTTGATGTGAAACAGCCTTGGTATGTTGATCTTTGAGCTATGAGGCAAGGATGCATCAGACAAGCGATGTCTAAAAGAGATAAGGAAGTGTTATCTGGTGTCCTATGTTTAAGAAAGATGTACTCAAACTGGAAAAGGTGCAGAGAAGGGCTACTAGGATGATCCGAGGATTGGAAAACCTACCTATGAGTAGAGACTCAAAGAGCTTGGCTTGTTTAGTCTGACCAAAAAAAGGCTGAGGGGAGATATGATTGCTCTCTACAAATACATCAGAGGGATATACACCAAGGAGGGAGATAAATCATTTTAGTTAAGGGCCAATGTTGGCACAAAAACAAATGGATATAAACTGCTTATCAACAAGTTTAGGCTTGACATTAGACAAAGGTTTCTAACCATCAGAGGAGTGACATTCTGGAACAGCTTCCCAAGGGCAGCAGTGGGGGCAAAAAGACTAACTGGTTTCAAGACTGAGTTTGATAGATTTATGGAGGAACTGGTATGATGAGATTGGAAGATGGGCCACATGCCATTGTAGGCAACTGCTAATAACAAATATTTCCAACAGCTGGACATGGGACACTAGAAGGGGACAGCTTCAAGTTACTGCAGAGAATTCTTTTCCAAGTGTCTGACAGGAGAGTCTCTTCAATGTAATTAGGGTCTCACTGACTATCATGTTTGGGGTCGGGAAGGAATTTTCCCTGGGTCAGCTTGGTAGAGACTCTGGGGTTTTTTTCACCTTCCTTTGCAGCATGGTGGATTCCCTAGAACTTGAAATCTTAAATCATGATTTGAGGACTTCAGTAACTCAGCCAGCGGTGATGTGTCTATTACAGGAGAGGGTGGGTGAGGTTCTGTGGCCTGCAATGTGCAGGAGGTGAGACCAGATGATCATGATGAAAAGGAGTACTTGTGGCACCTTAGAGACTAACTAATTTATTTGAGCATAAGCTTTCGTGAGCTACAGCTCACTTCATCGGATGCATACTGTGGAAAGTGTAGAAGATCTTATTATATACACACAAAAAGCATGAAAAAATACCTCCTCCGAGCCCACTCTCCTGCTGGTAATAGCTTATCTAAAGTGATCACTCTCCTTACAATGTGTATGATAATCATGGCCCAACTTGATTATCATGCACATTGTAAGGAGAGTGATCACTTTAGATAAGCTATTACCAGCAGGAGAGTGGGCTCGGAGGAGGTATTTTTTCATGCTTTTTGTGTGTATATAATAAGATCTTCTACACTTTCCACAGTATGCATCCGATGAAGTGAGCTGTAGCTCACGAAAGCTTATGCTCAAATAAATTGGTTAGTCTCTAAGGTGCCACAAGTACTCCTTTTCTTTTTGCGAATACAGACTAACACGGCTGTTACTCTGAAACATGATCATGATGGTCCCTTCTGGCCTTAAAGTCTGAGTCTATTTATTAGCGAGGATTTTGAAAGAGGGATGGGCTTGATGGGGGCAGAGGCTTCAAGTTCATTGAGTAATCTCTGGGGATTTTATCTGGGGTTGAGATTAGCTGCTGGTTTGAATCTGATTTTTTTTGTTTTTGTTTTGATGGTTTTAGACTAGTCTCCTGTGAACTGTAATACTTTGGTTGTTGGGTTTAGTTTACAGGTGCTGGGTGATGTTTGTGGCCTGTGATATACAGGAGGTCAAACAAGATGAGTTGGTGGCCTCATCTGGCCTTAAACTCCATGGCTGTATGTCACAGGCACCTAAATTGCTATATAGGCGCCTTTTTGGTATGCATTTATTAACAAATACTTTTATGTTAATACTTGATTGATTGTTTTGCTTTCATTTAGTTTTCTTTTTGTGATTTTTTAAAACATTGTTTTGTTTTTTTTTCTGCTGGTTCTAGTTTATGTTGTTTGCTATTTTTCTGACAGTTGATCTACCAAGAATTTCTGCTCACAGTTACGGTAGTATCAGTTTTAATATACATTTCTTCCTGGAAGGGAACTGGCAGAGGCAATTCATGTGGGTTTAATTTTTGTAACTGAAGCACCTAGCATAAAAATAAGTAAAATTAATAATTCTATTTAAACTATATTAGCAGTCTATCTTGTACACAATACTTTTGACAATGATCCCATTCCTTTGCCATTAAATCAGATTCTCTCTTCTACCTCTATAGCTATTTACTTATATGGTCCTATTCCCATAGGATCTGAGGTCCTTTAGGTTCTTGGTTCATAGAGCTGTCAAAGATACATGTTTCAAGATGTTGGATATTAGGTTCTGATCCTGCAACTACTTGAGCTCATGCATGGCTTGGTATAGAGGGGTCTTAGTGTAAATGAGGATTATGCCCCCTTATTTTTAACAATTTATTAAATAGGAACAATAATGATTTATTTATTCTGTAGTATTATAAAGTGGCCAGTGGAATAGGATTTTTTTCTTTTCATTTGTTTTGGAAGATGTAACATTACTCACTCATGCATCAGTTGTTATGGGGCCATCCAAAAAGATTGAGAATAAATAGAAAAATAATGTTTACTTTTGTTTACTCTGCATCTTACAGATAGATCCACTTTAAATTTGTAAGTTGAGATAGTTTTATGACCCGAATTCTCTCTCCTGTTGTACCTATGCAGCTCCATTAAAATGAATGAATATTTACTGTGGGTATCAACAGTTATTTGAACTCGCCTACAATGATTTTTGAAGGTGTTGAACTAAACCTATTAATTGCCATTCCTAATAGAAGAGGCAATTTGGTACATATAATTGTTCCCTGAATAGTCTATTGAAGTGAATTTATATTTCAGGGCAGAATGTAGCCCATAGTGACTATTACTAGTAGCAAGAATCCTATTATCTCAGGTGCATGGTAATTGGTTTGATCTTCAACCACAGATCCAATCAATTCTCATTATTAAACTACTTGGCACTCAGAGTTTGATATGAACAATGAATTTTATTTGCTTTAAGCTGATAAAGAGAATATCACCTGCCCAAAGCAATAAGACATAATTAAGGATACATTAGATAATTGTTGAGATAAATGCATAAACTGGTTCTGGCATTAGTTGAAGCTCAGTGGGAAACCTAATAAAATGTCTGTTGGGTTATTCTTCTGTATTGTCAGCATATTAAAAGTTAATGACTTTTAGAGCAGGTCAACTGAAAAGCGGTTTCTTTCATACTTTTGTTACTATCGAGCTTTTATTTCCTTTGTCAGCTGTTATTTCCAAATGCTCACAGTTGTGGACATGATTTTTCATTTATTTACTGTGGGCATCAATGATTATTAACTAAGTACAGTGCAGCTGATTTTGAAAAATTGTTCTTTTTTTTATGATCACACTGTCATATTTTATATCTCAAACTCCATAAGAAGGGAATGTTGTTTTATAATTACAAAAAATATTGTTGTGTGCCTTGCCAACTTTGATTAAATGTGCTTTTCAACTGAAATGTCTGAACCTGGGAAGGGTAACTCAGGATTTCAGCTGGAAAGTTACTGTCTTTGGGGCCAATCCTGCAGGCTCTTGCACACAATAGTAAAGACATGTGAGGAACCCCATTTGATTTATGTGAGTAAAGTTGCTCCTGGGTGCACATGTTTAAAGGATTTGGCTCACAGTCTGGTTTTAGACTCTTGTAAAAAGAGTGTGTGGAGTCTGCTAGATCTGCTAAATGCAACTGAATTGGAGAAAAGGTCAAAATCATGTTTATCTTTTGCTGAGGTCACCATAGCAATGTTCTGAGAAAAAGTATTTTTTTCCATTTCATTCTGTCAGCAGTCCAAACAAAAGCTTTATTTGTCTGTACCTTGAATCCTATTAACTTAACACGTCTACGTCAGAATCAACCATGGCTTTGTCTGGGCTACAGCTTGGTCAGCATACAGAAAGACTGAAAAAGGATCTATACACAGCCAGTGATTAGAGTTCTGCAGGCTAGGTTAAAAAAAATGCTGATTTTGTAGGATGGAGACCTAAAGTGCATAGCTCAGACAGCATGCGTCGTTCCTGTCACCAAAAACAACAACACAATGTTATAGTCACTAGTATCTCTTTAGTGGAAGCAAGGAAGCAAGAGAAAACAATTTCTTCATGTTCATATGTGTTTTTAAATGAAACCACTCAAAACACCACAATAACAGATATGCTAACAGGAGACCAGACATACTGAAGATTCTGTGTCAAAAGGAAGTATCTCTTTCTAGGAGGAGGCTTACATGGACCAATTCTCTTAAGTTTCTGGGCCAGATTCTCAGCTGGTATAAACTGGCATAACTCTATTGACTTGGACCTGCACCGCATTATCTCAGCTGATGATCTTGTCCTTTTTATCTTTCTGAGTTTGCATGGGAATGTAAACTTTTTCCAGATATTAGCTTTTCCACTTAATTCCCAGAAAAAGTGTGTACCCCATAAACAATATTACATTGCTTTGTCATTGGCTACATCTACACTAGTGACTGTACACATATCCATGCTCACGGTTGTGCCATAACCCCCTGTTGTCCAAATCTAAATCCCAGAAGCAAGTGTCTGAAATAAGATAGCAAGTCTTTGGGGTGTGGGTAAGTACCCACCTCAGACTGTGGCACAGCCCAGAACCTGTGCCAACGTGGTTGGGGGTAAGGACCGTGTATCATAATTTAAGTTTCAATAGTCCTTCATCCCCATTCCCACAATAAACTGAACCCTTTTCTTCCTGAGCCTCAAGAACATAAGAACAGCCATTCTGGGCTGTTACCACGCAACGAGGGGATCTTGGAATAATTGTGGATAGTTCTCTAAAAACATCTGTCCAGTGACAGTCATGAAAGCTGGCAGAAGGTTGAGAACATTCAGAAGGGGATGGATAATACAGAAAAATCATAAAGCCACTATACAAAGCCACAGTGCGCCACATGTTGGGTACTGTGTTCAGTTCTGGTCATGTGCGATGGGGTGCAGTCATCTCTCATGAGTGCCTCCTGTGAGCCGGGTGCCCCATATAGGTTGTTGCCCTTATCAGGCAGGTCTTCAGTGACTCAGCCCTCCGGTTAAGTCACCCAGTTAACAGCTGAATGGATGAACCTCTTATGGGGTACCAAAGATCCAACAGGGCCTATCACTGTGCCCTTGTCAGTGTCTTTAGCCCTGTCTCTGGGCTCAGTTTTCAGCCCCTTCTGTATTAGCTTTAAATCCATCCTTGCCCTGTTTTCGAGCACTGTCCCAAGGGATTTCTTTGTCTCGTGAGAGGGAAATCATTCCACCAGGAGCACACAGCAACAGCAGAGACAAATGGAGAAGGACCCTGACGTTGCTGCTTATTGCCATGGACAGGACGAACCAGAAGCATATCTGAGTTCCTCAGGAGACAGAAGGATCAGGGTCTTCAGCAGAAAGAGACCCTGATTAATTGGCTCATAGAGCAGGAGGGACACCATAGGGAATAAGAGTTTTTCCTAATGGAGAGGCTCATAGAACTAGTGGCGGCTGCTGCTGTCACCACCACCACCACCCTCTCCAGCTGCTACTCAGCATGATACTGAGGCTTGGGCCCAACCTCCCTCCACCCTAAGTAACCAGGAGGAGCCTGCAAGACTCCTGGGACCACAAACTCACTGGCACCCGAAATTCCTCAAGGAGAATTCCCTGTACATCCAGGAGAGGAACAACAAGCTTGCAAGAGTCCCTGAACCCCATAAATGCCCACCCCCCAATTCCACATGGGAGACATCTCCATTTGCCCCCAAGAATAATTTTCCCTATTCTTTCCCCGTTTGTCAGGGGAGGGCAAGGAGATGGGTGTAGAGATATCTATATTTGGCTATTGTTCACGAATTTAGTCCTGATATGTTTTGTTGGTTTTCATCTCTTTTAAAATATTATACTTACACTTTCAATATAGTACTTTTAATAAATGTTCTAGTTTCCCTGACTGGTGTGATGCACGTAAGATGTTTTCAGGTTTGGGATTGGGCCCCACAATTCACAGAAAATGGATTGGAATGGTGTAACTGTCTGTTGCCATCATACTGCAAAAACTATTCTGTTTGTCCCACAGCCAGAGCCCCCTCCCTCCAAGCTGAGAAATATCCAAAGTAAATGCATGGATGGGTAAAATGGGAGGGATGAGTAAAATGCAGTTAGTGTGAGACTGGCACACTGCTCATAGAGATATCAGCTCTAAAATTCACTTCTTCCATTATTCCATCACAGTTCAAGTCTGCTGACATTTATGACATGGTACCAGGGCCCTCTTTTTTCCCCAAATTTAAGCATAAGGTGAGGTAAAGGCAGAATGTGAGAGAAGGGAGGGAGATGTTTATAGTCAGTTTTTTGCGTTAGTTTGTCTACATGTAGCTTGGGAACATTTCATAAATGTTAAAATAAATATGAATAAATAGAATCAGCCTGTAGAATTCTAGATAATTAGACAATTCCGGCTACCAGTGGAGTAAAGGGTAGCTTTGCCATCAATCTTTATGGGAGCCATATGTGGTCCTATGTGAGTAAAAGGCAATGTTCAACTGAAATCAGTTTCTGAAAATCTTAAATAATATCGCTCTCTTTAAATTTATAATTTTTGCTCACACATCAATTTCATAATTATAACACGCTCCTGGAATCTTAAAGTTACATTGTTTTGTAGAAGAGTTAATGTCCTCAAGGGTGAATTCCATTGAATAACACTAGGTTCCTGCATAAGACACTCCCTTTCAGATGAGCAGGTGGAATTTTGAAAGTCTGGGATTATACATCACACAATGAGATTTTCATAGTCATAATGGCCAAGATTTACAAAACATAACTAACCATTATAAATTACTCAATTTAGGGGTATCCAACTTGATTCAACTTGTGGGGCCTAATTTTTAGAAAGCATTGAGCACTTACCTATCAGAATCAGGGCCCTTAAGGTGTCTCATGCTGGACACCAAAAAATCACAAGGCACTTGAAAAATTTGACTTATATAACTACATGGTAGTACAGCGGCAAACTCCCAGTCCAATGGGTTGTCTCAAATAGGATGTTCTGAAATAAATAATAATAATAATGCTATCTGTCACAGATGAAAATACACATTGATGGTTGAGAAACTCCAAAAACTTGGATTACTTAAAGGTTTCTGGAGCATGATAAGGGGAAGAGTTGCAAGACATGCTTACAGTTGTAAGTTAGTGTAAGGTGGGAAATAGAGTCACAAGTCCACCCAATTTAAGCTTAATCAATTTTCACCCTTATGATTTTTCAGACAGAGTTTGTGTCACTAATATATTCTGATCATATACGTATGACAGAGAATAAACAGATAAGGTGGAATTGGTAGAGATCTAAGTTACTGAATTCCAGGGTACCAAGAAGCTCTCCTGCACTTAATGATAGTTGTCTCAGTCTCTGGCCTCTTGTCTGGTCCTTCGGGCTCATTCCCTGAGTTTCCAGTCCACTATTTCTCTGACTTGGGCCCTCGTTTGCTTAGTTTCTTATATCTTTTCACATTACATATTCATTAACTTTCCTCCAATCAACATTAAGCATTGTGTCTTACATAACCTGTTTGATATGAACGCGGAAGTTTAAGTTTACACTATTTTCATCTCATTATGTCTTCATGTCATCTTACTCCTGTTTTCCAAACATAGGGACTTTTTGCATGGAATGAACTTCCTCTTCTCTCAATCTCCAAGACAATAACAAAATAACAGCTTTGTCATGTCAGCTGTAAGCATTATCTAAACAACTCTATGTAAAAGACAGATTGGGAAGACAATATTCATGTCAGCCAAGAGCTAAGCCAAGCCCCACATAACTATTATCCTATCCAAACTCATACACTAGCCATAATTATAAACTATTAACATTAAACTAACCAAATAAGTTAACTTTTATATTCAGATAAAAACTATGGGGAACAGCATGACTGTTAATGTCATCATTTATCTTCTTCAAAGAGGGGTTTTCAGGGGACTTTTGCTCAAAGTTCTAGCATCATACTTGTAAATGATTAAAAAGCTTTATCAGTAATTTTGCCTGTTGTATTTTGAGGGGTGCTTTTTCAGTTTTAGGGCCTAATTATTTATTGTTCCCCAACAAGGTATTTAAAACTATGAAGTGTATATTAAAAAACTGAATCAACTCCTCCTTATTCTGTTCCATAATAAGAGACCAAAGAGCCAGGTCACTGAAGCAAATTAAATGATAAAGGAAATTAAATGAGAAATTTATATAGATCAGAAGTAGACTTGGAACAAATAAAAGAAAGCACAGTGGTTCTTTATATACTGTATAGTCAACCTGTATAATGCACTGCAGCAGGAGACTAGCAAATCAAATACTGTTCTCTGATTTCTCACTAGGCCTGGATAATTCTGTAACAATTATTAATAGCATATGAAGCTATGATATCTACAATTATGATAATAAAAGCTTGTGCTTTGTATCCACTGCAGCTGCACAGCACTGTAGAAAGGGCTAAGAGGACAGAGGAGGGAGGAAAGAGAGATGGGTTTCCAGTCTCTCAAATTTAAGTTACTATGCTGACACTAGCAGAGATAAGGATAATTACTTGGAAGGACCAATGGTGTGCGGTAGTTTGTTATATCTTGTTTGTTTATTGGACTCTTCCCCCTCACCCCCCCTCCCCCCAAAAATATCCTCTGGAACTGTTACAAACTCACATTGGATGCCTCCATGAAAGACTTTTGCATTTAGACATGCATCCGATGAAGTGAGCTGCAGCTCAGGAAAGCTTATGCTCAAATAAATTTGTTAGTCTCCAAGGTGCCACAAGTACTCCTTTTCTTTTTGCGGATACAGACTAACATGGCTGCTACTCTGAATTTTGCATTTAGATGTCTAAACTACCTGATAGATGTATAAAAATGTATGCAGCCAGATAGCTGCCTGTTGGTCACACATACGAAGAAATACAAGAACATAAATTATTCCAGAAAGGGTTTAAAATAATCTGTATTCATTAAGATTCCTCCCGGTTTGCCTTTTCCAATAGAAAAAACAGGAATAATCATTTGGACAAACGATCACACCTTTGGAAGATTTACCATTACACACAAAGAGGCGATGCAGATCTGAACTGCACATTTTTCAGAAAAGAATGGTTAGATTTATTTTACAATTAAGATGCTCTCAGTTATTACGACAGATTCCAGAGATACAATTCAGAGATGAGTGGAGTGTTTGGCCCAATTATAGTATATTTCAAAATTACATCTTATCAAGCATTGTCAGGAGATGTATTTATTTCTTTTAAATGTCTAGTTTCTTTGCTAATAAAAAGTATAGAGTTTTGGTAATTAACATGGATTATTTTAACATTGTATCTTTGCGTTAGAATTGATGGGGCTTTCTTGTCATTCCATTAAAAACCTTGCTGTCATTATTTAAATAACAAGGGTGTTTTATTTTGTTATAAAATAACTTCCAATTGGTGGATAGTAATGAATAATTTCTTACACAGTGTGTAAAAGTAATTTTGTATGTCACCTGTAATTCCATTCAGGTTACAGTTTTGGAATGATAGAGAATTAATGGTTATTATTAAATGAATACATGAGTCTTGCTATTGCTTTTCTGTGAACAAATGGCATAGTTTGCCATATCACGATCCTCTGAATTTTAATGTAGTGTGTTGAGTACTGAGAAGGTTGAAGAATCATGGAATCAATGAGCTACTGCAAGCCCTGATTTATTTCCTCTATTCTCCTCCTCTAAATTGTTCTAAACATCCACTCTGAATTTGTATTGAGATGTCAGAATGCCTAGATCTTACTTTATCAAGCTGCAAGCATGGGTTTCTTTACTGTTTATTCTGATAGCATTAGTTTTAGCAGACATCTCGTGCTTTGTGTATGTTGTGTATTAGTATTTTTGCACTAATAAAATAAATTCACAAGAGGACTTCACTGGTTAATGTCTAACACACACACACACTTTTTACTGGGATTGGTATTTGCAATTTTAAAGATAAAACCTGCTGTGCTATTTATGCTCAAACTGCAGAAATAATGTATGAAAAATCCATCACACAATTTAAGGTGATCAAGTGTGTAATATTATAGCAGTGCTTTCACTCTCCAGGGTTTCATGTAAATATTCTTCAGTTTTGATCCACTTGATTTCGGAGGAGAGGGAATTGCAAATTTCCTACAGTCACCTGGACCAAACTGGGTTCAGGGATTCTCCATCAGATGAGCCTGATCCAAAGCCCATTAATGTCAGTGCAAGTCTTCAATGATTTTGAGCAGGTTTTGGATCAGGTTCTATCCCTTTAGCACAACTGAACGAAAGAGTCTCCTCTTTCCCAGAGCTTAAAGTGGATTTCCATCTCATTACACCCTGGTCTCCTTTTTCTGACAGAAAAATACAGTGTAATGTGGGAGACCAGTTTTAGTTCCCCTTCCTTTCTGCTCTCCCAAGGAGTGGAGCAACAGGAGTATGAGAAGCAGAGGTTGCCACTATCAAATACAGAATAGGAGAGGAGATGGATTACTTCCAAAGCCAGCCCATTCCCACTTCAGGAACTGTTTCCTGGCTGAGCAGAAAGCATTTAAATGCAGTCATAACCCTCTTGAAAGCCTCACCCTTCCTTTTCTAGTGTACATTAGTGCAGCTTCAAGACAAAGACATAGAGGGACCCCAATCTGTTGTGGATCAGCACTGTTGGCATGCAGAAATATGAGCCACTCCTAAACATGTTTTTAAGCCAGACTACTGTGTGTATAATGGGCCATTTAAATTTCTGGTTTGAAAGCTACCCTTGTCAATTTATCTCTGTGCTTTGTTGTGTGTTTTGAGAACAAGTGGACTCAAAATTCAGTTGATCTGTGGTGAAAATCTAGGTTTTTTCATGTAAACCAAAACCAAGAAATTGGGCATGCTCACATGCTCACCTGGTTCTCCTGAGAGACCTTCAATGGATAGTCTTGCATTTTGTAATGAAACATGAAATCAGGTGAGTTTCACATGGTTCCAGGTGTCACAGATATGGCAATTTCCCACAATACCCTTGGAAAACCTTATTGTATTACATTTATGTATTATTGTGGGCCATCAGTGTGATGCAGCCATTAAAAGAGTAAATGCTATTCTAGGATGCATCAGGAGAGGTATTTCCAGTAGAGATAGGGAAATGTTACCATTGTACAAGACACTGGTGAGACCTTACATGGAATACTGTGTGCAATTCTGGTCTCCCATGTCTAAGAACTGGAACAGGTGCAGAGAAAGACTACTAGAATGATTGGAGAAATGGAGAACCTACCTTACCAGATGAGACTTAAGGAGCTTGGCATGTTTAACCTAACAAAACAAAAGATGAGGGGAGATATGATTGCTCTTTATAAATACATTAGAGGGATAAACTCCAGGGAGGGAGAGGAGTTATTGAAGTTAAGGGTCAATGTTGGCACAAAAAACAAATGGATATGAACTAGCCATCGATAACTTTAGACATGAAATTAGATGGAGGTTTCTAACAATACGACATTCTAGATACGACACTGGTGCAAGCCAGACGAGTAAACAGCTTTGTCACCCCCGCCCTGTAACCTGCAGTGCCTCGCAATGCCTCGCTGCTGTAGCTCCCAACCTGGCTCCTTACAAACAGCTGAAGAGCATGCAGATACACTCTGAGTGTCTGTGTATAGCCACAAGCCTGGTCCAGCAACTCTGACCCTATCAGCCTGTTACCAAACACCAGCCACACTCTGGCTTCCAGCAGTCTTCATTACTACTTGCAGGGTGACCCCAACACACTTCCAATCCTAGATTTTCCTCAAAAGACATGTGATCTGCATTGTTCAGGTCCTCTCCCGGAGAATATAGATATATTAGCTCCACTGCCCCTTTAAAGGAATCAATATACAATAGTCTGCTATCTTAAATGGAGTTACTCAAACAATTCACAACACTGGATTAGCTCTGATTAAAGAATAAAACAAGTTTATGTAACCACAAAGAGAGATTTTAAATAAGTACAAGTATAAGGCATTCAAGTCAGAAATGGTTACAGGAGATATAAAGATTAAATGCTTTCTAAACTTAACAAACTAAACTTGGTTCAAGGTGTAATTCCTCCCACAGGTTCCCAGCAACATTGCTGACCAAGTTTCAGGTCAGGATCTGCTCCCAAAGTCTATAGGCTGTTTCTTTTGCCCATGGGAAAGATAACTTAGGGTGTTTTTATTCCTCACTATTATAGTTTAGTCACCCTTTGAAAATGCATTTTCCTCAGGGTTACCCCTAGATAAAGTTCCTTCCAGCTGTGACTATGGGGGCTTGCCATGAAAGGGATTTCATGCTGTTTGCTAAAATACAGATTTGCCTTGTCTCCTACCCAGCCCCACTTAAAATGAGTGACTAGCACAATGCCCACAGCAGGTTCAAACCCCACCTGAGAATCACACCTCAAAGGGAGGGAGGGTGGGTGCTGCCTTGCCTGCTGTGTGGAGAAAAGGGGTTTCCTACGCCAGAGCTTGCACCGTAAAGCACTACTGCCTTCCTCCAGCAAACCTGGACAATGTCCCCCCTGTTTTAAGTGCAGGGCAGTCATTGTCCAGCTATACCGAAAGAAGGACAGGAGACACTTGATATGGATTTAATCAGGCAGCAACTTTACTACTAGATGTCTGGGACTACCCGGCAGATAAAACTGTACAGTGCAGATAACTCCTGTTTATTTTGTAATTCCCTGGTGGAGGGGGGCTTCCATCAGCTCCCCTTCTTTCTCCATCCAGGTCCCTCCAGCAAATCCATTGCTGGGACCTTACCATCCACCCCCCTCATAGGAGAGGTAAGGTGGGTCATAAGTAAAGGGGGTTGGCTCCCTGCCATTCCAACTGTCAGAGCCCCAAACTCCACACCGTTCCTTTAACCAGCACCTCCTTTTTAAGGCCTTTACCAGGCCATTTATTGGCTTACTGGATGCCTTCCCTATGGAGTACCTGCACTGGACATCTGCCACAAGGAGGCGCCAGCAATTAGCTTGACTGCCTCTCCCCTCTCCCTGCCTGTCTATTACTCTGTTTGTACATACCTAATATAAAAAAGCCCTGAGTGCTATTGTATTAAAAAGAATAGTAATATCTGGCCCATGATATTAGCCTTTGCTACTTATAATCTGTTTATAGTACTGAATTCTCTCTCTCATATAGCTATCATTTATTTCTTTCAGTAAAGTTCTCCTTAGATGGAAACATTCAGTTGTCCAAGGAATCATCCACTTTCACAAGAAAGCTGGCATGGCATAATCGTTCATCTCTGCTATATTCCTGGTTTTATTGCAGTTCTTCGCTTCACAAAAGGAAACCAATCACGCTGACAATTTCTCCACTGTTAGAGAACAATCCTTTTAATTCCTTTTTTAAAAAAACAATGATTGCAACTTCTTGACTTTCTTGCTCACCCACAAGTTTTCTCCTTTCAATCAATTATTACTTTTGCTAGGGCAGGATCATCAAAATGATATCATTCTTCAAGAAATAACTAATTAAGTTTGTGAAATTGAAAAACATCTTAAAAACCTGCCAGGATATAGACCAATTCACATATATACTATACAGATACAATTATTATTCATTCTAATGGACATGTCCTGAAAGTGATGACTGATTTTTTTAAATGAATAAAGCTAAAGGTCAAATTAACTCTGATAAAAGAAATTTTGAAAAATGGTTTTCTTATTAAAATCTACCTGACCTGAAAGTTCATGGAATCCAGAGGTATTAAATTGAGTCAGCTTTGATGTTAATAATAATTCTGTCTCGTTTAAGACCTGAAAATCTACGGTCTTCTCACAAACAAGAAAGAGAAAACATACTTACCAACTGGAAAAGCAGCAGCAGCTTGACTTTTCCCAACTTATCCGTGGCAGCACCAGAAAGGCATGCTGGGAAAAAAAATTCTATAAGATGACGATCCTACCCTAGGAATCAAGAAGTCAGAGGAGAAGGTACTCCATTGCATCATAACAGCTATTGCTAGACTGCAGACTAGTTTAATAATATAAAGTGTGAATGGTATTTACATGCTTTCATGGCTTTGAGAATTGATGATTGAAATAACTCTTGATTTGTGGGACTCCCTAATAAGGTTTCTATGCTTCCACTAGTGATGGGAAAAGCAGTGCAGATACAATAATGAGCAACTGTCTCCATCATAGAATCATAGAATATCAGGGTTAGAAGGGACCTCAGGAGGTCATCCAGTCCAACCCCCACTCAAAGCAGGACCAGTCCCCAACTAAATCATCTCAAGCCTGACTTTAAAAACTTCAAAGGAAGGAGATTCCACCACCTCCCTAGGTAACGCATTCCAGTGCTTCACCACCCTCCTAGTGAAAAAGTTTTTCCTAATATCCAACCTAAACCTCCCCCAATGCAACTTGAGACCATTACTCCTCGTTCTGTCATCTTCTACCCCTGGAGAACAGTCTAGATCCATCCTCTTTGGAACCCCCTTTCAGGTAGTTGAAAGAAGCTGTCAAATCCCCCCTCCTTCTTCTCTTCCGCAGACTAAACAATCCCAGTTCCCTCAGCCTCTCCTCATAAGTCATGTGTTCCAGTCCCCTAATCATTTTTGTTGCCCTCTGCTGGACATTTTCCAATTTTTCCACATCCTTCTTGTAGTGTGGGGCCCAAAACTGGACACAGTACTCCAGATGAGGCCTCACCAATGTCGAATAGAGGGGAATGATCATGTCCCTCGATCTGCTGGCAATGCCCCTACTTATACATTCCAAAATGCCCTTGGCCTTCTTGGCAACAAGGGCACACTGTTGACTCATATCCAGCTTCTTGTCCACTGTAACCCCTAGGTCCTTTTCTGCAGAACTGCTGCCTAGCCATTTGGTCCCTAGTCTGTAGTGGTGCATGGGATTCTTCCGTCCTAAGTGCAGGACTCTGCACTTGTCCTTGTTTAAATCTCATCAGATTTCTTTTGGCCAAATCCTCTAATTTATCTAGGGCCCGCTGTATCCCATCCCTACCCTCTAGGGTATCTACCTCTCTTCCCAACTTAGTGTCATCTGCAAACTTGCTGAGGGTGTAATCCACGCCATCCTCCAGATCATTAATGAAGATATTGAACAAAACCGGCCCCAGGACTGACCCTTAGGGCACTCCACTTGATACCGGCTGCCAACTAGACATGGAGCCACTGATCACTACCCGTTGAGCCCAACAATCTACCCAGCTTTCTATCCACTTTATTGTCCATTCATCCAGCCCATACTTCTTTAACTTGCTGGCAAGAATACTGTGGGAGACTGTGTCAAAAGCTTTGCTAAAGTCAAGGAATACACGTCCACTGCTTTCCCCTCATCCACAGAGCCAGATATCTCGTCATAGAAGGCAATTAGATTAGTCAGGCATAACTTGCTTTTGGTGAATCCATGCTGACTGTTCCTGATCACTTTCCTCTCCTCTAAATGCTTCAGAATTGATTCCTTGAGGACCTGCTCCATGATTTTTCCAGGGACTGAGGTGAAGCTGACTGGCCTGTAGTGCCCTGGATCCTCCTTCTTCCCTTTTTTTAAAGATGGGCACTACGTTAGCCTTTTTCCAGTCATCCGGGACCTCCCTCCTGATCGCCATGAGTTTTCAAAGATAATGGCCAATGGCTCTGCAATCACATCCACCAACTCCTTTAGGACTCTTGGATGCAGCCCATCCAGCCCCATGGACTTGTGCTCGTCCAGCTTTTCTAAATAGTCCCGAACCACTTCTTTCTCCACAGACGGCTGGTCACCTCCTCCCCATGTTGTGATGCCCAGCGCAGCAGTCTGGGAGCTGACCTTGTTCGTGAAGACAGAGGCAAAAAAAGCACTGAGTACATTAGCTTTTTCCACATCCTCTGTCACGAGGTTGCCTCCCTCATTCAGTAAGGGGCCCACATTTTCCTTGAGTTTCTTCTTGTTGCTAACATACCTGAAGAAACCCTTCTTGTTACTCTTAACATCTCTTGCTAGCTGCAACTCCAAGTGTGATTTGGCCTTCCTGATTTCACTCCTGCATGCCTGAGCAATATTCTTATACTCTTCCCTGGTCATTTGTCCAAACTTACACTTCTTGTAAGCTTCTTTTTTGTGTTTAAAATCAGCAAGGATTTCACAGTTAAGCCAAGCTGGTCGCCTGCCATATTTACTATTCTTTCTACACATTGGGATGGTTTGTCCCTGTAACCTTGTCAAGGTTCCTCCCCCACTCTGAAGTCTAGGGTACAGATGTGGGGACCTGCATGAAAAACCTCCTAAGCTTATCTTTACCAGCTTAGGTCAAAACTTCCCCAAGGTACAAAATATTCCACCCGTTGTCCTTGGACTGGCTGCTACCACCACCAAACTAATACTGGTTACTGGGGAAGAACTGTTTGGACGCGTCCTTCCCCCCAAAATACTTCCCAAAACCTTGCACCCCACTTCCTGGACAAGGTTTGGTAAAAAGCCTCACCAATTTGCCTAGGTGACTACAGACCCAGACCCTTAGATCTTAAGAACAATGAACAATCCTCCCAACACTTGCACCCCCCCTTTCCTGGGAAATGTTGGATAAAAAGCCTCACCAATTTGCATAGGTGACCACAGACCCAAACCCTTGGATCTGAGAACAATGAAAAAGCATTCAGTTTCTTACAAGAAGACTTTTAATAAAAATAGAAGTAAATAGAAATAAAGAAATCCTCCCCTGTAAAATCAGGATGGTAGATATCTTACAGGGTAATTAGATTCAAAAACATAGAGAACCCCTCTAGGCAAAACCTTAAGTTACAAAAAAGATACACAGACAGAAATAGTTATTCTATTCAGCACAATTTTTTTCTCAGCCATTTAAAGAAATCATAATCTAACACATACCTAGCTAGATTACTTACTAAAAGTTCTAAGACTCCATTCCTGGTCTATCCCTGGCAGAAACCAGCATATAGACAGACTATAGACAGACACACAGACCCTTTGTTTCTCTCCCTCCTCCCAGCTTTTGAAAGTATCTTGTCTCCTCATTGGTCATTTTGGTCAGGTGCCAGCGAGGTTACCTTTAGCTTCTTAACCCTTTACAGGTGAGAGAAGCTTTCCCCTGGCCAGGAGGGATTTCAAAGGGGTTTACCCTTCCCTTTATATTTATGACAAACCTCAATAAGGATTCTTTAAAATACAGCCAGCTCTCCTGGACTCCTTTCCCCCTCATGTTATTCTCCCAGGGGATCCTGCCCATCAGTTCCCTGAGGGAGTCAAAGTCTGCTTTTCTGAAGTCCAGGGTCTGTATTCTGCTGCTCTCCTTTCTTCCTTGTGTCAGGATCCTGAACTTGACCATCTCATGGTCATTGCCTCCCAGGTTCCCGTCCACTTTTGCTTCCCCTACTAATTCTTCCCGGTTTGTGAGCAGCAGGTCAAGAAGAGCTCTGCCCCTAGTTGTTTCCTCCAGCACTTGCACCAGGAAATTGTCCCCTACATTTTCCAAAAACTTCCTGGATTGTCTGTGCACCGCTGTATTGCTCTCCCAGCAGATATCAGGGTGATTGAAGTCTGCCATGAGAACCAGGGCCTGTGATCTAATAACTTCCGTTAGTTGCCGGAAGAAAGCCTCGTTCACCTCATGCCCCTGGTCGAGGCGGCATAGATGACTCAGTACCCCTGAGGAGAGAGACCCTGACCACCACCACCTGCCTCCTTGTCTTAGGAGCAGGGGTAGTGGAACCCCCATCCCTAGGACAGTGCATCTCATGCCTTCCAATCGGCAGAGTCTCCTGTTCCCTTCCCTCAGATATATCATCTAGTCCATTCTCCACATTAGTACCTGTGGAGAGAACATGAAAATGGTTGCTTCCTTGTAGCTGCGTTGCTGGTACATGGATGCTCCCCTTTCTTCTTCTGGAGGTCACATGCTGCCAAACTTCTTCACTGTCCTTCTGTCCCCGCTGCGCAGCCTGCTCTGAATCTTCAGAATGTTGTGTCCGTAGAAGCATATCCTGATGTCTATCCAGGAAATCTTCAGTTTCTGTTATGCAACACAGGGTCGATACTTGTTTCTCCAGACCGTGAACCTTCTCTTCCGATATGGAGACCAGCTTGCACTTTGTACAGACAAAGTCGCTTCTGTCCTGTGGAAGAAAGTCAAACATGGCACATCCAGTGCAGGTCACAACAGCTGAATGCTCCTCATCCATATTACCTTCCTGCTACGAGCTTCCTCAGGAGTTGTAGTAACTACTCAGAGAAGCTGGCAAGATTTAAGCCTCGGTGGGCTCTCCCCAGGCGAACAGCAGAGAGGCTAACAGAGGGAGTTCACCTGGGGAGAGCCCACTGAGGCTTAAATCTTGCCAGCTTCTCTGAGTAGTTACTACAACTCCTGAGGAAGCTTGTAGAAGGAAGGTAATATGTTCACAGCTGACTGGCTTTCTATAACAGTCAGGCCCACTCAAGGTTCACCTGGAACAAAGTGGCATTTTGAAGTGGCTTTTTAAGTTCTGAACTATTGAGAATAATCTGTTTCCTTCAACTTGTATGAGACTTTTTCCTTCCAACCTCTGATTAGCACTAGAATTTCTGAGAAACCATGAGAGAGAGCACTGTTCTCTTAGTATTTACAGCCAAGATCAAAGCGGGAATGGGCGATGTTTTCCTGTGAGACATCCAGTCTAATTTTGCAGATGGAAGAGCCAAGAATAAACTCTAAAGCATTCAGACTTTTGAATGCCTAGTCAAATCACTTGGCGTGAAAGGACCCTTGTCCACTTGGGACCTGCAGCCTCTTCTGTAACACAAAAATAAATAAATAATAAACCCAAATGTTGAGGTTTACCCTCACTATTTGTAGATGGCTTAGGACACTGTTCCTGAGAACCTAGAATTAGGAAAAAGTCACAGTTCCTGGACAGTTTTGAAACTGGATTTTACTGGTGGGATGAACAGCTTTTGAAAAGAATTGCCAAACAATAGTAATTTCTTCAAGATCTCGCTGCTTTTAAAGCCAATTAAAGAAAACTTTTAAGACTATCAGTGACAGTGTCATCCAGTGACTGGCACAATGTTACAATGGGGACAAAGAAGAAGCCAAAACAAAACCAGGGAAGAGGAGAATCTGAAGGAGAAGGGAACTGAGGGAAAAGAAATAACAGAATTCAGAAGAGGAGAGCAGAAACCTGAGAGAACTGTAAAACATATTTCACAAATTGGGTCACATTCATGATTTCTGTTCTGGTTAAGCTTGTCAGCTAATATTATTAGAAACAAATTGGTGTGTGGTGGGGGGGAGGAGAGAATATGAAAAAAAATGTGTGAAACAAAACAATAAATAATACTTTTAAATAATCTAGGAAACATCATGAATTGTGCATAATAAAGGAAATTTGAAACAACTGTAGAAATAAAAAATTAATAATATTGTTAATTCCTTTAATCCAAGGCTATGATTGCTAGGACTGCTGAAGCATTGGTGTTGACTGAGAAAGGGTCACATGACCAGTCAACATGGAGGGCTTGACCTTGTAAGATGCTGAATGCTCTAACCCCAACCAATAGAGGGTTATAAAGGTTACCTTTTCCTCATAACACCTTGTCATAAATATAAAGGGAAGGGTAAACCCCTTTGAAATTCCTCCTGGCCAGGGGAAAGCTCCTCTCACCTGTAAAGGGTTAAGAAGCTAAAGGTAACCTCGCTGGCACCTGACCAAAATGACCAATGAGGAGACAAGATACTTTCAAAAGCTGGGAGGAGGGAGAGAAACAAAGGGTCTGTGTGTCTGTCTATAGTCTGTCTATATGCTGGTTTCTGCCAGGGATAGACCAGGAATGGAGTCTTAGAACTTTTAGTAAGTAATCTAGCTAGGTATGTGTTAGATTATGATTTCTTTAAATGGCTGAGAAAAAAATTGTGCTGAATAGAATAACTATTTCTGTCTGTGTATCTTTTTTGTAACTTAAGGTTTTGCCTAGAGGGGTTCTCTATGTTTTTGAATCTAATTACCCTGTAAGATATCTACCATCCTGATTTTACAGGGGAGGATTTCTTTATTTCTATTTACTTCTATTTTTATTAAAAGTCTTCTTGTAAGAAACTGAATGCTTTTTCATTGTTCTCAGATCCAAGGGTTTGGGTCTGTGGTCACCTATGCAAATTGGTGAGGCTTTTTATCCAACATTTCCCAGGAAAGGGGGGGTGCAAGTGTTGGGAGGATTGTTCATTGTTCTTAAGATCCAAGGGTCTGGGTCTGTAGTCACCTAGGCAAATTGGTGAGGCTTTTTACCAAACCTTGTCCAGGAAGTGGGGTGCAAGGTTTTGGGAAGTATTTTGGGGGGAAGGACGCGTCCAAACAGTTCTTCCCCAGTAACCAGTATTAGTTTGGTGGTGGTAGCGGCCAATCCAAGGACAACGGGGGGAATATTTTGTACCTTGGGGAAGTTTTGACCTAAGCTGGTAAAGATAAGCTTAGGAGGTTTTTCATGCAGGTCCCCACATCTGTACCCTAGACTTCAGAGTGGGGGAGGAACCTTGACACACCTC
This sequence comes from Caretta caretta, assembly GCF_965140235.1. Taxonomy (NCBI): domain Eukaryota; kingdom Metazoa; phylum Chordata; order Testudines; family Cheloniidae; genus Caretta; species Caretta caretta. The sequence goes on from NC_134212.1 coordinate 100,233,053, forward strand.
CATACGCTCGTTCTTCTTTCCTTGGGGGTTAACACAGTGTACAGTAATGAGCAGCTGGTTCACTGCACAACTAAAGAGAGTAGGGAGAAGGCACTGGTGGAGGTGATAGTAACCACTACCTAAGATTTGTGTGGTAAGTGCCTTGGGACCTATATTCAGGAAAGGTAGCTTTTCTGGGAGTAGCTGGGAGAGAAGCCTGGAAGCTGGAATTAGTTGATGAGAAAGAGCAATTTAGGAGTTTAAGCGCCCCCACAGCATCTTTCAGCTCTATTCTGATGAACAGTCAAGGTAGTTAGGATCATAATTTTAAAATCACCTCTAATTTCAGGAGCCTGAATTTTTCATTGCCCAATTTTGAGACCCGTAGGACTTGATTTGCAAAGGTGAGACACACCTTCAGCTCAAATGGGGTTTTTGAACATCCCTGAAAAATCAGGCACCAGGTCTCTGAATGTGGGAATTGAAAATTAGAGGCCACTTTTGCAAATTTAGCCCTGAGGGGAAATTGTTTTTAAAAAGAGAGCCCCTCACAGTTTCACAAAAAAAGCACATATAATTGCAACCATTGCCCCACAAGCAAAGTGGAAAATTGTATGTTTAAAAAACTGTTTAGATTCCTTACTTTTGAGAGTCACATATGTTCTTTGTGACCTCAGTCATGGTAATTATGTACACTAATCAAACTGCACAATTGTGTGTGTAGCTCATTACTTTTTAAAAAAAACCTGGCTCTTACAATACATGAATAAAAAATGCTGAGAATCTGAAAACTACCACTGGGTTATACCATCAACAATCTACTTCCAGTCACGTCGATATTTTGTTCTTGTTTGAAAGCATGTACATAACGACCTGAAAGTTGGTTTTTGATTCTTGGATTCTATGTCAGCGGAGGAATTTCTGTAACCTCTTTTTAAAATGTGTCTTAAAGTCACCGTACTGCCTCCCATTTTTTTCAACAATAATTTCAGCAGAATGCTAACCAGACAGTGAAGGTGACTTCTGGGAACTCTTCTGGCTCTATCAATCTGTTTATTCACTTCCGCAGGTGGGTATTGTAGTTGTAAGAATGCTTGATAGAGATCTTGGACCCATGGAAAAGAAGCCCTTGAGGAATTCCACCATGATTTCAACAATTTCCATCCCACCATCAACCTCAGCCTGGTCCAGTCCACACAGGAGATCCACTTCCTGGACACTACAGTGCTAATAAACGATGGTCACATAAACACCACCCTATACCGGAAACCTACTGACCGCTATTCCTACCTACATGCCTCCAGCTTTCACCCTGACCACACCACACGATCCATTGTCTACAGCCAAACTCTGCGATACAACCGCATTTGCTCCAACCCCTCAGACACAGACAAACACCTACAAGATCTCTATCAAGCATTCTTACAACTACAACTGCGGAAGTGAAGAAACAGATTGATAGAGCCAGAAGAGTTCCCAGAAGTCACCTACTACAGGACAGGCCTAACAAAGAAAATAACAGAATGCCACTAATAGTCACCTTCAGCCCCCAACTAAAACCCCTCCAACGCATTATCAAGGATCTACAACCTATCCTGAAGGATGACCCAACACTCTCACAAATCTTGGGAGACAGGCCAGTCCTTGCCTACAGACAGCCCCCCAACCTGAAGCGAATATTCACCAGCAACCACATACCACACAACAGAACCACTGACCCAGGAACCTATCCTTGCAACAAAGCCCGTTGCCAACTGTGCCCACATATCTATTCAGGGGACACCATCACAGGGCCTAATAACATCAGCCACACTATCAAAGGCTCGTTCACCTGCACATCTACCAATGTGATATATGCCATCATGTGCCAGCAATGCCCCTCTGCCATGTACATTGGTCGAACTGGACAGTCTCCACGTAAAAGAATAAATGGACACAAATCAGATGTCAAGAATTATAACATTCAAAAACCAGTCGGAGAACACTTCAATCTCTCTGGTCACTCGATTTCTGATCTCAAAGTGACTATCCTTCAACAAAAAAACTTCGAAAACAGACTCCAACGAGAGACTGCTGAATTGGAATTAATTTGCAAATTGGATACAATTAACTTAGGCTTGAATAGAGACTGGGAATGGTTGAGTTATTATAAAAAGTAACCTATTTCCCCTTGTTTATTCCTCCCCCCCGCCACCCCACTGTTCCTCAGACGTTCTTGTTAAACCCTGGATTTGTGCTGGAAATGGCCCACCTTGATTATCATACACATTGTAAGGAGAGTGATCACTTTAGATAAGCTATTACCAACGGGAGAGTGGGTTTGTGGGGGTGGGGGGAGAAAACCTGGATTTGTGCTTGAAATGGCCCACCTTGATTATCATACACATTGTAAGGAGAGTGATCACTTTAGATAAGCTGTTACCAGCAGGAGAGTAGGGTTGGGGGGAGAGAAAACCTTTTGTAGTGATAAACACCCATTTTTTTCATGGTTTGTGTGTATAAAAACATCTTCTGTATTTTTCACAGTATGCATCAGATGAAGTGAGCTGTAGCTCATGAAAGCTTATGCTCAAAAAAATTGGTTAGTCTCTAAGGTGCCACAAGTACTCCTTTTCTTTTTGCGAATACAAACTAACACGGCTGTTACTCTGAAACGTGTCATAGATAACAATGCTGACCTTAAAATTATCTTAATTGGGCTTCAGAATTAACCCTCTTATTGAGATAAATAAGGGAAATGCACACTTCTTAGAACTATGATTTTGGCTGTCTGCAGACTCCAGCAGAAATCATTGCCTTGATTTACATTTGATTCATGTCCTGAAGATTATCTTTGCAACACTCAAGGGAAAATTAGAACTTTGCCAAACTGTCAAGAACTGACCTAGTCTCAGGTATTGGGCCCTCAGCAGCATTTTGTATGATCCATTAAATAATTTCTAAAGCTTTCCACATAACTTTATTCTTCCTATTAATCTTTTAACTAATAATGTAATCTTCAGTGATATTTCTGGAATTGAGTGAACCCTTATGAAATTATTGCTTTAGCATTCTTAGTTGTTTCAAGTCAGCTTGTTCATCATTAGTACTATATCTTGTAAACTTTAAAGCACCTCCCAATTTTTAATGATTATTTCTAATATTAACTGCCTGTGTTCTGAACTTATTCTTTTATTCCAAGAAATTTGATCTCTTATCTCATATAGCCCTTCTGTTTCTCCTTCATTTGCAATGACAGATGGCAAACAATTAACACTGGTACAATAGCTAGAGTATTTCATTTTCTTTTCTCTTTACTTCTCTATAATTAATTTACCAGGACCAGCCTGCCACTCGTAATTTATCAACCAAGTATATGTAAAGCCTTGACTGTTAATCCAAATATAATGTGATATTTGATGCATGTTCTTCCTTTTTACTTGCTGCAACTTTATGAAACATCATGTCTATCCAAGCCATTCATTTCTTGTATCTTTTTAGAAACATATTTTACTACATTATTCATGACAACTAGAAGTTATTGAACTGAAAGTAAATTTTAGTTCTTTTAAATGTTCCTTCGATACTTTTTGCTTTTCTTCAAAGACATTTCTTAAGCAGCCAAGTAGAATTTTGATTAGCCAAATCCACAGTATCCAAACCTTCCAATCTAATGAACAGCAGAATTTCTCTCTGTCTACTGACTCCATTCACATAGATTCCAGACTCATACATGCTCTTTCCCTAAACCAATTTATTGCACTCAAAGATGTTCCAATAATCAAGATTCTACTGCAATATTTCCATAGGAATAGGGAAATATAGAAATTGTCATTGCCATATGATACATCTATCTGGTGGCCTATTTCAATAATCTCTAGTACCAATGGGTTCTGAAGAGGGTGTGAAACCCGCTTAATAGAAAATTATAGAATAGGCTACTGTAATGGTTCCTCCCTGTCAGGTTTGGAAGGAGGCCACTCTGCCTCACTACAGCAAGCCACAACAGTCTGAGCTCTTACCCTTTGGGCAGGGCAGAGCAAACAAATAGTCTATAGCTATCAGCCTCCTGGCTGGAAAAAGCAACAACATTCTGGTGCATGCTTTCTGACCTAGGGTGAGTATGCAACAAGCCCCCGCTATGGGTGGCATCAGGGGATAGGGGGACCCACTGGGTCCCAGATCAGGGCCCTATCAGTGGCAGGTGATGCCACCACTGGGTCAGTGGAAAAAGGTAAGATCGCTGCCTTGCATGCTGGCAGCACAACCGGACCAATGTCTGGTTTCCCTAGGTTACTTTCTACCTGAACCTGCTGGCGTCACTCAGTTGGCACTGGGCTTTGGCTCACAGGTTCGCATTTGGGCAGCACTTCCACTGGTATCTCCCTGGGGTCTTCCAACTCTTGGGCCAGTAGGACACTGGTCTGCTTCATGGCCAGTCCTGGCCCTTGCAGAGGGCTCAGCTCTTTAGGAAAGACATTCATCTCCTTCCCCAGTCCACCTCCTTCCCCATCCTTGCATTTCTTGCTAGAAGGTGGGGCATGTTTGACTGCACCCACCATGTGGAGTTAATCCCTTTGGTACTGGGGGGAGGCCACTCTGCCTCACTACAGCTACCCATGTTCTGCCTCACTACTACCCTTGTGTTCTGAACCATGAATGTTTTATTTCCCTAAATAAGTTTATTCTACCTTACATAAATGTGAATATTCTTATATACGTTTTCTCTTTTTTGAATCCTTAACTTCAACAATAGCTGTAGCAACGAGTTTTAAAGAATAACTATGTTTTATTTAAAAATCAATTTCCAGTTGTGGTTTTAAATTTGTTTTTTACTCGTTGGCCCCCTGTTGAGTCTTTCATTAAACAGGAAACTCCCACAGCCCCTTTCAATGTTATTTAACGTTTTCTTCATTTTCATCTCTTCTCCAAACAAAACAGAATCTTGGACTTGGCTATCTTATCTTCCAACCCCCTATTGGCAGATAGCTTCTTTGGGGAGATTTTCTTCTGCCCCAGACAACCAGCATCAGTTTTTCTATCCTCTTACAGCAGCCCTTTCTGCAGGGGATGTTCTGCAGCCCTCTCCATTCTCTAATATGAGACTTCTTGGTTGGAGGTGAGACTCCAATGGCCTACTCCTTCAAAACAGTGATGCCCCCTTGTGCCTGGAAACCTCTGAACATGACAGATTTTGAACTCCCTACCTGTATTATTCACTCTGAGACAACATTACCAGAAAGCCCCAAGGAGCAGTCATAGCAGCAGAAGGACTTCAAAAATGATTGGGTTAGATTTGGTTTAGTTTGGTTTGTGAGAAGAAGTCCATGTTGACCATTTACATTCATCCAAATCTAATTATAACCAAGCCTCTTGAAAATGGAGAATAAGTTAATAGTGACTTAATAATCTTAGGCATCAAGAACATCAAGCTGTGCTAATACTATTATAAAACGGGCTATGAAGAGGACAGGTTTGGGGGTTTTTTTACACTAACAAAGGTTATCTTTCAATCTATGCTGATGTAAGACAACAGACATGATAGTCAAATCAGGCTCATTGCATCTGTGTGCCCAAGAAAATCACTTTTAAAGTAACAAAAGCAATGAATGCTCAGTAACTCAATGGAGTGAAAGCGCTTAGTATCAGCTGAAATTGGAAATTCTGGGTTTATCCTCAGTACCGCTTGCTTTGAAGTACCTGTAACTGGGCTACTCTCAGCAGAGAAGTTGATTTAAAGGATTTTTAAAGCCATCAGTTTTTCTTTGCTCTGCGCATGTCCCACTGATACTTCAAAGACAAGAGATACTGTGGATCTCTCCATGGTATCTCCTACCTTTGAACTACAAAACACATGGGGAGTGTTCTCAGCAAAGAGTTACTGGAAGTTTTTAAAAGTAGCCTTTAATGATGATTACTTCATTGATGCACTTTAATGGTTTTATAGCTGACCTTTTAAAGTGCAACAGTGCTCTTTCAACAAGGGATTATAATAAAGCTACAAAGTACACTGGAGTCCAGTAAAACACCTGAATTGGGCATCATCATCAAAATTGTCACAGGGTCATAATAACATTTGCTTTGTGAGGGATTACTCCTTACAGCTGCAGCAGTAACTAAAATGAGAACCAAAATGCAATACAGGCAGCAATAAAAGGCACCAAGTTAACGAATATTGAACCACAGCCTGAGCACAACAGAGTAACTGCATAGTAGCCCACATCAAGAAATAAGTACCAGCCAAAAATTGTTTAGAGGTCTGCAATCTGTATTCTTTACTGGGTTTTCAAAGGGCTGAGAGACTGTTCTTGATAATGAGTAGCCCAGTACTAGCTATGCTATTGACTTCAAAGTGTTCAGGACTGCACCCTGGAAGGACAGGCTGGCATTTCTCCAGGTGTGGGTAATGTGGGAAAGAACCAAATGGGATTCCCTGAGGGAGCAGGGGTTCATAGTAGCATATCTACTTGCAGAATGAAGACTTCAGATACCACTCACAGAGCCTATAATGTAGCTGACTGTTGGAAATTAGGGCTTATTCCTAAAACATTGCAATCGTTTCATCCCATAAGCTTCCTAATGGCCCCCCGTGTCGCTCTCATTAATATTTATGGGAGTTGTTGTATAAGTATATTTGTAGGGGGAAATATATCCTGTTAATATTAGGGAGAAAGGGATATCTCCTCACTATAATTATGTTTTGAATAAAGGGTTCAGAAATGATATGTTCCGAAGTAAAGATATTTCTAATACTCTACAACTCAGCATAAATCCATTATGCACAAAAACTTTAAGCTGTACAACTTCTAACATTTCTTCTACAAGAATATTATCAGCATATGGCCAAAGATAATAGAAGAGGAAGAATCAGAACTTATTGGTAAAAGGATAACATGAAAAGCTTTTAGTTCCATGGAAACACAAGTGCTTGCTTTATTCTGAAACTCTCACCTATCCAACTCAAAGGGATCACAGCGGGACAATGGAATTAGTCACCATTTTGTGCAGCAATTAATATTTTACTTTAATGATCTACCCAGAAGTTTTGTGGATAGAAGAATTCTCACTCAGTCATGGAACTTGAAAATGTCTATGATAGCTCACCAGCAAGTTGAAAGAATGCTCTTGGCCATTTAACAGTAGATTCTAACATGCTCTGAGAAATTTTATAGGTATTTTGAGTATATGAAGAATGGACTTCATCCCTAGAATTTGGGGGGAGGACAAAAAGAGCCCCACCCCTCAAAAAAACTCTTTTGTATAAAATAAATCAGGTAAGTATGAGATCTCCTCAAAGGATCACTTCGATAACCTGCCTGAAAAATCCTCTGACAAATTCAGTGCAAAGAGGTGTGTTTATAGTAGATGGGATTTAGCTATGTTTGGGAATGGGAGACACACACAAAAAAGCTTTTTTAGCAGTACCCCAAAATGCTATGACCAGATCTGATGAAGATGCACTGCCTGAGGAAACCAGTTATGCTGTCATTTAACATTTCTTTATTACCTACTAACACTGCTTTTATCAAAGCTCTGTATCTTCCTCTCTGTTCAGTACTGCACTCAATGCACTATCAGCAATCAGTAAACAATCATTTCCACAGAAAATACCTTTTTTATAACTCAGATAAAAAAATTTACTCCAAGTTGAAATTTTAAAAGCTATTAAAGGAACACAAAAGATAGGCACTTACCAGTTTGGGACATTTTTTGTTCTCTTCTGTCTAATAAATTATAGCAATTTAAAATGGCTTTTATTGCAGATAATAAAATATCCTAATTCATAGGCTCAATACGGCTTTTAAATATCGCTTCTACAGATATCAATGGGAGCAATTCATGAACATCCAAGCACAGAATTTGAACCCATATTATTTAAATACAACCTGAAGAGAAAAACATTTCTTGAAACAATGTTATGGTATACGAGATGAATGAAAAATACTTTTTACATTTTCTACCAAGGTCTAATCCCATATCAATAAGATGTACAGAGATTGTACATACTGCACATATTATAATGAAAACCTAGAAATTTAATTCTGGCTATCTTCCATAGTTATGAAGATGAAAACAAGTACAATGTGCAATTAAAATTATATTTAGTTCCCTCCTTTCACACTAAGACATTCAGGGTGCAGTGTCACCAATGAATACACTACAGTCACCAGACCCAAGGAGTTAAGATTGTTTCTCTCCTAAATTTCTTGAAAGTTTTGGAATCACGTTAAAGATCACACTCATGGCAGTGGCACATGTGCACACAGATGGCAGAACAGGTTGCCAAGTATGTGGGGTCTGATCCTGAGTAGTGCTTAGCATCCAAAACTCCATATTGGCTACAACAGTTAAAGTTCTGGCTGCAGGCCTGATTATGCAGTTGGGGTCCACAGGGGAAAATGTCTCTCAGATGGCTTTGACTCAGTGCTGACTATCTCCACTTTGCTCTTCTCTTGTCTTCCCTGACTACATGCTCTCCTGCACATTGAGCATTTCCTTTAATGCCCTCTTATCTTGCCCTCTTCCCCATCTTATCTCATACCACTCTTCTCCATTCCCTCCTCCTTTCTCTCTAGGTATCTTTATCTCTTCTCCTCCCTACAATTGCCAGCTCTCGAGCAATGATTCTAAATCTCTCTCCCATCTCCAAGCATTCTCCTTATATCCTGTCTTGTATCTCCTGTTCCCTCACTTATGCCTCCTCTTAGATATCCAGGCACCATCTCAAACTGAATATCCAAAACTGAATGTCTTTTACCTAATCCCTCACCTTTATCTCTTTTCTATATCCCCACTGACAACTTCATAGCCTGCCTGTCACCCAGGTCAGCAATTTTGGTGTCATCTTTGACTTTTCTATGTCTTCTTCCTTTCTCAAAGACCAGTTTTAGGTCCTGTCACCATTTTCTTTTGGCAAACTCGAAAACCCAACCTTTCCTCCTTGTCCCCACAGACAAAACCTAGTCCAAGCACTGGACACCTCTTCCCTTGAAAACTGTAAATTCCTCTGTGCCAGCCTCTCATTATCATTTGTACATTCTCCAGTCCATTCAAAATCTCAATGTTAAAGTCATCTTGTCCCACTGCTTTGCCCACATCACTCCCTTATCTATACACGTGCACCCCATCAGCTCTCTCCATTAGCTTTCTGTGTCTCACCACGTCACATGCAAACTCCCCATCTTCAACTCCCAGGACTTCTCATTCCCATACTCTCCTTCTTTTCCTGATCTTTCCTTTCACTTTACTTCTCTCTGTGTCTCCTTGTCCCATTCTTGTTTCTGTGCCTACTACCAGGCAGATTACTATGCCTGAACACTCTCCCTGTCCTCATCCAAACACAGTCTCATACTCCTTCAGATCATTTTCTAACCTTCCCATCATGTCCTTCCTTCTGCTAATCCAATAACCCTCATGCCCTCCATTAACTATGGTGCTGTGTCATCCCTCGCCTCTATCCTGACTTATTCAGATTGCAAGTTATTTGGGACTAGGAATGTATCTTATCTATGCTCATAAACTGCCATGCGACTTTACAGTGCGTATTAATAGAAAAAATCAAACAGCAGTAATATGATTAATGCATGAGACTTTCTCCTGCTTCCACTGATATCAGTTACAAAATTCTTGTTCATTTCAATGAAAGCCTCCTTAAGCACTACATGTTTTTGTGGTCAAGTGTTAATTACAAATGGAATACCTCCAATGTTTTCTAGATAAATATCTAAATTAACAAAAATTTTAGTCATTCCAAAAGCTGCACTTTGAAATGAAATTTGTTGTTGATTAACTGTTGCTTTTTTCCTCTTAAACTAATATGGATTGAATAATCCTTCCTATGGCAAAGATCATGTTGCTTCTAAAACAATTGCCCTGTATTTTTGGATTACATAAAATCAATTGCACTCCTGCTGTGCTTTGTTGTTCAATTAAGTCTGCATCACATTGTAAATTACGGCAAGTATATTTGGTCAAAAGGAAGGGTTGATTAGCAAGGACTGGTTTGTGGTCTGAGGGCATATGGGAAGGGTTTATAGCTGAAATCTGCCATGCTGTTTGAAAACTCTGTTAACTTATTGTGAGCTTCCCCTGTCATGAAAAACAAAATGCATGGACTTCTGGGAAATATTAAACACGCATTTTCCTTTTCAACCATGTTTTATCAGTGTGATGCCAGCAGCCCACACTAAGAAAGGCAAACAATGCTGAATAGATCATCTATATATTGGAGGAAATAGTGTGTGCACAAACACACACACACACAAAAAGCAGATTAGAAGGTTATTTAATTTAACACATTGAGACACGTTCTGTTGTGCTATTATAGGCAGAACTGGTAGCACTGCCTGTAGTTAAAGATGCCTAACAAGTATCTGTTACTGACTACTGTCATACAGGATACTGGATTAGATGGATTTTAGGCCTGATCCACTATGGCAATTTCTTTATTCCCATGACCACTTATTTTTCCCCCCACAGCACCTCATAGACCACAGGTGTCTCAAGTTGGGCTCCCAAAATTAGTGGATAGTTCTGAAAGTTATCCTTAATCACTCTGTGCTTCACTTCCCCAGCTGTATAACTGGGAAGATAATATCACCTCACTATGCTGTTGTGAAAATAAATTAATAAATATTTGTGAAACACTCCGATATTATGGTGGGATTTGTATGGTGCATGTTAAATAAGGCCTGGGGCCACCTTCTGAATGAGGATACAAAGAAATATTGAAAAATTACCCATTTACTGAATGATACAGGAATCCTGTGGGGAAAAATTGCATGTGATCATATAATTAAAGGCCACATCACAACACATTTCATGGGCAACATTCTCTCTGGCATTTCCTAGCTTTTAAATGCTTACTTTTCAACCATTAAGTTCTTTTAACTTAGGTTTTAATATAGTTTTTTTATATATAAATTTAATATCAGTATGAAGTCATCCAGATTTTCTCTGTGTACATGAAATCAGAATTTGGCCTAGTGTACATAGCCCCCAATTTAAATTAGCTGTGCTGAGTGACAGTGAGTTTGATAAATTAATTGGAATCAGAATACTTACAAGCAAAGGGTCCACCCTGCAAGGTGCTGATCACTCTCAGCACCCATATATTTCAGTGGAACATACCCCTTGCAGGATGAAAATCAAAATCTTCCAAAACATTCTGATTTTGTGTAACAGCAAACAAAGAAGGCCTTGAAACAGTAAGAAACTGAGAAACATAGTGATCACCTTACTGTATAGATAAGCCACACCAGACAGTGTCACACAACTAACCACTAAAAGCAAACATGCCTTTTTTATTAATTATTCTGGACACTGAAGTAACAGAAAACTCATTTAACATCTTAACACATGCACTGCAAATAGATATAGGTAATATATTCAGCGTTACTTCTGAGAATGTACTAGTGCTAGAAACACTGACTGCTTGGCACTATGTTGATTTTTCTAAAGAAATTACATATAAATTTCAGTAATTCCATAAATTATGTTACAATACAAAATGCTGAGGTACACATAGATATGAACCAGTCCTACTGTGGTATCTGAAAATAGACAATAGTTCTGTATTTTAATACTCAGACCTCTGTTAAGAGTAAAAATATTATTTAGTGCATAAAAGTTGTATGTATATAGCCTTACAAATGGGTAACAAATGATAGCCACTTGCAATATTACAGTCACCAAAGCTAGAATGAACTGTTAGTCCAATTCTCAAAGGCAATACTAAGAAAATCCAGTTAATTTAATTCTTTAACAAATACTTACTTTTATGCTTTCATTTGTCCTCATTAAATTGTGCCTAATATAAATACATAAAATACAATATTTTAAATTAAATAATTAGCATCAGTTGAATAATATTTCTGAATAATTTATTCAGTGAAGTTTTCCCATCAGTCATCAATTTAATTATAATCAGATATGTGCCAGAGAATGCAGATTATACTGGCTGAGGATCTGATTTAGTAAATGTATTCATTATATGACTGGCTTTTGAAATAATAAAAATTTAGCAGAAGCAATGAACTTTAATAATAACTAGCTCTTATATAACACTTTGCATCAGTAGATCTCAAAGCACTGAAAAAAAAGGTCAAAACCATTATCCCCATTTGACAGATGGGGGAGGTGATTTGCACAAGATCACACAGCAGGCCAGTGGCAGTCCCAGCCTAGTGCTCTATCGGTCAGGCCAGAAGATGCTGAGAAAGTCAGTAAAATGATGAAACTTGATTATGCTTAAAAGAATACAAGCAAAACACATAGGTGTAACTAAGAACTCCGGAATTTTATGATGAATGTCTTGATAACTATTCTAATCAATAACATCCTAGCACCAATGCAGAGAATGAAAAAAAGCAATTAGCACAGTTTTACTGCCTCTAGCTTTAGATCTGAGAAACAGAATGCTTAACCTGGCATTCAATTTAATGAGTAGCATAAATTGAACTGAGATGTTCATTTCCTTTTGGTGTTATTAAAATGTTCCCTTCACATGTTCTGCTCAAGTCCATTGTGTATATCTTAGGTGTTCTAACCAAATGCTCTGGATAGCAGAGTTTTTAATTGATTATGTAATCTGGCAGATAAACTAATGGTCCAATAATACTATAAACATGCTAGAGAAAAATTAAAGCACATTCACAAACTATTAAAATGATTGTGAGCACTGGGCACAGTGCTCTACATCACAACTGTAAGACCCAAACTCACATTCCAACATTGATGGAAGTATCGGGAGGCATTAAGTTTAGCATTTTGGGGGGGGAAGGGGGGGCAAAGCAAAAGCCCTATGTTTCTCAAGGGTTACTCTCCAGCCATTTAAGGAGCAGAAGAATTTTCATTCAGTTTTCCTTACCTGGAAAGTTAATGGCTAAGCATGGTCCCCAAGAGCAGGAGGTAAAGTGGGAATACTATGGGAACCCTGAAACTCTTGGAGAAGGAAAAATCCTTGACTCCTTAACTGTTAACTATACAATATGGTGCTAATGTGCCATTGTATTAATGCTGTTTTCCTACACCAGACTTAAAGGTGTTCAGATAAGCATCTGAGTTCCTCCATGCTTATGACATTACTTCCATCCCTCACCCACAGCTGGCTTGTGATTAGAGCCAGTGAAAATTTTCCATCAGAAAACGCTGATTCTACAAAATCAAAATGTTTGTGGGAACATATCAATGTCATCACAAATTTTTACATGAAATTATCAAAGTGTTTAGTTCCTACTTTAGTATTTGACTATTATATTATTATAATTGTATTATGTTATATTATAACATAAAAGTAAAACTGAAAAAAGTGAAACCGTTTGACCTTACCAAAACATTTCTGTAAAGTCATTTTGATGTTTTCAAAACAAATGTTCATTTTTCAATACATTTCAACTTTTCATTATGATTTGGGATGAAAAAAATAAAAATTTCAGAATTTCTCACAGAACATAAATTCAAGTTTCTCAGCAGCTCTACTTATAACCCACTCTCCGTCTCCTGTATTATTTGGTTTTTTTTCCATGATGACATTAAAAATATTATTCTATGTATGGAATCATAAGTTTATGGAGGAGATGTTAGGATGGGATAACATGATTTTGGCAATTAATTGATCTTTAACTATTCATGGTAAATAGGCCCAATGGCCTGTAATGGGATGTTAGATGGGGTGGGATCTGAGTTACTACAGAGAATTCTTTCCTGGGTATCTGGCTGGTGAATCTTGCCCACATGCTCAGGCTTCAGCTGATCACCATATTTGGGGTTGGGAAGGAATTTTCCTCCAGGGCAAATTGGAAGACGCCCTGGGCGTTTTTCACCTTCCTCTGTAGCATGGGGCACGGGTCACTTGCTGGAGGATTCTCTGCACCTTGAAGTCTTTAAACCATGATTTGAGGACTTCAATAGCTCAGACATAGGTGAGCGGTTTATTGCAGGAGTGGGTGGGTGAGATTCTGTGGCCTGTGTTGTGCAGGAGGCCAGACTAGATGATCATAATGGTCCTTTCTGACCTTAATATCTATGAGTCTATAAAAAGGAAAGGTTAGAAAAAAAACCTGTTAGGTTGCCCCTGCCAGGGCAGGATTATCCTCTGTATAGTTGATTTTTCTAGTCCATTTGTTCAGATATCTTTTAAGTCTTCCAGTGCCAAATTTTCTCACAGGAGAATCTTATATACTCTAACATAACCTGATCAAAAGCCCATTGAAGTCAAAGCCAGTTGACTTCAGTGGGCTTTGAATCAAGCAAAGTGCTGAAGAAAAACAAATGCTATTATATGGGGAAATGATCAGTGAACATCTGTCATAAATATAAAGGGAAGGGTAAACACCTTTAAAATCCCTCCTGGCCAGAGGAAAAATCCTTTCACCTGTAAAGGGTTAAGAAGCTAGGATAAGCTCGCTGGCACCTGACCAAAATGATCAATGAGGAGACAAGATACATTCAAAAGCTGGAAGGGGGAGAAAAGCAAGGGGTCTGTGTCTGTCTGTGTGATGCTTTTGCCAGGGACAGAACAGGAATGGAGTCTTAGAATTTAGTAAGTAATCTAGCTAGATATGCGTTAGATTATGATTTCTTTAAATGACTGAGAAATTGAGTTGTGCTGAATAGAATGAATATTCCTGTCTGTGTGTCTTTTTGTAACTTAAGGTTTTGCCTAGAGGGATTCTCTACGTTTTGAATCTAATTACCCTGTAAGGTATTCACCATCCTGATTTTATAGAGGTGATTCTTTTTACTGTTTCTTCTATTAAAATTTTTCTTTTCAAGAACTGAATGCTTTTTTTCATTGTTCTAAGATCAAGGGTTTGGGTCTGTGGTCACCTATGCAAATTGGTGAGGATTTTTACCAAACCTTCCCCAGGAAGTGGGGTGCAAGGGTTGGGAGGATTTTGGGGGGAAAGACGTTTCCAAACAACGTTTTCCCAATAAACCCAGATAAATGTTTGGTGGTGGCAGTGGAAGTCCAAGGGCAAAGGGTAAAATAGTTTGTACCTTGGGGAAGTTTTAATCTAAGCTGGTAAAAGTAAGCTTAGGAGGTTTTCATGCAGGTCCCCACATCTGTACCCTAGAGTTCAGAGTGGGGAAGGAACCTTGACAACATCAAAAATCAAATAATTTTGCTAAAACAACAAGATTATATTTAAAAGTTTATACATCCTTAGACCTCACTGTAGGTAAAAGTCTTCCTTTTCTTTAATTAAACAAACTAATAGTGCATCTCATAATAAAGCATAGTACGTGGGTAGAGTACTAGACTAAGAAAAAATGAAGGCAGTTTAAAATATATTATAAAAATAAACATTTATCATAGTTTAATTTAATATCAATCCTTCTGCAAACCTAAAGTCCCAGCAGGCTCCAAAAACAGGCAACAGGTAAGAGGGATGGAGCACATGAGATTTTCTCTGTCAAAAAGATAGACTGTGACAGAAATTTTACTAGGATTTACAATGTAATAAGAATCCACTATATAGTATTAGTGTGAAAATGAAGTTGAGCCATGCTGAGCTGTTCACCTGATATCTCAGAAAATTCATACAGCAAAATATAGAGTGACTTTCTATACAACTTCAGGTGATTAAAACAAAACTAATTTCTCTACATTCACTAGAGTTTTACTTTCATATTTTCCCACTCACTAGAATAATTTTTTCTTTAGGTATAAGAAATGTTATACATACACACCTGGTACCTCAGTAATCTACTGTTTCTTGATAATCTACTGTATTTTTTAATCAGATAGATAGAAATTACAAGCAGTTTTTTTAATTATTTCTAAAATTTCAGCACTCATAAAATGTACTAAACTAGCAGACCAGTAGATTGAAGTTTTCTCCTTATCCAAAGAGCAAGTACCGCATGGAGAGCAGCTGCGTAAGATTCCTGATAATTCTCCTGTTACGTACCTCAACATTGTTCTTTAGAAACCACTTTTAAAATGTGAAAAGATCACTTTCTATGCACATTCAGCTTTTTACTTTTCTGTACCACCAAGTGGCAAAGATGGCAGTTTGCTGTAGTTTGGTAATGTGGAAACATCTCTACTAGGAACTGGACAGAGCAACCAACACTTCATTTCACATGTACTACCAAATCAATATTATTGGTAACTGACAGTTGTAATTTAGGCCACTTTTTAATGAATAGAGTAAAGGTAAAAGGCCATTTATACCATTGTTAAAGAGTGGAGACATTGATTCAGTTCTTTATGTTCCATAGTTTTTAATAAAACGCTACTAAAGAATGCTAAAACAGAGTCCCAACATTCCAGAAGAGCGAAGGTGGCTTCATACATCAGTCACTACAGCTAAGCCAATAAACTGAAAAATCAGATAAACAGTTGGTTCATTTCAAACCAACAGTTTAATTTTTTATCACTAAAATGAAAAAAAAAAGTACATTTAGGATCTACATATTTTCTGATGATTACTTTTCATTTCACTTTCTTCTCAGGGTGTTTTTCAAATGAAATTTTTTTTTTTTTTGGTTTGGTGTGATTTTCATTTTGATTTTTTTGTTTTGTTTTGCTTAGTTTTGGTTTTTCATCTTTTAATCAATATAGCTAAATTGTTAAATGAAACATTGTGTCAAAACAAAAAAATTCAAAACATTTCATTCTGAAATAGTCTGTTTCAATTTTTTCAAAAAAAGTCAATTTTTTCCAGGTGAAGCAATTCCCCAGATTTGACCAAATTATTGAATAGTTTTGTGCCCAGAAAAATGCATTTTAAGTTAATTTACTATTCACTGAAAAAAGTTTGCACAGCTCTCCTAATCTCACCCATTCTCTGGTCTGTGATTGGTCCGTTTTGAGGAGGCAGTGTACCTATTGGCCTGCACTGTGCTCAGCTATGCATGTTTCAAGGTTCCTCCTTGGGGACTAAGTCAATTCCTGGTTCCCCTTCTAGCATTTACCTGCCTGCTCAAAGTTTTATTTGTAGGAGTGGCTGCTCTGCTGCGTTTCCTGATATGCTAAGGGATAGTGATTTGCTACTTGTTGTCAATAAGGATTTTTTTTTTCATCCACGTAAAACTGGCTCCCTGCTTTGGCACTTATTGGCTTCCTCTCAACATCCAGAAGGGATAGGCTTTGGAGATGGTGCATGTTGCATATAATGTTGCCACAATTTCGGCATATGTCCTATGTGGTTTGGCTTGTTAGAAGTTTCCAGTTTAGGGGGTTCCAAAACCTTTGAGGAGGTCAAAAGCATTGGACATAGGCCTTGGTTATGCAGTTTGTGGACATGGACCTTCATCTGGATTCTTAACACTCAAGTGAGGCAAGGGCTGCAAGGGATCTTCGTAACTTAGACAACATCCCAATATTAGGAATGTAGCAAAAGAGTGAAGGGGTTCCCCACCCCTTCACTTTCTGGTTGTGGCCACCATGGCCAGTTTGGAACCACATCACACTGGGAAGATTATACCAGTCTGGGAAGATTCCACCATTCCGGGCAGATTATAGGGGAAATTATCATAGAATCATAGAATATTGGGGTTGGAAGGGAACTCAGGAGGTCATCTAGTCCAACCCCCTGCTCAAAGCAGGACCAATCCCCAACTAAATTACTAACCCCTGGTTTAGTTGCTGGCAAAAGCTGACAAGAGTTGCAGTTATTAATTTGATGTAAATTAACTTTGTGTCTTATTTTGCCACTTGTTTGGTCAATAGACTGCAGGCAGTAGTAGTTACCCAAGCAGTGGGGATATGTTTTAGCTACTCTGGTATGCTATATTTGCAACAAATAAGTAACTATGATTTAAAGACTTTAGTAACAGAGAAACTGCCATTTACTCTAGTTTAAACTTGCCAATCTGAGCTGGGGGAGGATTCCTTCCCAACCCAAAATATGGTGATCAGATAGATCCTGAGCATGTGGGCAAGACCCACCAGTCAGATGCCTGGGAAAGAATTCTCTGTAGTAATTTGTAGTGCTTCTCACCTAGTGTCCCATCACTGGCCGTTGTAAATATATGCTGCTAACTGTTGCAGATCGGCACACATGCCATTGTAGGCAGTCTTATCATACCATCCCCTCCATAAACATATCAAGCTCAGTCTTAAAACAAGTTATGTTTTTGCCCCCATTGCTCCCCTTGGAAAGCTGTTCCAGAACTTCAGTCCTCTGATGGTTAGAAACCTTTGCTTAATTTCAAGTCTAAACTGGCTGATGACCAGTTTTATATACATTAGCTCTTGTGTCAATATTGGTCCTCTCCCTCCCGGTATTTATCCCACTGATGTATTTATAGAGAGAACTCATATCTCCCCTCAGCCTTCTTTTTATTAGGCTAAACAAGCCAAAGTCTTTATATCACCATGTATCCATGGGTCACAACTGAGAATACCAAATTCAGGACAGGCTGCTGGGAAAAAGGGAGACACACCCCAAAATTTGTGGTTATTCTTCCATGAGATATACCAAACCAGCAACAAAAGTAAACTTCTGTCTCACCAAATTGGCTAACAAGAAGTCAGAAATGCAGCCCCCTTGGATATTCCAGTCTTGGATTCAACACCCAGACACTAGACTTAATGATGAGTGGTTATTTAAGACCAGTTGCAGAGTAACAACCATATTAGTCTGTATTCGCAAAAAGAAAAGGAGTACTTGTGGCACCTTAGAGACTAACCAATTTATTTGAGCATAAGCTTTCGTGAGCTACAGCTCACTTCATCGGATGCATACTGTGGAAAGTACAGATAAGATAAGCTATTACCAGCAGGAGAGTGGGGCGGGGTGAGAGAAAACCTTTTGTAGTGGTAAACACCCATTTTTTTTATGCTTTGTGTGTATAAAAAGATCTTCTGTACTTTCCACAGTATGCATCTGATGAAGTGAGCTGTAGCTCATGAAAGCTTATGCTCAAATAAATTGGTTAGTCTCTAAGGTGCCACAAGTACTCCTTTTCTATTTAAGACCAGTTTCTTCAAACAAAAGGGTTCTTCTGATCCCAAAGGACCAACCACATACCCAGGTCAATACATAATTCAGATCTTACCCAATAATCACGCTGTTGCCAATCCTTTAGTATGTAATATCTAAAGGTTTATTTATAAAAAGAAAGGTGAGAGTTAAAAGTGGTTAAAGGACTCAAATACATACAA
Source organism: Caretta caretta (assembly GCF_965140235.1). Classification (NCBI taxonomy): domain Eukaryota; kingdom Metazoa; phylum Chordata; order Testudines; family Cheloniidae; genus Caretta; species Caretta caretta. The sequence continues at coordinate 100,252,128 of NC_134212.1, forward strand.
CAATTGCAAAGTTCTTAGATCAGGCTTCTAGCAGTGATGGAATAAACTGCTGGCTTGTTAGGTCTCTGGTTGCTTCCAAAACATTGGAAAGTCCCTTGGTTAGAATGCTCCCATTAATATAAGTTCATAGCCCAGAGGTTTGAGCAGGAAAGAGACAAAATGGAGATGTTTCCAGGGCCTTTTAAAGCTTCTGCCAAGTGAAGAGAATCCCATTGTTCTCACCGTAGAAAATTACAGGTAACAAGATAGTGTTTGGAGTCACATGCACAAGTCACATGTCCATTCATGATTTTGCTTAGTCATAGCAGAAGACATTATCTATACTCCAGGTACAACGTTCACAGTAAAGTCCATTAAGTGTAGATAGGCATCTTCCATTGTGAGTTAAGTGTTCTTTTCATGGGCCATTCAACTTGAATAGTCCCTTCACAGTGTGCTGGCTAAACACCTTGTTGGTGTTTCCACAGGAGCAAACTGTTGAAATGCAGGTATATAGTTAATATTCCTAACTTCAGATACAAAAATGATACGTGCTTACAAAATAGAATAATCATATTCAGCAAATCATAACTTAGTTGACACACTTTGTATAAGATTTGTTGCAATTATATAACAGTGGTAGCAACAATGATCTACATGGTCATATTTTAATCAGATAATATCACACTTTGAGTCTCCTCTCACAAGGTAGATTTTCCATTCCTCTGATCATCCTAGTAGCCCTTCTCTGTACCTATTCCAATTTGAATTCCTCTTTCTTAAACATGGGGAGACCCAGAACTGCACACTGTATTCCAGATAAGGTCTCACTAATGCCTTGTATGATGGTACTAACACTCCCCTGTTTCTGCTGGAAATACCTGGCCTGATGTATCCTAGGACTGCATTAGTCTTTTTCAAGGCCACATCACACTGGCGGCTCATAGTCATCCTGTGATCAACCAATACACGCAAGTCTATGTCACTTCCAACTGATAAGTCTCCAGCTTATAGCAAAAATTCTTGTTGTTAGTCCCTAAGTGCATGAACTTGCACTTTGTACTATTAAATTTCATCCCATTTCTCTTACCCCAGTTTTCAAAGTTGTCCAGATCTACTTGTACAATATTCCAGTTCTCCTCTGTATAGGTAGTCCACAGATTTTATTAGTGCTCATTCACTTTTTGTGTCAAGGTCATTAATAAAAATGTTAAATAAGACTGGCCCCAAATCAGTCCCTGAGGAACTCCAGTAGTAATTCCTGCAGCCTGACAGCTCACCTTTCAGTATGACCCATTGCAGTCTCCCCTTCAACCAGTTCCTTATCCACCTTTTAATTTTCATATTAATCCCCATTTTCTCTAATTCAACTAATAATTTCCCATGGGGAACTGTATCAAATATCTTCCTGAAATCCTGTGTCTAAAAAAATCAGTCATCTTCTCAATGATTGAGATCAGGTTGGTCTGGCACGATCTACCTTTTGTAAAACCATGTTGCATTTTATCTTAATTGCCACTTAGCTCTATGTCTTTAACCACTTTCTATTGCAAAATTTGTTCCAAGACCTTTCATAAAATTGAGGTCAAACTAACAGGCCTGTCATTTCCTGGATCACTTTTTTCCCTTTCTCAAAAATAGGAACTATATTAGTAATTTTCCAGTCATAGGGTATGACCTCTGAGTTCATATATTCATTGAAAATCCTTGCTATTGGATTTATAATTTCATATGCCAGTTCCTGTAATATTCTTGGATGGAGATTATCCTGCCCCCTGATTTAGTTCCACTATGATGTTTGAGTTTTACTTCCACCTCAGAGGTGATAATTTCAACCTCCATATCCTTGTTGCCATTAGCCACCCTGCCAATACCCCTAAGATTATCATTATCCTTATTAAAAACTGAGGCAAAGTATTTGTTTAGATGATAAGACATGCCTAGATTATCTTTAATCTCCACCCCATCCTCCATGCTTAGTGATCCCACTTCTTCTTTCCTTGTTTTCTTTTTATTTATATGGTTGTAGAACCTTTTACTATTGATTTTAATTTTCTTTGCAAGGTCCAACGCTGCTTGGCTTTTGGCAGTTTTCACAATATCCCTACATTTTCTGACCTCCCAGAGGTACCTTTCCTTGCTGATCCATCCCATCTTCCATTCCTTGTAGGGTTTCTGCTTTCTCTTAATCACCTGTTTGAGGTGTTTGCTCATACAGCTTGGTCTGCAACCCTTCTCTACAATTTTTTTCCCTTCCTTGGGGTGCATCTTCCCCAGCCTGGCACAGCCTCCCTAGATACGTTCCAGCAAGAATCTGGCAGTATCATTTGCTCCTACATGAAGGAGAATCAGTGGTTTCGTTCCTGCTTCCATTAGAATCCTTCAGCTTCAGGTCCACATCCCATATCTTAGCTCCTGGCAAACAGCACACATTTTTGTTCTCTGGATCAGCTCTGGTGACAAGCCTGTCTATTCTTAATAGAGAATCATCAAACACTTACCGCTGCCTCTTCCTGGTGTTAGTGTGATTCTCCAGCCTTCCTCCTATTCTTTCTGGCTGCAGTCTTTCTTTCTTTTGTTCTCCCTTACAATCTTCTGTGAGTCATTCTGTATCCTTCTAGCATTCTAAACTTTGTGTATCTCCACTGACTCTTCCCCTCTTCTTATAAGACTAGTTCTTCTCTTCTTCCTTGTCCTCCCACATTCAGTTACTGACAGTTGCACCCCTTTCTCATTTTCCAGCTCAGAAAACTGTTCCTGAACTCTGTTTCTCACTCACTAGCCAGTCTTTTCCTCTGTCTGGTTCTCACGGTCACATGATTCCGTGGGCCACTTTCCTCACCCATCAGTCTCCCCTCAGAGTTCTTCAGTCCAGCTTGCATCTGCGAGTATTGACTTTTCCCTTCAGCTTCCTCTTGCCTTCCCTCCATGGTAGTTTCCACCTGCATCTCCAAAACTTGGATCTTCTCTTCCATCAGCTCTATTAGGTGGCACTTCATACAAATGAATCTTTTTTCAGGTACCCACTCCAGGATAATGTACATCCTGAGTCTTCCATATCCATTGTCTCCACCATCTCCGACTCCCAAACTCACCCAGCACACACACAAACTCCCCTTACAAACTACCACTCACACATGCCTGTTTTCAACTCTGTGTGCTCGTTCCTGTGCCCCTGGCTGGCTGCTTAGATGCCTTTTGTAGGCCCCCTAATCAGGGCTCTGCTTCTCTCACAGCATACTGCCCCCTACCAGCTTCTGCAAACTGAAAACAAAACAAAACAAAACCACCTAAAAAGAAACACAAAAACCAGACAAACTTCACACTTCCCCTAAGGGGCTTGCCTCCTCCCTTCTCCTCAATAAAACTCCCACTCAAACGTCTCTATTTTCAGGTCTGTTTGCAGGCTCCTGTGCCACTGTGTCTGAATTGGGGATGATCAGAGCTCACAGAGTTCAAGGGTTTGCAAGCCTCTCAAGCTATATTTTAACATAACCCCAAACAGGATTGAGTTGACAAATTTTCCCCTCTACATTTTTTTCCATCTTTGGAGAAGCCTATGCTCTTTCGTGAAAACTAGGTGGGCACAAGAGGTTGCCCTCTATATGGCGTATTTACAGTATGAATTATTTTTAGGAGTTTTCCGTCCTCATCTCTGCTTATTTTACACAGACTTTCTATATTTATCACACAACTTCATTTTTAGTTGACTTTTATTGACCATTTTTCCTCTGCTCCTTTTTTAAAAACAGTTTCTCATAAGTAGAAACTTTTAGGCAAAATATGCAGATTCAACAACACTGAAACATTTTGTGAATGTGTGTGGTTTCATTGACTTGTTTTTGTAAAAAACAAACAAACAAAACCAAAACAGACAAAAAATATAGATGTTTTGTTTCAACATTTTCTTTAACTAAATGCTTCATGTTTTCACTTTGAAATGACTTTGTTTAGAAGTTTCTTTCAGATTTTTTATCTTTTTTCAAAATTTTTTTAAATATGCTCAAAATTTAAATGAAACATTTCTTAGGTCCCAAAGCAATTTTTTTTACTTTAATATTTGCCCAATTTTTTGAAAAAAATTATTTCAATAGAACCCAAAGTATTTTTTTTTAGAATTGCAAACAAACTAAAAAAATCTGTTACTTGTACAGCTCTGCTCCTAAATATAACACCAAACTGTCTACATTTGAATTGAATTTTTGAATCCAGAATTTTTGAGTGGGTTCATGATTAAGGAAAGCTTGTTAGCCTACCCTTAGCTATAACTGGGGGAAGCTACAATGGTACCCTACACTGTATATTTGTATGGTGAAAAGTACGTGTCTGCTGCTGAAGCTGGCTCCATAGTCCAATCCCACTTCAGATTTACTCCCCTAAAAGTTAGTACTACAGATGGTGACTACAGATGCTTTTTCTGCCCACACAATTTGCCCTGCAAGGGAAAGACAGTCTAAAAGCTACTCTCCCACCCCCAAAGATGAGAACACTATAGTGAATCAGGGTAGGGACATGGAGGAGGGAAAAAATCACAGAATAAAAAATTGATCCGGTCTTCAAAATTCAGATCTAGATTTTGAACCTCCTCCCCACAATCTTTAAGTGTTTTATTTTAGCCCATTGTAGAGATGGGACCAGCTGCAAAGTTCAGCTCATGGTTTGAACCCTTCAGAGTTTGGTGGTGTGGGAAAAGATGTTAAATATGGTATGTTCATTCAGGCCCATCTTTACCCAATGTATTGAAACCCCAGTTTAGCAACGCCTGTGTTAACTTAATTACTATGAATAGTCCCACTGAAGTCCCAATGGAACAATTCATGTGCTTAAAGCCAGATATGTGCTTAAGTACCTGGCTAAATAGAACCCTAATAGAATGAAAACACGTTCTCCAGAAGCAATAGCAGTACATTAAAAAATGCCCTGAGGTAAATATAGTACTTCCAGCTGGGCCTGTTAGTTTGTCTTTGATCCAGGGAACATACAAGTACCACAATTTCAAGAACTGTTTTCCTCCCTCAGGTGAAATTTTGTTTCTGTTAGCCATCCCAGCCAATCTGTATTTCTATAGTTATCAGTCAGACTTACTAAAATCATTTTCTTTTCACTGATATTTGAAGTGTAATCACCTAAAAATATAGAAATTTGAGAACATTTTAAGATATATTTCTGGAAGCACAGGCCAATGGTGTTTGTTTTGTATAAACTGCTTGATTATTTTTCTGCTCATGAAGATTAAGGGCTAGAAGTCTTAGGGAACTTATGTCCTGTGTTTATCCACAGGGCAGATATCATACACATTCATCACATCACTCCATTTAACCCTGACTTGGAGGTAATTCACTGTGCATAATGACCAAGTCCTGGGGTCTACTGAGCAGATACTAAGTTTGCTCCATTGTGATAAACTATGTACAATAGTTTTCTGACAGACTACTACTGTGTCTTCTAGAGACTGAACAGGGCTGATTAAACTTGGTGAACTTAGCACATCTGAATGAACTCAGTGTGGTTTCTGTGATGCAATCATTTATATACTGTCATGCACCCCTTTTAAAACATTTTGTTAAAACTGATTTTGCTCACAGCTATATTGATTGAGTAAATTTGTTCAATCCTTACTGAGGCAGAGCTAAGTTAATCGGAGGATTAGACAATTGGATAATAAAAACATTCACAGTTATATCAGAGAGCAAAAAATACAGACATATAAGCCCTAATGCATTAGAGCAATAGACAACCACTAACTGGTGGAGTTAAGAAGAAACTTCCCATATCAACAAACTGTAGCACTTTCCACTTGTCTGACCAGTAAGGCATTTCCTCTGTCCCTAAATGTTTTGAATTACCTAAAATGAAAATGCAGAACAATCATCATTAACTAGCTACCAGAAGGAGTGTAGCATTTGAAGGGAGGCCTAAGGTAGAAAGAAAAATAGAATAAAGCCATAAATAATGTTTTTTTCCTAAATTCTTTTTAAGAGAAGCTTGGCATTTCAAAAGGTGCAGAAAAACCTTTCAATAGCAAACTGCTTTTAACCTCAAGAACATTTCACTATATCAAGAGTTTCACTATTGCAGGGTTCAGCAATTGTCACAGAAATTTATATCCTAACTAGAAAGATGCAAGATGGAACAAAGAACAGATACATAAATTTAGCTTACATACATCTGACTGATTGCTGATAAAATTGCAAAACACACTCCTTTGAAATAAAAGTAGTCAGGGAAGAAGAGGGTGGGCAACATTAATCCTAAATGATGAATGCAGTGATATCACCTTTATAATAAAGTTGCATTTTATTTCACTTTAAGAGACTTTGTATTGTCTGCCAATGGGCAAAATGAGAATTTAGGGGAAACTGCTGCTTTATGAAGAATGCAATGATTAATCTGCAACCAAATGTCAGGCTGTCTTGATGTGACATCCTAGCATTCCCAATCCCACATCCTTGCACAATTTCCCTTAGGATAAAGTCAGAAACACATTTATGTCATTCTCTTGTTTTCCCCCCCAGCTATTGAGGAACAAACAGCTCTTCCCATAATGGATTAACATTCATTATATGTCTTCAGGAATGACAGTGAGTGAACTCCAGTAAACAATGAAGTCATAGAGATTTCTATATATAATATTAATTTGAATTGTGTATATGAAAATATAACACAGGAAGATGGAAATAGGTTATATAGAAAATGCATTTCTGAAAACTATCTAAATGGTTTATGTAATGGGTCAGAAAATGTAGTTATAGGTGGAATAACTAAAAATACTAATAGTAAAAGTCCCATTTGTTTCAGATCTGCTTTTGGGGACTCAGGAGGTCCCCATAATCTCAGGGGAGAGAGTCTTGGACATGGGATAGGAGGATGGGATTGAGAAGGGAAGGGGGATAAAGACAGAGAGGGAATGAGGGGATAGAATAAGTGAAAAGGAATGAGAGTGGGACAGACAACACTCAGATTTTAAACAAGCTCAGGCAGTCATTTGAACATATTCAAAAAAAATATAGAGAGAAGAAATACTGATATGGAGTCCAGTGGGGCTGGATTCCTGTATATCCATATAGCAACAGAACATGTAAGAGTATGCTGGAAAGCAGGCCCCAGCAGAAATGCATTTTTGCTATTACCACTCAAGGCTGTTTTGATGCATGATCCTGCAGTATTGCTGGGTGATGTGTTTTTTTTGCTCCTACCTGTGTCTTCACAGTGAAGTAGGCGCATTTAATGCATGCTCCTATATGGAACCTGTAAGTGCTGAATTCTGATTAACTGTTTGTTTCTATATACATTTTGTAACAGTAGGACTTAGATAAATGTGTTCACGTATACATTTTTGCTTTGCTGGACATTTGGTGACTGGATAGAGACATGTGTGTTTGATAGTGCTGGGGCTGAGGTTTACTGCATATTCCCATGTATTCTGTACATTAGCAATGTTGAGCCCTGGGGATCATATCATTTTAATTTTATTTTCCTCTTACTTCTAGGAGAAGGGCAAGAATTGTTCAAACAGGTAACAAAAATTATTTGGACTTGAGTCAGTCAGTCAATTGAGAAGGGAAAACTTGAAACTCGAAAACATTTATTGGGTTTTTTTTTTTTTTTTGTATTTTTATCCTTGCAAACTCTAAACATGACCATAAAGGTCTTTGCAAAACCAAAACACAGTTATATCAGACCATCTGGTTTCCTCCTCTTTCTACTTTTCCTTCATTACTCAGTCCTCCATGAGCATGCACATGATGTGCACACATCTATAAGAATTGCACATGCCTATTAGAATTTTAGCTGTGCGCTTTCAGCATATATTTAAAAATGGTTATTTCCCCACATTGTGTTGTAATGTAAATATTTACATTTAGGCTAGTAGAAATGAAAGAGAAAACTTGAAGAGGGAAGGGAAAAAACCGAGAGAAGTTGCTAAGGCAACTTCAGAAAGACTGCCTTCAGAGCCAGCGCACGTTGGAAAGAAACTGCAGGTGTTGTGAAAGATGCTACAGGCTAAGTAGAAGATAGGAGCATGCTACTGTACCTTTGTAAGATCCAGGATCCTGTAATTTATTCAAAATAATTTTTAAATTAAAAAAAGATTCTGTAGGAAACAAACAAATGTTTTCTTTCCTGCAGCTAGACTCTGTTCTTCTTTTATTAACTGTATTTTTTCTGATGGAAGCCTATTGAAAAAGTGACCTTTTCTTTCATTTGTATCTTTGCTGTATAATGCATCCAGTTACTGCTAACATGGATGAAAATAATGGTTTAAATTTAGTTTTCAGGAGCTATATGCAAAACCTCAATTTCTTGGGCCATGAGAATGCAGATCACTTACATATAAGTTTATTTCTAATAATGGCCAACCAGATGAAGAAATATAGATCAAAAGGTTGAATCTTAAATATTTAAATTAATGAAGTTAATATGCAGCAGGGTGTAAATTACACCAGAGATTAAAATCCTTGCTAAAGCATCACATCACACAGAAAACTGATTTTTTAATTAACTATTTTTTTGGCTATTTTTATAAAATCATGCTAATTTAGGAGATTAATTCATTATCCAGAAGAAAATCATGCCAGATGTGAGTTTTCCCTGAATCACTTGCTACTGAAACCAAAAACTCAAGCCAGGCATGTGAGCAAAAGTGCAAATTACTTCATTACACTTTGTTTAATATGAAATCTTGTAAAGGCTCATCATCCCTCTGTCAATAAAGGAGTAGATAATGATGTGCTTTGCTGCTAGTTTGGCCATGCAAATATTGCAAATTCAGTAGTGAAGTAACTGCAGCCAGAGGTTATGGGTCTATTTCTGGAGAGGGTAGGTGGGGTTCTGTAGCCTGCAATGTGCAGGTGGTCATATTAAATGATCATGGTGGTGTCTTCTGACCTTAAAGTCTATGAGGATACATCGGGGCAGAATGAGTTCTAGGTGCTGATAGAATTTTGCAAAGGTCACCGTTGAAAGCCTTTGTGAAAGAAGCTGTGTATTAAGGAGGCATTTGAAGGCAATGTTTTCATCAGTAATAACTGGAAATCTCTCTACTCTGGTCATGTATCTTAACAAGAAAAAGTGTTTCCTTTCCTTTCACTTTCTAAACTAACATTCTAGAGGGGAGAGAAAATGAGAGAGAAAATAAATCAATAAGACCAGAACAATTATCCACCTTCAACTATATGATCACTCATTTTCCTGCTACACCTTTTAGGTGAGCTTGCCATCTTCACCAGTGAAGATGATTCTATTATCTGGTAGATGGCCATTCATAATAATATGGCCAATCAGCTCTATAATCCCTCTAATCAGTGTGGGGTCCCTATGCAGATGTTAGTCTTTCTCACATGTAGTGGACTTCAAGCTCCATTCTCTTGGGGTCTCTCTCTGTTCCTGAGGACTGCGTGATCATTAAGGATTTTATTTCAGCACAGAAGAAACCAGGTGGTGTGTAATATGAAGAATCTGAGAACTAGTGTGTAACTGCAGCACTGGAATTAGCATCTTCTTAATTCCCCAAAGTCAGTAGGGTATGTATACTTAACAGACCACGAGGTGCTAGTAATTTCATCTAAACTTTAATTAACACCATTCCATTCTCATGCAAACATTAATATGATAATTCCTAGCCTATAAGCAGCTGGCAACTTTCTCCCAACTACTAGGATTCCCTAACTTTTCCCTAGCTAATAAAACTGGCAATACACAGCGAATGCTGAACTAAACCACGGGTAACACACACAAGTTTAATTTCCCCTTAGCCAGTCCATCATGTTGTCTACCTTCCTCTGGAAACTGTTTTATTTGAAAGAGTTGTGCTGGGACCTTCTTTAAAAGTTACATATGAGCCAATCTTTCTCCCTAGATACAAATCGAGGAATTATTCCTTGCCTGGTTTATCAAACTGTGCTTATGCTGCTGTTGCTTACATCTCACCTGGGTCTACCTCTCTGCATTTTGGAACTTCAAAGAGTTACCACATTCCTTCAGTAATTTCTGATGGATTTGTAACTTGTCTGGAGTAAGATCTTCAGCTCTTCCAACCCAGTCTTTTCCCATTCATGGCCAGTTCTGTCTCATACACTATTTTTTTTAAACAAAACTTTCCACATGCTTCTCACGTGTTCCAAGTTTAATTAACAAGGAAGGGAAGGGCTGTTGTCCTAGCACTCAACCAATTGGAATAGCCCTTCTTCAAGCACGCTGATGTCATGTGGGGTTGTAAGCAAATTTTAGACACAGAGCGTTACAATTGCTATTGAAATAATCTCTTGGGATTTGATTTACTACAAGCAAATAGTTGCCTTTCTTCATACCATAGCTCATGTGCAGTTCACAGTAGTTATCAGTTGCCATACTACTGAAGTAGATTCACAAGTGACCATTCATTCGCTAACAAGTGCAGGCCCTCCAGTACAAATTGCCAGAAGAGTAGTCACTTGACATTTCGAACGAGGAGGACTTGTGGCACCTTAGAGACGAACAAATTTATTTGGGCATAAGCTTTCGTGGGCTAAAACCCATTTCATCGGATGCATGCAGTGGAAAATACAGTAGGAAGATTATATATACACAGAGAACATGAAAAAATGGGTGTTGCCATGCCAGCTATAAAGAGACTAATCAATTAAGGTGGGCTATTATCAGCAGGAGAAAAAAAACTTTTGTTGTGATAATCTGGATGGCCCATTTCCAACAGTTGACAAGAAGGTGTGAGAACACTTCAACCTCCCTGGTCACTCAATTACAGACCTAAAAGTCACAATACTCCAACAAAAAATCTTCAAACACAGACTTCAATGAGAAACTGCAGAATTGGAATTAATTTGCAAACTGGACACCATTAAATTAGGCTTGAATAAAGACTGGGAGTGGATGGGTCATTACATAAAGTAAAAACTATTTCCCCCGGCAGGTTTCAGAGTAGCAGCAAAAAGAAAAGGAGTACTTGTGGCACCTTAGAGACTAACAAATTTATCTGAGTAGCTCACGAAAGCTTATGCTCAAATAAATTTGTTAGTCTCTAAGGGTATGTCTACACTACGGAATAAGGTCGAATTTATAGAAGTCGGTTTTTTAGAAATCGGTTTTATAAATTCGAGTGTGTGTGTCCCCACAGTAAATGCTCTAAGTGCATTAAGTGCATTAACTCGGCGGAGCGCTTCCACAGTACCGAGGCAAGCGTCGACTTCCGGAGCGTTGCACTGTGGGTAGCTATCCCACAGTTCCCGCAGTCTCCGCTGCCCATTGGAATTCTGGGTTGAGATCCCAATGCCTGATGGGGCTAAAACATTGTCGCGGGTGGTTCTGGGTACATATCGTCAGCCTCCCGTTCCCTCCCTCCCCCCGTGAAAGCAAGGGCAGACAATCATTTCGCGCCTTTTTTCCTGAGTTACCTGTGCAGACGCCATACCATGGCAAGCATGGAGCCCGCTCAGGTAACCGTCACCCTATGTCTCCTGGGTGCTGGCAGACGCGGTACGGCATTGCTACACAGTAGCAGCAACCCCTTGCCTTGTGGCAGCAGACGGTACAGTACGACTGGTAGCCGTCATCGTCATGTCTGAGGTGCTCCTGGTCGCCTCTGTGAGGTCGATCAGGAGCGCCTGGGCAGACATGGGCACAGGGACTAAATTTGGAGTGACTTGACCAGGTCATTCTCTTTAGTCCTGCAGTCAGTCCTATTGAACCGTCTTATGGTGAGCGGGCAGGCGATACGGACTGCTAGCAGTCGTGCTGTACCATCTTCTGCCGAGCAGTCATGAGATGTGGATGGCATGCAGTCCGTCTGCTGCCAGCCAAAGATGTAAAAGATAGATGGAGTGGGTCAAAACAAGAAATAGACCAGATTTGTTTTGTACTCATTTGCTTCCCCCCCCTCCCCTGTCTAGGGGACTCATTCTTCTAGATCACACTGCAGTCAAGGTGCAGCGAGGTAAATCTAGCCATGTATCAATCAGAGGCCAGGCTAACCTTCTTGCTCCAATAAGGACAATAACTTAGGTGCACCATTTCTTATTGGAACCCTCCGTGAAGTCCTGCCTGAAATACTCCTTGATGTAAAGCCACCCCCTTTGTTGATTTTAGCTCCCTGAAGCCAACCCTGTAAGCGCCCCTCCCAGCGTCAGAGCAATGGCAAACAATCGGGCATCTGAGAGTGCTGTCCAGAGCAGTCACAATGGAGCGCTCTGATGGGGCTAAAACATTGTCGCGGGTGGTTCTGGGTACGTGTCGTCAGGCCCCCGTTCCCTCCCTCCCTCCGTGAAAGCAAGGGCAGACAATCATTTCGCGCCTTTTTTCCTGAGTTACCTGTGCAGACGCCATACCACAGCAAGCATGGAGCCCGCTCAGGTAACCGTCACCCTATGTCTCCTGGGTGCTGGCAGACGCGGTACGGCTTTGCTGCACAGTAGCAGCAACCCCTTGCCTTCTGGCAGCAGACGGTGCAATACGACTGGTAGTCGTCCTCATCGTGTCCGAGGTGCTCCTGGCCGCGTCGGCTGGGAGCGCCTGGGCAGACATGGGCGCAGGGACTAAATTTGGAGTGACTTGACCAGGTCATTCTCTTTAGTCCTGCAGTCAGTCCTATTGAACCATCTTATGGTGAGCAGGCAGGCGATACGGACTGCTAGCAGTCGTACTGTACCATCTTCTGCCAGGCAGGCAAGAGATGAGGATTGCTAGCAGTCGTATTGCACCATCTTCTGCCAGGCAGGCAAGAGATGGGGATGGCTAGCAGGCGTACTGTACCATCTTCTGCCAAGCAGCCATGAGATGTGGATGGCATGCAGTCCTTCTGCACCGTCTGCTGCCAGCCAAAGATGTAAAAGATAGATGGAGTGGGTCAAAACAAGAAATAGACCAGATTTGTTTTGTACTCATTTGCCTCCTCCCCTGTCTAGGGGACTCATTCCTCTAGGTCACACTGCAGTCACTCACAGAGAAGGTGCAGCGAGGTAAATCTAGCCATGTATCAATCAGAGGCCAGGCTAACCTCCTTGTTCCAATAACAACGATAACTTAGGTGCACCATTTCTTATTGGAACCCTCCGTGCAGTCCTGCCTGAAATACTCCTTGATGTACAGGCACCCCCTTTGTTGATTTTAGCTCCCTGAAGCCAACCCTGTAAGCCGTGTCGTCAGTCGCCCCTCCCTCCGTCAGAGCAACGGCAGACAATCGTTCCGCGCCTTTTTTCTGTGCGGACGCCATACCACGGCAAGCATGGAGCCCGCTCAGCTCACTTTGGCAATTAGGAGCACATTAACCACCACACGCATTATTCAGCAGTATATGCAGCACCAGAACATGGCAACGCGATACCGGGCGAGGAGGCGACGTCAGCGCGGTCCCGTGAGTGATCAGGACATGGACACAGATTTCTCTGAAAGCATGGGCCCTGACAATGCATGCATCATGGTGCTAATGGGGCAGGTTCATGCTGTGGAACGCCGATTCTGGGCTCGGGAAACAAGCACAGACTGGTGGGACCGCATAGTGTTGCAGGTCTGGGACGATTCCCAGTGGCTACGAAACTTTCGCATGCGTAAGGGCACTTTCATGGAACTTTGTGACTTGCTTTCCCCTGTCCTGAAGCGCATGAATACCAAGATGAGAGCAGCCCTCACAGTTGAGAAGCGAGTGGCGATAGCCCTGTGGAAGCTTGCAACGCCAGACAGCTACCGGTCAGTTGGGAATCAATTTGGAGTGGGCAAATCTACTGTGGGGGCTGCTGTGATGCAAGTAGCCCACGCAATCAAAGATCTGCTGATATCAAGGGTAGTGACCCTGGGAAATGTGCAGGTCATAGTGGATGGCTTTGCTGCAATGGGATTCCCTAACTGTGGTGGGGCTATAGATGGAACCCATATCCCTATCTTGGCACCGGAGCACCAAGCCGCCGAGTACATAAACCGCAAGGGGTACTTTTCAATAGTGCTGCAAGCTCTGGTGGATCACAAGGGACGTTTCACCAACATCAACGTGGGATGGCCGGGAAAGGTGCATGATGCTCGCATCTTCAGGAACTCTGGTCTGTTTCAAAAGCTGCAGGAAGGGACTTTATTCCCAGACCAGAAAATAACTGTTGGGGATGTTGAAATGCCTATATGTATCCTTGGGGACCCAGCCTACCCCTTAATGCCATGGCTCATGAAGCCGTACACAGGCAGCCTGGACAGTAGTCAGGAGCTGTTCAACTACAGGCTGAGCAAGTGCAGAATGGTGGTAGAATGTGCATTTGGACGTTTAAAGGCGCGCTGGCGCAGTTTATTGACTCGCTTAGACCTCAGCGAAACCAATATTCCCACTGTTATTACTGCTTGCTGTGTGCTCCACAATATCTGTGAGAGTAAGGGGGAGACGTTTATGGCGGGGTGGGAGGTTGAGGCAAATCGCCTGGCTGCTGGTTACGCGCAGCCAGACACCAGGGCGGTTAGAAGAGCACAGGAGGGCGCGGTACGCATCAGAGAAGCTTTGAAAAACAGTTTCATGACTGGCCAGGCTACGGTGTAAAAGTTCTGTTTGTTTCTCCTTGATGAACCCCCCCGCCCCTTGGTTCACTCTACTTCCCTGTAAGCTAACCACCCTCCCCTCCTCCCTTTAATCATTGCTTGCAGAGCCAATAAAGTCATTGCTGCTTCACAGTCATGCATTCGTTATTCATTCATCACACAAATAGGGGGATGACTACCAAGGTATCCCAGGAGGGGTGGTGGAGGAGGGAAGGAAAATGCCACACAGCACTTTAAGCACAGCACTTTAAAAGTTTACAACTTTAAAATTTATTGAATGACAGCCTTCTTTTTTTTGGGCAATCCTCTGTGGGGGAGTGGCTGGTTGGCCGGAGGCCTCCCCACCGTGTTCTTGGGCGTCTGGGTGTGGAGGCTATGGAACTTGGGGAGGAGGGCGGTTGGTTACAGAGGGGCTGCAGTGGCAGTCTGTGCTCCAGCTGCCTTTGCTGCAGCTCAACCATACACTGGAGCATACTGGTTTGGTCCTGCAGCAGCCTCAGCATTGAATCCTGCCTCCTCTCATCACGCTGCCGCCACCTTTGAGCTTCAGCCCTGTCTTCAGCCCGCCACTTACTCTCTTCAGCCCGCCACTTACTCTCTTCAGCCCTCCACCTCTCCTCCCGGTCATTTTGTGCTTTCCTGCACTCTGACATTATTTGCCTCCACGCATTCGTCTGTGCTCTGTCAGTGTGGGAGGACAGCATGAGCTCGGAGAACATTTCATCGCGAGTGCGTTTTTTTTTCTTTCTAAGCTTCACTAGCCTCTGGGAAGGAGAAGATCCTGTGATCATTGAAACACATGCAGCTGGTGGAGAAAAAAAAAGGGACAGCGGTATTTAAAAAGACACATTTTATAAAACAGTGGCTACACTCTTTCAGGGTAAACCTTGAAAGTTAACATTACATACATAGCACATGTGCTTTCGTTACAAGGTCGCATTTTGCCTCCTCCCACCGCGTGAACGGATTTTGGTTGAATGCCAGCAAACATACACTGCAATGCTTTGTTCTACAGTGATTCCCCAGTACGTGTTGCTGGCCTGGAGTGGTAAAGTGTCCTACCATGAAGGACGAAATAAGGCTGCCCTCCCCAGAAACCTTTTGCAAAGGCAGAACCGCAAATGCCAGGGCAAAGTAATCCTTTCACATGCTTGCTTTTAAACCATGTATAGCATTTTAAAAGGTACACTCACCAGAGGTCCCTTCTCCGCCTGCTGAGTCCAGGAGGCAGCCTTGGGTGGGTTCGGGGGGTACTGGCTCCAGGTCTAGGGTGAGAAACAGTTCCTGGCTGTCGGGAAAACCGGTTTCTCCGCTTGCTTGCTGTGAGCTATCTACAACCTCCTCCTCATCATCTTCTTCGTCCCCAAAACCTACTTCTGTATTGCCTCCATCTCCATTGAAGGAGTCAAACAACACGGCTGGGGTAGTGGTGGCTGAACCCCCTAAAATGGCATGCAGCTCATCATAGAAGCGGCATGTTTGGGGCTCTGACCCAGAGCGGCCGTTCGCCTCTCTGGTTTTCTGGTAGGCTTGCCTCAGCTCCTTCAGTTTCATGCGGCACTGCTTCGGGTCCCTGTTATGGCCTCTGTCCTTCATGCCCTGGGAGATTTTCAGAAAGGTTTTGGCATTTCGAAAACTGGAACGGAGTTCTGATAGCACGGATTCCTCTCCCCAAACAGCGATCAGATCCCGTACCTCCCGTTCAGTCCATGCTGGAGCTCTTTTGCGATTCTGGGACTCCATCATGGTCACCTCTGCTGATGAGCTCTGCATGGTCACCTGCAGCTTGCCACGCTGGCCAAACAGGAAATGAGATTCAAAAGTTCGCGGTTCTTTTCCTGTCTACCTGGCCAGTGCATCTGAGTTGAGAGCGCTGTCCAGAGCGGTCAGAATGGAGCACTCTGGGATAGCTCCCGGAGGCCAATACCATCGAATTGTGTCCACAGTACCCCAAATTCGAGCCGGCAACGTCGATTTAAGCGCTAATCCACTTGTCAGGGGTGGAGTAAGGAAATCGATTTTAAGAGCCCTTTAAGTCGAAATAAAGGGCTTCATTGTGTGGACGGGTGCAGGTTTAAATAGATTTAACGCTGCTAAATTCGATCTAAAGTCCTAGTGTAGACCAGGGCTAAGGTGCCACAAGTTCTCATTCTTTTTGCTGATAAACACGAACACGGCTACCACTCTGACACTTGGTATTTGTACATCTACATGAGAAGCATGGCAGTGGTTAACTGCAAACCATGCACGACCAGTATTGGAAGGCAAAGCAAAAATCGTGAGTTTTAAGAAAATGGAAGAGGAAGAAGTTGCTCGGCACATAGGATTTGAAAGGCTATCCTAAACATAGGATCTGGTCATGTAATCTGATCCATGTGAGTGGACCACCGAGCTCTTGTAGAACTCTGTGATTTCAGTGGGATTCTGCAGGTGTTGGGATTCACCCATGCAGATCAGATTGCAAATTCAGGCAGTGGCATGAAAAAGTTGAGCCTGGAAGGAGACACTAGAAAGAAAGGATTGGGCAGGATGGTAGTAGATATGGAGGGGAAAAAAAAGGTAAGGTATGAACAACTCACCTGAAAATGAAAAGCTCAGTCTCCTTTGCAACAATCCAGTGTTCCTACATGGACACTGTATTTAAAAAAACCTAGCCTTATACTAAGTAAATGAAGGTATTACGCTTCCATTTAAATCAATTACTAGTAATTACATAAAACAAAATTTATAACCTTATTTTAATTACAGTATAGTTACAGTGTAGTTAATGTACTTGTATGATGAAGTGCATTCAAAATATAAATAGATTTGAAGTATGCCTGATATATTTGAAAATTACATTGTCAATTTCATCCTCGTCTTCATTAGAGTTACACAAAAGATTAATTTAGTCCAATTATTATTAAAAAGGAGACATACTTCTACAAACAGTGCAAATAGAACATATTGGGTACAAATGTAGTATATATTCACAGAACTGTGCATCCTACAAATGATTTGAAAGAATTACACCAAAATTAAATACATCAGAATCATTGCCTCAGATTTCATATCGAGGCACCGAGGATGACAGCTGGATTATTAGTAGCAAATCACGTGAACATGCCCAAATTATTTTAACTGCAATAGTTCACCATGTTGGGCTCTTTCTCTGAGCTCTTTTCCACTCCGTTCTCAAGAAATTAGCCTGAATCCAGACTCATACGGGGGGAGGGGAACATTATTGGTTTACAGCAACACTACACTGAGGTAATCAAGCTCAAACGCAGTGGGGTAGGTTATAGGGGTTTACCAGAGCTCCAAAGCATATAATAAATCTGATTATATACATATTCTACAACAGACTAACACATGCATTACAGTTTACATTGTGTCATGCTTTGTAATTGGCTTGCATATTTTTGCAACATCGCTGTGTAGATCATGAACATCCACAGAGTATGCTAGTAAGCAAAACTGCATTTACAAGCTTCTCACACATTACTGTTCTTACTGTTGCTTTATCCACTAACCACATATTATTTACAACTTGTGAATTTAGGATTGTTAACCTCTGTTTCCTTAGTTCTGTTTTCTTTCATTGTTCATGCAACAGTATATATCTTGAAATTGTTTTATAGGATTATGAAGAAAATTCTCTAAGAATTGTCAAAGTTTGACTCAGACTCACAATTTATCAGACCACTCTGTTTTATTAGCAAAGCTGCTCTGCTAATACATTTAGAAGTGAGCCCCTGACTGGGGCTCGTGTCTTTTAATTTATACAGTTTTTTGGAGAACAAGTTACAGACAAAAGAAGAAAAAGATTTTAGTCACCACCCTTCGAGATCCCTGAGACCAGTCACGTATCTTCAATTACCTGCCACCCTTAACAATCTCCTTTAACAGCTTCTAGTTAACTAATTGCCCTTCACACCTTCCATTCTTATGCTTGCTTTTTAGACATGCTGGCTCTATCTTAATTGCTTCTCCATTCAAAAGCTAACTGTCCCTACGTGTGCTCCCTCAGATACTTTGTAACATGTTTTGGCATGCCCTCTCATATACAATGTCTCCAGCATGTCCCCTTATACAATGTTATACTTCCACAGAAGTAATGTACAAACAAGCTGGATAAATGTCTGTATGAACACTGCACACAATAAATATGTAAAAAGAACATTATTATGGTTGCAAAGTCAAGCACACAAAAGTTAGGATATGCCAGAATTAAGGTTCCTTGTACAACCTTAATTTGTCCCCCTTTTTCATATACATTTCCTTTCCACAGGACCCCTGCCTCATTCAGTGTATGGATTGGATAGTGCTCACTTAATAAGCAAGTACTGAATATTTGGTATTGTTCAATGTGTGGCCCCAGGCCTTATTTACTGCAGACTATTCAAACCCTGCTGTAAAGACAATTATTAATTTCCTCATTGGTTTTTCTATAGTGCTCATCACAATAGTATCTGAGTGCTTCACAATCATTAAACAATTAATCTTCACAAACCCCTGTGAGATAAGGGGGTTTTGTATTATTATTTCTATTACAAATGGGTAACTGTAGCAAAGAGAGATTAAGTTCAAAAGTATCCACTAATTTTGGGAGCCTAATGGGAGATGCCTGATTTTTCAGCAGTGATTTTTCAACCTGGTATTATTCAGCACTTTACATATTCAAGCCCAGATCCCAGTAATACCAGTTGCAGGTTTGAGTGCTCAGCACTTCTGCAAATCAAGCCCCAGGATACCATGGCCAGCACCTAGTAAATGAGGAACACACAATTAGTGACCACCAGTGTGAAGTTTGGTTTAAATGATCTGACCACAAATTCTGTGGCAGAGGCAGGGATAGAATTCAACTGCTCCACATGAAGAACATTCAACTGCTTTAGTCATGGGACCATCTTTTCTTTTCCTACAAACCCCTGCCTCATTCACTACACACCTTCCAAATGACCCCAGGCAGAGTTCCACTGCATGGTATCCACTGACTCCTTAGACACCTTTGAGGAGTGGTGGGCACTGTCAGGGGTTCTCTGCTTGGGGTCCCCTTTTGGATATCTGATTTTTAACCTTTGACCTTCCCTCCCATTCCTGTTTTCTTATTCCTTGTCCCAAGAAATCATTTGTTACCTGAGCTTAGTGGTTTCTCCCCATGGTGGAGGGGGCAGGCCTTTTGCTTTGGGCAGGCCTACGCATGCCATTTCCCAGCTACCACAATAGGTGCATACCTTCCAACTTCTGCAATAAATGAGGCAGGAATCCTAGAGACAATAGTCCTCTTTACTACACAACCCTGATTCATTGCCAGAGCAGCATATCTTGTACACTGTGTCAGGCAGTGGTCCTGTGGAAACAACAGTATGTGATCATGTAATTAAAGACTGTAGCATAATAGATAAGCACAAGGGGTCTGAATTAAGGTTGCATCGACCATCTTAAATCTGGCATTTCCTAACTTTTAGCATGCTTACCTTTGAAACCTTAATAATGTTGCTTTAATGTAGCAATAGTGTGTAATTTCCTTGCTTTAAAAAAAAAACCCTGAAAACTGAAATTCCATCATATTTATGACTGAGAGACCCCCTGATTCCAACTGGCGGAGGGCACAGTGGGTTATACATTGAACTCCTGGGTCATATATCAGTATAATAGTTCAAAGGATGGCACTTGAGATCTCTACCAAGAGCCAGTAGTGCACTGGTCATCATAATCATTGGGAAATGTATGTACAGATAGTGTTTAAGGATTTATATATTATACTGGTTTCAGAGGAACAGCCGTGTTAGTCTGTATTCGCAAAAAGAAAAGGAGCTCTTGTGGCACCTTAGAGACTAACCAATTTATTTGAGCATGAGCTTTCGTGAGCTACAGCTCACTTCATCAGATGTATACCGTGGAAACTGCAGCAGACTTTATATACACACAGAGAATATGAAACAATACCTCCTCCCACCCCACTGTCCTGCTGGTAATAGCTTATCTAAAGTGATCAACAGGTGGGCCATTTCCAGCACAAATCCAGGTTTTCTCACCCTCCACCCCCCCACACACAAATTCACTCTCCTGCTGGTGCTAGCCCATCCAAAGTGACAACTCTTTACATAATCAAGTCGGGCTATTTCCTGCATAGATCCAGGTTTTCTCACATCCCCCCCACCCCCATACACACACAAACTCACTCTCCTGCTGGTAATAGCTCATCTAAACTGACCACTCTCCAAGTTTAAATCCAAGTTAAACCAGAACATCTGGGGGGGGGTAGGAAAAAACAAGAGGAAACAGGCTACCTTGCATAATGACTTAGCCACTCCCAGTCTCTATTTAAGCCTAAATTAATAGTATCCAATTTGCTGAAAATTATGCTCTTAAATGGAATTAAGGCAGGTCACCGGGAAGTGACATTTCTCAGAAATGTTCCCTTTTGGCAGGAGATAACTGACACCAGTCTCCCTCTCTGGCCCTATATGTATTGGGCCTCAGACTTTATGTCTATTTGCATGAGAGGAAATCTACAGGAAGATACAAACAGCAATTGTATGTCCTGTTTGTGAACAAAGACACCAGGATTGGACTGGTATATCTTGCAGCGCAAAGAAACACACTGTAATCCTTTACCTAGGAGGCAAACTGACATCATGCGCGTCTCTTGAAAGAAAGGTCACAGCTTCTGGGCTGTAAAGCGCTGTAGGGATTTTGGGTGAGCAATACTTCATTAGACATGAGAACACCTTGTTAATCAAGACTAGGTTCTAGAATGCATATATACATACCCATTTGTTTCCAACACTTCTGCACGCTATTACTTGAGTCTATGCTCAGGGGCAGAGGATGACTCGGAGACCAGAGATGCATGCAGCCAGGAGCTCTTTTCTACCCTGGAGGAGCCTAGCCAGTCACGGCAGTTGGATTTTGGTGAAGCACAAACAGGAGAGGAGGCCTCTGGTAAGTGGATCTGATCTGGGGAATTGCTGAAGCAAGTTGTTGGGGGCAGGAGGGTTGCAGAAAGCAGGCTTGACTCCCACCGCATGCCTAGTCTGAGTGGCGGAACAGGCTGTTGATTGACTCCCTCACTTCACGGGAATCTCCCTCAGAGATCTCCAGGAAACTCCTGTGGAGATACTGGGCAATCCACTGCTGCAGGTTCTTCAGCAGAGCTGCTTTGTTTCTTGCCCCATTAACGGTAACTTTCCCGTGCCACTGTGCCATCACAGGAGAGAAAGGAGAACCATTGCTGCACACAGGTGAGCCGCATAGTGGCCAGGGCAGAAGCCGCAGTCTTGGAGAAGATCCCTCCCTTGCTCACCCTCAGCAGCGAGATATCTTCCATTCTGATCATATCCTGTGGAAAGTGTGGGGACAGGAATGATTATCAGCCCCCGACTACAGTGCTGGCTCTCCCCAAGAGCCATGTGCCCAGTGGACAGCAGGGTCCAGGAAGAGTGATTTACCCTGCCCCTGTGACTATTCACCATTTTGGGGGTCTTGTGGCTCATGTGTGCTTGCCTGGGGTCAGCCAGTTAGTGACAGGTCTGTAAGTACTGGCTGTGTTTTAAAGCACTGAATCAGTGTTGTCTGTGTTGCAAACGATACCACTTCTGTAAAAAGTTGCATTTAAACTTCAGAAGTGACCTTGGGACCCCAGCCTCCCTCTTTATTATTGGTAGCAGAATGGCTGCCCAGAATTAGAAAGCGGACAAGAAGAACTAAGGAGGACTTTCTGCAGGAAGTTATGATGCATTCCGCCGCCAAGAAACAGGAATTGAAGGAGTGGTGGGACAGCAGAAGAGGGACCAAAGGAGAAAGCATCACACCAGAAAGAAGCCACAGAGCAGCTTTTAAACATTATGGAGTACCAAGTGGACATGCTCCAGGCGATACTAGCTCTTCAAACTGAGCAGCTCCATGCCCACCCACCCCTGCAGCCGCTGGGGAAAAACTCTCTCATGCATCCCACAGACACTGCCGATACACTCTTATCAACCTCCTGACTCCAGTCTCTACCCACAGCATTCCACTCCTCCCTCCTCACCGCTCAGCACTGTAGACTCCCACTACCCACTGCACTCAACACCCGTCCCTCTGCAGTTTGCCCCTGCTGAAGTACGGTACCTGCTGCACTGTACTCCAGAGGAGAAGGTTGGATGTGATCCCTGGAAATACACAAATCTGTAGCCGTCCCGGGAACGCTCCTCCTGGGACCTTCCCTTCCTCCATCCCCCTCCCTGCTGATGTATTTTTGTCGTTTGACTCTCTCCTCCGGTTGTTGTCTTTTAATAAAACAATTGTGTTGGTTTGAAAGCAATCTTTATTCTATTAAATGAAAGCAAAAAGAGCCCTGCAGAGCAACATACAATTATGTTAAACCCCCTTATTGCATCATGTGCACCATCACCTCTTAGCATAACAAGCAGTGAAGTCCGAGCAACAAATATTAGTGACTTTCAGCTTCAAATTGCTGCCTCAATGATCAGGGATGCCTTATGGCCCTGTGCAGTGCCCCTCTAATAGCCCTGGTCTCTGGCTGTTCAAACTCAGCCTCCAGGCACTGAGCCTCTGCGGTCCAGCCCTGAGTGAAGCTTTCACCCTTCCCTTCACAAATATTATGGGACATACAACACACGGCTATAAGCATAGGAATATTGTCATTGGCCATGTCCAGCTTCCCATACAGGCATCGCCAGCGGGCTTTTAAATGGCCAAAAGTACACTCAACAGTCATTCTGAACTTGCTCAGCCTGTTGTTGAACCGCTCCTTGCTGCTGTCAAGTTGCCCCATGTATGGCTTCATAAGCCATGGCATTAAGGGGTACGTGGGGTGTCTCAGGATCACAGTGGGCATTTTGACTTCCCCTACGGTGACCTTCTGGTCCAGGAAGAAAGTTTCTGCTTGCAGCTTCTTGAACAGGCCACTGTTCTGAAAGATGCTTGCATCATGCACCTTTCCGGACCAGCCTGTGCTAATGTCTGTGAAACACCCATGGTGATCCACAAGTGCCTGGAGAACCATTGAGACATACCCATTGCTATTAGGGGCTAGGTGGTCTGGTGCCATAACTGGAATGTGCATGCCATCTATTGCCCCTCCGCAGTTAGGGAAGTCCATTTGTGCAAAGCCATCTACAATGTCACGCACGTTGTCCAGAGTCACGGTCTTTCGGAGAAGGATGCGATTAATGGCCCTGCACACTTTCATCAACACGAGTCCAATGGTCAACTTTCCCACTCCGAACTGGTTAGTGACTGATTGGTAGCAGTATGGAGTAGCCAGCTTCCACAGTGCAATTGCCATGCGAGTCTCCAATGACAGGCAGCTCTCATTCTCGTGTCCTTGTGCTGCAGGTCTGGGGTGAGCTCATTACACAGTCCCATGAATGTGGTTTCCCTCATCCGAAAGTTCTGCAGTCACTGCTTGTCATTCCAGACGTGCATGACAATGTGATCCCACCACTCAGTGCTTGTTTCCTGAGCCCAAAAGAGGCATTCTGCTGTGGTCAGCACCTCCATGAATGCCACAAGCAATCTTGTGTCATAGCTAGTATGCGTGGCGAGATCAATGTCACACTCCTCTTGCCTTTGTAGTTTAAGGAACAACTCCACTGCTGCTTGACCAGCATACTCGTCAACAGTTCGGGATCCATTCCTGCAGTCCGAAGAGGCAGGGCACACAATGTACAAAACGTTGAAAGATGGTGCCAAATGCGGATGGAAGCATAGGGATTTCTGGGATGCAAAGCAATGCATCATGGGGCATTGGGACAGGACCCAGGATGCCACACCACCCTATCCGCCTTCCCACAAGTCTTAGCGACAGAAGAGAAAGAGGTGCTCTGTGGGATAGCTGCCCAGAGTATACCACTCCGAATACCACTGCTAGTGCCCCAAGTGTGAACACGCTATTGCGCAGGCAGCTGACAGTGTGAACACACAACAGCAGTTTCCCTTCAGAGCTCTCTGAGTGGTGCTGTAACTTTGTCTGTGTAGACGTGTCCTTAGTAATAGAAAGCAGGAGCAGGTTGTCTTCTCCATGTGGAGCAGCACTAGAGGGTAATGGGACACTCTACCAGTGGATTTCACAGATATTTACTGACAGCAGAGGAATCCTGAGACTCAGGACTCTTGGGTTCCATTGCAGATTCCAGAGGAGAGTATTCTCTGGTATCACAGAATCTTTGGCCCATTCGCCACAAGCTTGACCCCTTCTGCTCTGTCCCCTCCAACCTGTCTCTGTCCCAGTTAGGGTGGCCAGATAGAAAGTGTAAAAAATCGGGAGGGGGGTGAGGGGTACTAGGTGTCTACATAAGAAAAAGCCCCAAATATCAGGACTGTCCCTATAAAATTGGAACATCTGGTCACCTTAGTCCGAGTCCAGTCTCTAACCAGCCTCTGGCTCCTCCTCCCAGTCCCATTCTCCTTGCCTACTAACTTCCAGTCTCTCATTCTCATGCTTCTCATCCTAATCCCCATCTCCTTGTCCAGTCAGTCCTAGTCTTCCTCTCCAGACTTGCTGTACGGGTGTCAATCTTTCCCCTGACCCCCAGTCTCAACTCCTCACACACAGTCCCACTTCCCAGTTCCTTGTGGGATCTGCCTCTCCCTCCCCCTCTACTGCCTCCCTAGCTGCTTGCCCCAGTGTCTTTTGGTCACCCACTCCCAGTTCTGACCCCACACTCCAGCTTCTTGTCAGAACTGTCTCTCCTCTCCCTCTGCCCCCAATCCCTGCTCTCTGTTACTAATTCCAGTCCCTTGCCAGCTCCTCGTCCAGTCTCAGCGTCCCCCATCCAGCTAGTTGGCTCCCAGCCACACCTCCCACATATGTTCTCTGCTCCCAAGCCCCAGTCTCCCCATTCATCCAGCCCCAACTATAATATATAACAAAATATATGTACTAGATAGCTGTAAAACTAAATGAACTTAAGATAGGACATGCAGACAAGTAGTATTCAAGGAAATTCTTACCTTGCAGTAATGTAAGAATGTGAAATCACAATCAGATACAGGAAAATGTACCATCTCATTGCTAACAGAAAACTGATTAGATTCCGATCCAGGGATTTTTACACAGAGCATAAATCAATACATAGTCTATTCATTTTAAATTAACTGACACTAATCATTTGGCTCTACACCTGTCAAATCTAACAATCAGAAATTCTAACAAGCCACAATTGAGAGAATAAAAGAGAAAAGAGGGATATCTAGCCACAAACTGAACAATGGTGCATAAATCACCTGCCACCACCCTATCACCAAGCTATATTCAGTGAGAGTTTAATCTGCTGGTTTGTGTTATGCCTAGTTCTATGTCCACCTACTGAGTCTGCTGCAGACCAGCAATATATATTAACTACAAGGACACACCACTCATTTTTAGACCAACAGCAAGATGGACCACTCTCCATCTAAGCCAGTTCACGCTGCATCAGCAAGGATAATTTTAGTACTGTAGGCTGCATGGCCATCCCTCCCTGTCACTCTCCGAGTGAAGTCATGCCTCCTCGCTGATGCATACCTGCATAGGTGAGCTCAAAGGGGGAAAGTAGCTGCACCTAGTTCCCCGGCCCTGTGGCCTGGCAGAACAGTCCAACAGTCTCTGAGCCCCAAGCCCTCAGTCAGGGCAGAGCAGCACACAGTAGGTTCTGACCTGCAATCAGGACAGCGCAGTTACATAGTCTATGAGTGTCAGGCCCTCAGTCAGGGCAGGCAGCAAACAACTAGTAGGCACTGGCCTGTAATCAGGGTAGAACGGTTAAGCAGTCTTTAAGCCTCAGGTAATGGGGAACACCAGCAACGTTGAGGGGCACAGGTAAGGGGGAGCACCAGCAATGTCTAGGGGCTCAGATAATTGGGAGGGGGGTACTTCCACCCCAGGGTATGGTGGCCAGGGGTAGGAGGACATGAGCCCACCCGACTCCACCGTGTCCCAACCCAGGGCCCTAACAGTGGTGAAGTGGTCCGCCACTGGGTCAGCGGGAATCCCCCTGCAACACACTGACCTCGTATCAGGCCAACGCTCAACCAGATGATTGTCTAGTTCCCCTAGGGTGCTTCCTACTTCCTCGGGGTTTGGTACCTCTATTCCATGGGGCTTGCCAGTCATCTTGGGGAAATGTAGCCAGTCCTCTGGCAGCATTCTCAGCAGCTCCTCGGGGTCTCGGTCAGCTGGCTGCCCTGGGAGTTCTGGCCAGTCCTCGGGAGGCAGCCCTGGCAGCTCCTCTGCAGGCTCCAGCAGCAGGCGGGATGTGTCTGTCTCCCATGGCAGCTCCAGCTCAACTGAGCTGCAGGGCTCACCTTTTGTATTTCCACTTCCTGTTCCGTCCTTCCCCTTCTGGCGGGGCGGATGTGGCTTTCCTAGTTCTTCCCACCAGAGGACGGGTTGTGATCCCTTCCTGTTGCTCTCTGAGGGAGGCCACGCCTCCTCGCTACAAGTGCCCAATATGCATATGTATTTGGCACTGTTCCTTTTTTACCTTGAGTGGCTTTCTAACATAACAGCATGTCTGCTCCCTCCCCTCCCTATGTTTCCTTAAGAAGAAATTAAGAGATTTGCATTCCTGATAGCAAAGTGTCATACTTCATTAATAACAATCAAGACCACTAATGCAAAATACCTCTCATTTGATTAGTCTTACCAGTTTCCGGAAGAAGTTCACAAAATGCACATGGGAACGTAAAGATCTGTAAAGTGTATGGGTCTGCCCACAACAAGCATATGTGCTATTAAATAGAGAAGCTAAATGAGAAGGAAAGGAAAATTATGCACATATTTATGTTTTGGAAAGATTTTTAGTTCTCATATTTAACATAACAAGTGTTTATCAGTTTGCCATTCAAGCTTTATATCTGAGTTTATCAATTACTGAAATATCACATGTTCACCCTCAAGAACAAACAAACACTTGATTCAAATCAACTTCTGATTTCTCCAGTCATTCTTCATAAGATGTCACCACAGTCAATTTGTAAATGTAGGTATAATTTACAATAAATTACTGTACAGGTATAATGTACAATAAACTAATACAACAATATTCAGGTTATTCCCAGTCGCAAAGGACCAATCACTTACTCCAGGTCAATTACACTTTAGATCTTACACAAAAGACACTTGTAGCCAATCTTAGAATAAACTAACTAAAGATTTATTAACTATGAAAAAGAAATAAAAGTTGTTTATAAGGTTAAACCAGGTAAACATACACATGCAAATGAGTTATTGTATTTGGTTCCAAAAGGTGATAGAAGCTGCGGTAATATGCAACCTCTATATGTACTTTAGGGCTAAACGAAGCCTGGAAAAACCTTCTCCCCCTCCCCACTAGAGTCCAAGCAGCATAGAGGAAATCAGTTCCTTTTTAGGGGTTTTATTCCACTCCTGCCATGTGCTTTGAGCTGCAAGCTCAGCTGATGGGAGGAGTTCACTTGCATGACTTACCTTCATAGGCAGGAGGGCAGAACAGCAAAAGTCTTTTGTCCTGTTTTTGATGTTACACAGGGAAATTCCAGTTGCAAGATCCCGCAATAGTCTATCTAGTATTGATGGACTTTCCTTTCCTTTTGGGAAGGGCATAACAACTTCTGTTGAAGATTAACCCCTCACAAATATTACTGGCTCTGTCCTGTCTGGTGATTTACACAGTCACAGAGTCCCACAATACAACTGCTCAAATATTACCTTACAATATGAGATGTTATAAGTGAGACTAATGCATGCAGCAACTCAAAGCTTTCAAACACTAAACATATTCTTACATGTAATATTTTAACAATACTAACACATAGGTGAGCCAGACCAATTCCAGCTATGCATTTGTCAGTGTTCAGCTGAGACATGGGGACCTTGTCATGAGCTGGCACCTGGTCTACCAGAGTCAACTTACTCACTGTTTCATTTTTGGATCTTGAAGTTGATGCTTCACAAGATGGAGATTTAAAGATTGTTTTAAAAAGGGGAAAAAAAGAATCATATGAAAAATAAAAACCTCTGCTGAGAGCAAAACACATCAGCTGGGTTTCTACAGGAAGCATGAGTTTCATAAACTGATGAAGGCTGTGATGAAATATCTGCCAAAAGGCCAGCCACCTTTTGTTTTTAAATGTTGTTACTTAGAAAAGAAACAAAAATGAACAGAAGCTATGCATCACAATTTGAAATGGTGCTTTGGTGCATTTAACAGCAATTTATCTAACAAAGAAACTGGTCATAGGTATTTATCAGATAATTTGTTCAGTAGGTGAAGTTGATGTTTCATTGATCACTGTTGATGCTGTGATTTAATCACTATTCTAAAACGTGGTGTGTAAGGCTGAGTAGTTTTGTGTTTCCCTCTCACTACTGGCACAGTCAGTTTTATGTACATTATCTTTATCTTAGTTGCAGATTGAGCTGGTCACAATTTTTCTTTTTTAAAAAATGGAAAATTGATTTTGACGAAACAAAACTTTTATATAAAGTATCTGCACTGCTGTCAGGCTTCCCACCTCACTCTGAACTCTAGGGTACAGATGTGGGTACCCGCATGAAGACCCCCTAAGCTTATTTCTACCAGTTTAGGTTAAAATCTTCCCCAAGGCACAAATCTCTATTTGTCCTTGGACTGAGGTATGCTGCCATCACCAAGTGATTTAACAAAGAACCAGGGGAAAGGACCATCTGGAGTTCCTCTTCCCCCAGCAATCACCCCAAGCCCTTATACCCCCTTTCCTGGGGAGGCTTGAGAATAATATCCTAACCAATTCGTTACAAAATGATCAAAGACCCAACCCCTGGGTCTTGGAACAATGGAAAAATCAGTCAGGTTCTTAAAAGAAAGATTTTATTTAAAAAAAAAAAGAAAGGTAAAATCATCTCTGTAAAATCAGGATGGAAAATACTTTACAGGGTATTCAGGTTCAAAACACAGAGGATTCCCCTCTGGGCAAAACCTTAAAGTTACAGAAAACAGGAATAAACCTCCCTCTTAGCACAGGGAAAATTCAAGTTACAGAAAACAGGAATAAACCTCCCTCTTAGCACAGGGAAAATTCAAGTTACAGAAAACAGGAATAAACCTCCCTCTTAGAACAGGGAAAATTCACAAGCAAAACAAAAGATAAACTAATCTGCCTTGCCTGGCTTACCTATACTGGCTGCAATATTGGAGACTTGGATTAGAATGGGTTGGAGAAGATGGATTTCTGTCTGGCCCCTCTCAGTCCCAAGAGAGAATGGCCACAGAAACAAAGAACCCAAAACAAACACTCTCTTTCCCCCGCCCCCCCCGACCCCTCGAGATTTGAAAGTATCTTTTGTCCCCATTGGTTCCTTTGGTCAGGTGCAACCAGGTTATTTGAGCTTCTTAACCTCTTACAGGTAAGGAAGAATTTTAGGCTACCCTTATGGTTATGACAACTGCATATGAAACTTTAAAGAAAGTTGCAGCAGAAACCTTTTAAATAAACAGTTTCCTATGAAAGTTGGGCAATACAAAAGACTTGTAAAGGGACAAATTATGCCTGAATATTTTTATCTATTGTGTAGTTCAGCATTTGATTTATATTATCTGTTCTAATAGCAAGAGAATAAATAGAGAATCCTGGTAGCTGGGGAAAGGTTGTCAGCTGCTTAAAGGCTAGGAATTATGGTATTAATATTTGTATGAGAATGCAATTATGTTAATTAAAATTTAGATGCAATTACTGGCACCTTGTGCTCTGTAAGTGTTCACACTCTACCAACTTAGTGTAATTTAGAAGATACTAAGTACCAAATGCTGCAGCTACAAACTGCTTCTCAAATTCTTCATAGGTCTTCTGCTGCTAAGTTCTGTCTGATGAGTATCTCCAGCCTGCCAACAACCCATACCCACTACTTCTTGAACCATATTTAGTGCTCAGTGGAGGCTGAGGGAGCATTTCAGGGGTCTGGTGAATCCAGAAAAAGTGGATTCATAACATTCCTACCAGAACCATTAGTTAGCCTGGCCTGTAAGATCAGTCGTGAAAGTATTGCCTTCAGGTCTAGCTTTGTCTAGCTTTGGGGGGATATTCTTGCTAATCAGCAGGTAAATGAGTCCCAATAATGCCTATATTCAGGAGCAATAACTTTCCAGCACATCTGTAAAAGAAACCACCTCCTAGTAACTTTTTTTCATGTATGATATCACACTTAAAGTAATTTCCATTCTCACAACTTCGACATTTAAGACTCAGTGTAGCTTGGCATTTTCTTGCTTCAGTAAGCGACACGACCTGATTGTCTGTAGTATAATATGATTCCATGCAGACTCATCACCACATTGACTTTATCTCAACCTCGCTACTAAAGAAATTGTTCACTTTTGCATATAAAACAAATCCAAAGGAGCATGCATAAATAACAATGTTTCCAGGATAAAGGAAGGAAAAGTCTATCCTAAAATAAAGCAAGCAGGCACTACTCATTTAAAGCACCTCACCATTGCAATTGAAAAGCAGGCTTAATAATGTGAATTACTGATAGTTTGTTAACCATCATTTTGTTAACCATCTCCTATATTGTTTCATAGTCTTATCATTTTTACGGGATTTCTTTACTTTGCTTTTTTTTAAAGCCTGTCCTGAAGCTATTCTATAACATGAATTATTTGTCTAACACATACACGTCATTAAAATTCCTGTTTAAAATGTTAATGTAAATCTAGCTATGTTATTTGCTCAATATATAGCATTGGACCTCCATGGTATTACTGTACACATATGTATATAGCCAAATATTTTCATAAAAACTTCACCTGAAATGATTTGAATAGCACGGATGTGTAGTAATTTTCAGCAATGTGGTTTTATTTGGGATTATAAAAATGGCCCTTAGGTGGTATCAGAAACAGGACGGTCTTTAAAATAAGAATACATAGAAATGTTTATAGCCTGGTATATAAAATTATTAATTTTGGCTCCAGTTCACCATTTGCTTAAACATAAACATGTTTGAACACTCATTCAGGAAAGTACTGTAACATGCTTAAATTCAACTGACTTCAAAGGCACAACACTGAAAAAAAAAAGGGGGGGAAAGTAGAAAAAATTAAATGTCCCTCAATACAATCATATACTTTCCAAGGTTTGATTAAAGAGATTTTCTTGTATACAAGTATTTCATGCAGGGATTAATAGATAAATAATTCAGACATTTTCTTACATACATGCCATAATTGCAGAATCCATTTTCCTCCTTCCTTTCCTCCTCCTACACTTCGGCAAGTGCTGACATGTCTCCATGTTGTATTATTATTATTACATGGCAAATCCTTATAATCTGACATGTTGGAATTGTGACGGGACCGATGCTGTATGCCATGGATAGTTCAGCAGATTATTGTATATAGTTCACCCTTGAGAACTATAGCCATCTGCCAAGTGTATCTGAATGACATTTGAGCAAATGAGATATGGAAATCACAGAGAAGATTATATATAAACCTTATAAAGATCTGATTTTGACAAACTATCTTTGTTTAGTATGGACATATTGCAGAAATATGTGCCAGAGATGTAATTTGTGTGACATCTGTCCCCATACGAACATTCAGGAAATATAAGTGTCATTTTGACAAGTAGTTCCCTATAAAAAGGTGATATTTCTCCAATACGGAAAGGTACAGAAGAAATTTCAGAAACAGGATAAAGCAAAACATGGCCACCATTAATTTTCATGCTTGTTCACACTACTTTTTAAATCCCACCCTTCTCACAAACGAACAAGAGTAGCTAGTGGATAGATTTTATTGAAGATAATATTATAAGATAGCTCTAAGATAGCTAGATAGAATCTAGCATCTATTTATATCTGACTATTAATCTATTAGTTTTAATTCTTTAGTGAGATCCTTACCCCTGTTCCAGCCCCTTTACACCAAGTAGAAGGACTAGGGCAGCATGAAATGGCTCTAAAAGCCCTGCTCCAAGCTAGAGGAGGATTCCCCTGGCACAGGCACTGCAGAAAGCAGCCTCAGATTTACATTCTAGGTTGACTGCGGCAAGCCCTAGTGTGTGGGAGGTGGTGCGTTCAGGGCTGGGCAGGAGGGATATATCAGAGCAGGACTACATGATACAGTTCTGAAGACATTTTGAGTAGCAGGTGGGGCCATCGGGCAGTCCAAAGAGGCTGCCATAACTTAAACATATCCTCAGGGCTACCTAAATTACATCTGGAGCCTCTCCAGCCCCTGAAGCAACCAAGATAAGCCACCTTTTCATGCTCTAACACCACCATACCATGTTTCCGTCTGGGCTGTGAGTTCTCCTTTGTCTCTTTGCTCATCTATCCTATAATTACAGGGTCTGATTGCAGCTCGTGTAGACATACCCGAGCTAGCTTTAATCTAGTTAGCTCAAGTACCAAGGCAATGAGACAGTGGCAGCATGTGCTTCTGCGTGGGCTGTAAAAGCCCACCTGAAACCCTGCACAGGCCAGCCTGCACTAACGCACGTGCTCCTGCAGATTCACTACTCCAATACCCCAGATGGCTACATTAAAACTAGGTTGATACTGCAGCATGTTGCAAAGTTCCTGGAGTGGAGACTGAAGAAATGATCTCTTTTTTTTATTTAATCCCACATTAAAATTGGCCCACAATATAGTAGTCTTCAGAAGAAAGGTACAAACTGGATGAATCACAAGCCCTTGATGAGAAGTATCCCTTTATCAATTTCAAGGTTTAATGGAATTTTTTTTTTCAAGTTTGCCAGGGGTAGTGGGGAATAAATTGACCTAAAGCCTGGAATTCATGTTCATGCAGTGTACCTTGTCAGTTAAGACTTCCCATACTGCTATAGAAAGTATCAAGCTGGAATGGTAAATTGTATTATCAGTTCTTCATGGGATAGAAGGAAAAAGACTGCATATACACTACACTGAAAGAGGAATGCTCAGTCAAGAAGGAAGCAGATGGCTAAAGCAATTTCTGAGTAAGTCAGATAGATCAAATGCCTGCCTGTGGATGTGAGATCAGATGGGATTCTTCTGCATACAGTACCAGTTCAATAAGTACTAGATTTTTCTATCCAATGGGGCTGAAGAAATATTTGCTTTCTACAGGAAAACCTAACCTAATCCAACAACCATCACGTTTTAAACATAATACGTAATTTATAGCACATCAGTTGACTTTACAAAGGCGTGCGTGGGTGGAGCAGTGTATAATATCACATCAAGTTATGTCAGACGTTAATATGACTTCTCCAGAATTAGAGATGCAGTGAATGTGAGGTGTCAGAAGACACTTTGTCAGCTGAAGATGTTGAACAAATTGTTATCCTTTGTTTGATTTCTCTCCCTGTTTTTCACAGAATAATGTATAACTTTATCATTTTAATTGTGTTTTTAAAGCAATCAACTATATAAAATAAATACATTGTCTAGTGAATGAATTACAGGATTGGAGTACACTTTTAGTCCTGACTCTGACCAAAACTGACTGACTGACCATGGGGATGTCACTTATTCTCTGTTTTTTTCAGTTTCTGCAATAAGGGTATGGCTACCACTGTGATCACATAATGTGATTGTATGTCATGTAGCCATACCTGAGCTAGCTTTATTCTATCTAGCGTGGCTACTGGTAGCAATGAAGTAGCACTGGCTCAAGCATGGACTACCCACCCAAGCAATTACTCAGGGTTCCAGGCAGGCTTGCACAGCTCGCACTGAAGACCATCAATAATACCTCACAATTGTGTTGTAGACATACCCTACAAAAAGGACAGCAAATACTGTACTTAGCTACACAGCACAAGTGCAGTGAAGAATGGATTAATTAGTTAATGTCTGTACACTGCTTTGAAGATGTGAAGTTCTATATCAGTGCAAAGCTTCTTATTATTATACATACATTTTGTTGACATTTTAATAGCTCCACAGTCTTATTAAAATTGTAGACAAATAATGCTGTAGATAACAACCCAGACCTAGTAAAGTTATTTTGGATGAGAGATTTTTATTATTTGTCCTTCTCTTAGCTGCTCTCAAGCACCAGTGGATAATGTATTTTTTGACTATCTGTAGCTTTACTAGAGTGGTAAATGCAGAACTACTATCTATTCTATATGTTTCTATAGGTTTTTGTACTACGCTTATCACAGTAGTATCTGAGCACCTTCCAACAGTGGATTAAGTAACATGACTAACATCTGTCACGTTTGTTCTCTCATCCTCTCCCCAGAGGAAGAAGTGTGTGTAGTAGAATGTTTTTATTGCTATGTTTATGTTAAAGAAGGCAAGAAGTGGGATCTGGGTGACGTTTGTGATAGTATTTAGTTCCTGGGGAAGTTCATTCCACAGTCTTAGGCTGTCCCCCAAGAAAGCCATCTCCTGCACAGCAATATGCATATTAATCTACAACAATACATAGTAGATTTCAGGGTCAATTGACTCAAGAAGACTTCAGTATATAATTTAATTTTCCTTGGGAAGTACTAATTATTCAGAGTTCCAGGGAATTTAAAATAGAAGGTCAGTCTCAAAGTGTTTATGAACAAAGAGTAGTTATTATAAAAAAAATCCCTCCGGTATATTTTTATCTAAAAGACCTATGTCAGAGCTCTTTGGCTACCCATAAAATGTATAACTTTGACTGTCCCTTGCTTATGAGCCAGGAAGGCTTGAGTGTCACATGTCCACAGTGCCCCATGGCAAGATTTTTTCCTTACTGTCATCAGTCTGAGAAGCAGACTCCTACTCCACCAAAGCCTTGCTATTTTTAACAGAATAACAGCTTATTTAAATGTTGCTTACAACTCCTAAATATTGTCATGACATAAAATGCATACTGTAATTACTGAGATAACCAATTCTAACGGAATCTGAAAAGCATTCCTGTAGCTTTGTCAGGTCCAGAGCCAATCACCCAAGGTGCTGAACACCTCCTGTGAGGCAGGGAGCTATCTCAGCTCCAAAACTTGCTATGATTCATCCTGATTTTTGGCAAATTTCCCTTAAAAATGCCCTTCTTTTGCTAAGAGTATGATAGCTTGAAACAAGAGCAAGGATATGCAGTCCAATACATGGCCCAGCAAACAGCAGCTTTTGATTATCAGTCTCACCCTTACTGTCTGACAAACACAACTAGTGAAAATGAGCAAAATCAAACTAAAAAAAAATATTGGGTTTTTTTTTTGCCTTTTACCACCCCATTTCCTGGCTGACTAGCACAGCAACAGTTTCACCCAGCATAGATAATTAATTCCCAATGAGTTGATGGCACTCATTATCTCACAAGAAGTGCTCAGCACTTTTCATGGTGCACTTACTACCATGTCTTCCCATATGATAAAGACAAACTTTCTCATCAAATTATTGGTAGTACACCTAGCAGAGGTGATCAGCTGGGACACTTCTTTGGTGCCTATGAGATCTCAAAAATATAAACATCTGAAAAATTGAAGGAAATCCAGACAATGTTCTGTACATTTTACAAACTTTTACTCCAGTGTTTTCTTATCCATATCTGTAATTATGCCTGAGCATAGCCTTAAATACTTGTCAAGTGCTCTATATTCTTGAATATAATCTGTATTCTGTAGTCATAGAGCAGATAAATGATACTGAAGAAAGTAAAATATTTTTTAAAAATACATTTAAATACATAAAACTTGCTTAGAAAAAGCCCAATAACCTTTCATATTTGAGTATCTAAATTGATTATTTTGGAGTTCTAGGCTGCTTATAGTTTGAGACAATTTGCTGGAATTTTTAAATGAATTTGTTTCAGGCATGTCCTATTTGTTTTTCCTTTAAATGCATATTTGAATCCTCATGCAAGGGGAATTTTAAGAGAGAGAGAGAGAGTGAAAAGTGCTTGTATACTCCTCCTAACAGAGTACAGAAATAACACCATCTAACTAATCTGCAGCTAACTAACCGCAGCTAACTAACCGCAGCTCAAAGAGTGAATTGGTACAGATAACTGTTTGAAATCAGTCCATAGTTTTAAAAAAGTGTTGAATAATTGCAAACAAAATAAATTTGAGGAAATTGCAAGACTGTTCACATTGCAACCAGAAAGAACACTAAATTAATCAGCTACTTTATTCTGCAAATTAACAACTCAGCTCTAGTAGTAGGACTGCAAACATTAATGTATCTAACATTATTTATTTAAAGTATTAGTAGCACTGTTTTGTGAACAATTTATTCATTAAGCATTTACATCTGTATAATTAAGTAGGTAGTTATGAGTAAGTACCATATTTTAAAATGTTAATTATATTAACTTTATAATAATTACAACACATTCCTTCTGGTAACAGAAAAAAACCCCAGAAGATTAACTCTTATTCAAGAGTATCTGAATTAAAAGTATATCTTGGTATTTTTCACACAGATACTATGTACAAAAGCAGTTAATAGTCAGTGGTACAGTATATGAAATAGTACAGTAGTTTATTCTCATGAGATATACATTGATGCAATAATTTATTATAGAAATAAGCCCATTAAAGTACATACAGGGGAAAAGAGCCTACCTCAGACTTTCGTGTATAGTACTTCATCTGTGGCACCTAACCATGGATAAAAACTATCTTGAATTATTTTCTTATTCTGGTTGTGAATTATTCTGTAATTTCCTATTAGCCAGTTATGATGGGATGTGTTACTTACTGATGTGTAGATTTTTATAAATGAACCCTTGGAATTTTCCCAGGCACATGTACATGAGATAATAAACGACACAGTTTTATGTTATTCAATATCAACTAAACTAGAAAATTGTCACTTTCAGAATCAGCAGTAAAATCCAAATATAATCGATTCTTGTGTTCTCCATACCATTTTCTCAACCCTTGTGTATCATCCTTTAGTGTAGAGAGACAAGGTGGGTGCGGCAATATCTTTTATTGAACCAACTTCTGTTGGTGAGAGAAACAAGTTTTCTGCACACATCCTCTGCTGTACTAAGTGTAATTTAGATTACATGATCCATGGGACAATACTCTGATTTTTAGTGGTTTCTAAATTGTAGTATAATACAGGTAATATGCTGTATTAATTATATAAATAAACAAAAATCTGAAATATCATAAAAATTTGAGTAGGCTTTAACATCGGCCTTACAGACCAACAAAGTTGAACTATGTTGGTTTAACATATAAAATTTGGAAGAAGCTACTTCTAACATTGTAAGCATTTCACTGGAAACTCACTGCCCCAGTATAGAGACTGGGAGACCTTCACATTGTCAATGAAAGCTCATCCGCTTATTTCCAATGCTATGAGTGGACATAGGGAGAAAGGTGGACTGTAAGATAGCTGGGATCGAAACGTGTATCATCACCCTCAATGGCCTTAGGAACATGGTTAGAGCATTCTGTATCAACTGCAGCTTCTGAATAGTCTTCAAGTACAGTCTTGTGTCGGAGCGGCGACTCATCAGTGTGGCGCCTCCTGCTGGGTGTCCAGGGAATTAGCTCTTTCCAGCCCCGTAGCATCCTCTGCCAGCTGATGTCTCGCGTGCCACTGGCCCCCCGTGTCCCTCCTGGACCCCAGTGCCCTTTACCCAGGGGTTCTGCCCACTGCAGCAACCCACAATCTGGGTCTCCCCACTCAGGGAACCCCCAACCCTTTATCCCCACCTTACCTCAGTGGCTACTGCCAGTCATCATCTAGCTCCCGCTCCCTGGGGCAGACTGCAGTTTGTAAATCACTCATCATGGGTTGGACCAGCTGCCTCTGCCCTTCTAGCCCCAGTACTCCTTTGCAGCCCCAGTACTCTTTTGCAGGCCTTTGACAAGGCCTGCAGCCTGGGGCTTTGCTAGGCTGGAGCTCCCGAACTCCCGCAGCCCTTCCCCAGCACTGCTTTACCCTAACAAGGCCTGCAGCCTGGGGCTTTGCTAGGCTGGAGCTCCCGAACTCCCGCGGCCCTTCCCCAGCACTGCTTTACCCTAACAAGGCCTGCAGCCTGGGGTTTTGCTAGGCTGAACTTCCAAGCTCCCTCTGCCCTTCCCCAGCACTGCTTCACCCTAGGTACCTTCCTCAGCTTCCCAGGCAGCCTGGTCCTTCCCTCTCTAGAACCAGAGAGAGAGCAAAAAGAAAAGGAGTACTTGTGGCACCTTAGAGACTAACCAATTTATTTGAGCATAAGATGCCACAATATCACACATTTTTCTTTTTGCAAATACAGACTAACACGGCTGTTAGAGAGAGAGTGTGTCTCCTTCTGGCACACCATCCTCTTATAAGGGCCAGCTGGACCCTGACTGCACTGGCTACAGCTGTGGCTGCTTTCCCAATCAGCCCAGCTTTTCCCAGTCACAGCCCTCTCCTGGGCTGCTTTAACCCCTTCAGGGCCAGAGTGGGGTAGTCATCCTGCTACAAGTCTCCTGTAGAGTCAATTGTAGTAATCTACTCTAGAGCTGACAAGGGTGTGGTTAAATCAGAAGTCACATTGGTGTGGAATAATCATAATGTTCACACTAAGCCAGAGGTCTCCAAAATCTGTGGTGCACCCCCGAGTGGAGGAATGTTCAGGGGGGCATGGCTGGGGCCCGGGCCAGCCCCACAGCCGGGGCAGGGAAGGAGTGCCACCCAGCTCTGCTCCTAGTCCTGACCCCAACTGCTTACCATGGCTGTCGGCCCCGTGCCCGGGGATCCGCTCCCACCCCCAGCCTAGGCCCCCTTACTCCTGTCCGCATTCCCCGCAGACAAGTGTAAGGGGTGCAGACAAGTATAAGGGGGGAGCACGAGATAAAAAGTTTGGGGACCATTGCACTAACCACAGATTTTAAAGTCTTCTGGACAGCACAAGTACCTGGGACAGCAGGAGCATCTGGGGATTCAGAAGTACCTAAAGACCAGATTCGTTACTGAAAAAATGTAGGCAAACTACTGCAGTCATTGGGGAAAATGTCAGCCTAGCCATACTTTTAAATGCTTCCTCCAGTGGATCAGATTCACCTTTATCTTTCCTGGATTGAGCTTTGTTCAACTTCTTCTCAACACAGTCCCAATCTTATTAGTCATTAGGGAAGTAAAGACACTACATTGCCTGGGTTTGCTTAAAAAAAAAGATACCACGTGCATGATGCTACTGCAGCCCCAAAATACCTCTTTAGCTCCCCCCAGCAGCTTCACAATGTATACATGAACATTAGGGATAACTGAGTCAAGCTTTACAGAACTCTGCACAAAAGTAACTTCATTCCAGATGTGCATTCAACCAAACATAGATTTAATTTTACTTTGAGATCCATCATTGTCAACAAAGCCTCACTGCCAACGGTATCAAAAGACTGCCAATAGTTCCTAAAAAATCAGTATAGATCTTTGTTCAGCACTAGACTTGTTGGAGCACGGTTATGTCCCTATTTTATCCAGGCTGAAAATCCAACTGGAAGAGATTAAGAAAATCTGAGGCCTCCAGATGTTGGAGTTGTCACACTATCACTTTCTCGATATTCTCTCTCAAAAAAGGGAAAATGAGAGATAACACAATGGTTAGCAACTATGTCATTGTCAAGAGATGGTTTCTTGACAAAGGGACTAATGATAATTTAAGAGTTAGATTGGCATTCTGCCACTTTAGGGATAGCAAAAATGGACAAAAGGCCAGCCTAGTTTAGCCCTTCCACCCTGACAGGAACTAAGGCGAGTTCTGACTTCAAAGTGAAGGAAAGCAGGAAAAGGCTGGACAGCGAATCATTTTGAAATACTTATGACTTTATTTTCAAATCTTTCATACATGTCAAAAATATCTGCTCTCTCCTTGTAAGAACCAAGACAAGATACCACATGGACAGTAGCAATTCAACTATTGGGGGATTACTCCACTCAAAGTGGAAAAAGAAATCAAAGGAAAATAAATTTACATCCATCCCAGTGTTTCCAGT
Source organism: Caretta caretta (assembly GCF_965140235.1). NCBI lineage: Eukaryota > Metazoa > Chordata > Testudines > Cheloniidae > Caretta > Caretta caretta. The sequence continues at coordinate 100,292,439 of NC_134212.1, forward strand.
TGTTCAGATGAAAAATGCATGCAGGGATATTTAAGTCCTTTCCCCAAAGCTATTCTAATAGGGACCGAAAAGCAGTACCAAGGTCTAGGAAAGGGACCAGCACTTTTATGGAACCGTCCAGCAGCCACATGGAGAAAATTTCAAAAATGTTTAGATTTAATGAGTATATGTCCCGTCATAAAAAGTTATGCCTGACGTGATGCAATCCCTGAAAATAAGGAAATGTGCCTGAACTCAGATAAGAAGACTTTTTAAACCAACTATAAATACTCATATAGATGTCATTTCCAATCTGAATATTAGAGTGGGGTACTTGCGGTCAAAGGTATAAATCAACTGTAGTGTCTCTAACAATGAAAACAGAAAACAGCTTGGTAGGTACCTGGGAGGCAAAGCTGAAATCTCTTAGGTTCTGTCAGATTCAATCTCACAATCCTCTGTGTATTACTGACAATGCTGCAGAATTATAGGGAGAGGTGGTGCTAGCCCACTGAGGGCCCTAAGAAGGAATATATCCCCTGCTCTCCCCGCAACACATACTAATAATTAATAAGGGGCCCCTGTGAGTTGCTTGGGGTCTAAGAAATTGCCTAGTCTGCTTATGCATATCACCAGCTCTGATTATAGGAGCCACTTTGAATTTATCTGGAAAAATAGGTAGGTGCTTGTGTTCATAAACTTCCAATAAGCTTAATTGGTTGAATCCTAATTATCCACAATGACTTCAGCTCATATCTAATTAAGATACTGTAGCAGCATGAGTAATTATCACATTATTGCCAGGATATCTTTCAAAAGCTCAAATTAACAATTAGCACATTAGGGTTGGGATAATGAAAAATAATTATTTCAAATTTAAAATATAGCTGTCAGAAAGACTCACTCATTTAATGCCCAATAGTATTTTTCTTAAAAGAAAGGGACAACAAGTAATACTTCCACTACCTTTGACTTCTGTTCTCTGGATCCTAAGCAGAATATTCCTGCAAACAATGGGTCGCTGTTCCTCAAGATCTTAAGAAATAGAGATAGGAGTCTGTTATCTGGCCACTGTTCTTGTTTGTTGTAGAGAATTTATAAGATTGTATCAATCTAGACCCCAGGAAAATGTGGCTCAGTTTAGGGACCCTGCATCTAAAACTTCTATGCTTCTTCTCTTTGTGTTGACAAGGTATCAAAGCAGTTGTGTGCAGACAAACGCTCTGCTCTGGAAGACTGCACATGCAGCATAAATGTTCAATAAAAATAGAAACCCAAAGATATGGTACAATGGGGAGTAATGTGAACTTTTAATATATTGAAAACAACCATGGTTTCCTTTTGCTTTATAAAAAATATGGGAAAATGCTATTACATTTGTGTCTCTATGAAGTGTTATTAACAGGCAGCCTATTCATACAATTTATTACCAAGTAAGCACAATTTTTAGAAGCCCTTCTGCAAAAAAATCTCCTTTCTCTAGAGCTGAGAAAGGAATCAGAGCCACTAACAAATGTGTCTTGCTACAGACATTTTGCATGTAGAAACATTTGTTTACATTAATTAGGAATCAAATAAAAAATAAGGAGTATATTTTTTTTATGGAAAGAGAGGCTGTTGACATAGTATTCGATAGAGCTATGCCTACTTATGTCAGCTAAGAATCTGGTTGAAAGATGTTACTGTACTATTCCATATACAGGGATAAAACCCAATACAGAATTATAAAACACTGCCTTAATGTGCCTTCCACACAAACTTCCTCGTGGCTGGATTTTACTAAAACTAGACAAGCCATTTACAACGCACACTTTGCTTCTCTACAAAAGAAAAAAGACAGTAAACTTTCTAAACTACTACATGCTACAAGGGGCCACAGCAATGGTTCCCTCACCCCACCTAGCAATATTGTTAACCTATCCAACTATACTCTCAGCCCAGCAGAAGCAGCTGTTCTATCTCGGGGCCTCTCCTTCTGCCCCTCCACCCCCACGAACATGATACAGTTCTGTGGTGACCTAGAATCCTATTTTCGACGTCTCCGTCTCAAGGAATATTTCCAAAATACCTCTGAACAACATACTAATCCACAGAGGTCTCCCTGCCAACACTACAGAAAGAGGGATTCTAGATGGACTCCTCCTGAAGGTCGAAACAGCAGACTGGACTTCTACATAGAGTGCTTCCGCCGACGTGCACGGGCTGAAATTGTGGAAAAGCAGCATCACTTGCCCCATAACCTCAGCCATGCGGAACGCAATGCCATCCACAGCCTCAGAAACAACTCTGACATCATAATCAAAAAGGCTGACAAAGGAGGTGCTGTTGTCATCATGAATAGGTCGGAATATGAACAAGAGGCTGCTCGGCAGCTCTCCAACACGAGTTTCTACAAGCCATTACCCTATGATCCCACTGAGAGTTACCAAAAGCAACTACAGCATTTGCTCAAGAAACTTCCTGAAAAAGCACAAGATCAAATCCGCACAGACACACCCCTGGAACCCCGACCTGGGATATTCTATCTACTACCCAAGATCCATAAACCTGGAAATCCTGGGCGCCCCATCATCTCAGGCATTGGCACCCTGACAGCAGGATTGTCTGGCTATGTAGACTCCCTCCTCAGGCCCTACGCTACCAGCACTCCCAGCTACCTTCGAGACACCACTGACTTCCTGAGGAAACTTCAATCCATCGGTGATCTTCCTGATAACACCATCCTGGCTACTATGGATGTAGAAGCCCTCTACACCAACATTCCACACAAAGATGGACTACAAGCCGTCAAGAACACTATCCCCGATAATGTCACGGCTAACCTGGTGGCTGAACTTTGTGACTTTGTCCTTACCCATAACTATTTCACATTTGGGGACAATGTATACCTTCAGATCAGCGGCACTGCTATGGGTACCCGCATGGCCCCACAGTATGCCAACATTTTTATGGCTGATTTAGAACAACGCTTCCTCAGCTCTCGTCCCCTAAAGCCCCTACTCTACTTGCGCTATATTGATGACATCTTCATCATCTGGACCCATGGAAAAGAAGCCCTTGAGGAATTCCACCACGATTTCAACAATTTCCATCCCACCACCAACCTCAGCCTGGTCCAGTCCACACAAGAGATCCACTTCCTGGACACTACAGTGCTAATTAACAATGGCCACATAAACACCACCCTATACCGGAAACCTACTGACCGCTATTCCTACCTGCATGCCTCCAGCTTTCACCCTGACCACACCACACGATCCATCGTCTACAGCCAAGCTCTGCGATACAACCGCATTTGCTCCAACCCCTCAGACAGAGACAAACACCTACAAGATCTCTGTCAAGCTTTCTTACAACTACAATACCCACCTGCAGAAGTAAAGAAACAGATTGATAGAGCCAGAAGAGTTCCCAGAAGTTACCTACTACAGGACAGGCCTAACAAAGAAAATAACAGAACGCCACTAGCGGTCACCTTCAGCCCCCAACTAAAACCCCTCCAACGCATTATTAAGGATCTACAACCTATCCTAAAGGATGACCCAACACTCTCACAAGTCTTGGGAGACAGGCCAGTCCTTGCCTACAGACAGCCCCGCAACCTGAAGCAAATACTCACCAACAACCACATACCACACAACAGAACCACTAACCCAGGAACTTATCCTTGCAACAAAGCCCGTTGCCAATTGTGCCCACATATCTATTCAGGGGACACCATCACAGGGCCTAATAACATCAGCCACACTATCAGAGGCTCGTTCACCTGCACATCCACCAATGTGATATATGCCATCATGTGCCAGCAATGCCCCTCTGCCATGTACATTGGTCAAACTGGACAGTCTCTACGTAAAAGAATAAATGGACACAAATCAGATGTCAAGAATTATAACATTCATAAACCAGTCGGAGAACACTTCAATCTCTCTGGTCACGCAATCACAGACATGAAGGTCGCTATCTTAAAACAAAAAAACTTCAAATCCAGACTCCAGCGAGAAACTGCTGAATTGGAATTCATTTGCAAATTGGTTACTATTAATTTAGGCTTAAATAGAGACTGGGAGTGGCTAAGTCATTATGCAAGGTAGCCTGTTTCTTCTTGTTTTTTCCTACCCCCCCCCCCTCCAGATGTTCTGGTTTAACTTGGATTTAAACTTGGAGAGTGGTCAGTTTAGATGAGCTATTACCAGCAGGAGAGTGAGTTTGTGTGTGTATGGGGGTGGGGGGGATGTGAGAAAACCTTGATCTATGCAGGAAATAGCCCGACTTGATTATGCAAAGAGTTGTCACTTTGGATGGGCTAGCACCAGCAGGAGAGTGAATTTGTGTGGGGGGTGGAGGGTGAGAAAACCTGGATTTGTGCTGGAAATGACCCACCTGTTGATCACTTTAGATAAGCTATTACCAGCAGGACAGTGGGGTGGGAGGAGGTATTGTTTCATATTCTCTGTGTGTATATAAAGTCTGCTGCAGTTTCCACGGTAAACATCTGATGAAGTGAGCTGTAGCTCACGAAAGCTCATGCTCAAATAAATTGGTTAGTCTCTAAGGTGCCACAAGTACTCCTTTTCTTTTTGCCTTAATGGTAACATTTCTATTGATTTGTATTCCTGTTCTGTTCTGATATATCCCAGTACAGTTCCTCTTATTTACTATAGCTATGCTCTGTGCTAATGGTTTCAAAGAAATTTTACACTATAGTCTCTAAATCCCTTTTCTTGTCAGTATACAACATGATGCTTCTATTCAATACTCCAGTCTGGTTCATTGCTTCCACACTTTTTATTTTACAGTTCTCTGCATAAAACTGCATTTCCATTTACTAACAGCATCACCTACATGATAGAACTAACTCTTTATCTTGGCCAATAATCTTTGGAGTAGAATCTTAGCAAATGGTTTTTGCTTTAAAAAAAATTCCTCAGTCCAGATAGTTCCATATTAGTGAAAAAGATCATCCTTTCACAAACTCACATTCCTTTCTTAAATCCAAATAAGCTGCTTTTGGAGTACACAAAGGTGATTTTAAACTAACCCCTGTATAAACATTTTACTATACTTTGTAGTTATTTTAATAGTGGTGTTATAGTGGCTACTTTCCCAATCTTCAGGAATCTGAGACTATCTTCAATTAAACTGGTAGCTGAGCATTCTTCTCATTTCCATAAGCAAATATGTTATTCAGATTTTAAGTTTTGTCTTTAAAGGTTATAGTATTTTTCATGACCTTTTTATCTTCATATGCTTGTTTAACACAGGTACACTATTAAACTCCCTGGTTTATGCAATATCTCTTCCTCTTCATGGAAAGAAAGAAATTATCTCAATACTTAGGCATATTTCTCTTTTTACATTTGAAAGTGTCCAGCAATTTGAAAGTAATTTTGTCACATCTTTAATGATCTTGAACTAATATATGGAAAAGATCACAGCTTGTTAGCAGGTTTATTTCACTGACCTGTTTCAAGCTTCGGTTGTGTAAATCAGAATTTTTGCAATACCGTCAGGAAAGACCTATGTTAGTCACTACATACTATAGAGACTGTAAACTCACAATTATATTACAAGAAACTAGATTCAAACCTTCTATCCTCTAGAGGGAAAACTTTCCCTCAACAACCAAGAGAGACATTCTCATCTGAAAGTAAGTAAATACATTCCACAAAATATAAACTGCAGCCAGAAATGCCTGCAATTTGAACACTAGATCAATGTTCGACAGGTATTTTTATAAAGTTAATAATCAATAAAAGTGTATATTGAAATAAAAACACCTTTGCAGATGATACTGTGACCAAATACTTGCTTCCCAATGAGTATTCTTCTCCTCTTCCCATCCCCTTTATTTCACAAGTTTTCACATTGAAGTCAAACACAGTATGGGCCAAATTTGTCTGTTTCTACAGTGGAGGTATACTAGGGATGCATTTGGTTCAGTATCACTAAGCACATTACTAACAAAGGAGTTACTTAATTATATAAATTCAAAGAATCAAGCAAGGCTCTGGTACATCATGATAATTTTGTTTATAATGAAACATAACAGTGCTCAAATTCAGGAACTTAAAATTGCCATTGAAGGAGGAAATTCTACAGTATAACAAAATCCAGCAAAATCCACAAAAAAGGAGTGAGGAAAATAACGTATTCTGATAATCAAAACTGACGGAACGAACATGTAAATTATTCAGTTGCCATTGCTATCATCCTAAAGGGCATTTTATACCATCTTAATGCCAAACCTTCCCATTTCGTTGTCTGCCTATCACTCTTTATTGATACTGAGCTCCACTATCTGGTTACATTTGATGGAAGAAGATTAATTGACATAATTGATCTTGTCATTCTACCAAATGCATATTCAGCTTTTGTCTTTGATATATAAACTGCATTCCTCCTCCGCTCAGCTCTCAGACACCTTCTTCATTACATTGAATATATCATGTAAAATAAGGTGACAAATGCATTTGCACCTAACATCTGTCTGGCATTTTCATCTTAACCTTTCATGTCCTCTCTTCTAAACCTCATTTCAGCCATCATTAGTCCTTACTGCTATCTTGAATTGCTTTTGTACTGCTTCCAAACTATCTATTTCTGCTCAGTTGAGTCCACCCTCCTTTTACTGTACAAACCCTGATTCTTCTACTAAAGGAAAAGGAACTTACCTTACAGTAGATTTATCCCAAAGTTTGGATTTTCTAACAAAATTATGGGTCCGATTCATCCTTGGTGTCAATGCTGAAGTCAATGGAGTTACATCACAGATGAATTTGGACTTTTACTTTTAGTCCATTCCCTTGAAGATTACGGAGGTTGAATAATAATATAATGAAACTTTTGTATTTCTGTAACACTTTGCATAGCTGGGTCTTAAAACACACTACAAAATTTGTCCTCACAATACTCATGAGTGTTAGGGAAATATTATATCCATTTCAGTCTACAGCCATGAATCTTTGTACAGTGAACTCATTACATCTTTCACTAAAACAGCAGCAGGGTAGCCAGCAATTAGACAGAAGGCTTATATGGAACCTCAAGGTCATGTAGGAAATGGTGGGGATGATAGAGTAGATTCCATCCTCGGCTCAGTTCTAACAATGCCCCAGAAGTGTACCTTTGGTGTTTGCTCTTGAATAGTTATTATACTTTAGTTCATTGGCAAGTCAAGCAACTTCTGAGTACCCTAACAGTGCGATCAGATCCTTTGGGATGGAAGATGATATATTACATATAAAATCCTTATTTTACAAATCAGGTGAGTGATTTTTGATACTCCTTACACTGAGTCAGTGACAGAGTTGGGACTAGACACCAGGAGAGCTGACTACACCCCACTTCTATCCACTAGATTAGGCAAAACTTCCTCCCAGAAGACACTTTGATTTCAGCCAGTTGTATGATAGAAAAAGATATAACAATAAACGTATACATTTTTATCTGTAAGTATGGTTTGTTATAAAGTCTTAATAAACTTTTTTGCATTTTGAATCATTCAAGCTGTTCACTTAATTAAATAAGTTACTACAGTCGCTTCAGAAAATTTCCTTCTAATAGTCTGAAGTCATATCTGTTCCAAAATTAATTAAACAAACTGAAGTGTCATGGAATGGAGAAACTGGCATCCTAATTAATGGCATATTGAGTTTAAAATATATTATGTAATTTCCCACTTGGAAATCTATATCAAAATAATTTCAGTGTGTACAATATAATTTGCTGATATATTTGTCTATTTTTTCCTTTGTGTGTTGTATGTATATATTGTTTCTGTTGGTTCTTTTTGGACATATACAAAATAAAAAGTCAGGTACACAACAGTTGTCAGCTAACTGTACATTATAAAGAATGAAAAATATACAAAAAATAAAATCCTTATGAACTTTGATGATAAATTATTCAACCTCCATGCTGTCCCAGGTACATCCACAAAAGTATAGCTGGCCAATGCCATTTGCATGCAGTGTGGCCATCTCAAACTTGTGGTGATAAAACAACTAAACCAAAGCCCATTGAAGACAGAACACAGTTGTGTTCACACTTTACAGTTTTGAATGGGGTGACTTGGAACCTTTGCTTCCTCAAAGCAATTTTCATCACAATGAAAATAAAAGCAGTGTATATTTCAGAACGGAACGCTATTAGTGTCAACAAAGGTTTATTCAATTATATGTATCTGCCATACCTGTCTATGAGCAAATATGCTGCAAGGTACAGCATAAAAGGATTAAGTCCAGCTTCATAGGAAACAATGGGCCAGATTCTTTCTGCTCCAGAGCTTTGCTCAGCACAGGGGAGTGTGGGGTGAGCATCTGGCTCCCACATTCTAAAGGCCAGTCTAATGCAGTTTAGAGCTTCTGTTGTGCAGTTCTAATTTACGCCACTGGCATAGGGCCCTTAGTTGTTCTTCTCCATTCCCTCTTCTGCGAAGACGGATTTGCCAGTGCAATGCACCATACAAGCCCACTTTTGCACCAGCAGAAAGCTCCACTAAGAGGGAAATTTACTGCTGACAGTTTGCCACTACTTTCCGCCTCCTGATATACAATGCATATGAATCACTCACTGCAGCTCTGCCTACTGGAGAAAGTTCCTACATTTAAACACATTTTGGTCCTGCATACTCATAACTCATTTGCATTTTCATAATGGATTATATTACAAATATACCACATCCTTTGGTTAAGAAACTGGAGGAGTGAGCCTGTACAGAATATTCACATTATTTCAATGTATAATAATCACAACTGTGGTTTTGTCATGTTGAATTTAGGAGAAGGGCATGGGCCAGATTGACCCGTACATGAGAAAAATATATTGGGAAGAGGGCATTCCAGAAATTCTCCTGGCATTATCCCATTAAGGTTCACACAAGGATCTTCCCTCTGTGAGAAAAGGTCCATCCCTTAAATTTATGGATCTCCCAAGAGTGGCAGAACTCACAGCTCCCTGCACGTAGGCCCTCTATCTACTGAATATTTCTCAGCCCTTCTAGCTCTCCCCAGCCTTCAAAGTATCATGGCTACTGCAGAAGCCATGATATCACAAGCTCCCCAACCAGTAATCCAGATGCCCCCTGGAGGTGGTCAAAGGGACAAATAGTTCCTTCCCTGTAGGTTTCTGTCTTCACAAAGACAGCATCACTTGGATTGACTCTTCCCCACGTACTGATCCTGATCCTGTTTCCATGGATGGGCTTCTAAGCAGTCAGGGATGGATGGATGAACATTGGGAGGAGGTAGTTGTAGTCCCTCCTTCCCTCCCCTCGAGTCCTTTAGACCTGAGTCATGGAATCAGAAGAAATTATCTGGCCCCATGCTAGAAAAGGCACAAGTCAAGAAATTATGGCAAAAATCATGAAAATTCACAGATGTGAATTCACAGCTTCCTTATCCCTAAATTTAACCTTTTTTCTATACTGTTTGGGGTGGACTTCATGTTCTTTAAGGTATTTAACTACATCCCTATGCTCTCCATTTTTCCTTGTAGGATGAAACTTTTCATTTTATTTCTGTAAATGTTTTAAAGATGCTAATACTTTGCCTTCACCTGGTCCTGTATCATCCCAAATGGCAACAGTCATGGGCAGTTATCATTCTAATGGCAGCATAACAATATATAGTTTGATACAAGAATGTACAGTATATGTGAAGACAATTCAAAATAGTGGTATCAGAACAGTCATAAGAGTAAGGGGACAAGGGTCATAAAATGGAGTTTTCCTACTGATGGCTAGAGAGACAATACCAGCCATTAGCTGGTAATGACCTGTTTGGATACAATATCTGACAGCATTAGAAGAACAGTTCCAAGAATAACACAATGAATTGTTTTACCACAGCATAATTTTCATTGTAACACACCATTCAAAGGCAGGTTATTTTTTAAACAGGTTTGCAAGTTGCAAACATGAATATATTTGATGCTTGCTACCAAAGGAGATCCACAGTATGTATCTGTAGAATAGGTTAGAAATGCAGGTCATGATTAAAATATATTATCAGATTAGATTCATGAGAGTCTCTGTTAAATATATCATTCTTCATTGCAGCACAATAAAGTTATAGCTTCCTTTTTCCAAATAAATCATACGGAGTACCAGTCAGTGTGTATGAAAGTACATGTGAGCAAAACACTATAATGTTGAGTTAGTATAGACTAATATAAGTGCTTTAATTAAACAACAAGAATGCAGAGGAGAAACTACAAGGCAATAAACTTCTGTCACCCATGACCTGGGTTTTTTTATTGGTCTAGAGAAACCAGTAATAGTATATATTGTAGTGCTCTCTATATTTATTGATATAATGGGAGAAATCACTCATTTTAATCTAATTTAAATAAGAAATGTACTAGTTTTTCCACTCTTTCCCCTGCATAACAGAAGTCAATGCTGTTCTGAGATACTGCAGATTGATGAGGTTCAGCCAGTACAGATTTTTCATCTTGATAGTGTTTATTTGTCAGTTGCAGGGAAAAGTTGCATGAACTCTTAACCAGACAGTTGCTAATATAGCATTCTGTTTATGGCTGAAGAGGTTCACTTGTAGTACAAACAGGCAATATTATCCTTTTTCTGCTAGGAGCTCATAAATTCAAGACAAATATGAAGAATTGCAAAGTTAATGTTCTGCTTCTGAACAGTAGGGGGGCATTGCTATTTTCCTGTACAAAAGGACATTATTAAAAGTTGGTATGGACATTCGGTTGCGTAGGTATCAAAGATATTCATTGTCCTCAATATTAATTCTGTCATTGATCTGTACCATTTAAACTTATTACCACTGTATTCATACCATATATTGTTCTGTTCTTGAAAATTATCTTTTTAACTAAATATTAAAATCTGATACAAAATTATTTGTTGCACCTTGGGTTTCAGATGCATACCTACTATTTCTCTTAAGAGACTATTCCACAAACTAAGCCCATGTTCAGAAAGTTTTCCCAAGTACTTTCCATAAATTTTCCCTTTCTTCATCCCATTAGAGTTATACCAATTCCACTCTCAGTTATTTCCTCTCATTTCATTGCCATCTTTACTCTATGAATATTTGTATACTTGTTGTAACCCCACCTTCCCATAAGCAAACTAGGGAAACCTATCCTATGCAAACCTACTGTAAGGAACGAGTTGGAAAACCATAATCAGAGAATAGTTATCAATGGAGAAGGATATCAAGTGGGGTCCTGCAGGGATCTCTCCTGTATCCTGTTCTAGTCAGTATCTTCATAAATGATTAGGATAATGGCACAGAGTGTAAATTTATAAAGTTTTTGGATGATTCCAAGATGGGAGGAGTTGCAAGCACATTGGAGGACAGTATTAGATATGAATATCTTAAAATGGAGAAGTGGTCTGAAATAAACAGGATGAAATTCAATAAGGAAAATGCAAAGTATTATAGTTAGAAAGCAATAATTAATTGCAGTAATACAAAATGGGAAATGACTGCGTAGGAAAGAGTATTGCAGAAAAGTACCTGGGGGTTTTAGTGGATCCCCAACTAAATATGAGTCAACATTTTAATATGGCTGCAAAAAAAGCAAACATCATTCTGGGATTTATTAGCAGGAGTGTCGTAAGCAAGTCATTCTTCCACGCTACTCAGTGCTGATAAGGTCTCAACTGTAGTACTGGTAACACAGTTTCAGAAAGGCCTCAACTGGAGAAAGTCCAGAGGAGAGCAACAAAAATTATTAAAGATCTAGCAAACGTGACCTACAAGGACAGACTGAAAAAATGGGTTTGTTTAGTCTGGAGAAGAGAAGACTGTGGGAGAACGATTACAGTCTTCAAGTACGTAAAAAGTTGTTATAAAGTGGACAGCGATACAGTCTTCTCCTGATCCACCAAAGACAGGACAAGGTGTAATGGGCTTATATTGCAGAATGGGACGTTTTAAGTTGGATATTTGGAAAAACTGCCTAACTGTAAGGATAGTGAGCACTGGAATAAATTACCTAGGGAGATTGTGGAGATTTTTAAGAACATTTAGACAAATACCTTTCAGAAATGGTCTAGAATAGATAATACATAGTCCTGACTCAGTGCAGAGAACCTGCTGAGGTCACTTTCAGTCCATCGATTCAGTGATTCCATATAGCCCACCATGGTATCATTACGGATACTCCAGTTCCTATATAGCTGTATTCTAAAAGTATGGCTAAATTATCATGCCCTAAGCCCCTTTCAGTTACTACTTAGACATTTTTAATGTTTCCTCATAAATCACTTTCTCCAGTCCAGTGATCATTTTTGTTTCATTCCTCTGAACTTCCTCCAGTTTCTCAATATCTTTTTGATAATAAGATGCCTAGCACTGAACTCAATATTCCAGGAGCAGTTTCATCCGAGCATGCCTACACCATGATGTGATGTCTGTGCATATGCTTCCCAAAACTGCATTGACCTTTTCTGCAGCCATTTCACACTGCAAACTCATGGCTAATTTGCTGTCAACTATCGTGTCTCCTATATGTCTTTTTTGGCATATAGTTTTATGTTTTTATTGTCCAAGTTTTATCTCTCCCATTAAGTATCTGTGTTCTCTATTACTTTTTCCCCAGATCTATTATCTTGATTTTTCCCAAGTTTATGATAATTCTCTTATTTTCTTGCCCATGTTTCTAAATGTTCTTTCCTTTTATGTTATTTCTCTGTCCTCACTTGCTTTTGTAACTACTTCTGATTTAGTATCATTTCATAATTTGCTATTTAGTACTTGTGCTTTTTACTTGCTCTTCTGTATCATGAATAATAGAAGTTAAAAAAGACTAGGCTATACAAAAAAAGCTCCAGTATTTTCCTCCCAGCTTGATACACACTGTAGTTTATCATTAATACCTGTTTACAGTCTCAGACAGTTTTCTATCCAACTGTTTTTTATCCAAGCAAATTAGAATTAATTGTTCAAGAAAGACTTCGTGAGACAGTATCAAAATCCAAGTACTGAGTACTACATCATCAGTGTTCCCTATGTCAACTAATCCCTATGTCAACAAAAGCAATCAAGTTTGCCTTGCAAGGGTAGAAGTGGACAATTGGTACTCAACAGAAGAACAATGCTTGTCCCAGATAACATTCCATTTTATGTAACAGTCACAGCTCTCTAAGGAAAAGGAAGAATGTGCTACATTTGTTCGTGATATACTAAATTATTATATTATCAATTAATGTAGTTATCAACTGCTGAAATGCAGATCACAAATTATGATACCACATAACATTTAAATGAAAATTCCTGAAGGGTGGATGACTTGAGAGAGTTGTAGTTGAACTTAATATGGAAAATCAGGCTCTCAGAATTGTGAAGTACTGTACTATGAGGAAATTCTGTGGTTAGATTGTCTGATGAACATTCTAAGCAGTAATATCCCATGAGAACAGACAACTACTGGTAAGGAAGTTCCAGACCAATGACCACTATGTTTAGAACCAGAGTACCTTGGAAAGACTTCTTGTATTTCAAGTAATCCAAAAGAATATTAAAAACTGGATTGGACAGGTGGAGGAATGGCCAGACAGTAGCAATCATCTCTTGGCTCCACACCATTCTAATTTTTAAATCAGTGATTAAATGCTGGTTCTCTAAAATAAACACACCAGAAAGGGAGATACGGAAGGAAAGAGGGCAAACCATCAAATTTGATCCAAATTAGACCATCAAAGATTTCTTCCTGGGGAAAGACACTTGTGCATTTACAAGCTTCCCAGGACTCAGAGGAGAACATGATTTAAATTCTATTCTGGAATGATGGAGCCACAAAATTCCATGGTAGCCTTGATACTCAGAGATTAAGAGCTGCTGGAGTATAGCAGCTGAAATAGGGCACTTGAAGGAAGCAAGGTCTCCTATGAATTCCAAGATGAACAGGGACAGGCAAATTAACAGAACCAAACAAACGTTACTGACAGTGAAAAAGCATATCAGAAAAAACAAGATAACAGAATTTAATGAATGAGGCCCAAGTAGTCAGCATGCTTAGATTAGGGTAAAAAGTATTTCCAAGGACCAAGCCAGGGATGGCCTTAAAAACACATTCAACTGATGCCAAATTTAAGAAAGAAAGCCGTATCAATTATTTGATAAGAAAAAAGAAATGCTAGGTTAAAATTTGACAATCTAACACTATGGATATCAATTCACCAGTCAATAGACAGAAGTCTACCAGCATTGTTGTCAAGTCGGCAGGGCTCCACAACTGCGAAACATTTCAAATCTCATAAAGGCCTTTTTTTTTTAACTTTACTTTGCAGGATCAATCCATTATAGAAGGCAAGCAGAGGAATACACTCATAGTACCTTGACACATATACAAAGAACATTCCTTAAATGAGTTGTCAAAAAAAAATTTTTAAAGGCTTTCTCCTCTATAATCTTGGCACATCATGATGACTATACAAAGTGCAGTTTCTTAGCTGGAAACACAGTACTACCATTTAAGCAACAGACGAAAACATAAATCACATTCTATTGGATTATTAATGAGAACTATATATTTGAGAGCCAGGGTGTATAAAAGTGTGAGTTGATGGTCAAATGAGGAATCAATAAATTTGGCCCAGACTTACCCTTCCAATAATTGCCAGGTGAAGACAATGTTGATCAACTTCAGGTTTCAGTTGCTGATAAAACTCAAACAACAAACAACGTCTATTCATCTGTCAAAGATATGAAAGTACAAGCAATGACTCTTCACTATTAAGTAGTTTATTGTGTTTCACTTGTTTAGCACTAAGTAGTGTTGCAAAAAATGCTACTATGGAAATCAAAACTGACATTTTTCCTTCAGAGCAATAAATAAATAAATAAATCCATTTCCCCCTCATGTAGTTTTGTCTGATTTTATCCTAAGGAAAAATGCATTTTTAATCAGTAGATTATGAATATTTTGTGAAAACGTATATGTCCATCTGCCACTATCTCAGGATGACACTGAGATTTCATTTTTGTTTAAAAAAAGAGCACAATGATTCTGAGATAGTTTTCTTAACAAAAATATGTTAATTTAGATTCAAATTAGCAACACTTCTCAGAATCTTGGCAAGTTACAATTGCCAAGATTCTGAGAACTTTTGGTAATTCATAAAACAAGGTCGGGTAGCTCGCTTTTCTTTTTTTTTTTTTTTTTTAAATACACAGATATCTTTGTTTTGGAAACAAGATTGCTAGACACAAAAGTCTAAGAAACATAAGAACTTTTAAAGTTAAGCCTCTCAGCAGTGTATAGCTTCTAATCCTCTACCCTATACCCACATTCCTCACCAATACCACAATCACTGTGCAGCACAGACCACTTTAAATGTGCTTCCATAGGACGATTCTGAATGCATCCCTTTACCAGCTTATTTTTTGCCTATCACTAATAGTTTTGGATGCAAGCACCTTCATGCTTTCTCCCATGTTGGCCCTCACACTTGGGAGGAACTCCCCATAAAGATACAAAAAGCTACCTCCTTATCCTCCTTCACATCCCTCCATAAAATTGTCCTTTGCTATGATGCTTACAACAAACTTCACAACAGCCAGGCCACTGGTGCACCAAACCTGCTGCCTGTCCTGCTGACCAATATTGTCCCATTGTGTTCCTGTCTGTCGGTCTGTATCGATTTCTTGTCGCTTTTTTTATACTTATATTGTTAACTCTCTGGGACAGGGACCATCTTTTTTGTGTCTGTTTATACATCACCTAGCACAACTGAGTCTTGGTGCATGACTAGGGCTGCTAGGCGCTACAGTAACACAAATAAATAACAATAATAATAAAGTACTGTAGTTGGTTTATGGGGAGAAGATAGTTTGCTAAAGGGTTGCGTGCTGACGGGCATTTAAAGACTGGCATCCCTTGGAGGGCAGAGTTAAGTGGTAAGAAAATGTAAGGACCTAGGAACTAGAACATGGGTCTGCAGAGCCTGGGGTGGTTGTTATTTTCACAGTGCCACTGAGAGGCCATGCATAGGCACAGCCAGGGAGCATTATGGAGAGTAGGTGCTGCAGGAAGTACCACCAAAGAGACTCAGCGTGATAGTATCCTGAGGCCCTCTGCTTAGCCAAGTGCCCCCCTATTTAACCCCAGAAGTGGCCCCAGGAAGTCGTCTGGGCAGCCACACCAACTTAAGCTGTTACAGTGTCAGACTTTGCCTCATCTTCTAGTCTCTGACTCTGACCCTGATTCCTCCCTCTTGATTCTAACCTGGTACTACCTCTGATCTCCAGTCTCCGATCCCAACCTAACTCTGACTTCTGTTTATAGGACCTGACCTCACCATTCCTTCAACTCCTGCCTAACGACTCTTGTCCCTGGTGGGCAGACCTCAGCCCAGCCGTGACCATTAGGCCAGACCACCTACATCCTAGTCTCTTACAGTAAGAGCCTGATACACTGCCTCCTGAAGTCAATAGGAGTCTTCCCATTGCCTTTAAGAGACTTTTGAATTATGCCCTCCTTGCTTTATGCTGATGGTTATTTTACTGCTTGGACAAATCAACATTAAAAATTTATGTTAAGCTGTACAAAGAATAAGTATATGAGTGTTATTCCTTTTCTGCACAGTACCGGGCATTGGACTATAAATCTAACATTTCCATTGAAAAAAGAGCTGAGAATGGAAGTTAATGAAACTCAGAACAAATACTAATTGCCAAAGAAGTGTGGAGCAAATGAGTTTCAAGGAGCTTCAAGAAAGATTTACTGGCACACCTCCCACTTGCAGATGCATTTTGAACTCAAAACAATGATATTTTAGGCATATTTAGGCCTAGATTTTAGTTTGAAATTAGTTTGTATGGATAAAGCACATGGGGCAATCACATTATACTTCTTGTACCCCTGACTGACTGAGCCTGCCCAATGTCAGCTGAGGTGAAGCCATCTGCAGCTCTATGAGGTGAGAGAAACTTCATTTAATGTGAGTGATAAAGCTGGAAAAATCAGAACCCTTCTCCCCAATGAGAGAATACCCCTAGAGTCTGAGCTTGACTCTGCATCACCTCAATGCACATGGCTCCCCAAATGGGATGAAATTCTCACCCTATGGAAAGGGCCACCATAAATCTCACTTGAAGCTTAGTGATACATAGGCCATACAATGACTCTGTGTACAGGAGAGTATTTCACTTATGGAGTTCTTACAGAATCAGGTCCTTGTTGTGTGTTTGTGGCAGGCAATGACCTAGAATATCATGGCATTCTGTAATTCCCCCCATTACTATCAGTTCCACGGGATTACATGTGTGTATCTAAAAACAGAATTGAACCTTTATTGTTTAGTATATGTTTAATTGGGAACTTATTTCCTAAACTTTTGAAAGGTTGTTTTATGTCATCATGCTAGAAGGATAGCTACTGCTCTAGGGCACATGGGGTCATAAGTAAGGTTACGTTTTAGTCACGGGTATTTTTATTAAAGTGGACAGGTTACGGGCAGTAAACAAAAATTCATCTCCTGTGACTGTGCATGACTATATACCCCTAAATCTTGGGTGATGATGTGAGTGGCCCAGGGGTCGCCGTACGTGCTCTGGGGGGAGCAGCCCAACAACCATGGCTAATGGAAGCCGCCAGGGGTGGCACCTATGGGCAGAGGCAGCATGCGGAGCCGCCTGGCCCCACCTTCGCCTAGGAGCTAAAGGAGGGACATGTCGCCACTTCAGGGGAGCCCCGCCTCCCCCCCTGACGTAAGCATCACCCAGACCCCTCACCCAATCCCCTGTCCCGAGCCCCCTCTCACACACAAACTGCTGTTGCTGTGGGGGGCGGCAGGGTGCAGTGGCCCGTGACTGCCCAGCAGCAGCCCAGTGTGGCCGCTGCAGAAATCGTGGAGGTCCTGGAAAGTCACAGAATCCATTACCTCCGTGACAAAGTTGCAGTTTTCGTCAAACTCAATCCATCCCCTGTTGCTTCCTGCTTCTGATGTACTCAACAAAAATTGCTGTTACATTGAGTCTTTGGCTAGCTGTTCTTCAGATTCTTTTTTGCCCTTCCAACTTACATTTTTACCTTCACTTGCCTGAGTTTATGCTCCTTTCTATTTGCGTCAATAGGATTTAACTTCCACTTTTTACAGGATGCCTTTGTGCCTCTAACTCAGGGGTTGGCAAACTTTTTGGCCCAAGGGCCACATCTGGGTGGGGAATTGCTGCAGGGCCGGGGCAGAGGGTTGGGGGGCGGGGGCGGATTGCAGGGTGGGGGGGGGGGGTGGTATGCAGGAAGGGGCTCAGGGCAAGATGTTGGGACAGAGGAGGGGTGCGGGGTGTATGAGGGGGCTCAGGGAAGGGGGTTAGGGTGCAGGAGTGGTGTGGAATGCAGGAGGGGGATCAGGTCAGGGGGCTGAGGTGCAGGAGGAGGCTCAGGGCAGGGGGTTGGGGTGCAGGATGTGGCAGGGGGCTCAGGGCAGGGAGTTGGGGTGCAGAGTGCAGGAGGGGTTCGGGCTCCGGGGTGGCAGCGGCGCGCACCGGGGCCAGGGCAGGCTGCCTGCCTGCCCCGGTCCTGGCCCACGCCACTCTGGGAAGTGGCTGGCACCACGTCCCTGTGATCCTTGGGGGTGGGAGTGGGGCGCAGAGGGCTCCACGTGTTTCCCTCGCCTGTGGGTACCTCCCCCGAAGCTCTCATTGGCCATGGTACCCCGTTCCTGGCCAATGGGAGCTTTGGGGGAGGTACCCACAGACAAGAGCAGCGTGCTGAGCTCTCTGCCCCCCCACCCCCATTCCCACCCCCAGGGGCTGCAGGGACGTGGTGTGGCCGCTTCCCAGAGCAGTGCAGAGCCCACGGCGGTGGCAATCCCGCTGGCCAGATCCAAACTCCAAGGGGCCGGATCCGGACCAGGGGCTGTAGTTTGCCCACCCCTGGTCTAACTGCTTCTTTTACTTTGTTGTTTAGCCATGGTGACACTTTTTTTGGTCCTCTTACTATGTGTTTTAATTTGGGGTATATGTTTAAATTGAGCCTCTATTATGGTGTCTTTAAAAAGTTTCCATGCATCTTACAGGGATTTTCACGTTTGGTACTGTACCTTTTAATTTCTGTTTAAATAACTTCCTCATTTTTGTGTAATTCCCCTTTCTGAAATTAAATACTACCGTGGTGGGCTGGTTTTGTGTTTGCCTCCCCCCAGGGATGTTAAATTTTATTATGTTATGGTCACTATTACCAAGCGGTTCAGCTATATCTCACTTAAAGTCATCCCGGTTAATGTTGTTTCATTGTTACATTGCTGATCAATTAGGAAACATGCTCATTTAAAGTTGCGCAATGCTCCCTTATAGTGTCATTTGGCAGCTGCCTGCTTTGTCCACTGCTTGCAGTAAGAGCAGCCGGTTGCAGCTAGCTGGTGGGGGCTTGGAACCAGGGTGGACCGGCAGCCCCCCTATCAGCTCCCCGCTCCCCTATGTTCCCTGTGCGCAGCTGCCCAGCAGGCTATCAACTGCCAGCAATTCAGCTGTCCCGCCCCCCACTGTCATGTGCTGCTCCTGCCCTCTGCCTTGGAGCTGCTCCTGGGAGCCTCCTGGTTGCTGTGCGGGGCGGGGGGAGGAAAAGGGGGGGCTAATGTTAGGGTGTCCCCCTCGCCCCTGCTCCTGCACCCCGCTTACCCCTTCTCCATATAGAGCAGGGTGGGGACATGGCAGGGCTCAGGACGGAGAGAGCTTGCTGGTCGCAGCTGCTGTCTCAACTTCCTGATATACTTAAAAAGGCAATGTACTTAAGAGTGGTGTCAGCGTACTTAAAGGGGCAATGCGCATCACTCTCTCCCACAGACAGAACGTGTGTCTCTGTCTGCCATACCGTCTCCCCTCCCTCCATTCGTGCTGCCATGTAGAGTGTGAGGCTACATTAACAACAAAGTGTTAACCCTTAAGGGCTCAGCCGAATGCTAGTTCATCATTTAGCAGTAAGGCATTCCCTGGGAAATTATCCCACCCTCTGATTCCACAACCTCAACCAAGCTTCACAATCATCATTGCTGTGTACAGTATTACATTGTTTGTTTAAAACGTATATTGTTTGTGTGTGTGTATATATATATACACACACAAACACACACACACACACAGAGTATACGTTTTAAACAAACAATTTAATATAATATAGTTTTTTGTCTGGTGAACTGCCCCCTCACCCCCCAATTTACATTAATTCTTATGGGGAAATTGGATTTGCTTAACATCGTTTCGCTTAAAGTTGCATTTTTCAGGAACATAACTACAACGTTAAGTGAGGAGTTACTGTATTCACCTTTTGGACCAGATCCTGTGCTCTATTTAGGACTGAATCAAGAATCAATTTGCCTTATTTCTTAAGTACCAATCAAATTCTGTGTAATTTCCATATAGTTACTTAAATAAGTGTGTGTGAAATAAATACATCAACAGACATTATGAAATAGTGAGCATGGCAATGAGCTGGGAATCAGAAAAATTCTGGCTTTGTTTCTCTTTCTGGCTCTGTTAATCTATTATGTGACCTTGGACAAATCTCTTCAAAGGTCTTTGCTTTCACTTTCCCTGACACCTTTATCTCATGTATTTAGACTGTAAACTCTCCAAGGCAGAGACTGTCTCTTAATATTTACGTATACAGTGTGCAAAGTACAATAGTGCCCCAAGCTTTGTTGGGACCTCTAAGGTCCAAGGAAACAAATAAATATATATCAGACCGTGGAAAAAGAGAGTGAGTATCTGGTTGGACAAGGCTCTGACTGTGTATACCTATAATTCTATGCAAGTCAGGATAATCTTTACATTTGAAACCTAAGAGACACGTTTCAAAGTTTTCATTTACTGTAAGTACAGCTCCTATATTTACATAATTGGATTGGCTTAATTGGTTTAATGCTGCAGCTTTTTTATGGTTTATTTATTAAAACACAAAGTCCTGTGTGTATTAAACCCCAGAATAGTATCAATACCTGTGTATTCTATTGAATTACATAGAATTTTTTCCAGGCTAATAATGAGTAGCAGCAGTGCAATTTTTATTACATACTAAAGTTTATATTTTAAATTTTAAACAACTGAAAATTGAATTGAATTTTGCATTTAGTAAAGATACAAATCCCATAACTGCTAGTTTAAGCCTACTGAGTGTTGACTGTATTGCTTTAACGAACCAACAGACAGTTATTGGTGAAAGTCATTTTACGTTCAGTGCTCCCTTGTTACAAAGGGCTGTGTTATAAAAGACTCCAATATTTTTATCATCTTTTCTCTTATCTAGATGTCAAGTCTATTGAAATTCTCTATAGCCACACATTTTATGATATGTTATTTAATATGGCACACAGCTGCTAAATAAAATAACTTAATGAGATGACAGGCTACAGCATCCTGTTTTTCCCTCAGTTAGTACCGTGGAGTCTGAATTTAACATTTTCCATTTTAATTAGGGTGGGGGAAATCAGTATTTTGGTCTCTTAGAAAATTTCAGAATTATAATTAATTTAGTTCTTATGAAAAGTGTTGGATTGTCAGACACTGATGGGACAGATCATCCACAGAACAAAACACAACTCACACTGCTGCAGTGCAATACTCCTTCCAGTGTACATCAACTTTGAGCAGGAGGAACCATGGACTAAGGACAAATCTAAGGGCTTGTTTACCTTGGAAAAACTGGTCCCCTCGAGTGTGCCTCAACATTCACACTAATGTTTTCCATCTGGTGCTCAGTCATTCAGACTCACAGCTTGGATTAGACTTTCTCAAAGTAAAGCTAACTATCAAGTAAACAGAGACACCCTGGTTAGTTTGCATGGGGAAGCTTGTGCTACTAATGCTCATGCTGTACCTGCTCTGTACTTTTGTCTCTAGGCTGTCAATCCTACACATACCAATCCAAACAAATACCAAATTTACCCCCAAAGAACTGCCTTGAATGAAAAACATTTCCTTCTAGCTGGAGTGAAGTTTTCAAAGTCATAATCTGTGGGCATGGTCCAAATTCTCAGACACTGTAAATCAGTGAATCTCCATTGTCGTCTATGGAATTATTATGCTGATTTACACCAGCTGAGAATTGGTCTAACAATCTAATATAGTGTTTCCAAAACAGCAACAGGTTACAGAATAAGAATTTAATCCAAATGGCTTTTGCATCATCAGCTCCAGCATTAAAGATACTTGATAGTTAGCGGGAGAAGTGGCAGTGAGGCTCCAGGGACGATTTAAAAGGCCCAGGGTTCAGGCCGCTGCTACTGCCCTGCGCCCTTTAAATGGCTGCCAGAGCCCCCGGCTGCCGCTGTTACCCCGGCGGGGGGAGGCGGGAAGGGGGAAGGAGGCACTTACCGGTACAGTGTGGGCCAGGGCTGGCTCTGACCCTCCCCCCCCCCGCAGCCCCACCCCTGCCAGGGACCAGAGCCAGCCCCAGCCCAGCCCCGTACCGGTAAGTCCCTAGACTTACTTTCACCCCTGACTTTTCCTCATAGGTCAGGTTCTCTAAATCTTTTCTTTTATCATTCTTTGATCTCCTCTGGACTCTCTCCAATCTGTCCACATCTTTCCTAAAGTCCAGAACTGAACACAGTGCTCCAACTGAGGCCTCACCAGTGCCAAGTAGAGTGGGATAATTACCTCCTCTGTCTTACATATGACTTTCCTGTTAATATACCCCAGAAAGATATTAGCCTTTTAAAAACTGCATCACACTGTTGATTCATATTTAGTTTGTGACCCACTAAAACACCCCAGATCCTTTTCAGCAGGACTCTAATTTGTCAAAGTCATTTTGATGTTGATGTGTCAGCTAGAAAATAATTCAGATTATGCTGTCACAGCTCTATTGGCTCTCAAGAGCTAATAGGGTAAAATGTAGGGGAAAAGTTGTTTTAGTCAATAAAGTAAGTCCAGATGACTAAGAATGCACACAGGACTAAATAAGAATATATACCATTTTTCATAGTCACTTTTATAACCATAGCCACACTTTAAAGGAACACATATGTCCTTTTCACATGGTCTGATCCAGGAAAGCAGGAAACAGTCACCTGAGTGCTGGAGAAATGAGAACACAACAGCTGATTACTGCATCGGTAAGTGCCTGTGAAACTCTGCTATATTGCTCTACAACAAAAATCACCATCTTGCTAACTCTTGGAGGGGGTTCTGTGTGCAATTATTTCCTAGCACCTGTTATCAGTGCACATTTGTCAGGTTTTAACAACTTTCTGAAACAATGTTGGGCATGATTTGTCCTTGATTATCCTCTGCAGATAAACAACATTCAGCACTAGCTCTCATTGCTAATGCCTGTTGTCAGCAACAGATAGGGGAGACGTGGGTCAGCGTTCACATTGCACGCCCCATCAGAACCTGGCCAGGCAAACTAATGATCCAACCAGCGGACCAAATTCGGTGATGAATCCTGATCACATGCCACCTGAGGCATGTTGCTCATATGCTAAAAAGAAGCAACAGATACTTTTCCAAGGGCTTGTCTACACTGAGAAATTACATTGTGTCAGGACAATTTAATTACCACAATGTTAAACATGATTTAACACTCAATGTAGATAAGGCACGTTGTGTTTAATCTCAAATCACAGATGCTCCACCCTAAGGTGAACCACAGCCAGCTGACACGGTGTTAAACATGGCATACTTTTGTCTATAAACACATTTACCAGCATCTTAGTTAAGGATGTAGACATCCTTAAGGCTCTAATGTGAATAAGGCCAGCTAGTCCTTTAGAAAGCATTTGCATGGAGGGTGATATTCTGTCATGCATCTCTAAGAGGTGTGGCAGAAAAATTACATCCCAGATGGAGGGACAGCGAAGGTAGATTTAAGCACAACTGAGACAAATTAGAGGAGCTGTCCAAATTATGGCTGTCTCCATGGGCTGCCCTACGGGCCACAGCACTGCCTACAATCTCCACAGCTCTGCATGCCACAGCCCCAGCCCAGAAATGCCCTATGCAGCTCAGTCCTGCCACCAGGACCCACTCCATAGTAGGACTTGTGAGGGGGTACTTGGAAGGCAGCCTTACAACTGTGTCTGCAGTTCCTGCTAAGGAGTATCCTCCCCCCAGCTGAATACAGGGCTTTTCGAACCCCCCCACCCCACCCCCTTCTACCACCTTGGCCATTTTGCCTAGTGGAAAGGGGACAGAGTGGAGATGAGGACATCACCTACACTATATATCTCCTAAGCCCACCTTTTCATTTTCATAGAATATCAGGGTTGGAAGGGACCTCAGGAGGTCATCTAGTCCAACCCCCTGCTCAAAGCAGGACCGATCCCCAACTAAATCATCCCAGCCAGGGCTTTGTCAAGCCTGACCTTAAAAATATCTAAGGAAGGAGATTCCACCACCTCCCTAGGTAATGCATTCCAGTGTTTCACCACCCTCCTAGTGAAAAAGTTTTTCCTAATATCCAACCTAAACCTCCCCCACTGCAACTTGAGACCATTACTCCTTGTTCTGTCATCAGCTACCACTGAGAACAGTCTAGATCCATCCTCTTTGGAACCCCCTTTCAGGTAATTGAAAGCAGCTATCAAATCCACCCTCATTCTTCTCTTCTGCAGATTAAACAATCCCAGTTCCCTCAGCCTCTCCTCATAAGTCATGTGTTCCAGTCCCCTAATCATTTTTGTTGCCCTCCGCTGGACTCTTTCCAATTTTTCCACACCCTTCTTGTAGTGTGGGGCCCAAAACTGGACACAGTACTCCAAATGAGGCCTCACCAATGTCGAATCGAGGGGAACGATCACGTCCCTCGATCTGCTGGCAATGCCCCTACATATACATCCATTGCCATTTTACTTTCAAATAAGCATCCTCCATTCCTTCTGTTCTTAGTGCTAGCCCAATATCATGCTTTTGCATGCACTGATTGGAAGCATCAATGAAACTCCACTTCATTGTCTGCCTTTGAAGAGTAGGGCTCATATTTTCTAACAATTCTTTAATTTTATTCTGCTCTGTATTGAGTATGGACTTTATCATGTCAGTTAACTAGTCACAATTCCCCACCACTACCACCATTCAAGCACTGAGTAACATCAGCCATCACTTACACTTGAAATAATAAAAGGCCTGTGTGATTTAGAAATGTTCACAAAAAGTCACAACAATAGAGATACAACCATATTAACACATCCATATGACACCAAATTTTAGTGGATGTTTCCCCATTTCGTTGCTGATGTAAATCTATTTTTTCCATCCAGTCTGTGTATGAATATTCTTTCAAGCATTCTGAATAAACTGGAGATATGTTAGAATTCCGTATTGTTTATATTAAATGCTTTGTTATCAATAGACACATCAATACCCATGCCTTGATATTTGCTGATTTAATTGATCTAATTCCTGCTTATTGCATTTTTTGCCTATTTTTGAAAAATGCTTTAAAAAGCAAAGTACTTAATAAAATACATGATTCCTCCTGCCTGCTGTTCTTACAGACATTGATTCGACAAACTATACACAAATGACAAACAATCTGTTCAAGTATCTTTTTAAAAAAAAATAATAATAATAAAGAGGCATTCACACAACTGTACTGAGACAGAATTTTCAGTTGCTTGATAATGTATTTCAAAGTCAGACATTTATGCATTGAAATACAAGGAGCTCGGGGCAAAATACTATTATAGTATTATATAAAATTATGGAATATATAAAATATGGTTAAGTTAATATCTTTTTATTCTGGAAAAAACACCAAGCATGTTACAAACAGAGAATTCACTCCTACCATCATCAAAATGCAGCCCATTCTGTGGAAAAATGTGTCAATTGTTCATAATGCACAGTAGTGAAGGAAGTAAAGAAAAATACATAAGCAACTGAAATTTCAAAGGCAATTATATAAATGCAATTACACAAATTAGAGTTTGTTTCCAGAACTCCAAGGCTAACATTCTAATCTTGTGGAAAGTTCACTACGATCTTTTATGAACACATTGGGCTTTATATTTACCATTTCATAAGCACCTAACACTGAACTGGGTTATTAGTTCATCACTGACTCTTGTGGAAGAGAAAGAAATGTACTGAATTACCAACACCACTTTCTATAATGCTATGATTTTTCTTAATTGACCAGTCCTGACTCTGTTTACCTTGTGAGGTCTGATGAAATAGATCACAGTCTGAAGAACTGTATGCCAGGCTTTTGATTCAATAAGGATAAGTGCAGGGTCCTGCACTTAGGACGGAAGAACCCAATGCACAGCTACAGACTAGGGACCGAATGGCTAGGCAGCAGTTCTGCGGAAAAGGACCTAGGGGTGACAGTGGACGAGAAGCTGGATATGAGTCAGCAGTGTGCCCTTGTTGCCAAGAAGGCCAATGGCATTTTGGGATGCATAAGTAGGGGCATAGCGAGCAGATCGAGGGACGTGATCGTTCCCCTCTATTCGACATTGGTGAGGCCTCATCTGGAGTACTGTGTCCAGTTTTGGGCCCCACACTTCAAGAAGGATGTGGATAAATTGGAGAGAGTCCAGCGAAGGGCAACAAAAATGATTAGGGGTCTGGAACACATGAGTTATGAGGAGAGGCTGAGGGAGCTGGGATTGTTTAGCCTGCAGAAGAGAAGAATGAGGGGGGATTTGATAGCTGCTTTCAACTACCTGAAAGGGGGTTCCAAAGAGGATGGCTCTAGACTGTTCTCAATGGTATCAGATGACAGAACGAGGAGTAATGGTCTCAAGCTGCAGTGGGGGAGGTTTAGATTGGATATTAGGAAAAACTTTTTCACTAAGAGGGTGGTGAAACACTGGAATGCGTTACCTAGGGAGGTGGTAGAATCTCCTTCCTTAGAGGTTTTTAAGGTCAGGCTTGACAAAGCCCTGGCTGGGATGATTTAACTGGGAATTGGTCCTGCTTCGAGCAGGGGGTTGGACTAGATGACCTTCTGGGGTCCCTTCCAACCCTTATATTCTATGATTCTATGATTCTCTTATACCTAAATAGCACAATAAATCCACTAAAACAAGAAAGAAAAAAAGTTATCACTTATTATTCATGATGCTTTGGTTACCAGTATGCTAACATGTTCATTAGGCTGCTGTCATTGTACTATAATTGAAGTTCTTTCAGTAAAGGTAGATAAAGCAATTTTTCTGAATCAAATAATATCAGACTGTCATCTGTGGCACACAACTTTACATGCTTGAAAAGGCAGTTTTATTTATTGCATGCACTTTGGCATACAAATTTATTTGTAAATATAGGTAAGACTATCACTGATTTAACTGGGAATTGGTCCTGCTTTGAGCAGGGGGTTGGACTAGATGACCTTCTGGGGTCCCTTCCAACCCTGATATTCTATGATTCTATGATTCTATGATCATTGAAACTGAAGTACTGAGATTTTTGCATTTTTAAGGGGTATTTTGTTTTGTTTTTTTAAATAAAAGGATTTCCATGATGGCAGATAAAAACAGCAATATAGAAAACTAAGACGTGTCATCTTGTATTATATGATTGTGGCTCAGAGTAGTATTCATTCCACATTGAGGTCTTTTTAGAAATCAGACCATTAGTTTATCATAATTATCCCTCATATTCATACGCCTGCAGTAGCAGAAACAGTATAGGAGTTATTTAAACTGACATTGCCAGGTGGTTGAGGTCTAAGATTTGACTTGCTTCAAAATTATAAATTAGAAAGTGGCAAGAAATTTCCCTAGGATTCTAAATATATTTTTTCCAGTGTACAGGTCAGCCACCGAGAAATTAAAAACATTGAGCTAGATCCTCAACTGGTCTTAATTGCATAGCTCCTCCAAATTCAATGACACTAAGCTGATTTATGCCAGCTGAGAATCTGGCTCACTATTATTTATGAAGAATAACAAAATTGTATGTACTCCCTTCAATGGCCCAGCAATAATAGCACATAGGGTGAAGTTCTGGCCCCACTGAGGTCATTGACCATTGCCATTGACTTCAATGAGGCAATTTGTGAGAAATTTGTGAGGCAATTTGTGAGAAAACACAAAATTATTCATATTTTCCATAAATTTGGTGTGAAAGATAGAAAGAAAACAAAAAGACAGAATTCAGCAGAAGTACAATTTTTCACCTATTTCAAAATGAAATCCCATGTGTGGCAATCACGTTATAGACACTGGGGCCTTAAACGAACTACTTAGTTATTTATTTACTTGTATGCAATTACTGTCCCCTAGGCATATTACACAGCTTAAAACAACAAAAGCATTATTCAGAAACAAAGCTTTTACAAAAGTCTACCACACTGAGAAAACATCTTCATCCTTGTCATCCTTGCCTCCCTTATGGCTCCCCTGTAAACAGATTATTCTTGTAGAGTGTTCTGAAGGTCATAAACTACAGGTTCTGACCAAACAAGGTGTGTATGTGCATGTGTGGGAGGAGAAGGGAGAGCGCTGTGTGATCAGCATCAGCCCAGCTTCAGGAGCTTTTTCCACACCTGGGCTGATAATTGTGAAAGATAATTGGACTCAAACAATGTGATTTCAGGTGTGATGTGAGCTATACGTGAATATTCCTATAAGCCATTGTTTCTATTGGGGAAAGAGGTCCGAGAATAGAGAGGGAGTTGTTGAAGGAGCAAGAATTGGCGGACAGAAGTTTGGGCTCAGGATTTGAAGTGATGTAGGAGTGAAACAGTAAAGCTTTTGGCTTGCTGAAAATGCACATTTGCATTTCTAAGCACTCTCCATCTACGGAGATTTCAGCAGTCATTTTGTTCTCAGAGACAGCGCATACTGTCAGAGAATACAGCCACTGGTGCTTGTACATAGAACATGCTTTGTTCTTCCTGAATGTCTGCTTTCTTTCTGTGTTGTGACAAAGCTCTGTCCTTGCCTCCGTGGGTCCCACATTTTCTGGCAGATTTCGCTAGCCTCAGAGGCTCACTGTGACCCTCCACGTAACCCTTCTTTCTCTAGAGACAAGGGTCACAGTGTACTGAGCCATTTTCATCATAAGCCAGCAAGGGAGGTGAGGAGAAGTTATCCTGCCTTGCACAGTCTCTGTTGTCTCCCAGTCTCAGTGATTAATCAGGGGGCAAAGGTCAGGGGGGAGCCCAGGCCCACCCTCTACTCCAGGCTCCAGCCCAGGGACCCTAATAGTATCAGCTATGGTAGCTGACCTTTTAGAAACATGACATGTACAGTTCCCTGGGCTAATTCCCCCACAGCAGCCCTCACTTCCTCAAGCTCCACTTCACCCTTACCTCAGGGCCTCCTTCCTTGTGCCTGATATGGTGTGTACTACTCAGTCTCTCCAACAGCACAACTTCCTCCCACAGCTCCTGACATGCACACCCACCTGACTGACTGGGAGGCTTTTAACTAGTTTCAGCCAGCCCCTGATTGGCTTCAGGTGTCCCAATCAACCTAGCATTCTCCCTGCCTTCTGGAAAGTTCTTAATTGGCCCCAGGTGTCTTAATTGACCTGGAGCAGCTTCCATTTCACTTAACCTGGTACCAGGGATTTGTTTAGCCTGGAGCTAATATATCTACCTCCCTCTACTTTTCTATAGCCATCTGGCCTTGCCCTGTCACAGTGTGGAGAACATCACAAACATAAACCGCAGGACACAAAATGCCAAGAGGGCATTATCATTTTTTAAAATATGTAACAACATGCTAGGCAAAACCATCTATGAAGATTTCCAGTTCTCATAGTCGAGCCATAAATAGAATAAGCATCCTTGTATTTTGAGATACCAACTTATGAAATTGAAAGTCTATATCTGCAGGGTGTGCCAGGGAACATGGGTTTGAGAGAGTGTAGATTCTGGTAGAGCAAGCTGATCCAGAACAGTGAAAGTGGCAGTTATCAAAGGGTTTGGAGATGGGAAAGTCAGAAAAGGAGTGAATGAGAGAGCAAAGAAAACTGCAGAGTCAAGTGTGATGACAATACTTGAGAGAGTAATGAGCCAAGATAAGTTGAGGTGTGTAAGGTGATGGAGAGAGTGTCAAAAAGAACCATTTTAATATGAGTTAAGAAATAATGGACTGAAAGAAGAGATCTTCTTATACCTTATCACTTTCTTACTTCTATTGGCATAGTCCCCAAATATTGAAAAAGAGACAGTGAGCCATGATACTAACATGGATGTGCAGAGAGAACCTGGTTATATTAAGAAAGCAGCAAAGACTGGGGTAAGATTATCACCTCCATTCTGTCTCTTTTATATTATATTATGTTAAAAGCTGGACAGCATATCTGACAGCAGGGGAGGATTACCCTGGCACAGGCAATGCAAAAGACAGCTGTAAGGCTGTGATCTAAGGACTCCCTCTCAAGCCCTGCATAGGGTGCATTCCAGGGGCAGAGCTATAGGTGGGAAGGAGCACGTAGTGCTGCAGAGATCCTGGGCAGCATTGCAGACAATAAGGCAGTCCCAGGAGGCTGCCATAACTTAGGCATCAAGGCTATATCTGTTACATTGAGGGCTTCTCCAGCTCCCACAGCATCACAGTATTGGATGGGTGAAAACACTGATTAAATCCATTATGGTTTCCTCTCCTCCTGGGCTTCCCAGTGCATCTTGTCAGGAAATATATCAGCCATGTAGCAAACGGACACTGGAGCAAGTAAGCCCAGAATTTTCAGGAGGGTTTCAGCACCCATAGGTAGGACAACATTTTTCAGGAGAACTCAGTATGCTGGGTGATGAGTGCCTTTGAAAATCTGGCCTGTTTTTAAAATGGGAGCTGCTAGGTCAGGGGTGGGCAAACTTTTTGGTCAGAGGGCCACATTGGGGTTCCAAAACTGTATGGAGGGCCGGGTAGGGAAGGTTGTGCCTCCCCAAACCCTAACCCTATCCACCCCCTCCCACTTCCAACCCCCTTACTGCCCCCCTCAGAACCCCTGACCGATCCAACTCCTTCCCCACACTCCTTGTCCCTTGACTGCCCCCTTCTGGGACCCGCTGCCCCAACCGCCCCCCCCCCCGGAACCCCACTCCTTATCTAACCCCCCCTCAAAAGTCCCTTTTGAAATGTGGCCCTGCGAACATGGGCAGAGGACTCAGGAAGAGCAGGGGCAGTCCCGCAGCCGGAAAGAAGTGACGGTTTCCCCTTCAAAGCGCCGCTTCTCTCCGGCCAGCTGCGTGGCTGCCTGGTGCTCCTCCTGAGTCCTCCGCCTGCACTCCCGCCACCCGCACCACCTGCCTGCTCTCCCCTGCCCCCGCAGTGCAGCCCCCTCCCACGCTGGCGGTGTGGCGCGCTGAGGCTGCAGGGGAGGGGGAACGGCAGGGGAGGAGCTGGGGACTCGCCTCCCTGGCTGGGAGCTCAGGGGCCGGGTAGGAGAGTCCCGTGGGCCGGATGTGGCCCACAGGCCGTACGTAGTTTGCCCACCTTTGTGCTAGGGGCTGAGAACTTTTAAAAATCTGTCCCATAGTTAGACAGAAGCCTAAACTGCAGTTGAGCTCTCCTGAAACTCTAGCCTCATCTCCTCTATCAGTGATGGTGGAAATGTTCCTTTGAAAGCCTTGATGTCTATTTTGAATTTGAAGACAGATGTTCACAGAATATTAACCAGAGCTAAACAAAAACTTGCCCAGCTTCCTCTGACATTAAGAAATTAATATAACTATTTTATACAAATATATCTGTCCAAAGCTTCCTTTCTTCCGCATAAAGATTTGTTTTTACATTTAGGTATTTTAATATAGATTTTTAATTTTCTTAGTGTGTTCTATAGAGATATTTATAATGTTCATAGGCATTAAAATACCTCATATTTTAATGTAGAAATAAATCAATGTATTCTATTACGTCTGCTTCACAGGAAATCAAAACTTTCTGCCAAATACATGAATGAACTGTGTGACTTCCTCTCTTCTAATTGCCATTGTATATTTTGTGTGACTTTACCACCATTAATATTGGTGTATTAGAAATCACTAAGTCAAAATTTATTTTGAGTCAACTTGAAACATTTCCCACCCCCCAGTTGTTGGAACTACCAGTGAACTGAAATAACAGTTATTCACACAGCTCTAATCATAATTCTTTCAAAAGTTAATATTAAGCTCTTATATAATGCTTTGCATCAATAGGTTTTCAAGGTGCATTACAAAGGAGGTCAGTATCATTATCCACATTTTACAGATGGGGAAATTGAGGCACAGAGGGGAAGTGACTTGCCCCAGGTCACCCACAGGCCACATGTAGAATTCAGGTGCCCTGGGCCCCCATCCAATGTTCTATCCATTAGGCAACACTGCCTCCCTTTAAAATAAACTAATCAGATGAGCTATTTTAGCAGAATGGCAATAGAACACTGCCTGATGTCCTTCAGGTGTTCACATGAAATAGCATAGATAATTGTTAACCATATTCCACCTTTTTCTCATTAACCTAAAACTAATTATCTGAAGTATTTATAGGTCCTTCTTAGTTCCATTAAGATACAGAGCCTTTGTGAAATGCATTGATCTGTTTGTGCCCCAAACCATCAATCTGGATAAGAAAGGTACAATGTTTTAAGTATGCATGAGTTTGGTGGACCATCACCATTTTGATTTATATGACGGTTGTAGCATTGAACCCAAAAATAAGTGTCCTGGAATTTTTTAAAATTTCATCATAATCAAGCAAAGTGCTAATATTTTGTGTCATTATCTTTTATGGTGCCATCATAATGTGACATAACATTAAATACATGTTGATGCAAAGCTTAAACAGAGCGAACTACAGTTTTTAAGTCAGTTAGTTACAGTACTTTGCTTTCAATTTACATTGTGGCTTTTCGACCACAAACTGATTACTGCAGCAAATAAGACCATATAATTGGAATAAGTGTCTGTCTTGTTGATGGCTTGGCAAACTACAGTGCACCAACTGTACAAATTAAACATAGGTACTTTGGCAAATCACTTTATAGCAGCTGTTCTGTTGGATTTTATGAAGCCTCAATATCCATATCCATTAAAAACATTCCTACTTATTTCTGCTCTAATTAAGGCACTAACATTCATATTTGCATTTCACAGAAAACAATGTAAAACTGTGAGGAAAATGGTAAGCAGTTCACTAACAACCTCAAATCCCATTGATTCTCTTTGCAAAGAAGGGGTTGTCCCTTGCATTTTTTAAGCTTACAGAACTCCAGTATACATCTAAACTTGCCCTAAAATCAATTCATAAAAACAAGCAAAAAGCCGCTGTGCAAATACACAGAGATTTTTTCAGCAATGATTGGTGGGTAATAAATACCTAATATCGCTGGCTCAGAAAGGGTAGTGTTTTGATCTATTGGGCATACAGGACATTTAAAAATTGCTTGAGTATTTTCCTGAGATGCCCAAATAAGGTGGGCAGCCTTATCTTTTGGTTAAATAGCCATGTCCAACCTTCTTCTACAGTCTTCCTGTGAAAGATTTAAACAGCATATGCATAAACAGAAAAATTCTGAATATTTACTAACCTAACCGCATACTCATTTTCATCAGAGAGATTTTTCGTCTGAACATTCGTAGTAACCTCATGACAGACCATACAATGGACTGAAAAAATAAATCTGTAATTAGAGAGTGTTTTCATCAATAGAAATTTTCCACAGAAATATTAAATTGTCTCTTAAGGGAAAAAAAAGTTACAGCAAAAAGTAATCTGTGCTTCAGAAATTTTCATAGAAGTTTTTGTGTGAGGCTCAGCGTTGGCCTAACTGCTCCCTTTGAAGTTAATGGTATAGTTTCTGTTGATTTCAATAGGACCAGAGAGTTGGGCACTTGTGTGCCAACACATGTTTTTATTTTTTTACCTATATATATTATATAGGTATGGATATGGAAATTAAATACAAAATACATGCTGAAATAATATTTGGCACAGATCCTCACTCCATGCCTCAATAAGGGCATAAGGCAGAAAACATAAGGCTACCTTTACCATGGGTTGCAGCGTGAAAGGATCTACAGAGCTGTTACTTCCCCCAACCATGCAGGTGGATGGCACAGGGGAAGGTCTAAGGCTCCACCACCCTAAGCCGTTGTTGGGCTGGTGCACTGGTTGAGACATATACTGCCCCTGATATAAGCCTGCTGCAAGGTACTGCAGTAGGGACACAAGGATTGAGACTCTACAAGTTTGCAGATTGCATCAGACTGCTGGATAACGGCCTGTAACTGTTCCCTTACCATGATGCCAAATCTTCTACCTTCTTCAGCTCCAGGAAATCAGAAGTCATTTCATTTTTGCAAAATGGAAAAGGAAATTATCTGTATGTTGTCATATTGAGAGGGAGCTTGTTCTTGCTCTTTCTTTCTCGGGTGGCAATTTGCCATTTTGGGGGATTACACTGTGAATTGTTTTTAACCATCTTGTTTTAAAGCACTCAGGGGCCATCAGATATTAGTGCATTAAAATGTACTATTGGTTGTATCATTTCCAACATGCAGAAATGAGTCATTCAATTGGTCGTGTAATTTTTCACTGCAGCCTTTGGCTACCAGTGTTCATCGCAAAAATAAGAAATCTGTATCATATTAGGAATATACACATTTTAATAATGCACTTGTAGATTACATTTGTAAATACCTATGGTTTTCTTTAATCAACAAAACAACACGGTATGGCCATGGGCCAAATGAGTGCATCCGCCAAGGTAGCTTTAATAAAGCTGCTTCTGGTTTGTGTGGGTAACACTGATTTCCGGTATAACAGTAGCCAACTGTACAGACTTGCAATCCAATAAACTGTGCAGCCAAACATCAAGTCCTATAGAGAAAAAAGTGCTGGTACAGTTTGATGGCAATTTTCCTGTTAACTCCCAATGTCTCTGGAGAGTCAGACCTGTATCTTTACTACTACCAGCAAAATTCATTTCCTTTGATCTAATTATAATCCTTCGATAGCTTCTAATTTGTAGTTCCACTGATCGTAACCCAAACAGTCCACTTTCAATTTTCCACAGTATTTTATTATCAGAAGCTATCACATTTCCATCCATCTCAAATTCACCTTCTAAATTTGCTTTTTAACATCAAGAAAAAGAGCATTTTGTCCTTTAAAGAGATAAAAAAAACCTGGATTATATTAGTTTGATCATGTCTTTGCAAATACTTGTACCATCTCTGGGTATAGCTATGGTAACATTTGCAGATTTGGATACAGAGGTCTAAAAACTTGGCTGAACGCAGCCTTCTCTGAGCACAACAGACAAGGGGGCAGCAGGACAAACGAGTCAATTGCAACTCTTTGATTATCCAGCCAGCCCTACTCTGGCTACAAAGTCAAGCACTCAAAAGTCTGGAAATGCCAAAACTAAAATTACCTGTGCAACCTTATTTCTTCCCTTTGTTCGGTATGATAACATTGCCCTTGTGTGCCAGAGCCACGGATGTAGAACCCAGTTCTCCTGTGTCATAGCCCAGTGCCTAAAACACAAGATAATATTTTTTCACTTCTTGGAAGGCTCTACCTTGCCATTTGTGATCTGTCCTGTGCATAGAGTGAGGCTGCTGTAGAACAAGTAGTATGTGACCAAATAACTAAAGATTGTATTAATGTATGTACACAAATGGGAAAAATTAAGGCTGCCTGGGCAAAGTAATTTTGTATTTAAAAATAAACCAAAATAGATCCTGTTTTGTTTGTCCAATTTTAAACACACACAATGAGACTAGTATATAAAACAAAAACTGAATTCCTAGTTTTAGAAAGATTACAGACATGGGGCATAATCCAGCCCATTTAAGTTAATGAGAGTTTTGCCACTGATTTCAGCAGAAGCAAGAATGGGTCCATAATTATAATTACTCTACATTATGTCTTATTACATTAATCAGATATCAAGAGCCTCAGTGGGTCACAGCTAAGGATGTCAAATTCAGGACAGACTGTTGAGAAAAAGGGCAGACTCACACCAAACGGTTTTTTCTATCATTAGATTATACCAAACCAGCAACAAAAGTATACTTCTATATTACTACACTGGTTAATAAGAAGTCAAAAATGCAGTCTCATTAGGCATTCCAGACCTAGTTTCACCACCCAGACACTGGACTATATGATGAGTGGTTAGTGAAAACCAGTTTCATCAGATACAGGGTCCTTTCAATCCCAAGAGATCAGCCACTTTGCCAGGTCAATATATAAATCAGATCTTACCCAATAATCACACTGATGCCAATCCTTTAGTAACTAAAACTAAGGTTTAATAATGGACGAAAAGAAGAACAGAGTTAATAATGGTTAATAGATCATATACATACAAATAATTGCAAAGTCCTTATCTCAGGTTTGTAACAGAGATGGAATAGACTGCTGGCTTGTAGAAATCTGTCTGGTAACTTCCAAAAGATTTGAAGGTCCTCAGTCCATAGTTCAAAATGCTCCTTTTAGTTGTAAATTCAGAGTCCAGAGAATCAGGGCAGGAAAGAGGCAAAATGGAGGTATCTTAGGGGTTTTTTATATCCTCTGCCATATGCCTGGAAATTTACTGTCTTAAACAGAGCTCACAGTCCAGGTACCTGGAAAATTACTGGCGCAAGATGGAGTCAAGGGTCATGTAAGCATATCACATGTCCTTACATGGTTTGATGACTCACAGGGACAACCACTGCTCATATTCTTGCTGAGGCGTCCACAGGAAGGCTTACTGGGCTGGATGAGTTTCTTCTATGGCCCATTGTTAGAGTGAGGTGTCCTTAATGGGCCATCAACACATAGCTGTCTAGCCCTGATGTAAATCGTATCTGGTGGGTGTTACCCTGCCATACAACACATGTGTAAGATACAAGTCCATGGCCAATATTCATAACTTTAGATACAAAGATGATAATCTTACTTAGCAAATCTTAACTTTTCCATCGACACCTTTCATGACATACTTTGTACAAGATTTGTGTAATTGTATAACAGTGGAACATTAATGATATAAACGGTCATATCTAATCATACAGCATCACACCAGAAAAATAGCATATAGAGGTGGGCCTGAACCAAACCAACCCCAGAGAACCGTGAACCTTGGGGGTGTGGAGATCCTAACAGACCTACTGGACATTCCACAGAGACTTAGATTTTCAAAACTGCTTGAGGGATTTGAATATGCAATCTCTGTTAACTTTAAGGAGAACCAGTCATCCATATCCTTCGGCAGCTATGAAAATCTCACCTTCGGTGTCTTTGTGCCTTTCATTGTGTTCCAATGCAAACTTGAATGTAATACAATACATTATATTGCTACACAGTTTACTGCGGCTCAGCCATTTCGCCTGGTACACAGCTTCGTACACACTGAATAAATTACTTAATCACCCTGGTTATTAACAGAATAAATCAATTTCCTAATCTACATTTCCAAGTCTTAAAGCAGTTTTGTGTAGACTCAGAATAATGTAACAGACCTCCATCCATCCCAGTTTCCCATCTGCCTTTTATAGAACTGAACCCACGTAAGCAGTGGTAGGTACTTGTAGCCAGTGCAATAACTTAGTCTTTACACTGAGGGGAAGCACTACAGGCACTTCAGCTCTCTGAACTTCTTAGGTATCTAACATATGGTGGGTTCACCCAAGAACAACTTACAAGCAGTAAAAAGAAAAGGAGTACTTGTGGCACCTTAGAGACTAACCAATTTATTTGAGCATAACCCCAAACAGGTTGTGACTTCTATACTTAGATTTCACCAACCACGAATCAAGTGTAAACTCCTCAAGCACTGTAACAGCCTAACTTTGGTCTGTCTTGACACCTAGCCAAGCTTGCCTGTGTGATACATGATCCCTAACACCAAAAATCACAACAAGATTCAGGTTACTCCGAGTCCCAAAGGACCAGTCACTTACCCCAGGTCAATTGCACTTTAGATCTTACACCAAAGACAACACTAGAATAAACTAATTAAAGATTTATTAACTAAGAGAAAGAAATAAGAGTTATTTACAAGGTTAATCCAGGTAAACATTCACACACAAATGAGTTGCAGTCTTAGGTCCCAAAAGGTGAAAGAAGCTGCTGTAATATGCAAGCTCTATATGTCTTTTAGGGCTAACCAAGGCTAAGCACTCGGGATTCATTGATTATGCTTAGAAATCTTTGCCCCTCAGAATCCAAGCACTAGAAAGATCCAGGTTCTTCTTGTCATGGATTGTTATCCCCTTCCTCCCAGAATTCAAGGTGATGGGATGAGTTCCCATGCAGGGCTCTTCTTCATGGAGGGTGGAGAGGAATGCAATAAACAAAGTCTTTGTTCTTTGATGTTTCAAATGGCTTATTTGGTTTCAATGGGCTTTCTTGATGGGCAGGACCTAATAATACCTTCTATAAGAAGCCAGCATTTTAATGCTTCTTTCCTGTTAGGGGAACAACAGTTACAGAGGATTACAATGCAAACACTCAATATAACCTTATAACATGGGGGTACAGATGTTATAAGTGAGATTACTACATGCAGCATCCTACAATTCTAAACACTAAACACATCCTTATAAACTTAACATCTATTTTAACAGTGCTAACACACAGGTGAGCCATGCTGGTTTCCAGCTATATACTGGTCAGTGCTCAGTTGAGGCCTAGGTCTGCCAGCATCGCAATAGCCTCCTAGGGTAACATGGATGACCTCTTTTAGTCTAAACCTGTTTGAATGTCTGTGGGTCTCCAGAGGAAACACATTTTAATCATAAAAACTCTTCCCAGGAGGGATTCTCCAGTCTCAAGGACCTATCTATCTGGATAGGAACCCCCCCCCAGCTCCCACCCCCCCCCACACACACACTCCCTATCACCATCACCCTCCTGCTTCTCTAGATGGAAACTGCTGCTGTGTCAACCTGATCTCCTTCCTAAAGGCTGGAACACCAAGCCACTGCCCACTTGTGGTAAGACATCAGGCCCACTCACCCCCACTGTTGACTAGAACTCAAGTCTAATCTGAGTCTCTCAGTGACATTTCGACAGCTTGAGCCTTTGGGCTGCCAGCCTCAGTTCTCTCCACACAGGTTCAGGAAGGTTACAATACCTTAAGTACTTATTAAAATGAGATACCTCCTTTTTAAATCCAGGCTCTCACCACTGAATGCCATATAGTGCAAGCACCAAATGTCACATGGGGGAGGGGGAATCCCTTTCTCTCTAGGGGCATCTGATTCCAAGCCTCTCCTCCCCCCACTGATATGAGCTGCAGGAGAAACAGCAGAACACCTAGCACATGCAAGGGTGCAAGGTTAGATATAAAATAGCTGTCTCTCTTTAAGCAAACAAGATAGCAACCACAGCAAGTCAGCCTTTTCCCTGCTCACAGGTCTCCGAGCACGCTCATTTTCTACATTAATCAATCTCTTTAACAAACAGATGCAGCTTGTCTACTCTACAAGCGGTGTTTATATGACAGAGCTGTCCACTTAATGTTTCATGAGTACAACCAAGTAAGCAAAGTATAGAGGTGTGTGCTTATTTATTTCAATTATCATTTCCATTTTAAAAGCATTATGGAACTATTTTTGAGGAGATAGTTATCTCCCAATGGGGACAAAACAATATAGTCCTCCTCAGCATGCTTTACAAGTGACGTCTTTCCAAATTATTTAGGGTATGTCTAAGCTGCAATCAGAGGTGTGACTGTAGCTGGTGTAGATATACCCCAGCTAGCTTCGCTATAGGTACTCGAATAACAGTAGTAGTGAAACTGCAGTAGCATAGCCAAAGTACCCAGGGTCCCAGACAGGGTTGTACGTCCTGTGCTCCTACAGCTTCACTGCTATTGTTACTGGATCTAGCTAGATCAAATGTGGCAGTCATACCTCTTACTGCAGGGTTGGCATACTCCTAGAAAGGAATATTCAGAAAAACCTTAGGAAAATGTCAGATAAAAATATATTGGGATAGTCTCTACTGCATATCTTGGTCCCTTTATGCCACTTGGTGCAAAAGAAACCAGAAAGCAAGTCAGCTTAGAATTCTCTTGGGAGGGAGGAGCTTGTAGTGAGTGCAGAAGCAGTGTACATGGCTCCTATCCCAGCTGCTCCCTTCTCCTGTGTAAGGGGTAGTGAGAAGCAGATAGGGGAAAAGCTGGATCACCACTGCACTGGAGCAATCCCATGGTGGTGTATGATCATAGCCAGCAGGTGTAAATTAGAGCCTGCCAGCACAGATCTGCCATGAGAACTGGGAGCCATAAATGGCTTCCCAAAAGCAACTGCCTCACTACAAGAGAGAATCAGGACCAGTATGTTTTATCTTATGTGAGAATATTAGTTAATGTTGTACATTAGTTGGAGCATATAGATCAAAGCACTATATGCACTTTATGTAATACTATGTTCATGCCACATTCAACTTTAGATTGCCACAATCTGACAAATAATTTAAATCATGCTACTGGAAATAAAATACTACAATCTAATGGTTCATTTCCCCACTCCTCCCATAGAATAAATTAGGTCCTGAATATTTTCTTTCAATATGCTTATAGAACTGAAAATGTGCAATTACTGTAATCAAGCCAAAATTTATGTTTGTTAATTATACTCTCTCAGCAACGTATAAGTGTAGGACATTCCCCCTCAGAATTCTCTAATGTTAATTCCTTCCAAGACATTTCACCCACATGTAACAATACCACAGCTCAAACTGTTCAATAAAATCTCCAGATTTTATGTAGAATGAATGCTGAAATTATCCCTTGCTCTTGATAATTATGCCTTATGAACTGATAATTATGTCTTGTGATGTTATGTTCTACATTCATTAAAAATATATATAAATTTGACAGCAATCATTTCACAGTACTAAAACATACCTTCCAACCAATGTTTTCAATGGCCACTACTTTGGGGTGCTTCAGTTTTAGAGTAGACTATACCTTAAACATTTCAAATTGAGCATCTAATATCAGTGAAGCGTGTCATCATGGGTTTTATATTGTATGATATGCTACAGTGTTTCTACTAAGGGCTTCCCCAATCCCCTACTGCTGCATGAGTTTCATCTCATAGAGTTCTCCACTTACTTTTTCACTGAGGGTTGATTTCTGCCATCTCCATAAGAAGCTCCACCTCCTCAGCCTGTGAAACTACTGAGAACTACACAAATCTCAGGGTGCCCAATGGAGGCAAGAGACATCCACAAAAGAGACATCCCTTTTAGCTTCCCTCTGCCACCCATTTCAGCAGTTCCCACTTGCCTCCGGATGGAAAGATTGCTGAAGAACTTGTGCTTGCAGATCTCCCTGTCCTGATCATAAATGATCTTACAGACTCCTCAGCTGCAG
Source organism: Caretta caretta (assembly GCF_965140235.1). Lineage (NCBI taxonomy): Eukaryota > Metazoa > Chordata > Testudines > Cheloniidae > Caretta > Caretta caretta. The sequence continues at coordinate 100,333,601 of NC_134212.1, forward strand.
GAAGTGAAACTTCCCCTAGTATGGAGAAGAACACAGTGTACATTGATAGAGCATCAGCCAGTATTTACTTCCGCGACTTTTACCTGTGGAGCTGAGGCAGTAAAGAGTATGAAGGGACCAGCCAACTCCAAAATAACCTCATAGCTACAGTTGTCAGGGCTTTCTCCAGCTCCTCCGAGCCAGAGCCAGTGGAAGCGCTTCTGCTGGGTGAAAAGGAAAAGAGGAAGATTTGCAGATGTAAAACTGGCTTCTCTTGTAGATACTGGTTCCCTCCATGTGTAGAAGCAGAAGGGAGCATGGGCTCATTCTCTGCTCTTGAGGACAGGAACTGTGTCCTGCAATATCTGTAGATCACCTAACACAAAGGAGCCCTGATCCTGACTGAGATCGCTAGATCCTACTGCAATAATAGAAACAATTATAGTTTTAATATATTTGTTTATGACTTAATATTTGGCAATTCTCCCTGTCAGAGGCAGACTCCAAATGGTTAACAAAAATGAACTAACAGGGAAAGGTCAGATGGAGTACAGCTATCATATACCCAAGACCTATATTGTTAGGCTACAACTCAGTTTAAATTTATGGTACCACATTCTCATTTATCTTTAGCTAACATGAAAGTGCATAGCACTGGTTATGATGTTAGTCCAGAATATCAAAAGATCAAAAGCTATAAGAAGATGTGGGTGATGTTTTTGATTGGACTAACAAGAAATAAAACAGACTAGTTTTCAATAATCACACTCTCTCTGGGCCATGGAAAACAGACTGAAATGTATCTGAATTACATAATCTCCCTTTAATCTAATGGGCATTACATTTAAATATGAGACATGAATTAACACCTCCCCACGATGGCTCTAATCCTGCCACTGAGTTGATGCAGGGAATCTTTATACAAATCCAGCCGCAACCTGGGGCCTCTCTCTACCTCTCCCAACCTGAATTTACTCTGCTCTATTTTCTGATTTCTGGTGACCAGGATTCCAGCTAACTCAGCTGTGCTAACCCAGGCATTGGGATAGATACCAAAGGCTCCACCCATTCACTATATCTGTCCAACCACCCACTCCTTGCCCACCTGCAGTGGTTATCTGCACCTGCAGTGTCTTAAGGGCAGAGCACAATCCTGCCCACAGCAGTTACATGACTTTTTATATTTCTGAACTCTGAGTAAGCCTTTCATGGCCGGGATCTCTTTTTCCTGCATTTGTACATTGCCCCAGTCTAGACTGTGCCTTTGAGTGTTATAAATATTTAAGCATAATGAGGCAATTAAAACTGTTTGGATTGCAAATGTTAGCTACTTACACTAATATGTACACCTTTAAGGGTAGAAATACTGTTTTCTATACAAACTGTAGCACGTGAAAGGACCAATTTTAAAAATGCTATCTCCAAAGGACCTCAATTAAAGCTGCTCATTTCTTTTTCATCGTGCTTTAATAAAATTCCAAAGAAACAGAATAAAGCTGGCATTGTTTTCTATTCTTCAGATTGCCTATATTTATATCACTAATGCAATCACAATAACTCTGACATAAAAACACCCATTTTTCCAATAACCAAAATATAAATTCTCAAATTACTCTATGGATCAACTCATGTTGGACCTCATTCATACCACTAAGCTCCACTTGTACCAATGACTTCATTGTTTCCATAGTAACAAATATACTTTGAAAGGGAAAAATGCATAGAGCAATGTAAAAACAGGACAAAACCTGATCAGAAAAAGAGGCACATACAAAACATATTTATGATGAATACTTGACTACTGTCATTTGGCTTGGAAAGACCTGCATAGCTCATGCATAAGAATGTGTTCATCCTGAAAACAGTAGTAAATTTTTTATAGCATCACTCCCCCATCTCTTCTTCCCACCTTTCCTCCCTCTAATATCTATCTATGGTGTTTCTAATGCACTCAGCAGTATAGCATCTACGCATCATATTAGGTTAAGGTGGCAAAATTCATGGGAACTCAATTCCTATTATTAATGAGATCTAAAACAAATCATTTTATTTACAGTGATGACAGAATTTGAAATGTCCATCAGAAAAATCACACAATTGAACAATCAGTGGAGCCAATGGATGATCAATGTGCTAAAGGAGAACTCATAAGAACAGCCATACTGGGTCAGATCAAAGGTCCATCTAGCCCAGTATCCTGTCTTCCGACAGTGGCCAATGCCATGTGCCCAAGAGGGAATGAACGGAACAGGTAATCACCAAGTGATCCATCCCCTGTCGCCCATTCCCAGCTTCTGGCAAACAGAGGCTAGAGACACCATTCCTGTCCATCCTAGCTAACATCCATTGATGGACCTACCCTCCATGAACTTATCTAGTTCTTTTTTGAACCCTGTTATAGTCTTGGCCTTCACAACATTCTCTGGCAAGGAGTTCCACAGGTTGACTGTGTGTTGTATGAAAAAATACTTCCTTTTGTTTTTAACCTACTGCATATTAATTTCATTTGGTGACCCCTAGTTCTTGTGTTATGAGAAGTAAATAACGCTTCCTTATTTACTTTCTCCACACCAGTCATGATTTTATAGACCTCTATCATATCCCCCCTTAGTTGTCTCCTTTCCAAGCTGAAAAGTTCAAGTCTTATTAATCTCTGCTCATATGGCAACGTTACATAGCCCTAATAATTTTTGTTGCCCTTTTCTGAACCTTTTCCAATTCCAATATATCTTTTTTGAGATGAGGCGACCACATCTGCACGCAGTATTCAAGATGTGGGCGTAGCATGGATTTATATAGAGGCAATATGATATTGTCTGTCTTATTATCTATCCCTTTCTTAATGATTCCCAACATTCTGTTCACTTTTTTTTACTGCCGCTACACATTGAGTGGATGTTTTCAGAAAAATATCCACAATGACTCCAAGATCTCTTTCTTGACTGGTAACAGCCAATTTAGACCCCATCATTTTATATGTATAGTTGAGATTATGCTTTCCAATGTGCATTACTTTGCATTTATCAACATTGAATTTCATCTGCCATTTTGTTGTCCAGTCACCCAGTTTTGAAAGATCCTTTTGTAGCTCTTCACAGTCGGCCTGGGATTTACCTATCTTGAGCAATTTTGTATCATCTGCAAATTTTGCCACCTCACTGTTTACCTCTTTTCCAGATCATTTATGAATATACTGAATAGGACTGGGCCCAGTAGAGACCCCTGGGGGACACCACTATTTACCTCTCTCTATTCTATTCCTACCCTTTGTTTCCTATCTTTTAACCAGTTACCATTCCATGAGAGGACCTTCCCTCTTATCCCATGACAGCTTACTTTTCTTAAGAGCCTTTGGTGAGGGACCTTGTCAAAGGTTTTCTGAAAATCTAAGTACACTATATCCACCGGATCCCCCTTGTCCACATGCTTATTGACCCCCTCAAAGAATTCTAGTAGATTGGTGAGGCATGATTTCCTTTTACAAAAACCATGTTGACTGTTCCCCAACAAATTATATTCATCTGTGTGCCTGACAATTTTGTTCTTTACTATAGTTTCAACCAGTTTTCCCGGTACTGAAGTCAGGCTTACTGGCCTGTAATTGCTGGGATCACCTCTGGAGCATTTTTTAAAAATTGGTGTCACATTAGCTATCCTCCAGCCATTTGGTACAGAAGCTGATTTAAATGATAGGTTACAGACGAGTTTGTAGTTCTGCAATTTCACATTTGAGTTCCTTCAGAAATCTTGAGTAAACACCATCTGGGTCTAGTGACTTATTACTGTTTAGTTTATCAATTTGTTCCAAAACTTCCTCTAACACCTCAATCTGGGACAGTTCCTCAGATCTGTCACTTAAAAAGAATGGCTCAGGTTTGGGAATCTCCCTCACATCCTCAACTTTGAAGACCGATGCAAAGAATTCATTTAGTTTCTCCGCAATGGTCTTATCCTCCTTGAGGTCTCCTTTAGGATCTCAATCATCCAGTGACCCCCACTGTTTTTTTAGCAGGTTCCTGCTTCTCATGTACTTAAAAAAAATTGCTATTACTTTTTGAGTCTTTAGCAAGCTGTTCTTCAAATTCTTTTTTGGCCTTCCTAATTATATTTTTACATTTCATTTACCAGAATATATGCTCCTTTCTATTTTCCTCACTAGGATTTAACTTCCACTTTTTAAAGGATGCCTTTTTGCCTCTCACTGCTTCTTTTACTTTGTTGTTTAGCCACGTGGCACTTTTTGGTTCTCTTACTGTTTTTTAATTTGGGGTATACATTAAAGTTGAGCTTCTATTATGGTGTCTTTAAAACATTTCCATGCAGCTTGCACGTATTTCACTTTTGACAGTGTTCCTTTTAATTTCTGTTTAACTAACTTCCTCATTTTTGTGTAGTTACTCTTTCTGAAATTAAATGCTATAGTGTTGGGCTGCTGTGGTGTCTTCCCCACCACAGGGATGTTTAAATTAATTATACTATGGTCACTATTACCAAGTGGTCCAGCTATATTCACCTCTTGGACCAGATCCTGTGCTCCACTTCAGACTAAATCAAGAATTGCCTCTTGTCTTGTGAGTTCCAGGACTAGCTGCCCCAAGAAGCACTCATTTAAGGTGTCAAGAAACTTTATCTCTGCATCCTGTCTTGATATGTTCCCAGTCAATATGGGTATAGCTGAAATCCTCCATTATGATTGAGTTTATTTTTTAACCTCTCTAATCTCCCTGAGCATTTCACAATCTCTATCACCATCCTGGTCAGGTGCTCAGTAATATATCCCTACTGCTATATTCTTATTATTAGAGCATGGAATTACTATCCATCGAGATTCTATGGTACTGTTTGGTTCATTTAAGATTTTTACTTCATTTGATTCTATGCTTTCTTTCACATATAGTGCCACTCCCCGACCAGCACGACCTATTCTGTCCTTCTGATATATTTCGTACCCTGGTATTACTCTTCCATTGATTAGCCTCATTCCACCAAGTTTCTGTGATGCCTATTTCATTAATCTCCACAATCTAGTTCACCCATCTTATTATTTAGACTTCTAGCATTGGTATATAAGCACTTTAAAAACTTGACATGTTTTAGCTGTCTATTATTACATGATGTAATTGAATGGGACTTTTTTTCATTTGACTGTTTCTCATCAGAATCCTACCTGTATTTTATCATCTTCCATCCTCTCCTTACTAGGACATAGAGAATCTCCATTAATAGATCCTCCCCTGAAGGATGTCGCTGTCCAAACCACGTGCTCCTCCGCACCTGCCGGCTTTCCCCCAGCTTAAAAACTGCTCTACGGCCTTTTTAATTTTAAGTACCAGCAATCTGGTTCCATTTTGGTTTAGGTGGAGCCCATCCTTCCTGTATAAGCTACCCGTTTCCCAAAAGTTTCCCTCATTCCTAATAAATCTAAACTCCCTCCTCCCTACACCATCGTCTCATCCACGCATTGAGACTCTGCAGTTCTGCCTGTCTGACTCGCCCTGCACGTGGAACTGGAAGCATTTCATAGAAAACTACCATGGGAGTCTTGGACTTCGATCTCTTAACTAGCATCCTAAATTTGGCCTCCAGGACCTCCCTCCTATCCTTCCCTATATCATTGGTACCTACATGTACCACGACCACTGACTCCTCCCCAGCACTACACATAAGACTATCTAGATGTCTCGAGAGATCCGCAACCTTCTCACCAGGCAGGCAAGTCACTATGCGGTTCTCCCGGTCATCGCAAACCCAGCTATCTATATTTCTAATGATTGAATCCCCCATAACTATTATCTGTCTCTTCCTAATAACTGGAGAGAATAATTCAAAGATGACAAGGCCGTGCAGAGAAGCTACATGAATCCTTTGCATTGGTCTTCACTGCAGAGGATGTATAGGCGATCTCCACACCCAAGCCATACTTTTTAGATGACAGATCTGAGGAACTGTCCCTGATTGAGGGGTCAATAAGGGAGGTTTTGGAATCAATTGATAAATTTAACAGTACGAAGTCTCCAGGACCAAATGACATTCACCCAAGAGTTCTGAAGGAACTCAAATATGAAATTGCAAAACTATCAACTTTGGTATGTAATCTATCCCTTAAATCAGCCTCTGTAACTCAGATAAATCAGATAACTGGAAGATAGCTAATGTAATGCCTTTAAAAAAAAAAGGCTCCAGAGGCAATCCTGGCAATTACAGGATGATAATTCTAACTTCAATACCAGCCAAACTGGTTGAAACTATAAAGGAAGGGGCAACTGATTCTTCCTTCCCCTCCTCTTCCCCCTGAGGCCCTACCCCCTGGCCAAGCCAGAAGCCAGTGCCAGGCCAGGAAGCCCAGGCCACTCCACTTGCTCGGGGGTGGGGAGGCAAGAGCAGCCCTTGGCCCATTTCTCCACCTCCTGGTCCCCTACCCAAGCCAGGTGGAGGGTCTTCAGCTTCCCACAACTACCCGCTGGCTCTTACCCTGACCTGGCTCTGGCGCCTGGCCTGGTGGCCGAAGAGCCGTAGCCAGGCCACGTTGTAATCTCCTCACATTAGGAGAATGTTGTAGGTTACACAATAAAGTTTAAGTTAAGATACTTCATGTGAATTTATGTAATAGATATAATTTATGAAAAAAGCACTATTCACATGCTTCAAATTAAACACATGCATAGGTACTTTCATGATTGGGGCTTAAATATAGTAGATCTTATTGTATTTCAATTCCATTTATTACTTATAAAATACCTATGCACATAATATTATGTAGTTTATTTATCATTTATGAACACTGGAAAAAAAACTATATCGTGAATTTAATTCTCACCCTTAAAAGTCAGGAAAATCAGATATAACATTCTCGAAGCATCCTTACTTCTGTTCCCTTTTCTTATTGGGATAGGAGTCAGGGGAGTTGAAATCCACACCTCTCAATCTCTAACACTACCCAGAAAAAGCAGCAAGAGAAAGCTTGTAGGAGAGTGATTAATTTAACAAAAGTTGTTTTAACTCATGTCTCGAAGCTAGAGGTGTCCCTGTGTCATCATTAACACTGTCTTCTTAATGAGAAGCTAGTTTGTTCTTTTTACCTGCAGCTTTATCCTTTTAGCTGCAATATCGTGTCCTCCATGATCACAGTGCATTCTTAATGGCATCTATTAAAAGGTGTAATTATAATTTACAGCTGTTTGTTATCAGCGACAATGAAGCAAGATAGTAACCTAAATAAATTCAGGTTAAAACCAGCCTCAGAAAAGAAAAAAAACGCATTTTCAATTAACAAAAAAATTAATGTGTGATAAGGAGCCAAGCAAATGAGGTTTTAACTTTTTCTTCATATGAAGATCTCTTGTGTTATACTTAGATTGTAGTCCCCTCAGGATATCTTTTTACTGTGTGTTTGTACAGCACCTAGTATTTTGGTCAATGATTGTGGCCCCTACGCATTACTACAATACAAATAATAATAATAATTGTTACACATTTCTATTTGTGTCACACTGTTTAGTTTGTCATTTATTTTTGCTCCTACATTTTATAATCTAGTGTGCAACCTTAGAGCTGTGGTTGGATGAAAACTAGAGGCTGAGCAGACATTGCCAGTTCCCACTAGAGTTAAAACAGTAGCTAGGATTTATAAAATACATAGGACAATAGCTTTGAAAACACAGCTTTTCATCTTAAAATAGAACCTTGCAGTGAATTTAAAGAAGAGCTGACATGAAAAACTTTCACAGACATTCCCTGAATTGTATTAAATAAATCCCATTAACATATATGGAAGTTTGGAAATGGGATTAATTGTAATTTTCCTAAGAGCTGGTTTTCACCAGAATGAATTAGACACACATTTAGGGATTATTTTGCATTTTTATTTCATGACTGGCCTATTTTGTTGATAGTTCAAGAGGCACAGAGACTAGAACAAAACCTTTCCTGCTTTCTCCAAAGCTTCTGAAAAGATGACATTATGGGCCAGATCTTCAGCTGCTGTTAAAACAGCCTAGTTCCACTAAAGCCAATGGAACTATGCTGATTTATACCAGCTGTGGAAATCTGGCTTTTTATATTTTGGAGGTTTTATTACTATTATTGGTATTATTATGATGATTAGTTTTCAGAAATTGACGGCAGTTCTCAATGAGCTGGTCCTCCAAGATGCTTAGCTCCTCTGACTTTCATCATTGTTCAGTAAAGACAAATCCTTACAAAAATTGACATTTGACTGCAATAGGAGTTGAAGGTTCAACAACTCTCCCACATAGAAGTAAGGGAAGTAATTCCCTTATTTCTACATGTGCCTCTTCAACACTGATGTGATCAGTCCTGAGGAAGTAAAAGCAGTACAGAATCCCTCCCCACCAATTCCTGGATTGGAATCTACAGAATAGCTCTGGAGAACAGGGAGCTCCTGAGAATGCCGCTTTCTGTCCTTCAAGAACCCTTCACAGATTCTCCCCATTCATGCTCCATAGAGATATCTTCACATACCAGCTGTAGGATAGAATGAACCAGAGTCAGAGCAAAAAGAAAAACATAGCTTGTGAGTTAGTTTGAAGGGTCATATAAAAGATCAATGTGCTCTCCATTTACATCCTGACAGCACCGAGTACCATGCAGACATCCTTCCTCACCGGAGCTAGGCCTTATGACCCATAAAGTATTCTGGCTGTCAGACAGCTGAGGAGAACCCTGTCTCTTCCCACATCCCTCCTTTCGCCACTCCTCCCCCCACCACATACACACAGCTCAGACATTAGAGAGGGCACTGCCTCCCAGCTATCACTGCTAAATAGTAATATAACCACCCAGATGGATTCCACCTTCTCTGTCCAGGGCATATCTGGACAGCTGCACAGAAGCTATGTAGCTGCTCATGGGAGGGTCAGGGTTCCATTTCTCTTCTAATACCACATGGACAAGGTAAACTGAGGTTCTGAAGGCAACATGGTTCAGGGATTTGTCCCAGAGTAAAGAAAAACCATAAAGATTCAGCTAACTTTGTCTCTAAATTTGTTCTGCTGTATATTAACGTTAGTCTCCTGTTAGTTCTAATTCTTACTTTAGCAGTATCTTTATTCATAAGAGTATCTCTGAATTTATTTTATGTGATAAACAGTGCCGTCATATTCATTCCTTGTTTTAAGCTCATGCATGACTGTGGGAACTGTTTCTGAGGATGTTATCTCAAAAGGCAAATTGTTCATGGATCCAGCTGGAAATGCAATTACCAAGGCTTTAGCAAAACTTTACTTTCTGCTAGGGTTAACACATAGCAATGCTGTATTCATGGATTTAAAAGAAGATTCTGCATGACTCACATGTCCAAAAGGCGGGCACAGAATCCATTTTAACTGAGACCCAATATTTAGGAGGTTTTAAGGGAGGCTAAAGGGTGATTTCCTCTTCCCGCAAACATATTTATGCTTTTTAATTGCCAAATAAATTATATCCATGTTCTATATACACAAAAACACGCAGATACATATAAGTGATATATGTTACGCAGCAGGTAGAAGCTCCTCCATGGATTTTAAAAAATGTTACAACTACACACTAAGCCCTGATCATTCTATAATATTCCTTGCACTTGTACATCAAAATAAGGGACTAGGAATAAGGAACATAGTCAAATTAATTACTATTAGCACACTTCATTAACTAGACTGTAGCACTCTGAACCAGTTTGCATGGAGGTGCCGCTAGAAGACAGAATTCTGATTTCCAACACGTTAGGTGAAAAATGTGTATTATGTTGTGAAGTCTAACTGATTCTCTCTAGTTGGCTAGACAAAATATCTTCCATTATCTGAATCACCTTGCAGGTTTCCAAAGCACCATTTAAAATAGTATGCACTGGCATTTATTTCACCATTCTGCAGAGGAAATAAGATGAACTTAGTGATGGGCAAACTTAAAGAAGGTTCAGACAGAGGGCAAATACAAAAAAACCCTGTTCCTATTCACTCACATTAAAAGAAACAGAGAAAGAAAAAGAAATTTGCTTCACCTGTCCTCGTGTTTCTTTTATATTTTGCATTCTCTGAATACTATAGTTAGAATTTGCTGAGAGGAATGTGAATGGAATCAGCAAATTTTATAAGCACATTTCAGAATATTCATGGGAAGTGAATTTTGAACTTTGAAACACAAGTATTAATACTGGAAAACTGACCAGGGAACAAACACTCCAATTTCTTTCTAAATCAAATCATGTCCATTAGTTAAGCACGTCCAGCTTTCTATTAAAATCATACTTAATGCTTATACAGCACTTGTCTTCCATAGATCTCAAAGCAATGTACAAAGGAAGGTATCATCCCCATTTTATAGGTGCAGAAACAGAGAGGTTAAGTCACTTACCCAAGGTCTCGCAGCATGTCAATTGCAGTGCCTAGCCTACTGCTCTATTTAGTGGATCATGCTGCTCTTTCCATGGGCTTGTCTATATGAACAATTCGTGCATTGCAAGCTGGGATGTAAATCTACCTCATAGTACTCTGCTACACAGTAAATGTCTATGTGGTCCCTGCTGCCACACACTAAATGTTATGTAGTATACGTTGATCTACCCTGTTTTGAAACAGGAGTAGATCAATGCACACAAACAAATTTTTAGTATATGGCAGCAGGGTCCATGGCCACTAAGTGCGCACCAGGCTAGTGTGAGGTAGGTTTACATCCCAGCTTGCCACACTCTTACTATTCATACAACAAGCCCTGTGGTGCAGCCCAAATTATATCCAACCCAAATTCTGTCATGTTCCCCATCCTGTCCTTCTGCTAGCACAATCAGCTCTCCCTATCTGATCTTCACAATACAGTTCTAGTGACTTCCAGTCACCAGTACTTTCTATATTTTCTTCACACTTCAGCCCCTCTATTTTCACCTCTATCACTCACAACCAGCTCCATTCTTCTCCCAGAGCCACAGTAAACTGTCTTCTACTTTGCAGATATTTTCTGACAGTCTCTGCTGGACATTGACTGCCTAATATCTTAAAATCTTTTCCTCTCTAAGGCTCAACTAGTGATGCATAAAATTTGAAGAAAGTAACCAGCACAGGCAATCATAACAGCAAAAAACCCTTTGTATACAATGCATACAGGTTATCAGCAAAGGTAAACGCTGTGTTTGGGACAAAGTCTTAAATCACAAAGGAGGTTTACCTAACCAAAATTAATCCACACCTTCAAAAATGTCTGGCTTTGTTCAGGACTGTTCACAATTTCTCCATAGCAGTTTGACCACCCCTAATTCCTATAGGCTGTAGCTTTAAATTGTTGCATTGTATCAAGTTTCAGGACATGTGACAACTGAGTAGGACTTGACCAGGCTTTGGAAAAAATGAAGCCACAAATTGTTGCAGAGGGGAGAGAATTGGTGCAAACATCTTCCATGCATATCAGAGATTTTTGTTTAGCAGTCCTTCCCCCCTACATAAACTTTCCCAATGGCATAACTGGGAAATGAGATTCTCAAAATGATTTTAGTACGAAATTCCTGCTTGTGGATGAAGCACTACTGAACTTCTGTTTTATCATATTTATGTCTGATATTATAACCCAAAGTAAAATTCTCCAAATGGGACACACTGTCTCAGTCGTTTCCCGCTATCTTTTTCTGTCTGAGCCCCATTCTGTTGGACACTCCTTAAAGCTGTGTTCTTCTCTGAAAAGTAACTCTAAAGCTGGCACAATAGGGCTCCATATTTATTGTGTTTCACTGATTCGTTACCAGATTTGTTCAGGTTTCAAGTTTAAAAAAAATGTCAGTTCTAAATGCCAGTCCTGGTAGACTCAGCCTTAGATCATAAAGCCCAACTGGGTTCTTTATTTTCTATGTATCACCACCAGCAAAAGGCTACATTATACCTTCAGTTACACCTATGCAATCCCACTGAAAGACAAGATGGCTACATACCTGTGTTTCAGAAAGCGGAATTTGGCCCACACTTTCTTTAGTAATAGTGAGGATGTATGAGAAGGAAAGAACCCCAGCTGGACACTCAGACTGGAGGCTAGATCCCTCCCATTGGCCAAGTTCTGCTTGACACAGGGAAGTAGATTACAGCTCCCTGATCCAAGCCTGTGCTAGCCCAGCCATGAATTAAAGAGCCTAGATGCTATTCTAATTTATGCAGCTGGCTTAGGGTTTCAAAGGGAACATACAGCTTTGGAGGATCAGTGTACAAGAGCTACAATCTATCACACCTCTCTCACCCAGCACAACTCTTATTATCTGTACTGCAGTAGCACCTATGAGCCCCACTCATCATGGACCAGGACCCCTTTGTGCTAGGTGTAATATACAGAACAAAAATATTTAAGTGGTCTTACGCAGGTATGGATGTGTCTCGGAGTAGAGGACAGCTCAAACAAGCTGAGAGTTACCCTCTATCAGAAGAACTATCCATTGGCCATTTGCAGGCAGAATCTAGCCCCTTTGTGCCTGCTAAGCAATACCTCATGGGGCCAGATCATAACTGAGAATCTGACACTGAGGTCGCAATGCTGGCATTTGGTATAAAAAAAAAATTCAAGATGCTTTTAACTGAAAATCAATCACATCTGATATGGATTCCTCAGGACACAAACATGGAACCTAAACTGTCATTTTTAGAGAGCACAACAGTACTTTAAGATGCACTTGAAAGCAGTGACAGCTCCAGCCATTCAATTCTCTTTCATGATGTAAGTGGGTCTCATTCTGGTAGCAATGCTTGTCAATTCACAGGTTTCAGAGTAGCAGCCGTGTTAGTCTGTATCGGCAAAAAGAAAAGGAGTACTTGTGGCACCTTAGAAACTCCCAAATTTATTAGAGCGTAAGATTTCGTGAGCTACAGCTCACTGCATCCGGTGAAGTGAGCTGTAGCTCACGAAAGCTTATGCTCTAATAAATTTGTTAGTCTCTAAGGTGCCACAAGTCCTCCTTTTCTTCTATCAATTCATAGTAGCTGCAAATATTTTTAAAATCTGCTTGTGCTCCAGAAGCTATATATTTGAACTTCTGACCCCACAGCATGCACTAACTGCTTGTTCTATTTAACAGAAACTGAAACAATATAGTAAAAAAATATTAAAATTTATCATAATTCTTTCATTTGTATTCTATATGTATAATTACTTCTACTAATAATTTCAGACTCTTAGTTCAACTTATCTTATTTAGCTACAGAAAAGAAAAATGGTTTTACATGCAAAATAGTTTAAAATAATCAATTTTTTCCCACGTGAAACAAAGTATCATTGAGATGAGAAATTTGCTGTAGTCTTGGTGCCATGGCTCTGCGCATTATCAATGTAAACAAAAAATCACACTCTCTTTTATATTCTACAAGGCAGTTCCTGAACTAAATTAAGTATAGTGGGAATTCTGGGATCGTACCAGGTGTGGGAGGGCGCATAGCTGGAGCACACTGTGCTCCAGAGATCCTGGATCAAAGGAACACAAGTTAGAGCAACCCAAACCAGCCCCCAGAATTAAGGAGTGTGGGGATCAGCAAGGTAGCAGAAAGCTATCTTTATCCCTCCTCTCTCCTTCTCTGGAGTGTCTACCAGAACTCAGGAGCATCTGAGGATCTAAATCCTGGATTCTTGAGAGTGGAGGGGGAACACATTCAACTCTAAGATCTCTATAATGTTCATTCATTTCATAGCAAAGCTTTGCTAGAGTCAATGGTATTTGTTGCTATTATGATCAAGAGTAAGATTAGCTAGATGTCTGTCAATAATTCCCTTCATCAAGAAGGCAGTGTTTAGAGATGCACTTTCCAACTATTATACAGGGATTTAGCATTAAGACACCAAGAGGATTTGTACAGCTAAATCCCCATTCACTAAAGTGAAACTTTTCCCCTTTGTTTTTAGTGTTAGCCCAACTCATTTCAGCTTGATTATAGTCTTAGAAGTACAGGCAAATACACAACAGCACACCTCATGATTTATGTGCATTGTATAGCCTCCATTGTTGGTGGTGCCACGAGTAATGTCTCTCAGTCTGCAATTAAGACCACTTTGTTTCTGTTGAGACCTGGAATTTAACTCATTTTTGAATCATATGCTGCATTCTTTTTGGAATGTTAGTGAAGTTGAGAGTGTTGGTGAATGTGTACTGACACATACTGTGAGCAATTTTAGCTCTCCCCTAAAACTATTTAATGTTGCACGTGGAACTTTTTAATTAATTCTTGTGACTGGACTGTCTAATTGCTATATTCTGTTTAACAACTTTTTGCCCACAGACCATTTCAAAAAGGTTAGTTATTGACCTCCTCCCTGATTTATTTGCTTTGAATTGAATAGACATGATGTTTTTTTTTTTATCCTGGCAAATATAAGCAATTAAATCAAATTAATTCAGTGTGATTTACTGAAGAAGTGGCTTGTTTCATGTACTGACATCGACAGTGACAACACTTGTACACCGCAGCAAGTAATGCTGGAAATAGCCCTCCTCTGAGATCACAATCCAAGAATCACTCTACATAGCAGAAAGCTGAGTTTCAAATTTTAGTGTTTTAGAAAATCCCTTTTAATGCTCTGACTCCGTTTCAACCTGCATAACCATCTCCCATGCAGCACTGATGAGCAAAGTGAGAGTGACATACTGTCCTTTGGAATTTCCAGGCTAAGGCTCTTGTGGATGATGTCATAATTAGACACTGTGGGTAGTATATTTTATTCTATTGGGATTTTGGGGGGTGGGTGGGAGGGAAGGGATTGTTCTCAATTCATGCTTAATTCTCCTTGTATTGAAGAAAGCTGGTGGTATTAAACAGTAGCAATGTCATTCACACTGCTAGACTTAAAGGGGAGCTGCACCCCATATTCCTTTTCCCCGTAATCTTTACCTTTTTTTACAAATAGCACCTTAGGATACTAAAACTGAAACTATTTCATTTACTTTTCACTATTTATATTTCTTTATTCTGGCTAAAATTTACCTTGGAGTGAAGTATCCACACAAGGTTCTTCATGTCACCTCATTTCTGCTGTGGGGATGAGCAGGGAGAGCTGTAAGCAGAGCAGTCATGCAAGGGGACCTCTATCTCTGAACTGGCGTAGAGGGGCTGCAGCTTCTACTCCAACTTTCTGAACCTATTCCCACAGAGAAGAGAGGCTGTAATGTCATCCTGCCCCTGCATTTTACCCCTGTCCCACAAACAACTGCATAATTTACCTGCATAAATCCCAGTTACTCAGGCTTAATGCAGGCGAAGATAATTTCACTCTACTAACATTTTTTCGCAGCTTGGATAGTCTGTTTCATTCATGTATATGTATGCAGTGTCTCCCCTTCATTTATAGTTGCTTTCTAGTCAGTTTCACCTTCAGGCTCCCAGGCACTAGCTCAATACTGAATGTTCTTAGATTCTAAGTCCAGAAGGGACCATTATGATCATCTAGTCTGACCTGTGCATAACACAGGCACAGAACTTCCCCAAACAATTCCTCAAGCAGAGCTTGTAGAAAAACATCCAATCTTGATTTTAAAATGGTCAATGATGGTGAATCCACCATGACCGTTTGTAAGTTGTTCCAATAGTTAATTACTCTGACTGTTAAAAAGCTACACCTTATTTCCAGTCTGAATATGTCTAGCTTCAACTTCCAGTCATTGGATCATGTTATACCTTTCTCTGCTAGATTGAAGAGACCATTCTTAAATATTTCCCCATGTAGAAACTTATAGATTGTAATCAAGTGATCCCTTATCCTCCTTTCTGGTAAGCTAAATAGATTGTGCTCTTTGAGTCTAGCATTATAAGGCAGGTTTTCTTAATACTCTAATAATTTTTGTGGCTCTTATCTGACTCTTCTCCAATTTATCAACAACCTTCTTAAATTGTGATCACCGGAAGTGGACAAAGTATTCCAGAAGTGATCACACCAGTGCCAAATACAGAGGAAAAATAACCTCTCCACTCATACTTGAGATCCCCCATTATATATCTAAGGATTGCATTATCCCCTTTAGCCACAGTGTCACACTGAGCACTAAAGTTCAGCTGATTATCCACCATTACTCCCCAAATCTTCTTCAGGATAGAATCCTCTTTGCTGTAATATAACCTACATTCTTTGTTCCTAGATGTATGAATTTACATTTAGCCATAGTAAAACACATATCGTTTGTTTGTACCCGGCTTACCAAAAGATCCAGATCACTCTGTGAGTGACCTGTCCTCTTTATCATTTACCACTACCCCAAGTTTTGTGTCATCTGAAAACTTTATCAGTGGTGATTAAGTTTTCCTCTAGTTCATTAATAAAAATGCTACTATTTGGACTTCAAACACTGATGGGGAATATTTACTTATTTAAATAAAAACCCATGTGCAATTTCTTCTTTAAACTCATATTTCTAGAGGTGTTAAGCTCTGTAAAAGTTGTTTTGGGTTTTTTGTTTGTTTGTTTTTGTTTTGTTTTTTTACACAGATTAAAAAACAAACCACTTTAGGCTAAATTCAATTGAACAGTGTCTATTTATGGTTATACCAGCATTCTCATTATTGATCCCAATTTTATTTTGTGTGTGACAAGAATCTAAGACTGTAATAAAAAATGCCCTCGAGATTAAAACTTGGCAAAGTCTGATGCTTTGTCTAGGAACAATTTTATTTTTAAAAAAGTTTGAAAGAACCTGCATTCCTTGCACATCCCAAACTTCCACTGAAATGTTTGGGATTTTTTTTTCTTGTTACTGTTTGAATTCTTATGAGTTGCAGGAATAACTGCAATCCTGCAACAAAAACCACTACCACCCAGAAAAGTCAGTTAATGGTATGAGGCTCTTTAAGATCTTTCACTTTAAAAAAAAAAGAGGGGTTTATTTTTAAAGATGCAAATTGACAGGTGGTGAGTCTGTGATATGGTCTAATAAACTGCTCCACCTATTCAGCGGCAACTTTTCACAAAATTTGCCTGATTATTTTAATGATGATAAATTACTGAGCCTGCACTAACCAAAATCACCATTATATAATATTAAATCATTCTACAGTCATTACATATTTTATCATATAATTACATTTTAAAACTGTATTTTCTACTTTTGAATAATTCACAAATGAAGGAAATTTACTTGAAGAAAACAGATTCCACACAATAACATTGTGACAGAAAGAAATGAAAATAAGGAAACACACATTCAAGACTGACCTGCAATACTGAAGGCATCTCCTTAATGTACTCAGTTGTGCCCATGCATTGTCCTACCCAAGAATCCTTGGACTTTTATTACTTTGCTTAACAATTCACAGTATATTCAGTGTGCTTTCTGCTTAGTGAAATTGCTATTGTGCAACAGACTTCAGCTGTTTTGACGCCAGAGAAATAATAATAAAATCCCCATTTATCAGAGTTTTGTTTTCAGCTAGTATATCACTGTGTTTGCTAGCAGTGAACTGGTAGCTAAATTGGTAGCCAAATTGGCAATCCATGAGCCTTGCTTTTATGTTAATCAGTCCCCTTTTCTTTCTTGGGGCAGACTGTTTGATACATGAGACTCTCAAACTTATTTATCAGACAAAAGCAGTTCATTCAGCCAAGAGCCTACCATGCCGACATCCCAATTTATGCTGGCTCTCTACAGTGGTTCCAGCTACTGTATTTTGAGTTCACCAGTCCAGAAAGAGGGAACTGGGTCAGGAAGTACTTTAGTTCCTTAAGGGAGGGAAGAGTAAGCGATTCAGAGAATGTGCTCTTCAAGCAGAAGACACTATCCTGCCTCAGTTTCTCAATTGAATTTTAAGGGGGAACAGCATGAGCAAATTATGCTTGATGGGTTTGTAAAACAAGCAGGGGATTTTGCATAAAATATACTAGTCCTTTTAAAAATGACATAATTTTCTATATTCTAGTTGAAAGGACTCGTAGCACTGTCAAGAAGATTATGCTTCCCTATTGTATTCCTCTGAGGATTTTTTTAAAAAAACTATAGTTACAGTACCTGAGAGTTGTACATTTTCTGAAGAAAAAGTTACATATTCCTGATCTAGGAATTCTAGAGGGATTAAATTAATTTTCTGTTCTCTCATTGTGCTGTGATATCTGTGCAGCACACTGGGAAATCCACAGGAGGCACCCACTGTGCTCTGCAAAATGAAAAAGAAAATAATTGTATCATGTGAGTGAACTACTATCATAAACAAATTGTAACAATTTAATATGTTTATTGAAAGCTAAATTTTCAGCATTTTCAGCAGGCTCTTGTGCCCTTTGGGATCTATTGTATAGTTCAAACTAGCTAGCTGTCCCCTCCAGCAATAAAATGTTAATAGACTGAAGCTTTTGGATTGCATTACTATGTGAGTGATGCAATTTAATTTTATAAGATGCCATCAATAATACATAAAAGGTATTGTATAACACAATGTGATGACTTTAATTCCTAAAGCAAGTCTGAGGAAACACTAACAAATACAGTACTGTGTAGGTGATGACAGCATTTATATATTCATGTTAAATTCCTTATGCTAAGAAATGGCCAAATAGGCAAGCATACAAAAAAAAAATTCAGCCACATTAATGAAGGCATAATTCCAAAAGGTTTTTTCCCCCAACTGAAGCTAGAGCATCTTCTGTCTTCTTGACCTCTAATTAACTGTGCAGGAAATTGGTTGTAAAAGTGTTAATTTCAACAGGTTTAAAATCTGCATTACGACAGATTCTAATAGATTAATACCTTGCTAAACAGGATTTATTTTGATCCTGGCAATGCAGGCACTGAACTTATCTTCCCTCATGATGATGTAATATCAATCTGTCACTACAGGCAGTCATGAGGATAAAGTTATACAGATTTTAAGAACTTTTCACCACAAAGGGGATCTGGTTCTTAATGACAGAGACAAGACAACAACAGGGACATACAGTAACTAGTAGTCTGATGTCATATCCTGAAATATCAACATACCTTTTTCCTGAAAATATAGGCCCCTGATTTACCAAGGACAGGTTTAATTTTTTTTTAACTCAGCTGGGTGAGGTGATTGGTCAAACCATTCCCCTGACATTCCCTGTGGCTGGAGTCCTCTCTAATGATGGGGTTTAGAAGTGCTATAGCTCACCACAGTTTTGAGGGGCAAGAGTGAGTGGGTCACAGGATGCAATGAATGACAGGATTGGGAGAGGAGGACTTTTCATATCCAACACACATTAGATGCACCCCTTGTTCATGTCCATTTCTGTGCACAAGGAAAATACATTGAGGGATTTCATTCATGAGCTGCTTCAGAGCAGCAGCTGTGTTAGCCTGTATTCGCAAAAAGAAAAGGAGTACTTGTGGCACTTAGAGACTGACCAATTTATTTGAGCATAAGCTTTCGTGAGCTACAGCTCACTTCATCTGAGCTGTTTCCCATTGGGTGGGGCCTATCTAGGATCCTAGTCCTAGTTACCCCCTTTTATGGCCACATGGCAAGGGGGTAACTATTGGAAGTTTGACTATTGAGTGAGCCATGTTCGAGGTTTCTTTTTCAATTTGATAATAAGATAATAAGACACTTAAGCCATAAACCATGTGTGGAATCCTTATCTGCCAGCTCTGAATAGCAGCACAAGTTTGAACTCTGCAAATACAATTGTTAGAGTTCATGTTGTTACTGAATGTGATGTGTAAAATGTTTGTGTTAGATGATGCATATATCAAAAGACATCAATGCTACAAAAATATGTAGTTATTACTAAATGTTATATCACCAAAAGATCAGTTCAATAAACTAAGGCCAGCTCTAGAAAATTTGCCAGTATAGTAATGTCAATCCTGGGTGTGGTTAGAGGGGCATAAAAGTACTTTTGCTAGTATTGCTTATTTTGCCTGGCAACCCTTCTCTCGTGCATACCTGATGAAATACATAATCTACAGAAACAGACATTTTGGTAAGGTTTAAAAAGAAACTTGGGCCAAATTCTCAACCGGTATAAGTCTGGATAGCTCCACAGAAAGCAAAGGAAACTTGCAGACTTACAACAGCTGGAGATCTGGTTTGTATTGTGCATGTTGAGTGCTTTACTCAAAAATAAAAACTGAAATTCACACCTACATATCTTTTTAAGCCAACATACACAGATAAAGTAGGTAGTGTATGATGTACAGAGATACAACAATGATTGGGCACTACATAGTTGGCACAAGGGAAACTTCACATTTTTAGCTGCATACAAAAAGTTTACTAACCGGTATAGTTTATTATTCTAGTACTTAACATGCATAGCACTTATTGTCAGCTTAGAAAATATTTATAAGGAAAATGAGGTGTGAAATATTCTGCAGAAAGTAGGTCCAAAAATAAAATCACTCTTCATAAGAATATTCTCTGAACCATTCTTATGAGAAGACCAGGCTTTTCAAATTTGCAGCTGATGTGCTAGGTTGTGACATCTGAAATCAGTTTTTAACATGACATGAGAGATCCAATCTGACAGGCTGAATCAGCTGAAGAGGCAGCAACTGAAGTCTTAAAAAACATGCTTTTTCTGAGCACTGCAGCTTTGAGAAAAGCACCATTTAAAAAAAATAATAAAGTTGCACACCCAGTACCTGCTACCACACTCTTAGCTGAATTTCATAGTCCATATAGGTCACACAAACATGGCATGTTTTAGGGGTACCTATATACTTGCAATGTAAATACATTTTCTTTATTACTTGACTATTTCATAGTGTATATTCCTATTTCAAATCCTAGACGTCATATACAAATAGTATCAATTTTCTTATGGGGAATATTTTAAAATGAATTTTCTATCTGTGAAAAGTGACAAATTAACGACCTTGTAGACTGAAATGTAAGCCCGGCTCCCACTTCACCCTGCCTCCTATTGTTAATTAGTACGATTAATTTCGTAGCACCTACAAGTGTGTTAGGTACATCATAGAAGGGACATTTCTGCCCTAAAGAGCTTACAGTCTAAACAATGAATGTGACAGAAAAGAGCAACATAACAGATAGCAGAGAAGGTCAGGAAGGACTCGGATTAAAGATATTTGATCAGATGACCTCTCAGTATAGATAGATGTGGGCCAAATTTAGAGCTGATGAGTAAGGCTGTGTAAATTAGTTGCCATCAAACTTATACTCCGTTAAATTCCCTTATGCCTACTTACATCCATTCTCCTTGTATATGAGGGAGTCTAAGATGCTGTAATTTACATGTCAATGAGTCAGAAGAAGGTATAAGTTAAAACAAAGTGGCAAATACTTAAACTTACTCCTAATTAAACAACCTTCTGGCTCCTCATTGCACCACTGTACATTGATTGTATAGAAATAGATCAAAGGAAGTCTGAGTGTAAGACTGAATGTAATAATGTCTAATTTACAGTATTTTATCCATCAGATCTGAATTTAGGCCATATGAGATATGAGTCAAGATTTTATTTTCAATTTAACATACACAGACACACATTCACATGTCTCAGCTTTGGCCTGAAAAAGACCTATTTCCAGTTATTGCACTTCATGTTCCAAGTCCAAGCATTCCTTGGCCCCTCTGAAGTGTAAAAACTAAAAAAGTTCACTAAATCTCAACACGCTGTATCATCTCTATTAACATGTAATTGAACAAATTAAAAGAAAGGATTTTTGTCTGTGTTTCTCTCTTCTTTCTTGATTCACTTCTTAACCTAAGCTGGAGTCCAGCAGATGGTAGTTGCTATAATACGCCTGATGATGATAAAAAATGTATTCTAGAAAGGAGCAGAAGAACAAAGGGCACATTGCCCATTGTTAAGAAATGTTGAAAATGGCCAAGAATGAAGAAAAAGTGGTGAGTTAGACTCAATGGGGGCCAAATCCAGTTCACCCCAATGGCCCTCCCATAACAAATCATGGCACTTCCAAGCTACCTACCCTGCCAAGAGTCTCCTTCTCCAGAATCTCAAGGAGGGTTCAATATAGTCCGGCACTGGATTATTTTGGATCTAAATGTTGTGGATCCTTATGCACCCTCTCAATACCAGGGCCTATTACCATGAAATGATGGATCCATTGATGGAAAGGAAATGAGAGAGGTGATTACATTTGCATCACAAATCCCATATTCAGTAAATTCATTTGGATAAACACTGTTTTCAGCAATATCATCAGACTCAACTATGAAGTTCTGTGCTGCAAGTTGATTTCTTGGCTTGATAAAGGGAAAAAATGCCTCCAATTAATTCTCTGCTGCAATTCAAGGTGATGAAGGCAGAGGACAGAAAGTGATAGAATGGGCAACAGCCTACTTATTAAGGTCCTCATCCAAAGCCCAAAACATTGAAATTAATGGGACCTCCACGGGTTCAGTTAGATCAAGCTCTAAAATGAGTTTGCCAAACAAGTCTGGCATCCCACCAGCCTCCTTCACCAACTTACTGTGATTTTAAATATGACTTTAAAATTGGATGGCTTTATGAAGAAGCATGTGCAGAGATTTCAAACTCTTTCCTCATATGTTTTCTTGCTCACATATTTTTGATATTTCTCCCACCTCAAAAACTATATTAATAGAAAGAAAAGGAGTACTAGTGGCACCTTAGAGACTAACCAATTTATTTGAGCATAAGCTTTCGTGAGCTAAAGCTCACTTCATCGGATGCATTCAGTGGACTGTCCATTGAATGCATTCGATGAAGTGAGCTGTAGCTCACGAAAGCTTATGCTCAAATAAATAGGTTAGTCTCTAAGGTGCCACTAGTACTCCTTTTCTTTTTGCAAATACAGACTAACACGGCTGCTACTCTGAAACCTGTATTAATAGAGGATATTTGGAGCATGATTTTTGTTAATGATCGACTCACAGACCTGACATCATATTCATCAGCTGTTGTGCCACGGCCATCATATTATTAGCATAAGTACAAAAAATTAATAAGTAATTAACCCTTGGACTATCACAGATGCCTATAGGCATCAACCCACCACATTCACGTATAAGGTGGGAAATATAGCAGTTGTCTAAGATTGCATAATCTGCCTTTGAAGATTTCCATTTAGACTGAAGAAGTTCCAACCAGACAAGGGAAAAGTGCTTTCTGGAATATGAGAAGATATGAAAGGAGAGCATATTCTAGTTCCATTATCCTTCATCATCATTTGCCCTTCTTAAACAATATATTCTAAATTAGGGGCATATTGTCATTTCACAAACAGTCAATACAGTGATCTGAAGGGAAAAGTTGCAGACTGCATGCAAAACAGCATGTATCCAGAGCCCAAACAGCAAGGACGTAAAAAAACAGCTTGAAAAACGATTACTTGTTTTCAGAGCAGTGGGAAAGTTCTCTGCCCACCAAGAG
Source organism: Caretta caretta (assembly GCF_965140235.1). Classification (NCBI taxonomy): domain Eukaryota; kingdom Metazoa; phylum Chordata; order Testudines; family Cheloniidae; genus Caretta; species Caretta caretta. Next base: position 100,356,855 of record NC_134212.1, read on the forward strand.
CAACAGACCTATGTTGTCATTAGTTTATAATTACATATATGTGTGATTGCTTCCTCTATTATTAACTCTCAGTATCAATGCTGTTTTAGAAGATTTTCATTTTTTATTTTAAGATGTCCGGAAACATTAATAGGTAGGGATTTATTACTCCTTTCTAGCATTTATAAGGAGTCAATAATCTGCTATTTGAATGATTTACAGAAGTAATATGAAGTAAACCAGCAGATACTCTGGGCCAGATATAGGCCTTCTGTGCCACTTCAGTGGCTGTGAAGCTCTCTTAACCTGCCAATTAAAGATTCCCCCTCATATAGAGAAAAATCCCTATGTGGTATAGAACAGCTGTACACCACTCCAGCTCACAAGCACCTGATCTGGGTACGTGGGGAGTTGTGGTGTGGCCAGAGGACGAGATGCAGGGACCCTCTGTACTGCAATGATCCCTACCTGTCATTACCACTTGCTTGGGGCCAGCCTTTAGTCTGCTCTAACTTGCACCAGTGGAAGAACTGACATCTGGTCAACCCCACAATTGGAAGTGGACTTATAATGGTGGCAAAAAGCCATTTTTGTATCCCACTTGTGTCCGACACCAGTCGGAGTTTAGATGGGACCCAGTTTCTATTCTAAACCACCTTTGCAGTAGTTAATCACTTTCCCAAATATTTTACTCTTTAGCTGAATTTTCTCATGCTTCAGCTTAGCCCCAAAAAGGGTATAGAAATGCTCAATACTATCACATATCCACGTTTTCCTTTGAAATCTAGAATTTTCCAACCTCTGATTGGGAAACTGGATGAACCTTAATTAGGGGAGACTGTGGATTCATCCCTTCCTGCTTTTGGCATCAGAAAGAGTGCCTCAAACGCAACTGGTCATCTCCGTGAAGTAGAATAAAAGCTCTTTATGGTGTATAACTGTTGATTTTCAGACCTGCTCAAGGCTATCTGAAAATTTAGAGGGGGACTGGGATTTTCTTTAAGGACAACCTTTAAGTTTCCACCACAATCTGATAAGATGAACAAGGGATAAGATCCTAAGCTGGTGTGAACTGTCTATGCTCCATTTCAATGGAATTCTGACAATTTACACCAGCTGAGAGTCTGCCCCAAGATGTCTATGGGTCAGAAATAACATGCAATCACAATTCCATTTGAAGTCAGTGGAAACTATGGGAGCTAAGCAGCTCTGACAATCAGACTATGGGACAGATTTTCAGCTGGTGCAAATTGGCACAGCTCTATTGACTTCAATATGTTGATTTACAATAGATGAGCATCTGGCCCTATGTTTGCAGCTAGCAAACAGTTTTACTGTCCCACCAGGCCCTCCATGGATCTATCCAAGGTAGTGTAGCTTTACCCCCAAAGAGAGTTTGGAATCCATGTGATCCATACTGGGAGAAGGATCATTGCAGAGCCTCCAATACTTTGGGATATATACTGGGGTACTCAGCAGCCACATGCTCCTGTTTTGTAGTCATGTTCAAACTTTTCTGAGCCAGATCCTGAGATCTTCAGTGGAGTTGAACAACAAGGAGTCAGGTGGCACCTTAAAGACTAACAGATTTATTTGGGCATAAGCTTTCATGGGTAAAAGAAGCTTATGCCCAAATAAATCTGTTAGCCTTTAAGGTGCCACAGGAATCCTTGTTGTTTTTGAGTAGCAGCCGTATTAGTCTGTATCCGCAAAAAGAAAAGGAGGACTTGTGGCACCTTAGAGACTAACAAATTTATTTGAGCATAAGATTTCGTGAGCTACAGCTCACTTTATTGGATGCATTCGGTGGAAATACAGTGGGGAGATTTATATACACAGAGAATATGAAACAATGGGTGTTACCATACACACTGTAACTAGAGTGATCAGGTAAGGTGAGCTATTACCAGCAGGAGAGCGGGGGGGGTGGGGAACCTTTTGTAGTGAAAATCAAGGTGGGCCATTTCCAGCAGTTGACAAGAACGTCTGTGGAACAGCAGGTGGGGAGGGGGGGGAAATAAACATGGGGAAATAGTTTTACTTTGTATAATGACCTATCCACTCCCAGTCTTTATTCAAGCCTAAGTTAACTGTATCCAGTTTTCAAATTAATTCCAATTCAGCAGTCTCTCATTGGAGTCTGTTTCTGAAGTTTTTTTGTTGAAGAATTTCCCCTTTTAGGTCTGTAATCGAGGGACCAAAGAGATTGAAGTGTTCTCCGACTGGTTTTTGAATGTTATAATTCTTGACGTCTGATTTGTGTCCATTTATTCTTTTACGTAGAGACTGTCCAGTTTGGCCAATGTACATGGCAGAGGAGCATTGCTGGCACATGATGGCATATATCACATTGGTAGATGTGCAGGTGAATGAGCCTCTGATAGTGTGGCTGATGTGATTAGGCCCTATTATGGTGTCCCCTGAATAGATATGTGGACACAGTTGGCAACGGGCTTTGTTGCAAGGATTGGTTCCTGGGTTAGTGGTTCTGTTGCGTGGTATGTGGTTGCTGGTGAGTATTCGCTTCAGGTTGGGGGGCTATCTGTAAGCAAGGACTGGCCTGTCTCCCAAGTTCTGTGAGAGTGATGGGTCGTCCTTCAGGATAGGTTGTAGATCCTTGATGATGCATTGGAGAGGGTTTAGTTGAGGGCTGAAGGTGATGGCTAGTGGCATTCTGTTATTTTCTTTGTTGGATACAATTAATTTAGGCTTGAATAAAGACTGGGAGTGGATGGGTCATTACACAGAGTAAAACTATTTCCCATGTTATTCCCCCCCCCCCCCCCCCCGCCCCTCAGACGTTCTTGTCACCTGCTGGAAATGGCCCACCTTGATTATCACTACAAAAGGTTCCCCCCCTCGCCCCCTGCTGGTAATAGCTCACCTTGCCTGATCACTCTCATTACAGTGTGTATGGTAACACCCATTGTTTCATGTTCTCTGTGTATATAAATCTCCCCACTGTATTTTCCACTGAATGCATCCCATGAAGTGAGCTGTAGCTCACGAAAGCTTATGCTCAAATAAATTTGTTAGTCTCTAAGGTGCCACAAGTCCTCCTTTTCTTCTTGTTGTTTTTGTGTATACAGACTAACACGGCTACCCCCGATACTTGATCAGTGGAGTTGGTGTGGCTTCACTGAAGTCTATGTCAAATGAGTAGGCAATCTAATATGTACTGCATCAACTGTGCTCAAACTTTCTTGAATGAAGCATAAACCAAGTCACTATGCCATTTCTACCACTGAAGGAATTCAAAATGGATGTACCAAGTGCAAGTTAAAACTAAACTGAACTGATAAAAACAACTCACGGTTTTAAGCCCAGTTAACAGTACTCTGATTTTGTTGTTATACTTCATAGTGCAATTGCCAAAATGTAAAAGAAAACATTACTTCTAGATGAAAAACTTACTACTAGTTCAGACAGGGAGAGACCAATTCATTTTTTTTAAATAGTTGGAAAATTGGGTATTTTTGAAAATGTGCTTTGTGGATATAAAATAGTTTCTCCCTGCAGATCTGTAATTTCTGAGGAAACCTCTATGAGTCTTGTAAAACATGCTGTATGAATAATTTGTAAAACAATTATCAGCCGAAGTAAATATGTGGCCTGACAATTTGAAATATGTGCTCAGAAAGATGAGGGAATAATTGCATTGAGACAAATTCATCTCCAGGATGTGACTCTATTAAGTTCAATGGAATCACACCAGGGATGAGTTTGGCACACTGGGGCATGTATAGTGTAGAGAGGCTTTGCAAATTTCCCCAGGCAGCTCTGACAATGCATGTCAATTCTAAGCCAGAGCACACCCCTTATTGTAGTCCTGGGGCTTCCTTGAGCACAGGCAGGCCATTTTACCAAATTATGTGGTGATTTTGTGATGCTAATAAAAGGCTAAGATGTGATCATAATTCACTTGAGATCTACAACAGTATTTGATGCCAGGTCCTTGGAGGCAAAAGACAATTGAACTATGCCTGTGCATTTTCTAACCCTCAGAAGAGGCATAATAAATTATCACTTCACACAAGGCCAGAGGAAAGGAAGGCATACCAGGGGCATTCATCAGTGTGCATTTGAGGAACTTCTCTACTGTGGTTCTAAAAAGGCTGTAATTTTTTGAATGAACATCAAAAGAAAAATTAGTGTGGTATCAAAGATTTCTTGGGATTCTAAATGTGTGTGTGTGTAATGTGTGTGTAACCACAGTGCTGCATAATTAAAACATTAAAATTAATAATCTATTGGGGAGATTGTCTAGGACCAGTGCTTTGGAAACTTTTCTGGTTCAAGAACAAAAACAAAAAAACCCGACTACACTAATACTTTTAGCACCCCTGTTGAAAATGTCAGAAGACACACTTGTAGCTGAGGCTTGATTTGACATGAGTAATTAACACATGGAGGGAGGCCTCATTTCTTGGAAGACAGAATTATGGAGTTAAACAGATCATTAAATAAAGATAAGTAAATAGGTTGGTAGGCTAAACATGTGTAGCTGTAGTCGTGTCCACCCAGGATATTAGAGAGACAAGGTGAGTGAGGTAATATCTTCTATTGGACCAACTTCTGTTTGTGAGAAAGAAGCTTTTGAGCCACACAGAGCTCTTCTTCATGTCTGGGAAAGGTATTCTGAGCACCACAGTAAAATGCAAGATGGAAGTGACTGTTTAGTGTAAGTAATTAGCACATACAACAATGGAAGATATTGAATTTAGTCATCTGGAATGGAAACTCCACAACATGAAGAAAAAGGAAGCAAAATTTAACAGCAACATCTACTTCCTGAACAAATGCAAGAAACAAAACATCATCCCCAGTGGTCTCACCATCTATAACCTTCTGACATCTACCTTGAATGGTCCCTTGGAATATGTGTTAACTACTTATGCTACAAAATCTGCTCCATCTTGCATTTTGCTGTTATGCTGGAAGTACCTTTCCCAGACCTGTAAAGCAGCTGTGTGTGGCTCGGAAGCTTGTCTCTCTCACCAACAGAAGGTGGTCCAATAAAATATATTCCCTCATTCACCTTGTCTCTCTAGTAGGCTAAAAAGACAGAATGTCTGAGCCAGCTAAAAGAAGAGGGAGAATACTCAAGGAACCACTTACTAACAATAGACAAAATAAGTTAGGAACATAGAGCTGAGGTCAAGCATGGACAATGCATGGACGAGCATGCTGCATGGGGACTGTTTTCCTGCAAAGTACCCAAACCAATCCAAAGATGTGTGATGCAATGTATAGTAAATGAAATGTAATGTGTAAGTTTATATAAAGGAAGAGGTTTTCTGTTTAACTTTGGGTGTGTGGTACGTCCTATACCTACCCCCTGTGCTTGAGTCTGATCAACTCAACATAGCTTTGCAGTTTGCTAAATAAAGGAACCAAAGTGACAAACTCTGGAGTCAAACTGTGTTTTTTGGATCCCAGAGAACTGGATGAAGTGTTCTCCCAGAACTGGGCAAGCTATTCTGGATAAGCTGAGTGAAAAAGATCTCAGAGAGAATCCCAACACAACTAAGGACAGAATGAGGATGTAGACTGAATACAGAGACCCTGGAATTCATAAATACCTTTCCTAATTTTTTTCTTTAAATAGCCCCACACCTTTCCTATACACATTCTCCAAAATGAGTCCATTAAGTGATGGGTCAGGTTGACAGTGGCTGTTCATCAATATAGAGAGTATTTTAACACAGGATACGTTAACACACCAAATTCTAAAGCTCTTCAAATTAAATAAAGTAAATGACTTTTCAAAAACTAGCAGCTTATATTATGGGAAATTCTACTCCCCCCTACCCTACTGTGGGCTCTGGGTGGGGATGAGGGGTTGGGGAGAGAGGCTGGGTCAGGGGTAGGTAGGATGAGACCTACAGAGAACAGCACCATGGGCACACCAAATGCCACTCCATGGGGAGGTGAGGGGGAGGGAGACAGGGTGGAGAAGTGCAAGGACAGAGCCAGTGAATACATACCTATCCAGTTTTTTGGCCACTGAGGGCAACAAGACAGGAGGCTTCTGCAACCCTGAGCTGCAGCAGCTGCTGTGGAGTGACACTGCTGACACACCACAGCCTATGAGGAGAGTATTTCTCTCCTTGCTTCAGCCCCTTCAAAATATCAGAGCACAGCCCAGTTACCTGGGTGTTAACTGGGATATGGATTTGGGTGTGATAAAGATAGTTCACATCAAAATATAAGAAGAATTTTGCCATGCAAACATTTGTATTTGTTTACACAGTTTAACTAAAAGTATCCCACAAACCATTTAACTTCTATTTATATGCAGATAGTTCTGTTGCATACATGAATGACTTCACAATTACTTCAACAGTGAACTAATATGCTTTCTGCATAGATACTAATCATCTTTTGTCTCTGTTTCTTTCATTGTTTTACTCTCTCCCCCATCTCAGAGGTCAAACTTTAAAAAAAAAAATATACAATGTCTGGATTATCCCCATAGAGCCCAGGAGCAGAACGGAAAACTCAGATCCAAGTTGATCTCCTTGGAAAAGAAAGGCATGAAATGAGGGGGGGAAGCAGTCTGTGGTTTCATCTAATCCCTTTCATCATTAAATTGAGGCTCTTCCAGATTTTGGATACAGCACCATCTATTTGACATCATCCCCAGGTAAACATAGATCTCCAAGTGGATATCAGATTGAAACTTAATGGTGCTTAAAGCACCATTATTAAATTTCCGGGGTCTCCTCCATACCTGCTGCTATGAAACCACAAAGGGGCTCAGTGTAAGAACCTGCAGGACTAGAACTTGGGGCATTCCAGTCCACTGATGCTTCTGCGAAGCTAGGCTTTTCAGGAAGTACTGCCTAGGAGGGCCTGAATGGCAGCCCCTCACAGCCCCACTGATTGGCTGATGCTAATATTAAAACCAGCAAGCCATCATGGAGCATTGTCTGAGCAACAATACAGACTGCCAGCCTGCTTCCGCTCCAGACCCTGGTTGCTGTAGACTCCAGACTCAGGGTTCTGACCCTGGTTTGTACTGGACTTTGCTATTTGCTTGTTGTCTGTAACTTAGCACCTGAGTCCAGCTTCCTGATATCCTGACCCAGCTCAACCCTGCCTGCAACTTGGTGCCTGACCCTGACTTCCTGGCTAGCTCACTCCCAACCCCATTACTTGTCTCCTGACTGCAATTTAGCAGCTGGCACTCAAGCAGCCCATGGCCTGGCCCTGACATATTGCACATTGTTCCTGAAGGAACCATACTACCAGTGGTTACAAAAGCCCAGGGGAGAAGCACATAGCCCAGACTTCCATTCAGATACCCCTACCTGTGCAGCTTCTCCTTTCCAGTGAGACCCCAAGGTCTGTAAGACTGGGAGAGGTCAAGCACTGATGTCTCTGAAGACATCTCTAATCACAGGGGAATAAATGTTTAGAAACTTAGCAGGGCCAACCATGGAGTTTTCTGAGGCCTGTGACACTTCTCTTGGTTTTCTCAACAATAGAATAGGTCAGAAACTTTATTAGAAAAGTCACTTTTGTGAATGCTTTTGAGCTTTTTTGTAGGCTAATGACTAGTTTCAGAAGCCATCCTATTGATGGTAATTGGCATAAATGAAACAAGTAGATTGCTCATGACTTGTTCATTTTAATATATACTGATTACAGTGTTTCCTTCCAGGCACTTAATATTGGAAAAAGCCCAAGATTTCCTGTGAGTCACTGTAAGTAGTTAAGTATCACAGGTTCCGGTAAAAGAGTCCAAAGGTACAGCCCAATTTTCAAACTTTAACTCTTAACTAAACTTCAAGTAAAAAATATAACTTTAGTTGCTTAACTTTAGGCAACCAAGTCTGAAAATGGGGCTCTTTAAAATACTGATCCAATTCTGATTTCTGGTATGGCCATTTTGTGGTTAGCTTTCTACAGAAAAGAGACTGTAAAATTCTTGTCTGTCTAGTCGGAAATTTATCAGGTGCAGGAAGATTCCTTAAGTACCACAGAATCAATGTAGCAATTTCATGGCACCCTTTCTCACAGTTTATAATGTAAGAGCAATGTCTAAGGAAAGGAGGCAGGGGTTCAGAACTGTGCTGTGCTCCAGCTTTTGCCTGAGGCTGCTCTAGACAGCAAAGAGATTTGAATTGAACCCCCCCACATACACACGGCTCCTGAGGAACAAGAAAATTTGAGAACTGGAATTTAGTGGTTTGTCGCCTCCGAAAAGGCACAAATTTAGAGTGAAAACTTCAATTTTCAAAATTTTGAATCTTGAAATTATTTCCAAGATCAAAATATGAACATTTCCAAAAATATTTCAGGACTACAAAAATAGCTTGGAATGGAAGTAGAGTAAATTTGCTGTGAGAAGTCACTTATCACTATTTTCAGTTTTTTCCTGGTCCTTTGTATCACTGAGTATTTTGGAAAATCAGCTCTGGTGTTGAACTTGCAAACCTTTTAGGCAGTTGGTAAGATTTCAGAATATAGCAGTCCATCAATAACTGAAGTCAGAAGTGTTGGGCACTAAATCTTCAGCATCAATTTACACATTAATTACACATATCTGTATTTTGTCTCACAATGTAGCGCATTTTACTCGTGATTAGGAAATACGGTATCAATATCAGGTTTCAGAGTTAGGGTGATTAATTTGATTTCCCTAAATTCATGTGAATGATTTTATAGTTATTGTTACTCGAGGCTTGAACTTTATGGCTCATTTCTAATAGTCAAGTGATTAAGTGTCCACAGTACCCTGCTAAACTACAAAGTCTATATATGTCAATATTCACTAGTGTTTTGGCACCTAAAATGTAGAGGTTTCAGGGCTTAGTCTCAAATGAGTACATTATTTCCTATTAACAGTGATAATAAAGGTTATACACATGCATTGAGAAGATATCAGATGTAATATTTTTGGCAGCTGTGTAGGGTGGATTTGAAATAAGAGATGGTTGGTTTGTCTTTTTAAAAGAATGTTTACAGTAATACATTAAAAACATGAAAAATCAAAAGTTGCATTTATTTCAGGTCCTACACATTAACATTTGTACATACATCTGCTAGTGGAACTCTTAATCATATGCTTAATTTTAAGCATGTGAGCAATCCCATTGATTTAAGCACCTACTAGATGCTAACCCTCTTTGTAAAGCACTTTGAGATCTACAGATGAAAAATGCTAATATAAGAGCTAGTTATTAATATATACCTTGCTGAATTGGGTCCTTAAAGTATATTCATAATTTTGTCTCTGTAAGATTTAGGACTAAAACTTATTGCACTGTTATGGGAATTATTTAGCACTGGAATTATCATATCTCATTTCATTAGAATATCAACAATATTCCCTAAGAATGTGCAACTTAAAGCCATGTTACTTATTTAAAAGAATGGTCACTATCATTACATTGTACATGGAGCAGAGTGCAGAACAGCAACCGCACTAGCCTGGTAAGAGGCAGAGTTCACAAAATTCAAAATGCAACCATTCACTTCTCCTCTATTGAAAACCAAAGGATTTTTCTCACCATTCAGTGCCTTGAATTTTGGTGGTGTAAACAGAGGAAATTAACACCAGAGCTCTTCCTGTAATGTAATTGACAGGCCCTTCAGGAGGGAAAGAATTAGATTTAACAAACCTTTGTGCAACATTGAACAAAAATCCAGGTTTCACCATAAAAGGCTCATCAGTGGAAAAACACAAATTGCTCAGGAAAATTTCCATTATTATAACTCTTCCATTTCCATTACAAACTTAGGGAGGGATTCTGTTCTCCTACTCACCAGTGTGAAATAGTGTTTGAGAGAGGGCAGAAGGGTAGAACTTTCATACATAAAAGGGAATAGTCATATTGATTAGAATATTTTGTTGTCTGAATTAGATTGTAAACTCCTTGGAACAAGGACTATACTACTAATGTTTGACCACCACCAAAAACAGTCAGATAAATATTACTTATGTCAAAAAACTTGTTCCAATCCAAACTTCTTCCGCAGATACTGGAGTTCTGCAACTCCCAGATTGATTTTCCTTTCATATTTCAATTCTACTTGGTAAACAGTTGCTTTTAGGCATGTTAAAATGAGTTATAATCTTGATGTCATGGTGATATGTAGTGGCTAGATCTGAGGACAAGAAGTCCCAATTACTGGTGTCTATTTCCAAACTCTTCCAGACAGCGACCACATTTAATAACATTGGTGAATCAGTTGGAGATGCTCAGATCAAAGCTGTTACATTGCGCAAATCAGTATTATAATATTAGTCCTATATGGACTGTTTTCCCTTATTTTTGTAGATTCAGTATGCTGTATTTCAAGAATAATATGATCAATCAATAAATGTTGAAAGAAGAACAGGAGTACTTGTGGCACCTTAGAGACTAACAAATGCCACAAGTATTCCTGTTCTTTTTGCAGATATAGACTAACACGGCTGCTACTATGAAACCTGTCAATAAATGTTGGTTATTATATGGGTGTCGTTAGAAGGCTCTAGATCAATTACTATGTGTACCACCAAAAGCTAACTTATTAATAATCTGCAGGGACAGATTTTTTTTTAAATGAACATTAACTATAATCACGAGTTAAAATTAAAAAAGTAGAATGAGCCTCTTAAATCAAATTAAATGTCACTAACGAAAACCAGATTTTAAAAAAAAAATAGCCCTTCAAGCTTCTTGAACCCAGAGTCTGGAACAGGGTCTCAAACTCAAATGACCACGAGGGCCACATGAGGACTAGTACATTGGTCTGAGGGCCACAACACTGACCCCCCCCCACACCGGCGCTGCCCCGGCCCCACCCCCACTCCACCCCTTCCATGCCCAACCTCTTCCCTGAAATCCCCTGCCCAACTCCACCCCCTCCCTGCCCCAGGGGGTGCAGGAGGGGTGTGGGATGCGGCAGGGGGCTCAGGGCAGGTGGTCAGAGTGCAGGGTGCAGCAGGGGGCCAGGGTGCAGGAGAGGTGTGGGGTGCAGCAGGGGGTCAGGGTGCAGGAGGGGTGCGGCAGGAGGCTCAGGGCAGGGGGTCCGGGTGCAGGAGGGGTGTTGGGTGCAGCAGGGGGTTGGGGTGCAGGAGATGTTTGGGGGGTGGGCTCCGACTTGGCATGCACCGGAGGAAGGGCAGGCTCCCTGCCTGCCCTCCCTGCCCCCACGCTGCTCCGGAAAACGGCCGGAACCTGGGAAGGGGCAGGGGTGCACAGGGGTCTGTGTGTTGCCCTGGCCGCGCCTCCAGGCACCACCCCCCGCAGCTCCCATTGGTTGGGAACGGGGAACTGCGGCCAATGGGAGCTTTGGGGGAGGTACCTGGAGGCGCGGCCACGGCAACACACAGACCCCTGTGCCCACCCTCCCCCAGCTCCCAGCAGCTTCCCAGAGCAGCACGGGGGAAGGGCGGGCAGGCGGGCAGGCAGGCGGGGTGCCTGCCTTGTCCCCAGTGCGTGCCGTGCTGGGCCAGAGCCACTCTAGGTAAATGCTGTGGGGGCCGCAGGGAGCTGGTGGGCCGCAGAAAATAACCTTTTGAACATTTAGAAAAAATCTGTTCTATTCCATCATTATCAGTACATCATTAAGGAGTGCAGCTCAATAGACAGCAGAGTTTTATGTCTATATCAACCCTTCAAAGCTATTAGATAAAATGTGTTATTTCCATAAGTACTCTGTTTTAGTATTCTATTTTTTTGTACAAAAATACAGGAGTATTTTTTCCTGTAAAATCAATGAGAGATTTCTCTTCCATATATGATCTATTCCTAACAGTGTAGGAGGAAAAACACTGTAAAAACAATACAAAATATGGCTGATAAGGAGAGAGAATTACAGTACCATAGTAAATGGCCCAAAAGTTCTAAATTGCTATTAAAAAACACTGAAAATCTATTACTTTTTTAGCTGGATTACAAAAGCAAAAGTGTTTTTAATAAGGAAATTTAACCGACCAAATTTAAATAAGAGGTTCCTCTGATTATAAATGCAGTGAATCATTTATGATGCTGCAGTACTCTTTGTATTGTAATTAAATGTAGTTAACAGACAGAACACAGTGAGCCAGAGATTCATTATAGCATTTCAGATTTTGTTCTGAACTTTACCACTAAACATATGACTATTGTCTTTGAAAAGTACACACAACTGATTTTTTCAGTTGGAAGTGGTGCTATTAGAAGATATGAGAGGTTTTTGTGTTGGGTAATAAAAGAAATTAGTGATCATTTTTGTTTACTGTTCTCTTTCATTTTGGAACTGATTATAGGTGCATAAAATTTAGCTTAAAGTTAATACAGTTGACATGAAGATACTTACAATGACTGTCAGATTCACAACAGCAGACAATAGACAAAAATAGAAAACTGATGGCCAAGATCACGCCTTCTAGATGCAATGATGGAGAGCCCCCTCTGCATGCTGAAGGGATTTCCTCAGCCACCTCCACAGCACCTGCTTCCTTCCATGTCCTGTCTGGGGTCCATGTGGGCCTGAGTGGGACAGTAGGAGGGAGGAATAATCCATTGCCTGCCCCCATGGCACTCAAACTGATTATAAGCACTAGAAATCTCTCTTCTATGGACCCCCACTTCCAGGGTACTGGGGACATCTACAGAAAGGGTGATGATCAGGCCAATTGGCTCCCTGGGGGTCACACTGCCAGACAGACAAAAGGGTGTTTGTGGGGGATGGGTGTCAAAGTTGGTCCAAAAGCACAAGGCTCCCTTCATCTGGTCCTAATCTCCTGCAGATATCAGAGGATCTGTGGAGTTGTGTGCCCCAAACCCCACCTGATGAGAGGGGGATCTCCTCATGGGAACTTTACAAAGATGTTCACTCTCTAAATCCCCTCCTCTCTCCCACTTGTTTTTCCAGAGGCCTACAAATTTATAAGAAGTAAGTTTTAAAACATGTATCTGCATCTCAGAGGTGGCAGGGAATTAAACTATTTCTTTAGCCAGTCCACAAAAGGCAATATATTGGCAAAATGGACCCCCACCCTATCTATTCTCACTCCCTGTTCCCAAAGAGCCATGAGAACTGCAAAGCTATTTAAATCTTCAAGACTTTTTTTCATTTTTCCTATTTATACTGTGAGCAAGAACATTTTTGCCTGCAATTACAGATAGTTGTCATTATTAAAGACAAAGTAAAAAAAGTGTACTGTAGCTTGAAAGTGCTAAATACTGTATTATGATCAGTTGCAGAGCTCCCTGAAACAACATTGTAAGGATGTTGTATAAATGCATGTTATTAGTAATGACTAGCAATTAAGAATGTACAAGTGCCATCATCAAAGAGGAATCTCTTTTTAATAAAAACAGTTTGCATTAGGGTTCATAAGTGATCCCCTTAGTGAAGCAAGGAAACTTTAGTCAAGCAGAGAAGTCAGGAAGTTGCCACACTTGGTTCAGCAGAGCTCCTAAAATCATGTGATATTTTTCATGTGTCAAAGTGGGCTTTCCAACTCAAAGCCAGAGCAACGAGCAAAAAGAAACATAAGCCCAATTTGGGGAAAGCAGCATCTGCCAATGTTGGAAAGGGGAACACACAATTATCCAAGGAGACACTGGAGAGAAGCAGCTTTGGCTGTTGGCCTTTTTGTTTGAGCTTGATTTGTGCTGCCAAACCCACTTCTAGTCAAAATCCCTATCTGTAGGAATGGCACATTTGAAAATAAAACAAAACTGGATAGGGGAACTATGTATTAATCCTGTGTCTGCACCTAAAAGAAATAACTAATTACTCAGATCCAGAATTCACTAATTGCTTGGCACTGCAGTAGTATTTTTCCTTGATAGCCATGTAAGTGATTAGCAAGGCAGAGCAAGTGCTGCTCCATGAATACTGTTGATTAAAAACCTTTGTTCAATTTATAAAATGAAGCTCTTCGCTCTGGGGGTGTCATCTGAAATATGTGCAACTGATTATTACTGTTAAGATGCAGTTTGTTCTCTTTCTGCAGTACATGCCATCTGTAGTAATTAATCATATAGTAATCTATACATCTACTTAGAAGTGTTTGTGAACTAGCAGTAATTGTTTTAATAAATTCCAGCATGGAAAATAATTTGCTGCAGTAAGCCACCCACAGTGGTATTAAAAAACCAAGTAACCCAATTAGAGGAGCATATTTTATCAACTAAAATAAGTTAAACAACAAGGACTATTTGTCTACATTAATTCTTTAAATTTCTATATACAAGAATGTATGTTAAAGAGGCAAATGTATTCAGACAGATATTCTAAATGAGGTTGTCAGGGTTCCCTCCCCACTCTGAACTCTAGGGTACAGATGTAGGGACCCGCATGAAAGACCCCCTAAGTTTATTTCTACCAGCTTAGGTTAAAACTTCCCCAAGGCACAAATTCTTTGCCCTTGGACGGTACGCTGCCATCACCAAGTGATTTAACAAAGAATCAGTGAAAGGACCACTTAGAGTTCCTGTTCCCCCAAAATATCCCCCCAAGCCCTTACACCCCCTTTCCTGGGGAGGCTTGAGAATAATATCCTAACCAATTGGTTACAAAGTGATTACAGACCCAAACCCCTGGGTCTTAGGACAATAAAGAAATCAGTCAGGTTCTTAAAAGAAGGATTTTATTTAAAAAAAAAGGTAAAAATCACCCCTGTAAAACCAGGATGGAAAATAACTTTACAGGGTAACAAAAGATTCAAAAAACACAGCAGAACTTCCTCTACGCTTAGTTTCAAAGTTACAAAAAACAGGAATAAACCTCCCTCCAGCAAAGAAAAATTCACAAGCAAAACAAAAAGATAATCTAATACGCCTTGCCTGGCTTTTACTTACAGTTTTTGTAATATGAGAGACTTTCGGATGGTTTATAGGAGAAGGAGTTTTCTGACCTGATGCTTCTCTGCTTCCCAAGAGAACACACAAAACAAAGCCTGCCCCCCAAGATTTGAAAGTATCTTCTTTCCCCATTGTCCTTTTGGTCAGGTGCCAACCAGGTTATTTGAGCTTCTTAACACTTAGGAGAAATTCTAGGCTACCCTTAGCTGTATGGTTATGACAGAGCTTTTCACTGTAACGCTATACAAAGTGAACCATTATTTTATAGTGTTGGTACTTTAAAATGTTATTCTACAATTTTAGAATAACCTCAAAGTAGTTAATTGCAATGTCTCAGAAAAATCTCAAGATATGTTGTGTCCACCAATTGGTGGCCAGATACTGAAGTAGATATGTCTAATAAACAGAGTCCTTGCACACATAACTGGTGGCAGGAACTATTGTATATCCTGCAGAATGGTCTTGTTGAGACTTGAACCACAATCCTCAATGTCCATTATCAACAACTCTACCAGAGGACACCTAGAGAGTTCTTTTCTAGGTAATAATATTATTTTGTGAACTCATGCTCACCTTCTTGGTCAGGGCTGGCCTTACCATGAGGCAAACTGAGGTGATCGCCACTAGGACCCAGAAAATTGTGTCTGCTGCTGGTGCATATGTATTCTCTCTGCTCTAGATGCACAGAGATGGTGGAGTGCTGTGCTGGAAGAAGGAGGGCACAAGAGACATAACAGGCAGGCAGGAGAAAAGGTGAGAGGGAATAACAGAAAGCAGCAGGAGCTGCAGGGAGAGAGAGGAGGAGGAGCCTCTTATGTACCCCTCCAATACCCCCAGGAGCCTGGACTGATTAACACCAGCTTCTCAGGGAGCTTCCTGTTTCCTGCTGCTTCCCTGAACCCACTTGAGGAGAACAGGCAGTCAACTGAAGTAGTAGGAGCCAGTTAGGCCCTTAAGACGCTGATATCTTCCCTCACTCAGGCCCCACTACCAGCCAGCTTATTTGTCCCTGAACTTCAACTGAGTGTTGAGAGCCACTATAGCTGGCACAGAACAGCAGTCATGAGTGAAAGAAGAAAACGCCCCTCTGGAGCAGCATTCAGAAAAAGAAAGTAAGCAAAGGAAGCTTTTCTATCTAAGCAGGAAGGAGCTCTCCACAGATTGATAGAGCCAGAAGAGTTCCCAGAAGTTACCTACTACAGGACAGGCCTAACAAAGAAAATAACAGAACGCCACTAGCGGTCACCTTCAGCCCCCAACTAAAACCCTTCCAACGCATTATTAAGGATCTACAACCTATCCTAAAGGATGACCCAACACTTTCACAAGTCTTGGGAGACAGGCCAGTCCTTGCCTACAGACAGCCCCGCAACCTGAAGCAAATACTCACCAACAACCACATACCACACAACAGAACCACTAACCCAGGAACTTATCCTTGCAACAAAGCCCGTTGCCAATTGTGCCCACATATCTATTCAGGGGACACCATCACAGGGCCTAATAACATCAGCCACACTATCAGAGGCTCGTTCACCTGCACATCCACCAATGTGATATATGCCATCATGTGCCAGCAATGCCCCTCTGCCATGTACATTGGTCAAACTGGACAGTCTCTACGTAAAAGAATAAATGGACACAAATCAGATGTCAAGAATTATAACATTCATAAACCAGTCGGAGAACACTTCAATCTCTCTGGTCACGCAATCACAGACATGAAGGTCGCTATCTTAAAACAAAAAAACTTCAAATCCAGACTCCAGCGAGAAACTGCTGAATTGGAATTCATTTGCAAATTGGATACTATTAATTTAGGCTTAAATAGAGACTGGGAGTGGCTAAGTCATTATGCAAGGTAGCCTGTTTCCTCTTGCTTTTTCCTACCCCCCCCCCAGATGTTCTAGTTTAACTTGGATTTAAACTTGGAGAGTGGTCAGTTTAGATGAGCTATTACCAGCAGGAGAGTGAGTTTGTGTGTGTATGGGGGTGGGGGGGATGTGAGAAAACCTG
Source organism: Caretta caretta (assembly GCF_965140235.1). Taxonomy (NCBI): domain Eukaryota; kingdom Metazoa; phylum Chordata; order Testudines; family Cheloniidae; genus Caretta; species Caretta caretta. The sequence goes on from NC_134212.1 coordinate 100,373,645, forward strand.
GATTTATGCAGGAAATAGCCCGACTTGATTATGTAAAGAGTTGTCACTTTGGATGGGCTAGCACCAGCAGGAGAGTGAATTTGTGTGGGGGGGTGGAGGGTGAGAAAACCTGGATTTGTGCTGGAAATGGCCCACCTGTTGATCACTTTAGATAAGCTATTACCAGCAGGACAGTGGGTTGGGAGGAGGTATTGTTTCATATTCTCTGTGTATATATAAAGTCTGCTGCAGTTTCCACGGTATGCATCTGATGAAGTGAGCTGTAGCTCACGAAAGCTCATGCTCAAATAAATTGGTTAGTCTCTAAGGTGCCACAAGTACTCCTTTTCTTTTTGCAAATACAGACTAACACGGCTGTTCCTCTGAAACCTGTAAATAGACACAAATGTTCATGGTGAATCTTCTGGCCCCATTGAGGATGTGAGTGGTGAGGAGATGCCTGATCTTCCAGTTAGTCAGAGTGCAGGTGACCTGGCAGCTACTGCAGCATCTATATCTCCATCTCAAATGGATGTAACCATGCACTTCCTGAACAAAAGTGTAGATCAGAGAAACTTGTGGTGGAGGCACAAGAAACAGCTGCTGCTGAGTTTAGTTCCTTAAGTTTAGATGATCCAGGACTGTGGACCCACTTGAGCAGTAGCCTGAGGGACTTCCTTGTACTGCATGGGCCACAGCAAGTGAAAAACTTCACGTTCCCCAAAGACAATAAAATAGAAGTTTCCATCCAACACATTAATGGTGTGAAATCCCCAATGGTGACAAAGTGGAGAGGCTATGGCTTATGCACTCAAAAACCCAGAATGCTGCATACTGTTTTTGTTGCAAACTCTTCCAGTCTAATGTTCCAGCCACATTGGGTTCTACAGGAACAAAGGATTGGAAAAATCTGGCTAGAAATGTGCCATGCCATGAGAAGGCAGCAAATCACCAGAGAGCATTCCACAAGTGGATAGAGCTTGAGATGAGAGGCCACCATAGATGATCAGCATCAAAAGGACATTACATCAGACTGTCTTTACTGGCAAAATGTTCTGAAAAGGCTAAGTGCCATTGTGAGAATGCTTGCTATCCAAAACCTAGCACTGCATGGCACTTCAGATCAGCTGTGTGTGCCAAACAATGGAAACGTCCTTAAAACTGTGGAGCTGATGGCTGAGTTTGATGCTGTACTCCAGGAGCATTTAAGAAGAGTCACCACCCAAGAAATGTACACACACCACTACCTTGAAAAAACAATTCAAAAATGAGATCATACAGTTACTGGCAACAAAAGTCAAACAGAAGATTGTGGCAGATCTGAAGTCAGCAAGATATTACTCTATTATTCTGGACTGCATACCTGATATCAGCCATACAGAACAAGTGACTTTAATGGTGTGTTTTGTAACAACAACAGAACCTAGTGAAAATGTCCCTGCAATGGTGACTGTCAGAGAGCATTTTCTAGAATTTATTGACATTGATGATACTACAGGAGCTGGTATGACAAATGTGCTTCTTAAAAAGCTGGAAGATACAGGAATTGCGATAGCCGACATGAGAGGAAAGAACAGAGGAATGTAGACACGGATCCGAGAGTTAAACCCTCGAGCTTTTTTTGTCCCACGCAGTTCTCATTCATTGAACTTGGTGGTCAGTGATGCAGCTTCAGCTTCTAGTGAGGCTGCTGAATTTTTTAATGTAATTCAAAGCATCTATGTGTTTCTCTGCATCAACTCATCGATGGCAAATTTTGAAGCAACATCTGGGAACATCCTCTCTGACACTGAAACCACTGAGTGCCACATGATGGGAAAGTCGAGTGGAGGCGATAAAGCCTATCAAACACCAAATTGGGAAGATAGATGATGCCATAGTTTCCATTATGGAGGATAATGCTATGACAGGAACTGTTCGTGGGAGAACCATAGCAGAGGAAAACGGAATCACCAGAAACAGACATAACTTCAAATTTCTGTGTGGCTTAGTGTTGTGGCATGACATGCTGTTTTAAATAAATGTTGTGAGCAAGACACTCCAAGGTGTTGACCTTGATATATCTGGAGCAATGGAACAACTGGACAAAGCAAAGTCATATCCACAGTCTTACTGGTCAGATGAGGGATTTCAGAATGTTCTGAAGAGTGCACAGAAGTTGGCAGAGGAACTTACACTGAAGCTATTTCCGACCCATTCAAGAATACAAGAGTCACCGAAGAAGAAGATATTTTGTTACGAGGCATGGGATAATCCCATAAGAGACCCCAAACAACAATTCAAAGTTGAATTCTTTAACCAGGTGCTAGATTGTGCAAAACAGTCAGTTGAAGAATGTTTCATGCAGCTCAAGGAACACAGCAGTATATCTGGGATGTTGTATGATATTCCAAAACTCCTCACTATACCTGAAGAAGACCTACACCAGCAATGCAGGGCACTAGAGACAGTGTTGACACATGATGACATGCGCGATATTGATAGGTGATGAACTGAAAGCCCTTTCAAGATACATTTCAGCAGGATCAACTCCAAAGGCTGTTCTGAAATATATGTGCACAAACAAGATGACCACCCTCTTTCCAAATGCTTTTGTTGCTCTGCGCATACTTCTAACATTTCCTGTAACAGTTGCCAGTGGAGAACACAGCTTCTCCAAGCTGAAGTTAATAAAAACACATCTACGCTCCACAATGACACAGGAGAGGCTGGTCGGCCTTGCAACCATCTCAGTAGAGCACGAGCTGGCCCAGACTGTGGACTTTCAGCAGGAAGCAGTTCAAATCTTTGTAACCAAGAAGGCACGGAAAGCTCCACTTTGATTATTCAAACAGATAAAAATGCCAGTGTTTACTATGCAGACAAGAAAAGTTAATTTTCAAATGCCTGAACAGCAAATGTGTTACTTAAAATTTTTGAACAATGCATTTTAAGTTGTTAGTTCTCCTTTATTGGGGTAGGTAGCAGAGCAGTACCATGAGAGGAGTAGAACAGGAAGAAGGCAGAATTGAGACCTTTCAAAATTTTGGTACAAGCAAGGGGCCTCGGGGGCATCATTTGAGCTCCCCATCTCAGGTGCCAAAATGTTGTGGGCCGGCCCTGTTCTTGGTGGGTGAGCACAAGCAAGCAAAGTCCCTGAATGATGACATAGGCATGAGCTCTGTAGACGAGAGAGTACATATTTATTACTAGAAGAGGATACAAAGGCAGCCTACTGACTCCAAAAATAGTTTTGCTTTGCTTCAGGGTAGGAAAGACACCCCACTCACCCTTAACTTCCTGAGATCAGGTTCCTTCCCCTCTGGAAGAAGCCACACCCCTCAGGGATTGTCTGTGGATGTGCACAGCACAGTAACTATTATAATGCATAATACAATTAGTTCACCTTTATACAGCTAAAAATGTACAAGATGATAGTCTTACATCTCTCACTCAAGAAAATTAATACTTTTGTGGCTGACCAATAACTGGTATGTCTTGAGCATGTGCAAGCCCCCAGTTTATTGCCCCACAAAGCCAGTAGGAGCAGTACTAATTTTATCTCAGTTGGAAGTCACAATCTGACATGAAAATTAGAAAGTCATCTGTTGTCCACTGGCCTCTCAAACCACTGACAGCATGGTCTGGCTTACCCAGCATGGACCTCTCTCTTTCTAGAATCAACATATGGCTTTCTGGTGGTATCTTTTTATTTCTACTAATTGGAACCAGAAATCTAGAAGCATTGCCTGGAGCATGATTCACTGAACCCTGAACTGCAGTTTTATGTAAGCTTCTCACAGGACTGAGCTGCAAGCACCTCTAACTATCAGGCCACTTTTATTTAAGTACCTAAATAGGAATTAAAGAAGTCCAAGTATTTCAAGCACAGCAGCCTAAAGTTAGGCCCCTAAATACATATTTGGTCTCCCAAACAAAAGAGATCTGATTTTCAAAGATGCTCAGCATACACTACTCCCTATTCACTTCTGTTCTGGGAGATGAACATCCGTGAAAAAATCAGGTCCCTTTTATCTAGATGGCTAAAACAGAGATTTGGGGGCTTAACTTTAGGCATGCAAGTTTGAACAGTGAGGCCTGACAGCTGAGGATATGCTTATTTTTTGAGAACTGCCATAAAAAATTGTTATTTCAGAAAAAGACACCATAGCATCAGCTAATTAGCTTCTGATACTGAAACGTTATTCCCAGAATCGCTGCATACTCAAAGATATCCTTCCTGAATCACACCAATATGCGTAACGGCAGCATCTCCAGACACTTCAATTACTAAAGCAAAAAAGGAGTTTGTGTTTGGGCTTAGCTACACTTACATTTTATAGCGCTCTAACTTGCTGGCTCAGGGGTGAGAAAAATCACCCCCCTGAGCGCAGCAAGTCAGAGCACTAGAGTAAACAGGCTCCGAGCACTGGGAGCTGGGCTCCCAGCAAATCCCCTCGTGGAGGTGGATTCCCAGGAGCGCTGGGAGAGCTCTCTCCCAAGGCTCACACGCGACCACATTTGCACTTCAAAGCGCTGCTGCGGGAGCGCTCCCGCAACAGTGCTTTGAAGTTTCCAGTGTAGCCATGCCCTTTGACTATGTTGCAAAACTTTTCCAAGTATTTGACGCTCAAAGGCACTGAGTTAGTTAGAAAGCTGAGCCACAGAAAACTAGATTACACTAAAGATTTATCCCCTACCACACATAGACAATTCCTCCAAAAATGGGGATACCTGGTGACTAATAAGAACATAAGAACGGCCATATTGGGTCAGACCAAAGATCCATCTAGCCCAGTATCCTGTCTGCCGACAGTGACCAATGCCAGGTGCCCCAGAGGGAGTGAACAGAATCGTTAATTATCAAGTGATCCATTCCCTGTTGCCCATTCCCCGCTTCTGGCAATGGGGAGCATAGTTGTTAAACCTCCCATTCTACATCCTACAATAAATTGTGTTGTAATTGTTACAGTAATGTTATGCTGGAAAGTATTAATGGTTGTCATCAATCACACACCTGGTTAATGCTGTTGGGTGTACTAGTCACCCGTTGTTTGGGCTACATGGCTGGAGCAATTAAATGCCCCTTTCTGCAACGATAATTGAAAAAATGGAAGCCACCACCGTAGGCATAAGCCGTTATGGCAAAGCCTGATCAGAAGCTATGCCACGTGGGCAAAGGAGTTTCCCTGGGGACTGATTGCAAACACAGCGAATAGGGCACGGTTTGTCTGTGGTTTTCAGAAGCAGAAAACCAGAGAAGCAGGGGTGAGCATGACTCAGGGAGAAACCAAGAGACAAGGCTTCTTTTGGATACAGTAGTCACTGGAAAGACAGACCTGGACTTCTGTTGGGAAACAGGACCTTGTGTACATTTTTTGTAAGTGAACAAGACTGCACCTAAGAAATATCTGTAACATTAATTTCTCTTCCTAACAGAAACAACTCAGCAAGTCCCTGAATACTGGCTAACTGATTGGGCCAAAGGGTCAACAATAAATACAGTTACATGTAATTTACTAAAACAATTATAATGATACTGTCTGTGTGGAAGGAAGGTGTCATAAATATAAAGGGAAGGGTAAACCCCTTTGAAATCCCTCCTGGCCAGGGGAAAGCTCCTCTCACCTGTAAAGGGTTAAGAAGCTAAAGGTAACCTCGCTGGCACCTGACCAAAATGACCAATGAGGAGACAAGATACTTTCAAAAGCTGGGAGGAGGGAGAAAAACAAAGGGTCTGGGTCTGTCTGTATGCTGCTTCTTGCCAGGGACAGAACAGGAATGGAGTCTTAGAACTTTTAGTAAGTAATCTAGCTAGGTATGTGTTAGATTATGATTTCTTTAAATGGCTGAGAAAAGCATTGTGCTGAATAGAATAACTATTTCTGTCTGTGTATCTTTTTTGTAACTTAAGGTTTTGCCTAGAGGGGTTCTCTATGTTTTTGAATCTAATTACCCTGTAAGATATCTACCATCCTGATTTTACAGGGGGGATTTCTTTATTTCTATTTACTTCTATTTTTTATTAAAAGTCTTCTTGTAAAAAACTGAATGCTTTTTCATTGTTCTCAGATCCAAGGGTTTGGGTCTGTGGTCACCTATGCAAATTGGTGAGGCTTTTTATCCAACATTTCCCAGGAGAGGGGGGGTGCAAGTGTTGGGAGGATTGTTCATTGTTCTTAAGATCCAAGGGTCTGGGTCTGTAGTCACCTAGGCAAATTGGTGAGGCTTTTTACCAAACCTTGTCCAGGAAGTGGGGTGCAAGGTTTTGGGGAAGTATTTTGGGGGGAAAGACGCGTCCAAACAGCTCTTCCCCAGTAACCAGTATTAGTTTGGTGGTGGTAGCGGCCATTCCAAGGATAACGGGTGTAATATTTTGTACCTTGGGGAAGTTTTGACCTAAGTTGGTAAAGATAAGCTTAGGAGGTTTTTCATGCAGGTCCCCACATCTGTACCCTAGAGTTCAGAGTGGGGAGGAACCTTGACAGAAGGTTAACCATAGTTCTTGTTAAGCAAACCATGAGCTTTGATTTCTTGGTCTTGCTATATAGTTAACGTTTAGTGTTTATTAACAAAGTGAGTTAATTATGAAGGGGAGGGGAAAAAAGCATCAAACCTGTCTCATTTTCAACAATCTTAGACCAAATCCTGCAAAGATGTAGTTACATGCTTAATTTCATACACATGGGATCTCATAGATTACCCTGGGCTCCAAGTTTGTTCCCCAGTTTGGGTTTACAATACATGGTGAGCTATAATTCATAAATTCCAATGCCAGAAGGGATCTCTGTAATCATCTAGTATGACAATAGAACTTCATCAGAATAATTCCAAGAGTATTCATTGTAGAAAAACATCCAATCTTGATTTTAAAATGGTCAGCTATGTAGAATCCATCATGACTCTTGGTAAGTTGTTCCAATGGTTAACTATTCTCATAGTTAAAAATGTATGCCTTATTTCCAGTCCAAAATCAATATTAATGTTCTAATGAGCTCCTCAGCCAACTCTTTAAAAACTCTTGGATGCAAGTTATCTGGACTTGCTGATTTAAAAAATGTATTAAAAATTTTTAGCTGTTGTTTAACATCCTCCAGAGATACTAGTTGAATGGAAAATTTTATCATTTGATGTAACTACATCATCTCTTTTTTACCCAAATACAGAACACTTCTGTCATTTCTGTATTATTATTATTATTGATAATTCTACCATTTCCATCTAGTAATGGACTGATACCATTGTTAGGATTCTTTTTGTGTTCCTAATTTACTTAAAGAGCTCCTTCTTATTGTCCTTAACTGCTGGCCACAGATTTCTCCTTGTGTCCCTTTCCATCTCTTATCAGTTTGCTACAATTCTTAGCTTCTCTTTATGTTCATTACTACCAAGTTCCCCTTTCTTCCTTTTGTAATATATTATTTTTACAGCTGCCTTCACTTCCCTTCTAAACCAGGTTAGATTTTGTAACCAATATGACTTTGTCATTTGTGTGATTGACATTGTTTAAGAATGCTTCTTTGGATGTCTCAAAAACTGCAAATTATCACATGCATTCTTCTGGTAAATTCTTTCTCCCAGCTGATTTGGCTCATAATTGTTTTCAGCTTTGTGAAACTGGCCCTTTTAGAGCACCAATTATATTATATATATATATCACTGGTCTGGACTTCATTCTGTTTGCACATTATAGTGATCAAGTCATGATCACTCGTACCTAAGTTATCATTAATTTTTAGGTCTGTAATCAATTCATATTTATCTGTCAAGATGAGGTCCAATATAGAATTCCTCCATGTTGGACGAAACACTTTTAGAGTTAGGAAAATTGTCATCTATAATATTTAGAAATAAGATGCCCACTGTTTAAAATAGGAGAGTAAACCTTTCTTTACTTAATTCTTAGTATTTTTTTCTGCTGCCCATCACCATAGTTAGGACTCTACCAAATTAACAGTCCATTTTGGTCTATTTCACAGTCAGGATTTTATAAATTGTAAATTTCATGATTTCAGCTCTTTGAATCTGAAATTTCACAGTGTTGTAATTGTAAGGGTCCTGATCCATACAGGAGTTGTGGAGGGGTCGCAAGGTTATTGTAGGGGGGGTTGCAGTATTGCTACCCTTACTTCTGTGCTGCTGCTGGTGGGGTGCTGCCTTTCGAGCTGGGCACCTGGCTGACACCCACCGCTCTCTGGCTGCCCAGCTCTAAAGTCAGCACAGAAGTAAGGGTGGCAATACCACGACCCTCCTAAAATAACCTTGTGATCTCTCTGCAACTCCCTTTTGGGTCATGACCCCCAATCTGAGAAAAGCTGGTCTTTCCTGTGAAATCTGTATAATATAGATAACACACAAAAGACCAGATTTCACGGTCCTTGACGCATTTTTCATAGCTGTGAATTTGGAAGGGCCATAACCATAGTTTGAGTCCCTTCTGCATGAAACCAGTTGCAATGGTGAAGTCCCTATTGGACTTCATGGAACCTTTAGCTCTCCTCCCTTTTCAGGGTAAAAATTCTGCTTGGGTAATATTTTGTTGTTTACTTTTTTTGGTTAGTTGATTTATGTAATAGCTTTGTTAGGGGTTTTGGTTTTTTTCCCAGGAAGGAGGGCCGTATTTGGGTCGATGGAGTCTCAAAGTTGGGAGTGCCTTCTTGCTACAATGGAAAGGCTTTATCAAAAGTGGAAAGTTTTGCAGTGCTTCCTGAAGATGATCACTCTACATTTGCCAAATGTAGTCTGGAAATTCCTTCCATATATGGATCCCCTCGACCTGGACAGTGCATGGATCGTTGTGACCAGGTCTGGAGATGTAATTTACTATATTTTAAAAAATATAATAGATAATAGTCTCAGCAAAAATATTGTTTCATAAATTTCTCAATATTTTGGGGGGAAATTCCTTCAAAATGGGATTGTGTCATATATTCATTATTTTGTTGGTTGCTCTCTTAAGCTCTGATCCTACAAAGACTTATGTGTATGCTTAACTTTACATACATGAGTCCCCCCAAAGAATGCATATTAATACAACAAAAACCTGATTGGTTACCAAAAAAAATATCCACACATAATTTTCCAGACTTTTGAAGTGAACCAGATTCTGCCATCTTTGAGTAGCACCATACTATGTAAGCAGTCTCACTGAAGTCCTCTTTAAGCCAGCTTCCCTCATTCCATCTAACATCTGCATCTCCTTTCCCCAGCAAGCCCTGATGCTTGCATACAAAGAGAGGTGTGTATTATATTTACAGTTGGGCAACTAATTTATAGCATAGTCAATGGGACTACTTGCATACTGTAAACCTTCCATTGACATAGCAGTAGAATAAAGGCAACTTCTGAGCACTTTTGAATTTTTTTTTGAAGGTCCTATTCATGAGTAATGGAATAAAATTCATGCTCTCAAATAACAATTTAAAAAAACACCCTACCTTTCTATCTAATGGCATATGTACCCTGCAATTAAAATAGCTAAGAGGCTGTTTAATTGCTCTAGGACGCTCTGAGATGGGAGGGTCCCAGAATTCAGGCTGCAGCCCAAGACCAATATCTACACCACAATTAAATAGCTTCTTAGTCCAAGTCAGCTGGCATGGGCCAGCTGCAGGTGTCTAATTGCAATGTAGATATACCCACAGTGAACAATCAACGCAAAATAAATTAATCATTGTTTTAGGGAGTAAAACTTTTCATATTGCTCTAATAGCAGTTTAAAGAGCTTGTGTGCCTTTTTCATTGTTGTCCTACATTGTTAAAATGGTTCTGGTTTATTATCTCCACACCCCCCCCTTATTCCCACACCCATATTCCTTTGTTCCATATTGAGCTTGGTATCACTGCTCAATATTTTTTCCCACTGTAAAATATAATCCACGTCATCAGCAAATTTTGCAGCTTCTAAAACAATGCCTTATTCAAGGTCACTGATTTCCACATTACAATAGTGATACTGATATTTGATCTATGTGCCACCTTGCTTCCCCATTCTGAAATTTTTCCTTTTAATGAAAAGCCCTTTTCCTTGTTTCTAAACATATTATTATTATATTTACTGTTTACATTATGGTAGTGCCTTGAAGGAAGGGCCCCATTAGGCTAGTCACTATACAAACATATAATCAACAAACAATCCCTGTCCCAAACAGTTTACAATCTACGGATGAAATTCTGGTCCCACTAAAGTCAATGAGAAAATTCCCATCCATTTAAATGGATCGAGGATTACACCCTAAGTGTAAACTTATTTCAGTATTCTTCCAATACAGCATGTCAAACTGTAGGTCAGAATTTCCTTTGTTTTTCGTACCTTCAGGCATATTTTAAACATGATTTTTGCTTTTTTTAGTTGTAATAATGAAATGTTTTTCTCTTCGAATTATAACAGCCTCCATAAAACTGGAATTAGGACTGTAGTTTTGTCATAGGGCAAATATTTAGCTGTGTTGTCTCCACAGACCTGCATTAATACTTAACACCAAGAAATCCTTTATTACCTGTGCTGCCTCTAAGACCTGAGTTGCATCCATATATTGGATATTTTGCCTGCATACATTTGTTAAGTGCAAATGTTGGCTCACAATTGCTCATGCCTCATTTTAAAAGTCTGGCCATAAATGACGACCAGCTCTTAGCATTATCCTAATTAAGATTAATTTTTTTCTTAACACTAAAACATCTGAGCCAGATCCTGAGTGGGTGTAAATTAGCATAGACCCAGTGATAGAGCTACACCAATTCACGTCAGCTCCATCATCTGACCCTCTGTATTTTTGTATTTGAAGGTATTCTATGACAGTATATGCTATTCACTTGGTACTAATGTTAATGGGCCCAAAACTGTAGCAAATGGGATCATTGCCTGAATAAAAGAACTGGCTTTTCACTCTGGCACAAGGTCCCCACTGGCTTATCCCACAATCAGTCTGCATTGCCTTCAAATTACTAATAAGATTTTGTTAGAGTGCTGTTTACTCCCTTGCTGATGCAGTGGCTGCTCCTTCATGGAAGTTCCACAGCTCCCTATTTGAAGACATTCTCCCTCAAAAGCAGTTGTGCGCCACTTTATGACCATCCATACCTTCCCCGCAACTAAAGGCTGAGCCGTTGATTTTGTTCTACCTCAGGGGAGGCACTGATATGCTCCCTACTCCTTCCAAAGACCTGGGGTAAGTCTGGCCCTACATTTAAAGAATTATCATCCCATACCTGGCAACTCTCAAATACATGACCCCCATACATGGCAACTTGGCCCCTTTGTGAATGTATGTTGTGGGCATTAGAGACACAAGGTGGGTGATGTAATATATTTTAAATCTGTGTTGGAAAGAGAAACAAAAGTTTTCATCTTACACATTGCTCTTCTTCAGGGCATGTATAACAATATATTTGTGCGTTAACAGCCAATCCAAGATCTCTCTGAGCTGGGAAAATAATAATATGCTGCCCACTCATGAGGAGCCAATTGCCACATTTCAGCCTATAGTGAATTTTTATGGCCAAGTTTTAAAAAACAATGATTGGGGATTTATAATAGAATTGCCAAGACTCCCTTAATATAAATGTTGAGATATTATACATAAACAGCATATTATTCTTCCTAAGAAGAGAATATTCAGCATAGTTATCGGTAATGTTGCACATAACATACTTTAAAAGCTCATATATATATTAGGAGCATTTACATAGTTTCTTCAGGACAACCCCCCTACAAATGAGACAAATAAATTACATGGATTCCATATGCAGGATCTAAACTAAATTCTTTTGATTAATAAGCCATTAATGGCAATGGTAATGAGTATGCCACTACGCATACTATAAAATATGTAAAGCATGGATGATTCTCAATAGATCTTGGCAAGTGCCTCATTTAACCTTCACGGCTTATGAAAAACTGTTTGAACATCTTAGGTTTAGACACAAAAACTACTGATTGTTTACAGCACTGTATGACCTTTTATGACAAGCAGGAAAATTTATGAGATATTAGGTTATAATTCAGTCATTCCATATGCTCTAAATTATGTTGGTTTTCAAATTCTGACATTGTTTCTACACATTTATTTTAATTTTGGGACTCATCTAAGATGAACTAATCTGTGAAGAAGCTATGTAGAAAAACCTAATTCAAACTGAAAAGTTCCTTATAAAATCCCAAGTGCAGATAAACTGCTGGATCCAGGCTAATCTTATTTTGAAAATGAAAAGAAATTATTTTAATCAAAGAACATCTAAATAAATGAACTTGAGGGCAAGAGGTTTTGTATACTACGAACTATGTTTTTTCTTCAGGGAATTGATTAATTCATTATTATTTCTATTACAGGTGTTCCTAGGAGCCTCAGTCATGGACTCTGGGCCCATTGTCCGAGGCATTGTACAAACACAGAACAAAAAGACAGTCCCTGCCCCAAAGAGCTAGTGATGAGACTGTAAGCTAAAAATACAAAATACTTCCAATCATGAAAATCCGTTCATCAATATCCAGTAAGGCAGATGTTCACTACATTGGACCTTATCGAAGTGCTCTTACTGAAGCTATTAGGAGTTGAGGGCAGTCTGTATCCCACGAAATCTCACCCAATGCTTGCAAGAATTGAAATGTAACATGATGCTTAATTTTACAGCAATCCAACCTCATGGGAGCTCATTCATCTATCTCTTAATTATATCTTTACTGTTCACTTTAATTCAAGCTCTTTTATCATCAGCGCTGACAGACTGTAGTGATGGTAAATTACAGTATGTTTCGCTGAACCCCATAATTACAAATGATAATGAATGACTGTGGAAATGGCTCTTTGTAACATAAACATCAAATAAAAATATGGAAAACGGGTAAGTAGTAGCAGAGAAATATCTTACTGTAGCTTCTGTAGAACCCTCATGCAGTATTTATTGAATTGTAACCGAATAGTTATTTGCTACCAACCTATATGGTCACTGGAAACTGTGTCAATTCTTTGAATGACCTTGGATATACACTATGATACACAGTCACATAATAGCAGAAGACTTTATGGACACTATGTATGCAAAGCATTTTAAATCAGTTATCCATGTTTTATTTCAGATACTTCCATACAGGCAGCAGGGTAGGATGAGGGGTTTCCCCACAACTTCAAGTGATGGAAGAGCCACCTGTGATGCCCACAATGCCTTGTTCTCTAGCTGGTTGGTAGCAGCTCCTGCAGAAGACAAGGCCCTGCCAGCCTTCCCCTACTGCTACAGCGCACCAATTGTCAATTTCAAAGCAGATGGACAGCAGAAGAGATAGGGGTCAACTGGGGAGCCTCTACCCCCCTGGAGTTTCTCACTCCCAAAAAGAATGCAATAGATAGTAGGGGGTGATTTCAAGGTCCATGGGCTCCCAGTCCCCCACCTTTGGCCCGATCCCCATCCCCACCACCCCCACCCGCACACTCCCACTGTCCATTCCTGGCAATTTCCTGACAATTAAATTCACCAATTTTTTGAACTGGGAATATAGGGGCTCTCTACATTCTTTGCTCTGACATTGCTGGTCCTACTGTCATTCTCCTCCTTTTCTATCACTGAAATGCCTCTGCTACCTAACCTCTGTCTCCCTGCCCTCCATGCTTTTCATGTTCTTCTCTTCTTCCTCCCCAATCTCTACTTCCTACTAGTCCCTTCCCCCCCCCAACCCATTCTTTTGATATTACAATCTCACCCCATCCAGAGCATTCCTCTCCCACATCTTAACCCAAATGTCTCCCTATCCCCTAAATTAAAAAAATACCTATTATTGCAAGTTTTAATAAAATAAAGAAATATATCTAACCAACCACTTGATCTTGTTGCCATTCATAAACATGTGGTCTTTTTCCCCAGCCACGCTTTATGTTTTTGTATTCTATTACTGTGTCACATCTCTTTTTCAAATGTAAATCCTTCAGGGCTATGCCCAAGTGTTCTCTATATTCTGTAATATGTCTACCATACTTCAGGTGTTATATGCATGGTTCTGGTTAACAATATTCAAGAAAGGTAGAAATATATCAGTTTGAAAGACATCACCTTTCCATATAATCAGGGATATAGATAGAAATGGTAAACAGTAAAACTATTTTAAATGAAGCCACTGTAAGTCAAACTAATAAAAATTACATATTAATTCTACATATGTGAAAGTCACAGAGACATGTGAAATGTACATTTAAGTGAAGGAAACTCAGCCAGTCATCCTAGGTTCTCCTTATTTTTGTGAACCAAAGACATGAGGCAGAGATTTCACTCTGTTTGGCAAAGCTCTAGTTTTCCTTACATGCTTCTGGTCACACCATATCCTTTTATTGAGACCAAGGAATGGCGCCAAACTCTGTAGACGTGGTGAGTCATACACAGTGGTACACTAACAACGGTTGGAGCAGAGATCTGACGAGCCAATAGCCTGTGACATTTACTGGTGAACAGAATGTATATTTCTTCATCTTCTTTCAGATGAGATACATAATATTATAAATACAAGCTGTGTTGTAACAGAAATTAAAGATCATGGCATGCTATAAAATAGTAGTGGTTTTGGTCTATAAAAAAGCTAGTACTTGAAGGGACTGTATATATTCAGTTTAACAGTAAGTTGTCCGCAAAAAGAACAGGAGTACTTGTGGCACCTTAGAGACTAACAAATTTATTAGAGCATAAGCTTTACTTGTTAAGTTGTCCCTATTTAGGTATCATGAATCCTGATTCTCCTACTGCATAATGTAGAGCTGATTTATAAGAAGGTTATCAGTATCAGTTCTGATGCTAATTAAAGTAGTCTGTCCAAATAATTGGATCATTAGATAACAATCAATCTCTTTTCCTTCCCCACCAACACAGAGGTACAATGAGATATTCTAATACAGTTCAAGATGATGCAATTTGTTACATTTAACATTCAAATGACAAATTAGGTGAAAATAACATAATTTCTCTGGATTAAACATGTAATCTCTTAACCCATGAGATATATGCATGTCCAATCATTCAGACAGCAAGGTGGTTTAATCTAGGGCTGTTTTAGGTATTTGAAGAAATAATCCATAAATGCCATTCTCAAATAAATTCTGTGGATTGTAGTCACACACTTTCCCGCACACACACACACTCACTACCACCATTTACTGGAGTTAGAAACAATATGCAAAAATACTGTGGTAGAGGTGCCCTTCTACTGCAAAAGTTGGAAAGCAAATCAGACCAAAAAGGTGGACATTTATGCAGAATGGTTGTCATCATTCACGGGGTTTCACTGAGTTTTGGGAAGCTGATACATGGTTGAAAAGACTAGCCAGTGGTTACTGACACTGGGATTTAACATCAACTTGCTGGCTGGCTAGAGGTTTCCTGACTGTAGATGTCAATCTTATATGATCCATGTTGCTGGACTCCTACCTTTTGGTGGCATTGTGTAGCCAGAAGCCGCAACATGGCAGCAGCCATTGCCAGCAAATATGCCAGAAGCAAGCAAGTCAACTTTTCCTTCAGTTTTTGAACATGGTGGTTCCTGACTGGTTCCTCCTACTTGGAACTTCTCGATTAATCAAAATGGGGCACCTCTTTTTCTGGTGTCCTTCATCTCACCAAATAGGGTCTGATTTATTTATGGCAGTGAAGCCCATTCCAGTAACTTTGGGCTAAGAAAGTCCATGAATACACCCAGTCAATCAGCAATAGCTCAGTGAATAATCGTTTTTTTTAGTCCTGGGCCAGACTGAAAAATCTTGGGAGGGTTGGGGGAGAAAAGGATTCATCTTGAACTGAAACTGAATGCTTTTGTTTTTACTCAATAAAACAAAAAACCCATTTGGGGTCAATTCAAGACATTTTCAAAATGAAACTGACATTTCTGAAACCAAATTAGGGGGGTTGCTAAAATTAGTTGCTGAATTCAAAATGAATTTGCAAAGAGTTCTGGTGGCCCCCCCAAAGAATATATTTTTGGTAAATTTACTATTCGCCCCCCAAAAAATTGCTTAGCTATAGCCAGCAGGTCCATACATACGTTACATTTCACATCATGGGTCAGTCCACAGGCATTATTCTCAACCATCCTAAAAAGTCCTGACTCAAGAATAATTTTAAAGTGCAAATCTATCAAAAAGATGTATTCCTATGATTTCAGTTTCATCAGTCACACATTCACTGAGCCATGCTCAGCAAGGCACAGTTCCTGATTTCAGACAGATGTTTATAGCTCAACTTTGAACAACATTTCTTACACAAGAATCTTGGAGAAAGATCAGCCTTCAACTCTCCCAGATTAAAAATCTTTTTTCTCCTAAAAAAATCACAATTTTTATGCACAACTTCCTTTGTTGTAAATAATAAAATAATAAATAAATATCTGAACCAACTGGAGATGATCCAACACTAAGACTTTGTAAACTTCCATTCCTGAGAAATGTTGGGGACTTCTGAAGGCACAGGCTTTCCTTCCTCAAACTATAAAGCTTACTGAGTTTCACTGTTATTTTTAAAGGATGTCATGTTTATTATAATTGTAGGTGCACAACAGAGAGGTCAACTTGCCAGTTACTTAAGGTACCACGTCATTCATCTCCATCCTACATAACTACTGTCCAATTGCTGCCTTGTACTTGCATGAGGAACATAATCATATCAGGTTATATTGAGGCCTGTTTGCCAGATGAATGCAAGGAAAAGTTATTTGCAAACATCTCAATGAATTGGAAACCAAATCCCAAATCCCAATGCAGCTGCTTTCTGCTCACCCAACCTTAATTTTGCCTCCTAGTTTTGTTCTTTAATGGAAATATCAATATGCTGTTGGATGTATATGACCCACTGGTCTCTGTGCGTTATATATCTCCATCTACCTGGTCTACAAAGCATGTGGGTCTGTTCTATCTCTCATCTAGACTAGAGACAACTCAAGTGGAGGGGCCTCTTGTTTTTAGCTTTGGAAGTCCCCAGTTAAATCCTTGATAGAGGACAAAGATGGTGGCCATCACATGTACACTGTTGAATTTGTATAACAATTTTAGGTGCAACTTTCAAAGCAATCAACATAGGTCTAACTCTGTTTTCATTGACTTCAGTGGAAAGAGTTAGGCCAACACTGAGCGGTATTGAAAATTCAACCGAGTGAAGGATTACAGTCAGAGTACAAATTAGCCTTGTCGGGGTTCTATAACTTCTCATGGTGTGATAACAATATAAGCACGATTGATCTATTTAGTGTTATGCAATTTGGTGATTTAGATGGTGTTGTGGATTAATGGAAGGGTACAACTTTGTATTTTTAGCTGTATTATGTAGCATGTAATGATGCTGGTAGCTGGTAATTTTTTAATACCTAGTGTGAAGCATTTCCCTTGAAAAGGGAACACAGTTTTAAATAATAAATTGCTAAGACTATTTTCCTTTGAATATATTTTTTGCAAATTTTAGGTGACGGGGAGATGGAAGGCAATGTGAACCATGTGGGATGAAAGTGATTTGTGGAGGAATACATACCAATAGGGATCTGGCTGGATACTAAACTATTCATTTCCAAAAACCTAATGAATTCCCTTATGCGCAAACAGACTTCCTTGCAGTTACTTATACCTGCTCTAACAATGTCTAAAGACACCTAACGTTGGTTAACTTACACACTGAGGAGCCAGAAACCAAGCGACAGAAGGTGTAAATGAAAGCAATTTACACTTTCCCTGACTCCTTGCTATGTATTGTAGTGTCAATGGGAGTACTCGCTATGTAAGTGAGCGTTTACAGGGTCACTGTCTTTAGACCTTTCTTTAGACCATTCAACAAAGGGTATCAGCCTCAGGATTTGTTTTTTTCATGCCTCCAATTTTCATTGTTTATAAATATTAGTCCGTTAAGTATAACGGAATTAGAAAGTATCATTTTGCATTAATTGTTATATGTATATGGGCATGAATGCACATGTATACCTTTTCAATATTTGCAAAATAGTATCCATTCTTTCTTAGTTTGGGAATAATGTAAAATTTCTCATCCTCTTTTTTTTTTTAAATAAAGTTCATGCAGTTAAAGTTATTTTATCCTCCATAAAGTATACAGATTATCCTAGCCCTATTGACAAACCTATGTCTAAGGTTCCCTCCCCAATTCTGCTCATCATACAGCTAATATATTGTGTATTTACTTTTGTTGAAGAGATTCTTTTGGTGATTTTGCTTCTTCTGAGCCATAGTTAAGAAAGAATACACTCTCATCTGAGAAATCAAGGCAGAAAAAAAACTGTAATTTCTATGGCATTAATTATATCACCGGTCACTAAGGCCCAGATTTTTCAAGCTATTGAGGCATTGCTCTACTCAACATTGCAAAGCCCAAGTGATTTAGAGACAGTCAAGCTCCATTTTCAAGTGACTTTGAGCATGCCTATGACGACGTCTGTTGGCACGCAGAAAGCCAGTGTGTAAAATCTACAATACTCTAGCTGTTTCAAACAGCAGTATGTCAAAGCACACTAGTGACCTCTTAGTCCTCAGTAGCAAGGCCCACATGGACAGGTAGTGTGCAGCAAGGTAGAGCACTGTAGATTTACTTCCTGGCTTACTGCATGCTAACAGACCATGTAGACAAGCCTTTAGGCAATTAGGAGTCTAAGTCCCTTTGCCTTGCAATGAAAAGAACTGCAGGCATTGTTGGGGAGTGACTCATACATCTTTAAGATTTACAACCACACACAGACAAAAATCTCATTGACTACACACCTTTAGTTTTAAATGTTATTTGCAGAAGTAATGCACATAAAGTACCCTCATATAAAATCAGGTATTTTAGGCCAGAAGGGACCATTGTGATCATCTAGTCCGACCTTCTGCATAACACAGGGCCAGGGGAATTAATTACTGCTTCAAGTCCAAACAGCTGTGGTTGAAAAATATCCAATTTTGATTTTAAAATTCCTGTGATGGACAATCCACTGCAATCAATGGTGAGCTGTGTCAATGGTTAGTCACCCTCACTGTTAAAAATATGCACCTTATTTCATCTTGCTTCAATTTACATAATCTCAGGGACGGTGGTAGTGTCATAATAAGGAGAGGAGCTTGAGATTTTGGGATAATGGAGGTGGCAAGCTCACACACCTTATACATTTTGGACTCACATGTTCAGAATATGATGTGTGTGCATAATTTGCACATACAATCACCACAATTAGCCACACAAGTTACCAATCAGATGCCACTGTCAGATGTGTGTACAATCACGTATTTTGTGTATTGATGCCTAGTCTGTAGCGAGAGGATGTAGCAATAAGACTAGTGATCACCTGTGATTCATATGAAGAAGCTAACAAAGGTGCATTATGAGACAAAATGGCTTACTGATAATCTGTGAAATACCCACTTTATGTGAACATAAAAATCAATGTTTTGCAACTATCAATTTTCATCAATTGCTCTTTGATCTGTTTACTTTTGGGTTGTAAAGCAGAAATAAAAACCAAAATGGGATATTGAGAGAGACTCAGAAAAGAGCTTTTTATCAAAGCAACCAAGATCAAAAGTAATTCACAACAGCAATACTCTGAAAAGTTTTTAAATCAATGGTGCAATGCTGCTTCAGCATTATACTTCGAGGAGTATTCTGCAGAACACACAATTCCCATAACATTAACATTAAGAATAGAATATTATATGGCTATCACCACATACAGGCATAGCAAAGTGTTGATTCATGATTTGAATTGTCCTTCACAATTTTTGCATTCTGTTTTAATATACTTTATTAGTAATATCTATACAGGCGCTAACTGGGATTTTCAATACAGTGCAGGGTTTTTAGTAATTTAAGTTTTAATGTCTGTCTATAACCCATATATGGCTTTGAAAAATCTCAACTTACTTTTTTTTTCTTCTCAGCACTATGAGTATTTTCAGAAACTCCATTTCCTCTGAATATATGTAATGTGCAGAGAAGGTACATTAAAAAAAAGGAGAGAAAAAAATTCAACCCTCATATAAGCATGTGAAAACTCACTGGAATCAATGGGGTGTACTAGGATTTGAATGTGGCTCAGGAAGTGGCTCACTGTTAACTGGACATGAGCCCAAAACAAAACCCCTGATAAGTTCAGTTCCAGATCTGGCTATTGCTGCTTGGGCCACTCTCCAATACTTGTTAACATACATCTGCTGTTCTATACATTAATAAATAATGAGAAAGTAAAAGGGGACAGGGTAGATAAGAAAGGGAATAAAGACCTACTCAAAATCCTATTGAAGGCAATGCAAAAACTCCCACTGATTTAAATGGAAGATAGATTGAGCAATTGACCAAGGGTCGTGGTGGATTCACCATTATTGTCAATTTGTAAATCAAGATTGGATTTTTTTCTAAAAGTTGTGCTCTAGGACTTGTTTTGGGGAAGTTTTATGGTTTGTGTCAGACAGGAGGTCAGACTAGGTGTCACAATGGTCTCTTCCAACCTTGGAATCTATGAATATAGGTAAGCATAGGGAAAGAAAGAAGGAAGGAGAGACCTTGAAAAGAAAAAAGGAAATGAGAATGGGAAGATAAACAGTTGAGGAGACAGAAATGTAGTAAAAGGACAAAGAGATAAGGAGAAGAGGGTACAATTTCTCAGACTGTCCCAGGCAGGATGCATAGGGTCACATTTTGAGGTTTATCTTCACAGCCATTGAGTCATAAGAGCGGGAAACGGTTTCTTATTTTAATGAAAGCTTGCATTTTACAGTACCTGACTCTGCCTGGGGTTAACATAAATACGTCAAGCAGCCTGGGAGTCTGATACCTTGCTATTGGTTGTACTTGTACAACGAATGCCCTCTGGTTGATTGATGGACACAACCTCTTTCTCCTTTCGTGCTGTCCATAAACCATCAAATACTCATTTTGCCAGTAGAATCGATACCGTCACCTTTTTACTGAAGGCTCCTTTATTGTTCCATGTACACATTGTTCACATTGTGCAGTGCACTAAAGCAAACATTGAAAAACACTAATTAAACTTAGAGAGATGGGTTAATATGCTCTGTGCTAAGGACAGAGACCTGCTTAATGGAACCACTAGTCCCTGCTTACTGCATAAGACAAAAGAGATAATAGTGTGCAGACTCTGCTTGTGTTACTGGCCTTGTGTTGCACAGAAAACAGTAAGCATGTAAACTAATGCCAGGCATAGAACACCAAAAAGAAAAATATTACATTAGCACTTAACATTCATAAAAATATGCTGCTGATTTTCCCTTTCTAGTATTCCAAAAAGTATGATTTACTCTGCACTTATTTCATCAACAAAAAATTCAATAGGATTAAAAATCTTTTTACTCTTTGATATATCTTTCAAAATGTCATAAAATGAAATATTCAGATTTTAAAATGTAAGGCCATATTTTGATACTCATGCTCAAGATTATTAGATTTCAATGGGACTGTCTGTGGCGTAACATACTATTAAAAGTAACCAAAGATACCAGAATCCAGCCCTTCAATACCATGACAGGGCTATCTGCCTTATGGGCTCTGTTCTACCACACTTACATTGAGTAGCACCTGACTCTGCAAATAGTCTAACTGAAATCAATAGGACTGCACATGGAGTGGGGTCATACTCAATATCAGTAATGGTGTGGAAATAGGGTCTACATGAATGATGTAAAGGAAGCATCAATATGCAGCAAAAAAAATAGAAAATATCATTACTAATGAAAGGAGTCAGAGAAAGAGCTGAATTTCAGAATGCCTATGGACCACTCCTCTCTCTCTGCTAAGTCTATCATTGAGCTACAGCACATCCCACCAAGCCACTTGCAGTTGATCTTCCCTAGATTAAGTTAACTTGCCCTAAATTAGAACAATCACAACCAGGCCATAGTACAGTGCAATTTCATGGCCAAATTGATTGTATTTTTTAGTAACATGTCTACAACTTTCTGAATAAATAAGGAATAATGTACCCACTAGATTTTGTCCTGTGCCAGAGCTCTGCTCAGCACTAGATGGAAGAACATCAAGGATCCTGTTTGGATTCCCCGATTCTGACAGACAGCAGGACCTTGCTGCAGCTCCATGACTAATGTAAATGTACGGTCCTTAATAGACCCTATGCCTGTGATGGATTGGTGCAGCACAACAGAAGCCACACTCAAATTAGAAGGTGGAGGCAGAGACTCAGAACCTAGCTGCAGCACTGATGTGGCAGCAGAGAGCTCCCCTACATCAGGGGAATTATCTATTGGACATCTGTTTAGAGATTATGGCCCATTTGCACCAATTTAATGGCACAAAGTTGTTATAAACTGGCTAGAGAACAAGTTTGATTACCTGGGCTGCATCTCCCTGCCAATAGTAATGCTCACATTTTCTATGGGGCATTGAAGTCCATGGGGACTACTTGCCTGAGTAGGTATCATGTGAGTAAAGCGTGTGACATTGCACCCCATAACTTTTTATGGAAATATGCTTATGAATGTGTATATGACATAACTGGAATATGTTTTATGCTACATATGCCATGTAACATATCTCTGTAAAGGTTATGATCTACTGAATCTATTCATCCTATTTGTAAGCATTTATCATTTTTGTATTCAAAGTTATGAATATTGGCTGTGTACTTGTTTGATTTTAAGTAGCCTTAGTAAGGCATTTGGTCAGCTTCTTAAGAAAAAGGAATTTGCAAGTTAAGTGCCCAATCAAGAAACACTTAACAGACAATGGAACCTTGGAAGACTCCAATCCACATGGGAAGTCTACCTGGAGACATTCAAGGTAGCATGTGAACAATGGCTGCCACCTGTAAAGTTCTGAGTCATGCATGGACATGTGACTTGCTCATGTGACTCCAAAACTCCAGCTTGCAGCTAGATTCTGCATAGGAGAGAGGAGGGGGTCTCCACCCACAAGAGAAAGACTATTTAAGGCCCCTCAATTTTCTCTTCAGCTGGCTCAAGAGATAGCTTCTCCACCCCAAAGGATACCTAAAAGAAACTGAAAGAAAGGACAGTAACCACAGGGGTGAGAATGATTGCTGGAACCAGACTAGAAGGAGTCTAGTCTGTAAAAGAAGCTTACTGGAACATCTCTGAGGGTGAGATTTCATCTGTAATCACTTTCTTGCTGTATTCGGTTTAGATTTGCATGTTTTATTTTATCTTGCTTGGTAATTCACTTTGTTCTGTCTAATATTACTTGGAACCACTTAAATCCTACTTTTTGTATTTAATAAAATCACTTTTTACTTATTAATGAACCCAGAGGATGTATTAATACCTGGAGGAGCAAACAGCTGTCCATATCTCTCTATCAGTGTTTACAGGGTGAACAATTTATGAGTTCACCCTGTATAAGCTTTATACAGGGTAAAACGGATTTATTTGGGGTTTGGACCCCATTTGGGAGCTAGGCATCTGAGTGTTGGAGACAGGGACACTTCTTAATCTGTTTTCAGTTAAGCCTGCAGCTTTTGTGGGACGTTGTTCGGACGTGGGTCTGTGTTTGTAGCAGGCTAGCATGTCTGGCTCAAATCAGGCAGGGCACTGAAGTCCCAAGCTTCCAGGGAAAACGGGCTCAGAGGTAGGCTTCGCAAATCAGTTGGCAGTTCCCAAGGGGTTTTCTGTGATCCAACCCACCACAGCAGAGTTCCCAATCTAGTCCTAAGAGACACACCAGCTTTGAAAGGAAAATGAGTGTGCCCCCCTTTTGTTAAATAAAAGACAGACAGTCCCAATAAAGTCGTAATCATTCCCTCAAGTAAGATGAGTATATTTGGTCTTCCTTCAGGACATGATATGATTTTAAAAGGCAAAGATATTTATGCTGCTTCAGGACATAGCAGTGTGGACCCTCTACGCCTACCCAAAGTCACAGGGAAATAAGTAGGATTTAACATAGATGCAGGAGTCTTCACTAGCAGATTATTATACAGGGAACTACAAATGTAAACAACATGTGAACAATTTTTGGTTTATCTAAAAATATTAAAATTTCATCTTTATCTTCCCTTCATGCTGATGAACAGAAATTTCAAAAATATATTTACCTTAAATCCACATCTGCAGATGCAGTGTTTTACTTAAATATAGTTATCCATATTTAAATCACCAGGACCAGCACAGAAAACTTATTTCATTTTTCAGCAGTTTCTGTGTGTTTCACTACATTAAATAGACTTTTTCTGTTCAATGTGACATTATATTTATATGTGAAATGAAGCATGAAAATAATAGTTATAACAGAATTTCTTAAGGGCAAAAGTTTGAGGGATACTTTTAAAATGAATTGATTCAATAATTTTAAATATTTTGGAATGCTAGAACAAGTGTTTAAAAACTAGAAAGTGTTAAAGAGAAATTTGAAATGCCTGCTATGTAAAATCAAGAAAATAATAGATGTTTTCTAGTTTCTTGCATCCTTTGAAAGAACTGAGAAATATAAACAAAAATATTATCCCAAGAATATTGTTAACATTTTCATATGACAGAAATAAAAAATAATTTTCAATATAGTTCAGGGAAATATATTGTGATTTGATCTTCAGATTAAGGGCAATCAGAAAACATGGAAAAATACCTATAACTGGTTGCTAGTACAAGTATGAGAGAATACTTAAAAAAAAAAAACATGTAATCTTGTGTGTGCATCTTTGATAGAGGTCCAATACTCAGAAGTAGGCACAATGAAGAGAGGAACAGAGTAAACATCTGGATCCCAACTAAAGTACATAACACTACACATCTAAGTAATGCTACATATGTGCTATGTCTTGTGGGATTGGGATTACATGGTCCAGTCCAATCCTACATACGCTTTCTCCTGTGACCAATCCTTACATCACACAAATAGTCCTATTGGATTCAATGGACTTGCACCAATGAGGTCAATACAAGTCAATTTGTTTCTAGTTATCTTCTAAACATCTGTTGCAAACCCCATCATGATGTGTCCTTGAAAACTGTATCTCTGCATGGGACTGAAAATGCGGTCCCTGAAAGCATGAAAAATAATACTTGCCAGCATAAGACCTTGCAAGAGCTCCTTTGTGAAGAGCAGCAGAGTAATAAAGATAATTCATAGAGTCATGACTCATTGCACTAACCCTCTGCAAGATGAATCTGTTATTAGTTACACTCATGATTGACATAGGAGCTGAAAGAATAAGTTTTGGGTAACCCAGAATATGTTTGGACTCTGAGCTCCCCCAGAAAATACATAATCATTAGCTTGTGACTGTCTTACTCTCTCAGGCAACAGCTAAGTTAATTAATCTCCAACTTCCCCACTTTCGACGTGTAAGTCAAAAGCATACTGCCCCTAAAGGAAGGTAAAAATAAAATTGTACATCAGGTACAATTTTATCTATGTTAGATGACTGGTAAGAACTATTACCACTGTTTCTAGGCACCTCCTAAATCAAACAAAAAGAAAACTATTGTTGATCACAACCAAAAGATTAAATGAATAATTCCCCAGAAATCAAAATATCCTCACGTTAAGATCTTAGAAAGTGGGAAATCTTCATGTCATCCTATAAATTGAAAGTGTCTTTTTGCCATCTGTGAGAATGAGTTCCTATGGTCAAAAAAAGATTTTCCCTCTCATACACTAACTGAAATGAACTTTTAAAATGGAAACAATTCAATGGTGCAGAGTGACTGCAGACAAATAACCTTGCAGACTGACTATGAATAAATATACAATTTATGCTACATAAGGGGGAAATTTCCAATTCCTAAAGGAAATCTAAAAGCTTCCTGATTTTCTTTAATGATAATGATCTTAAATTTATCTAGCCCTTCTCATACAGATGGCTCACAAAGCACTGCTTGAACTTTACTGATTGCACAAGCACATCTAGGGATCACTGCTCCCAGCTATGAAGTTACAGCCATCTCTGTTGTAAAATGCAGCAACAGTTTAATAGCATGCAAGAATACTACACATCCCTTTAGGAGAGGAAGGGACTACATTGTGCAACTGAAAACTACAAGGCTAACTTAGATAAGCAGAATGTAATTACATGAGTTCCGGAGACTGGGAGTTGCACCATACTTTGGAGAAAATGCTTTAATGAATGTCAGTGGTCTGATTTTTAGTTTTTTGTCTCATTTGATAGATTGAGCCTCCGGGAATATACTGTCCCCTTAGCACAATCCTTGGAAATTGAATGACGACGACTCAGCCCAAGGAGCCAGGACATTGGGAATGAGTGCTGCTACCTGAATCACTACCAGCTCTTACTGCAGCACTTTGGGCTTTCCATAGAAGTCTTCTATCCAGTGGACCAACACTTGTGAAATCTGATGCAATTACAGTTAAACATAGCATGGCCCATACAGTTAAGATGGAGGTCCATATTTTTCTCTTCATATTATATTTTGTAAGCACATAAGTACACTTATATATGAAGCTCTTGCATAATCCAAATACATTCATCCCACAAAAATGGTAATTTATGTCATTTTAATACTGATTTTAGAAGTGTGTGCAATGGTCCATGAAGAAGTTGTATCTTCAGAACATCATAACTTTTGTCAGAAATAGGTTATGTGTTTTCCATTTATTCTAATTATCATTAGCAGAAAAATGTGAAATGAAAACAATGGAGATTTTTTTTAAAATGTGAATACCTATTATAACAGTGTAAATGCCCCTTTGTATAAAATCCTATATTAACCTAAGATGTTGGTACCATAAAATACTCGCTTTCTAAAAATCTTTAAAAAAAACAACCTAATATTCCCAATCTTTGTATCTGAAATGTAAAGCATAACAATTGTTTTATTTAAAGAAAAGACTGTCCAAGAAGATGTGTGTGTGTGTTTGGAATTTTGGTTGGTTGATTGGTTGGGTTTTCCTTTTTTGAGGTAAAGAGGAGGAAGTCTTTGAGACAAAGAGGGAAGAAGGGATCAGCAGTTCAATCCAACTCTAACTATATTATTAGGTGAGAACAGAAACCTAAACTCAGAAATGCACATGTTGTCATACTGATTATAACTTGGTATTTGCTGTTTTTCACTGTTGCTAATTGAGGAGATCCCACTTATTCTGACACTTCATCTTTCTGTGCTATCTTTTAGACCTTCTTGTTGTTGCATTTTTAGTGATTGATGTAGGCTTGGTCCCAAATATAATGCAATATGTACTGCATTATATTATAGCTACCAATCATCTTGACTTTCACTACGTTTTTCATATATGCTCATAAGCAATTACTGTGATGACTTTCTGATTCTGAGGTCACATTGTTAAGCATTATATTAATTTTATGGCAAAGAATAAGGTAAACTTTTTTTTTTTTTACTGTCACATGCATTTATGTGTCCTTTTGCTACCTTCCAATTTATTGTCTATATGCCTTGTATATACTCCAATGTGGGATGTTATCACAAGCATGAATCACACACTTCATAATGACTACAGCATATAGTTTTCATCCCTAATGACCTATTTATTTAATCTATAAGACTATGAATGCCAACTTTTTTTCATCTTATATGTCATTGTTTCCATAATGTTCCTTACATAATTTACTGTTAAGTGAGTCAAACTATTCAATTGAAAGAAGAATAAAAATCTGCAGATGTGGATTAAAATATGGTTACATAACTTTCATGTGACAGTACCCTTATTATACAGGTTTTCAGGTGAGACAACTGATTTATGCATTGTCTTACTCCTTCTACTAAGAAATCATGTTGCATTGTTTATATCTGAAGGGTGTTTGGGTCAAGGAAAAGTGAATTTTTTAAAAGAGAACAAGAATTAGAATTAATTATGTTTTAGGGATTTAAAAAAAAAACAGGCACACAGAATATTGCAGGAACATGTAAGTCTTTAAAATATGCTAAAATATAATACAAGTAGTAGATTCAGGGCCCAAATCTCCCAGGCCTACATGTGTGCAATTTCCATTGAAATCAGGCCTTTAGTTTTGCACCACTGTAATTAATAAGTAAGAAATACTACTTACCGCTACTGCATTGAGAGATTTACCAACAAAATTGTTTGACTGGGTAAAGGAAAACTTTCAAGCAACATATCTGACAACAAATAATAACTGTATTAGCATTTTCTAGTATTTGGAAAAAAAATGGAGCTTTCTTTTTTTAAAAAAAAATTTATTGCAGTATATATTCATGACATGAAACTCTTCAGGGATACAGCTAATCCTAACATCTAAAAAAGGCTGCAACAATGGATTCTTAAATAACACTATCAGCTACTGTGTTTGACCTTAGCAAGGAGATCAAAGTGGCATCTTAAGGAATACTTTATCCTAACATTAGAAAGATGACCTCAGCAGGCAATTTTATGAACATTTCCAATGCACATGGAAGCCAAGACAATGCAACTATTTCAAAGATTGCCTAACACAAAATCTTGTAATGATGACAGTACCATACTGCTAAAAATCCAACCCAGTGCCCTTATAGGCACTAGTACTGCTAGATCCCATAAAAACAAAAATAGTTCAACAAGTAGAGGGTAAGAGAGAAAGCTAATAATTAATTAGTAGAGCTTGGGGCAATTATGTAATGGCATCAGTGGAAAACTAAGACAGAGACATGACAAAACTAAGCAGATATCTGAACAGAATGACAGAGTGCAGGGCCAAACTTGACAATAACAACATTTCATTCTCTAGGGAAATTACACCTTTCAATTAAATTGCCCATTACTACTTTGAAGGAGGAGTGCCGCAGCTGATTTTACAGTGCTGGAGAGATAATTTCTTTCTTTCCTCTAAGTTCTAAGGATAGATTCTGGCCCATCTAATGCCATTTGGGGCCAATGGCACAAAGGTGCCTTTAAAGATGCCATAAATTGGAACTTGAGGATTCCAAAAGCATGAAAGAATCCTCACCTTGTATAGCTGGATCTATGCAATCCTCTCCTGCCTCCCGACACAAGAGGCATATTGAGCTTTTTGTGTTCTTCTGTTCCTTGATGCTATTATAAGTTTCAAGTATGTTACTATAGCTACTGTCATTTAAGCAGAAGTCCCTGTGGTTGTTTAACTACTTTACTATATTTAGTGCTCACACATAAGGCACCACCAAATTCACGGTCCATTTTGGTCAATGTCATGGTCATAGGATTTTAAAAAACTGTAAATAGCTGAAGTCATGAAATTTAAGTCTGAAATTTCATGATATTGTAATTTTAGGGATCCTGACACAAAAAGCAGTTGTGGGGGGGAGGGGTTGCAAGGTTATTGTAGGGGGGACTGCAGTACTGCTACTCTTACTTCTGCACTGCTGCTGGCTGCTGTGCTGCCTTCAGGGCTGGGCAGCTGAAGAGAGGAGGCTGCTGGCCGGGAGCTCAGCTCTGAAGGCAGAGCCACCACCAGCAGCAGCGCAGAAGTAAGGATGGCATCGTGTGGTATTGCCCCCCTTACCTCTGTGCTGCTGCCTGCAGAGCTGGGCCCTCAGTCAGCAGCCACCTTTCTGGCCGCCCAGCTCTGAAGGCAGCAGTGCAGAAGAAAGGGCGGCATGGTATTGTATTGCCACCCTTACTTCTGCGCTGCTGCTGGTAGGGCACCGCCTTCAGAGCTGGGCGTTCGACAACAGCTGCTGCTCTCCGGCTGCCCAACTCTGAAGGCAGCATGGAAGTAAGGGTGGCAATATCACGACCCCCCCTAAAATAAACTTGTGACCCTCTGCAACTTCCTTTTGGGTCAGGACCCCCAATTTGAGAGACACTGGTCTCCCCCATGAAATCTGTATAGTATAGGGTAAAAGTACCCAGAAGACCAGATTTCACGGTCCATGACATATTTTTCATGGCTGTGAATTTGGTAAGGCCTTACTTACATAAAAGGACACTTTCACTTTCTCATTAACACACTACTGACAAATATGAAATGTTGGGAAGGAGTATGGCACCAGAAGTGGGTTTATGTTAAATTGTGTAGGATGGAAACATCTTAAGAATTTTAAAAAAACCAGAGCCTCTTTAAAAAAATAAATAAATAAAATACATCTCTTTCCCTTCCTCTCCCCTTTATTCCCCCCTCCATCCCATTTTTCAAGGGAGTTTTCCCTGCAGGAAAAGAAATCCCCTGCAAGATAACAGGATTTTTAAAGATGTTGATCTATAGCTCAGCAAAGTGTGCTACTTTCCAAAGCAGGTACTGCTGTGGCTATGAATGAGGGAGACAATTAATATACATCTATATACCACAAATCTAAAATTCTGGTTGGCTGATAATCTAATGCCTTCCCTAGAAATAGTTCTTAGGAAAAAAGTTAGGGGATTGAGGCAAAACCATGGGGCCAAATTCTACTTTACTTACACTAGTGCATAAGTGTAGGTAAGAAGAATTAGGTCCAGATTGTCTAGCTGAGAGGAATCTACCCACGCTGAATGAAGATCTTTGGTTGTAAATCTCATACAAAGAAGCCACTTCAGCAGCTGATGGCAGCAGCAGTACCCATAGATTCCAACCACTGCCTGGTAAGATTGATGTATGGGTCCAGTTTAACACCTAAGCACAGAATGGTTATTTTGGTGGTCGCTGTAGTAACTATCAGATACTTTCAGTGCCTTTCATCACAATAGTGTTTCAAAATTATAAATGGGAAAAACCCTCACTTCCTTATTTTCCTACTACTTCTGTCTCTGTCCCAGCCTTGCTCTACCCTTTCCCCCTGTTTGTAAACCAGTAACACTCCCCTTCTCATACCTTACCAGAAGGAAGTTAAAGATTGTTTACATTTTGGCCAGCCAGCCTGAGGGCTATTTGTCTCCACCCAAAGAGATTCCAGGAAATGTATCTATATTCTAGTTTCTGTTGGATTTAATCTCTTTCTTAAACAGAGTTTCGAATTGAAACTGTTGGAAATTTTGATGTACATTGGGATCATCCTCAGGGAACATGGACTATGGTAGTGTGGGGAAAGTAGCAGAAATATCAAGAGAACAGGAAAGTTTGGGAGACCAGCCCAGACTACTTCCTTCATACAGGGCTTTGACTGAAACTCTGAAGGTCAAGATGCTTTGAAGATACTTTCCTTCCTTGGCACTGAGAGACAGCAAAGAAAGAACTTGCCACCAGCCTTTTCAAAACATCTGAATTTTAAGGACTTGTCTTTTAAACAAGCATATATCAGGGAAAAATGCTCTAAAATTCAAAGCAATTAGGGCATATTGCAATGAATATTTATTTCATACTTTAATTAGTGTGATCCTCAATCTTTAATTCTACTCCAGGAACTTCTTTTGAACTTCTTTTGATGATGAAATAAACAAAGATCTGTTTTTACTTGACAGCATTGCTCAGTTTTGGCTGTACTTTCACAAGCTGTAATATTACTAAAAAAAAAAAAAACAGTCAAAGGAAAAAGGCAAGGAGAGAGAAAGGAGCCTGGAAGGAAGAAGTGGGGGACATGGGGGTCACAGGAAAGAAGAATAGTGCAGAGGGGAAGGGAGAGAGAGACCTGAATAATGTAGGCTGTTGTAAAATATGGCATCTATTATTAATTCATATCTGTGCTGATTTATTTATTAGGGAACATATTATAGTGCTTCAGGAATCAAAGATTCATCCTCTATATTAAAATCATATGGATTCTTTTGCCTTCAGATGCAAGTAGTGATCCAAGAATACTTTTATTTACAGTCACTTGTATGGTGGTATTTCATTACCACAGTATCAGAGCACCAACATAACAAAATCAATTGTAACTGAGGACAGCCTAAAACTGATTGCTAAACTTTAGGTATTTCCAAGCCTGGCATTTTTCTAAGAGTCACAGGTAGAGCTGTGAATTCTCTGAAACTTGAAGACTTTGCACCATTATTTGACTTTAGCAACTCAATAAGAGACTAGGGGTCTATTTCAGGAGTGCGTGGGTGAGGTTCTGTGGCCGGCAATATGCAGGAGGTCAGAACAGATCATCATGATGGTCCCGTCTGACTTTTAAGTCTGTGCATCTATGAGCTGGTTAGAAAATGGATTTTATTCCCAAACAGAAAATTACAGCCTTTCAGTGAAAAATCAAAACTTGAAATATTTCAGCCAAAAAAACAAAGTATTTCAATTTGGAAATGCCCAAATGCACCTATTTTCCTCTATAGGCTGGGCTCCCTCGCCAAACTACATCCCCCATGATGCACCACATTCTTCTCTCTTGGTGAGCCATGCAGCACATCACAGGAGATAAGTCTGGCTGGGAAATCCAGCCAATAGAATCATAAAATTATAGGGCTGGAAAGACCCTCAAGAGGTCATCTAGTCCATGCCCCCGCATGAGGCAGAACCAAGTATACTTAGACCATTCCTGACAGGCATTTGTCCAACCTGTTCTTAAAACCATCCCTTCATGGGAATTCCATATCCTCCCTTGAAAGCCTACTTCAGTGGTTAACAGTCCTTATTGTTTAAAGTTTTCCCTAGTATCTAACCTAAATATCCCTTGCTGAAGATTAAGCCCCTTATTTCTTGTCCTACCATCAATTGTTTTCCATGCCCACTGATCACACTGCATTTATAACAGCCCTTAACGTATTTGAAAAATTATCAGGTCCCCACCTCAGTCTTCTTTTCTCAAAACTAAAACACACCTATTTTTTTTAATCCTAGCTCATAAATCAGGTTTTATAAAACGTGTATCATTTTTGTTGCTCTCCTTTGGATTATCTCCCATTTGCCCACATCTTTCCAAAAGTATGGCACCAAGAACTAGACACAGTACTGCAGCTGAGGCTTCCTGCTGAATAGAGAGGACAGTTACTTCCCATGTCTTACCTATAAGACTCCTGTTAATGCACCCCAGAATGAAATTAGCCTTTTTGCAACTGCATCACATGATTGGCTCATATTCAATTTGTGATACATGAGAACCCGCAGGTCCTTTTCAGCAGTACAGCCACCTAGCCAGTTATCCCCCACTTTGGAGCTGTGCAGCTGATTTTTCCTTCCTAAGCAAAGTACCTTGCACTTGCCTTTATTCAATTTCATCTTGTTGATTTCAGACCAATTCTCTAATTTGTCAAGGTCATTTTGAATTCTAATTCTGTCCTCCAAAGTGCTTGCAACCCCTCCGAGTTTGGTGTCAACTGCAAATTTTATAAGCTTACTTTCCATTACCCAGGGCATTAATTAAAATATTGAATACTACCAAACCCAGGACAGACCCCTGCTGAACCCCACTACTTACGTACTCCCTCACAATTTGACAGTGAACCATTGATACTTTCTCTGAAGAATACAGCCTTTGAACCAGTTGTGCACTCACCTTATAATTTCATCTAGACATTTCCCTAGTTTGCTTATGAAACAGTCATGTTAAAAGCATTATTAAAATCAATATTATGTCTACAGCTTGTTCCCATCCACTAGGCAGTAACCCTGTCAAAGTTTGGTTGGTCTGGCATGATTTGTTCTTGACAAATCTATGTTAGCTATTATTTATTACCCTTTTATCCTCTAGATGCTTACAAATGGATTGTTTAAATCATTTGTTCTAGTATATTTCCAGTTATTAAAGTTAGATGGACTGGTCTATAATTCCTGTAGGTTTTTGACCTTTGTTGGTAGGTCTGCAGTGGCTCAACCCTCCAGACAAGACACATTCTAAAATGGATGAACCCGCAATCAGCAGGGGTGGGGCACAGAACTCCTCCAGCTGCCAGGGTAGAGCGAGCTCCACTGGTCCTGGGGCAGCAGTGGGAGGGGGGAATTTTTATTTCTGTGCATGTCCCTGCTTTTAGGCAAATCCATTGACAATTTTGTAAAAGCTGTTTATTCTTTCCATGATGTATTTGGCCTCGAGATCTCTCTTTATCCCCTTTTTGGTGTAGTTAAGTCACATGTTCAAAATGCAGCTTTCTATATGCAGCTACATAGACATGAGCAACTGAAAAAATATATTGGAGCAGCTTGTCTGCCCGCACTACACTTCCTTTCAACTATCTTGGAAGAGACTGACTAGCTGTGTAGTCAGCTGAAGTGTGGAAACTCCTGATAGAGATACAGTCAATAAAGCTTGATCCTATAACATCTCTGTCCCGGTGTGGGCAAGAGGGATAGGGAATAGGTGTGGTTGGAATGCAATATGTGCTGGGAATCCTGAGGTGGTGCATGATTTTTTAAAGACCCTTGCAAGCTGGTGCACATTACAGCAGCAAAACCCATGACAAGGCAGAGAATCAGAGAACCATAGCCAGCTCTCTGATAAGCTCCCCGCTCTCTATTGCACCCAGAAGCTTAAAGCGGCTAGAATCTGTCCTGGCCCCCTTATGAAACAAAGAAGAATTCACAAAGGGGAAATCTGTTGTGTATGTGGGAAGACAGGAAACAAGCTACCTTCTTTTGCTAATGTTACAAGGGCTTAATCCTTCTCTCCAGGAAGTCAATGGCAAAGCTCCCATTGACTTTAATGGTGCAAGATCAGGGCCTAATTAGTTAAATTAGTGTAGAAAGATTAGCAGCCTTTTCCACTCACTGCCCCTGTTAAATTATGTCTTCCACATTAGGTTCTTTTGATAATAATGCACTCAACCAAGATTGGTCAGGTTTGGCGAGCAAAGGTCAGAGTTAATTCACTGTCGTCCCTTTATGTACTTATATAGCAAAAGACAGCAGTCATGTGCAACTGTTCTCAAATATTATTTTGAGTTTCACAGGCAAATATCAGATAATAAATGTTAGACTTCAGCCTTTATTTAATAGTGTGACTATTTCTTTAATTTTTAAAGAACAGGCAAAGTGCTGCATAATTGCACATGGAATTCAAATTGCATAGAACTCACTTTTAATGCTTTTAAAAGAAACAGTGTCCAATTAAGTAACCTAAGTGCTGGTTGTTAAATGACAATTGAAGCATTCAAAAGCTGGGAGGTTTGTTAGGTATTTTTATTCCTTTTTTTTTTTTTTTTTAAGGAAGGAAAAATGTCAAAAAAACAGAAGGAATAATACTGCTTTTCCAGCCCACTGCAAGACAGTAATACGCCATTTTGGGATTGCCAAAATAATCCCAAACAATTAAGGTTTGACAACAGTCATTGATGTGTGATGACTGAATGCACAGTAACTGGGGGGGAGAGGGGGAGGAGGAGAGAAGCAAGGTAATTTTTTCTTATACAAATGAGAAATTATTTTACAACATGTGGTAAAATCAAAGAAGTAGGTACCACTCTGAAAAGTCAGAAATGGGAAGTAACTGTGACTGGGGGAAGAGATGATGCAATACTTACCTGTTCTTTAGTACAACACTATCACAGGATTTATATATTTCTAAAATCACACATAGTGCTTCTCAGCGCCCTCAATAAACAACAATTGAACTTTTCTGTAGTGAAGTTCATCTTAAAGCTATTGAAGGATACTGCCACAAGTGGTACAGGGTAGAGTTTGCTAAGCACAAAGTTAGTGTGTCTAAAAGCCTTCTTGGAGGAACTGTAAACAGGAGAATTAATTGGAATAAGGTATGACTAGGAAATATATTGCACCAACACAATGAGACAGTGACTCTGACAAAATATTTCTATAACTGATTCCACATTCACTTTCTGGGAATGATATGCAAGTAGGCAAGAATTACCAGAACCACAATGACTAGATGCTATTATTTTGTGTTGAAGTAACCCCTGTGGAAAAAAAAAAAAAAACCTGAACAATTTCTTTGGTTAAGTATTCTTGCTAATTAATAGCTCCAGAATAATGGCACTTTTTACCATAGCTACACTAAATTCTAATGGGTTTGCATTAAAAACCTGAAAGATTCTGGTTGTTTTACAAAATCATATTCAGTTTACTTTTAATAAGTCATTCATATTTTAGATATCGCTGAAAAATATTTCAAGGAAAATCTACTGAATTAAAAGAGTCTCTATATTTCTGCCACGTCTATTTACTTGGTATCGATTGGAATAAACAGACTGTGATGGGGTATACTTCCCACACTAGGCAAACCAAATCAGCCACTAATACCACAGGGAACTCAGAAGAAATACAGCCAAGGTTGCATTCAGAAGAGGAAAATCTGAAGGGGATAGGTGAGAAGAAAGGGACAAACCCAAGGAAAGGGATAGCATGTGGCTCCATTACCATAGTATCTGAGCTCATCACAATATCTAATCTATTTCTCCTCACAGCGCCTCACTGATGTAGAGCAGTGCTGTTATCCCCATTGTACAGATGGGGCACTGAGGTAGAGAGACTAAAGGCCATATTTTCAAAGGCATTTAGGCACCTAGTGAGATTTTCAAAAGCGCTTAGAAGGTTAGGTGCTTTGTAAACATCACTAGATGCCTAACTGCCTCTTTGGGTGCCTAAAAACCTTTGACACTCTGTCCTTAAGGCTCTCGCCTGAGGTCATACAGGAAGTCCATGGGGGGGAGTAGAGCCCAAGTCTCTGAAGGCTCTGTCTACTCTCTGCTGCATGCTGGGGGGAAAAGAGGAGTCTGATAGGTGGGATCAAAACCAAGAAAGCCAATTGTCTGAGACTCCAGCAAATGGTCCCAGGCGATTGGGAAGGATGTCATGATTGACAGCATGAAAAGCAGCACAGAGATTAGGAAGGATGAAAAAAGAGAGACTGAGAGTCAGTGGGAGGAGATCATTTAACCCACAAGGGTGGCAGGTTCTGCCCCATGCCGTGTTATAGAGCAATGGCTGCTGTGCAATTTTACATTTTAACTGAAAACAGTTTTGTTATTTTTTGTTCTAAGTTTGAGAAAAAGAAGGAACGAGAAAGTGCTGTATGAGTATCAGATGTGTTTATGCCACGCATTCTTAATGTTTCAGCTGAATTCAGGCCAATTCCAGAACAAAGAACAGAAATTGCATCCACAGAGTCCATAAAGTCAATTATTATTGTCATGATTTGTATTATTCACTGGGCACCATCTGTATGCTCAGTACTGTTCAGAATATGCCAGAAAATATAGTCCCTCAGCAAATGTGTATTAAATGTGGATAAGTTGGCTCAAATATTTAAATATGAAGTGTATAATTATTGAGCACGTTAACACCTTTGAGAGGATGTGCTGTTGGCAATAGAAGTTTTACCTAGTTAAGGACTGGAAGTTTGGTTCTCCAGCTCCTGTGCCTGTTTATTTTCCTTTCCTGTTTGCAGTGGCCCTGATATACCTCAGAAGAATCAATATTTTTCTCAACTTTAAAATGTGGAATTTTCTTGGGTTTTGGTTTTAAATATTCTCCTGTGAGAACTGCAACACAATCACTATGGTGTTGGTTTAAGAGCCTTCTGGAAAATAACTAGCCTTTAAACAGAATTGAAAGCCATGTTGCCAACTCTCATGATTTTGTCATGAGTCTCGTGATAATTATTGTTTTCCCCAGCTCCTGGAGTCAAGTGGATATGTGATGATTTCAGCCTTCATTCTTAAAGAAAAATGAAGTTTCTAGCCCTTGTGGCTGTGGAGAAAACTTCAAAATGTGACCCCATGCACCCGAAATTCTCAAAAAACAGAAGGCAAATAAAAAGATCAAATCTATTATTTTTACATATTCTTGTGATTTTTGAATATTCGAGGTGACTTGAAAGTGACTTGAAAGAATCAGTTTCACTTTTGTTTAAAATCAGTTTCTAGTCTATTATCTGTAGCATAGTAACATCCCTAGAGTCTCAGGCAGGTGCAGTATAAACTCACAGGGCCTTGCCCTAGCAGAATGTTTCCAAAAGTAAAATGATCTATTCCAAGCTTGGTGAACTGCAAAAAGTAGGTAGCCTAAATGATAGAAAGTAATCTAGATTTTTTCAACAATTGTTTCAATTGTTGTATTCAAGAACAAGAATATGCTTTTAAATTTTAAATCTAACCAGTGTCCCTTAAGTGACTTGACCCAAGATGTCAGAACATATTAGTATTAGAGCTGAATGTGTCAAATATTAATTTTCTTTCTGTCAACTCATTTCTAAATTATTATGTGCAAAAAATAATAATAATAATAAAATAAAATACTCGAGTTTTCAGGTGCCTAAGTAGCCCCTGGAATCACGGTTAAAGTTGCCTCCTACACCAAAATCTGAAATGGTGCCCCTGATTGGCAGCAGTATGATTACTGGTTACGATCTGAGTTATATATTAACTTGGCTATGCATCTGATCTCTTGGGATTAGAACGACACTATATGTGATTAAATTAGTTTTCAATAACTGCTCATTATAGAATCCAGTGTCTGGGTGGTGAGATAATGGCTGGAATGCCCAAGGAAACTGCATCTCTGACTTCTTGTTAACTAGTGTGGTGAGACAGAAGTTTACTTTTGTTACTGGCTTGGTATAATTGAATGATAGAATAACCACCGGTTTGGGTTCGTGAGTCTGCCCTATTTCTCAGCTGTTTGTCCTGAATCTGATACTCTCAGCTGTGACCCACTGACACACAGTGACAGAGGGTCTGACCCCAAATGTAGTTTGAATGTAGGTCATATTAGGAATTTCAACAATTAAAGTTTTAGAATTTAAAAATCCAAATATTCAGTGGAATTATCTGAGTCAGAAGGTATTGGCAGGTTATATAGGTGGCTGAAATATATTGTACAGAACTTGAAAACAGTCACTATTAATTAACTGCAGAAATACCAGTTGCTGTGTCTTAATTAGGAGAGAATTGTCTCTTCCTTTAGAGATCCATGGTTTCAGGGTTTATTAGTGATTGTCCATCTTTATTACTGGTACAGAAGATACCACCCCAAAGTGTTTTTTTTAAAATATGAAATAATTTAAATCTAACACATTATTTTCATTTTAAAGAGGCAAAAATATGTAATTAAGTAGTGGTTAAAGATATTTTCTAATCTCATTCTGTACAAAAAAAAATGGATCAACACCTGAAGTACAATAAAGTTTGAGATAGTATTTTTTGAATAAAAACTTGAAAAAGCTGGAGCTAACCAAGCTTTTTAAAAAAGACATGTATCAGTTGTTCAGACATTAGCTGTGTATGCAGTAGAACAGGACTTTTCACTCCCACAACAAGGTCAGTTTAATGAACACAGAAACCACAACAGAGTCCAAATAATTATACAATTTCACTGAGACCTGTCTGCAATCTTCAAATGATAATGCAAATATCTCAGTGCTTGAGATTTATCTGGAAAAGAAAGTTATGCCAATAAGAGACAGGAAGGTAGAATAGTCTTTTCCCTTTTCTCAGCTCATGTCAATCTAGAATAAAAAAACACAGAAAATTAGGGGAAAATTTTGAATACAAGACAGGCATCCAACTGACTTTGTATGGCAGCTTGGTGCCTGATTGCAGCTTGCCTTTGAAAATCTCCTCCAATGTTTCAATAACACTCCCCATTTAGGCACAATCTACAATACAGCTGAGATTTTAAGAGGGACCTGTTGGAGTTAGGGACCCAACTCCCACCAGAAACAAAAAGTCATAGAACTGGAAGGATGGATGCTTGGCACTCGTTACACTGACACCATCAACAGTCCCATCTACGCAAAAATGCAGAACTGGTCAATGTCAGTCGAGGTGTCTGGCAAGGGTTTAAAAAATAAATAAATAAAATAAAATAAAGCTGTTAGCTGATGCAGTTACTAGCCAAAAATCAATGGGAGCCAGGCACCTGAGATCCCTTTGAAAATCCCAGCCTCCAATTTTAAACTGAATTTGTCACCAGTCAATGCTATGCATGGTTCTAAACATTGTTTCAGTCCACGTACACCACAGTAAATACCTAAGCCAAAGTTTTAGACTGAAATAAAATCCATGAAAATAACAGAGTTCCAGCTAATCTAACTGCAGACTTACCATGAAACCACATGCATTGTACAAAGAACACTAAAATTATTGTATAGTCAGACTTAATAGTGTGAAATTTAATTTGCAAACAAGCAACTTCAGGCAGAAAAGGCTAAATATTAATTTTAAGAGTAAATTTCACAATCTATAGTATTACTTTCCCTTTTATAATTAAAGCAATGCTGTTGTTTCTCTCTCATCTTGTAACAATATCCATGGCATCGGGGTATATTTGCAATAAACTGCTTTCACAAGGATCAAATGCCTCATCTTTGTTTTGGCACTAAATCAACAGCAGAAGCTGTTTATTGCTTCATATACACCAATGCCACAAACATTAGCCACAAAATTACTATAATTAAGTGTGGGTTTTATTAATCAAAACTAGTGTGGAAATACAGGTTTGGTTTGGCATGTTTGAACCTGCAAAGTTGGAGAGATTCTGTAAAACAGGTTAAAAAATGGCATTTTCATGTGACCAACTGTTCCTCAGTAATTTGTTCCGAACTCCATAAATATTGTAGTTGCATTTAAAATAAAAGCCAGTATGTGAACTGACAGGACTTACCCAAATGCAAATAGGCATATCATTTGGAACTCTTGTCATGAATTGAGCATTTATGCCTTTTTATGTGAACAGGTGCTAAATGAAATTCTGTGGCAGGTGGGTTTTTCTCCTATTTATAGGGCAGAGGAATATACAAAACTGTAGATAGCTTGCTTCTTAAAACATGTTTATAAATCTTTTATGTGATCCATATTATGGGTGACCTGATTTGTATTCTATTATATTATTATAATTATTATAATATAATAAAATGTAGAATGACAATATACAACAGGGGTATGTGTGCAAACTTTAAACTAAACATGAAAAGTGCAAAGTCAAGCTCTCAAAAGTAAGGAAATGCCACAATTAAGGTTTGCTATGCAACTTTAATTCAGTCCCCTTATGCATAGCAGTCATGATAGTCACATGATCACATACTATATTTTCCCTAAAACTCCTACCTCATTCAGTGAATGGTGCTTCTTTAGTCAGTAGCTATTCAATATTTCTTTCTTATCCTCATTATTCAAAGTATCGCCACATCCCTTAATTACCAAACAGAATTTAAATACTGCACTGAATAGAGGATTATTAATTTTCCTGTGAGCTTTTCTATGGCACTCAGCACTGTAGCATCTGAGCACTTCACAAACAAACATATGTATCTTCACAACATCTCTGTGTGGCAGTGGAATTACGCCAGTTTTACAAAGGGGCAAATGAGATTTTAAAACCTAAATTGTCAGAAGAATCCACTAATTTGGAGCATTCAAATTGAGATGCCCAGGGTCCGAGTTTTCAAGGTAACTAGCATTTTTGTGGTAATTCATATGTCCAAAGCACATCTACCACTGACTTTACTTGCCATTGAGCATCAACACATTGGCAAATGAGGCCTCAGGTGTTTCAGGTTGGGCACCCATACAATGAGAAACAACCACTGAGAAGTTTGGTTTAAGTGACTGTAACTCTTGTCCATTCCACTTCAGGTGCGTGCACGGTGCATTAGAGTCAGAAATGTTTTCCCTTTTGTGGTACCCGTCCTGGTGATACACGCACACTCCACTGCTTTGTACTGCTGCATAACAGTATGAAGGTTGGAAGCTGCCCAAGATCCCCTCAGTTCTTTCACACCAGACAAACTCCAATATAGAGGGGAAAGAAGGTGGGTCATTGAATGGACATGTGCAACATATCTTGAAGAACCACCATTACAGAACAGGTTAATAACCTTTTTTTTTTC
Organism: Caretta caretta; assembly: GCF_965140235.1. Taxonomy (NCBI): domain Eukaryota; kingdom Metazoa; phylum Chordata; order Testudines; family Cheloniidae; genus Caretta; species Caretta caretta. The sequence continues at coordinate 100,415,104 of NC_134212.1, forward strand.
TTCTTCATTTAATGATTGCATATGTAATTCCACTTCAGGTCACTCAAGCAGTTCAATCAGGAGGTGTGTGCCAGAATCTACCCAAACAATGTACGCAGGACTACTCATCCAAACTTGACATCACCTCTTGAATGCTGAGATATAGCATAATGAGTTGTAAAGGTATGCACAGATGACTAAGTTGAAGTTATACAAATGTCTGCTAGAGTACTTGGAATCAAAAAGGCTCAAGAAGCTGCTTGAGATCTTGTAGAGCATTCTACTTCACTGCTTGGAGGGAGTGCATTGGCAATATAATAATAGCACAGATGTATGCAGGACAAAATCCTCTGCGTTGAGATTGGAAGGCCTTTCATCCTGTCTGGAACTGATACAAACAGCTGTGATTACAGTCCAAAAGAACTAGCATGTCCAACAGGTGGAAAGCCAGGAGTACACTAGGCTTGCACCTTTCTGAGATGCAGTCTGAGGTGCAGAATCAATCATCCAGAAGACTGTGCGCTCCAGTAGTCTAAGACAATTTACTGTTGTAAGCAAATTGGCTTTGAGATCTATGGAAATGTTTAACACTGTCTGGAATCTGTCTTGAGGTAGTAATGCCCTGGCTATTGTAGAAACCAGGATCACCCCCATAAGTTCTATTCTCTGAACTGGAAGGAAAACTGGCTTGTCTTCATTGATCAACAGACCCAGAACATTGAAGAGCGATTGAATCCTGGATAGACTAACTTTTACTAGGAGCTTGGATTGACCTCATATCAGCCAATAGTCCAAGAAAGGACACTTGCACATCTGCTTTCCTTAGGAATGCAACTATCATCACCATGCATTTTGTAAAACACTCGCAGGGCATTTGCCAGAGGACACCCTCCCCTGTCACCCTGAGTGCTTACTGGTAGACAGCACCATGGACCTCAGTTGTCTAGCAGAGCTAAGTCTCAGCTCCTTGGACAACTCTAACCTCTTGTGCTTCCTTCAAAGCAATGCCAGAGAGGCACTCCTCACTGATGCCGAAGCACTAGGTGCATACTCAAGCTGGAAGGCTAAGGAGGTAGATGCTGAGCAACCTCCATAAGGCTATGGTACAGTCTCACCTCTCTGTCTTTCTTTGTCCAGTGCTTAAAGTCTCTGAAAATGTGGCAGTGGGCCTCTAACATGACCCTCACTAAGACACTTTAGGCAGATGGAATGAGGGTCACTCATCAGCACAGGTTTGGTTTTTTTTGCAGCCGGCACAAAGTTTAAACCCTAGAGACTGAGACATACCTCAGTACTAGGCACTGGTGGCCTGTACGAGGAGGAAACCGGTGCTCCAAAAGTAACGAATAAAACAAATGGAACAATGAGTGCCAATAACTATTTACAGAAGACTAAATAAATTCCTGTAAGAGGAGAATTTGCACAAGCAACAGGATGTACTCCAACTACCAACCATGGGTGGTAAGAAGTAACTGAGGGGGATCTGGAGTAGCTCTCGCCCTCTATACCATCATGCAGTGGCACAAGACAACAGAAAGTGCATGCACTGCCCTGATGGGTACCATTAAGGAAAAAAAAAATCTCCCTCTCTGGTGCAGTGGGCACTCTCATACCTGAAGTGGAATGGCCATATGCAATCACTCGAAGAAGAACTTCACAGAAGATATTCTGTGGCAGAGGCACAATTCCATTTTTCAGGTTAGTATTCACCTACCTTAACCATGAAACAAAGCTTTCTTCATGCAGTCTCTTGCCTCACTCACTGCACACCTTCCAACTGCTGCAATAAACAAGGGTCCTACAGACCACAGCCTCATTCAATACACAATCTGATTCATTCCCCAAGTCCTCTCCATTTTGTGCACTGAATGAGGCAAGGGTCCTAATTTTTCAATACTTAACTTTGCAACAGAATGTTCTTTTAACATACTATTTTTGATGTAATTTCCTAAGCTTAAAAAAGACAAAAAAAGACCAAATTCCTTCATGTGGCACCATATTAACCTGCAACTTGAATTAATACAGCAGGATGGAAACATTTTAGATCCACAACTCAGATGTCTACTACTTGATTCAATAGACTGGCTGGTTACAGTAGTAGCTTGTTAACCTATATGTGGACCACCTAGATAGGACACATATTTTGCCCCTGGGTTTTCACAGCTATTTTCTAGACAGCAAAGAAATGTTGAGACTCAGGCACCCTAAGTTCAATTCCAGGTTCTGGTTGTGTATTCTAGTGATGGTAGACTCTTCTATCCTGCCTCCTAGCATGTCCTCTCAAGCCTTTTCCCTTCTGTCCCTGTTCTTGCTCTGACCACCTTCCTTACCTTTCCCCACTCCCAGCCTGTCCAACGCAGTATTCAGGTAAAGCTGTTCCCCTTCTCCTCCATACTTTCTGAGCAGCAGCAGATCACTGAAAGCAAAAGAGAGATAGTCACTTCAGTCCTGGGCTTTGCCTGACAGCAAGGGAGGAATAATTATAGTGAATGTCCTACTTAGCCCCTTCAACAGGGATTTGGAGTATGTTTAATGCAGAGGGAATCTACAGAAAATGTAGCTGCCAAACTCTAGCATCTACTAAGCATTTAAAAACAGCAATGGTCAGAGGCTTACCGCTCAGAAAAATTTTGGTGTATCTCCACAGGGCTCAGCAAAAGGCAACTCTGACAACAAGGAAATACATTGCCAAATTTCAGCTTCCTGCTCCAATGATTGGAGGCACTGTGGCTTCTCAATAAAATGTGAAACTAAAAGCAGGGTCATAATGAAAAAAGTGTTAGGAAAACTTAAAATAGGCATTACTGTCAGCTCCAGCTATAAAAGACACACATTTACATACTTAGCATTGATTGTGTCATCTTTGTGATGAAATTATACCAACTATATAACTGACATTTATATAGAGGGTGCCAGGAGTCAAAACTATGGAAAAATAATTCCTTTTCCTAGCTTGTCTACAGCTGTTTAGATATAAATGTCCCAACCGAATAAGGTAATCGATGCAAAGCATATCTGCCTAGAGGCACCCCTTGTCACCTTCTGTGTTCTTACTCTATAGTCAAAACCTTAAGAACTGCTGAAGCCTATATGCCAAATTAGAAATTAACTAGCACTGACATCTCCTGTAACTGAAAATCAAATCAGTGTCTCAGAGGAAATGCAAGTTAAATATACCCTTTACAGTGTATTATTTAAGAATGTAGAGGGAAGGCTTGTAAATAAAATCTGTAGAGTGAAATGTTTCTGGAACTATGTATCTATAGGGAATATTCACTGCTAACCTAATAAGGATTTCAAGAAAATATGTATTTTCCTATATATTTAGCAAGAAAATCCACTAAAAGCTATTAACTACAAAAAATGAAAAGAGTTAACATTGGCAATTTATAAAACAGGTACTCCTTTTACTGAGAAGTGAAATATGTGACTGAAAAATAAGACAGTATTAAACTTCTTGATTTATTGACTGGTTTGAATCAAACATTCAGAAGTCAGGTAGTTTGGCACTGTCTGCTGAGAAACAATTTATCATTGATCCAGAAGTTCTTAGAAGAATCAAAGAGTCATAGCAAATATGTTGCCTGGAAGGCCCTAAGAATGTTCTGTCTGAACATGTCATTACCACATTTCACCTTTGTCTACATATGAAAATCTGCTTTTGTAACTTCTGTCATAAATATAAAGGGAAGGGAAGGGTAAACCCCTTTAAAATCCCTCCTAGCCAGAGGAAAACTCCTCTCACCTGTAAAGGGTTAAGAAGCTAAAGGTAACCTCGCTGGCACCTGACCAAAATGACCAGTGAGGGGACAAGATACTTTCAAAAGCTGGGAGGAGGGAGAGAAACAAAGGGTCTGTAGGTCTGTCTTTATGCTGCCTTTGCCGGGGATGGACCAGGAATGGAGTCTTAGAACTTTTAGTAAGTAATCTAGCTAGGTATGTGTTAGATTATGATTTCTTTAAATGGCTGAGAAAAGAATTGTGCTGAATAGAATACCTATTCTCTGATAGTGATTGTCAGCCTACAGAAAAAGACAATTCCCTTGTCTCTGCTCTGGGCCCAAATCAAAGCAAAAAACCTCCAACTACTTGGAAACCTGCTTACCAGCAGCTCAAAGGGAAAAAAAATTTTCCTTTTCAAACTTGTGCTCCTTGTAAAAAATCAAAATCCTAAAAAAAAAACAAAAAAAAAAACCCTGCCACTTTTGTCTCCAGGCAAATGGGTAGAACCCACCCCTACTCCCCCCCCCCCCCCCCGGTTTACTTTTAGGGGAAAAAAAAACTCTGGGTTGGAAGACTGTGAATTTCCCTGCAGGAGTTGTGTACCCTGCCTCCAGGCAAAGAAAACCTGCAATTCACAAAGATAATCCCCTTTTGTCTCTGCTTGGCCACAAAGCAGAGAAAAAACAAGCTGCTTTCAGTTTCAGCTGCTTTCTGGACTTCCTTTCCAAAGGAAAAAAAAATTCCTTTTTTAAAATCTGTATTTCTAGTTCAAAAAATCTCAACTGGATCTCAAAATGATTTCAGGTTAATCCCACCGCTCTGCCACCATGTCAAGGTTCCTCCCCCACTCTGAACGCTAGGGTACAGATGTGGGGACCTGCATGAAAACCTCCTAAGCTTATCTTTACCAGCTTAGGTCAAAAAGTTCCCCAAGGTACAAAATATTCCATCCTTTGTCCTTGGATTGGCCGCTACCACCACCAAACAAATACTGGTTACTGGGGAAGAGCTGTTTGGAAACGTCTTTCCCCCCAAAATACTTCCCAAAACCTTGCACCCCACTTCCTGGACAAGGTTTGGTAAAAAGCCTCACCAATTTGCCTAGGTGACTACAGACCCAGACCCTTGGATCTGAGAACAATGAAAAAGCATTCAGTTTTCTTACAAGAAGATTTTTAATAGAAATAGGAGTAAATAGAAGTAAAGAAATCCCCTCTGTAAAATCAGGATAGTAGATACCTTACAGGGTAATTAGATTCAAAACATAGAGAATCCGTCTAGGCAAAAACTTAAGTTACAAAAAAGATACACAGACAGAAATAGTTATTCGATTCAGCACAATTATTTTCTCAGCCATTTAAAGAGATCATAATCTAACACGTACCTAGCTAGATTACTTACTAAAAGTTCTAAGACTCCATTCCTGGTCCATCCCCGGCAAAGACAGCATATAGACAGACCCAGAGACCCTTTGTTTCTCTCCCTCCTCCCAGCTTTTGAAAGTATCTTGTCTCCTCATTGGTCATTTTGGTCAGGTGCCAGCGAGGTTACCTTTAGCTTCTTAACCCTTTACAGGTGAGAGGAGTTTTCCTCTGGCCAGGAGGGATTTTAAAGGGGTTTACCCTTCCCTTTATATTTATGACAACTTCCTACATCTCAGAATCAGGTTTGTATCACAGATACTCATGATAGTTCAAAATTTGTTTTTCCTGAATGTTTTACAGTATATAATTAGAGCATATATGTTTTTCAGACATTCTTGCTTGTAACCTCACACACTAGATTGGTAAAATCTTAACACACGGTCAAAGCAAATGAGTTTAAAAATTTGATGGCAATTTTTGGTAGTACTCTCCCAAGCTACCATAGGGATAACTACAGAAAGATAAAGATTTAGCAACACTTGATTTATCTATACAATGTTCTTCTGTGCTCCTGCTATCATTACCTTTCTGAGGGCCAGATTCGTAGCCTGCTGAAGTCAATGCAAAAATTGCCACTGAATTACTGCCTTGAATTGAATCTTTTCACCACCTGAAAATTATTCTTATGTGTCTATCACAGTACAAACATGGATATTAAATGAGCCTCTTATTAATTACTCTTTGCTCCTACCAAGACTGACATTCATTCCTTGATATGACAAGTTTCCTGCTTTTTACATATGAAAACCTGCCTACTGGAATTCAGACCAACCTCAGTAAAGAAAGAGAAATTTCCTGTGAAGAGTGCAAGCTGAGATTATCTTTAACCGTTATACTGGAAATGCAAACCATAAAGAAAATAAGATACTATCTCTAATAGGCTACATGAAATTCAAGAGAATGCAGGAAACTAAGACCATGTTATTTAATACTGAGTTTTGTAATATTTTAATGTAGATCACTGACTGCAATATTTGAAACTTTCCATTTTCAAAATTCATTCACTACACATTGCACATTTTGTATTTTACAGATGCAGCAAGAATACCTAGTATATGGCAACCATATAAAGTAATGAAAACGAAGAAAGAAACTGTAAAGTAGATAGGGATGTATACATACTTCCACCCATCCCTGCAATGACCATCAGAGTATGGCAACATTTTCTACAGGTTCTCTGGTCTGGGAAAGAGTAATTTATAGCATCCTCTCTCTCGCTCTCTCTCTCTCTTCAGGCCTACTTTATAACAGCTCTGGAAAAGTTCTGAGTTATACTGGAGGCAAGTATTCTCGGAGTATAAATTTAACATTTCAAAATTAAAAACAACGGTCAAAATTAGGTCCCTCTAGGTCATGGAAAGCTCAGACATAACCCGTGTTGCCCACTAATTCTTGTAATTAGAAAGTGTTGTATTGGTGTAATTCAGTGTATTAGCTACCAAAAGCATCTGACATATATAATGATGGCCCCTGCTACAAAGAGCTTACAATATAAATAAATCTCATTGTTTGCTAGAGAAAATGATTCTGAAAGACTTTTAAAAGTAAGTTAGTTTACCCATTTGCTTCTGTAGGGTTCTGATTGACAAAGCTACTGTATAAAAATTTCATTTCAGTACAATGAATTACTTTATCAAAGTATCTTCAGAGTCTTCGGATATCTACAATTCATGCTAACAAAGCTACCAACAAGTTGCTTAAAATAATCTTTTACCTCTGCAGCAACTAGGAAGGAGGAAATGAAAAATGTCAAGGTGTTATTTTTTAAAGTCTTTCTACTTGCCTCCTTGACTACATACCAATAGTTAGACACCCTTTGAAAAAATAATGGAAACAAAATAGTTTGCAGATTGTAATACATTTTTCTTTAAGAGATCTGACATAATCGTATGGCACTTCTTTCATTTTATCCCAGAAGGGACTGGAATAAGTCCTATTAAATTCAACTGATGCATTATACAACTTGTATTAGCTCCTATAGAATAGCTTAAAATAATAAATATTGTTGCTAATAAACAACACAACAAAAACATGACCTTGAAAACAAGCACTTAGTCAAAAAAAAAAAAACATTGCAAGTATTTTGTGCATCAGTGCACATGATAATAAAGTCCTCTTGGATACCTTATACAATTTAACATACACCTGGTAAGATTATCATCAGTTATATCATTATTATTATTAGCTGCCAGCAAACTGCTTATAGAAGCCTATGCTTATTTAAACTGCCTCCTTATTAGCTACTTCTATATTCATTTTTTTCTCCATTGTTCTGTCATCTGTAACACAGTTGAGATAACTGGTCATGAATATTTCTATAAAATTCTGCATTGCACTAAACAGCTAGTAAAAATCAGGGTCTTCAAGTGAGTTGGGAATTGAATTCAACACTAAGTTTGGCTGTGCCTCTCTCACAGTTCAGTCAAAGATATATGCCAGCACAGGGAAAAAATAGACAGTTTCAGACATCTGTCCTTTAGGTGCATGGTACAGAAAAGGGCAACAAAAATGATAACAGGTATGGAACAGCTTCTGTAAGGGGAAAGATTAAAAAGACTGGGAACTTTCAGCTTCGAAAAGAGATGAATGACTAAGGGGGATATGCTAGAGGTCTATGAAATCATGAATGGTATGGAGAAAGTGAAGAGGGAAGTGTTACTTACTCCTTCACATAAACCAGGGGTGTGCCAATGAAATTAATAGGCAACAGGTTTAAAAACAAACAAAAAGAAGTACTTCTTCACACAGCAGAGTCAACCTGTGAAACTCATTGTCAGGGATTGTTTTGAAGGCCAAAACTATAACAGGGTTCAAAAAGAATTAGATGGGTTCATGGAGGATCGGTCCACCAATGGTTATTAGCCAAGATGGTCAGAGTTGCAAACCCATGCTCTGAATGTCCCTAGCCTCTGATTGCCAGAAGCTAGGAGTGGATGATAGGGGATGGATCACTCAATGATTGCCTGTTCTGCTCATTCCCTCTGAAGCATCTGGCACTGGCCACTGTTGGAAGACAGGATATTGGGCTAGATGGACTACTGTTCTATCCCAGTACGTCCATTTTTATGTGATTGGTATAATATCTGAGTCCTCTTAACTGTTAGAAACCGGACGAGGCCTTTGGACCCACGAAGGCAATTACCATAAGCTCCCTTGATTTTGGCACTTTCTAAACGTCAAGCATAATCTCATTTTCATTTTTTAAAAATAATGAACACAAAATAGCCAATGCCCTGATCTCATGAATAACTTACGCATGTGCTTAGACTTATACATGTTAGTTCAGGGGTTCTCAAACTGGAGGATGGGACCCCTCAGGGGTCCCAAGGTTATTATATGAGGGGTCATAAGCTGCCAACCTCCACCCCAAACCCTGCTTTTCCTCCAGCATTTATAATGATGTAAAATATATAAAAATATGTTTTTAATTTATAAGGGGGGGGGGGTCACACTCAGAGGATTGCTGTGTGAAAGGGGTCACCACTACAAAAGTCTGAGAACCACTGTGTTAGTTCAATAACATGTGTATGCTTAGATTTGAGTTTGACAAGAACTATCCACATGCATAACGTTAAGTATAGACATAAGTGTTTGCAGGATCAGGGCTTAAGTTTGTCCAGTTAATGCTTCCTAAAACCACAGATTTACAGTTCCCCACTTTTACCCTTTAAACAGCACCTGGTCTGTGAAGCTATTTGGATGACTCTTGTGCCAATTTGTGGGTGCATAAATGATATCTGGACTTGCTCATGATACTAACACAGCAGATAACTTTGACCTGGTCACTTAGTGGTCTGCCTGAAATACTCCTGTGCTTGGCTCCCAATATGCCATCTTGGGCATCAATAACAAGAAAAAAATGAAAGAGCTTTGAGATGGAGGGGATGGGTCAGACAAAGAAAAACAGAAGCAGGGGATAAGAAAAAAAGATAACTCATAGGTCAGTGAATTCCTCAAGAGCCTCCTTCCCGTGGGTCCAGATGATCAAGATGTCATCAACCTGAAGCAAACACTCACCAGCAACTACACATCAGTGCCTGGGAATGCTTTCAGGATCATCCAACAATCCTTAATTTAGTTTAATGATAACAAAAGGTCTATCTTAATCACCTTGCCTCTGTTTTATAAATAAACTCTCTGCCCCAAGGGCAGAAGCTGTTAGCAGCACAGAACTCAGCACATTCCACACTCAAGCTCTGGCTCCTGGGTGCTGAGCACCCCCAATTTTTTTCTGTAGGTGCTTGAGCCCCAGAGCACTCATGGAGTCAGCGCCTATGTTTTAATGCTATTTTTATGTAGCAGGGACTGAATTGCAATACTCCTCATGCTGTTCTTGCTTAGACAGTACTCCACTGACGATACATTGCTAAATCCCGAGCATTTAGTCTCATCCCAAACCTACTGAAATTAATGGGAGTCTTTCCATTGAATTCAATGGGTTTTGGACTAAAGACTTTAAACAGGACAAAAGACTTCAGTATAGTCACATGGCACCAAATCCTCTGTTCTTACTCACCTATTACCCTCACTTGGAGCGAGGTTGCAGCACAATCCGACATAAAAGCCATTCAAAAGTTCCAGAAAAGAAATTTAAGATTAAGACCAAACTGGTCAAACAACTGGGGGACTCAGTGATGGGGATGTTGAGTCTCTCAACACTCCGATAAAAAAAAAAAGTGAACAGCCAACAATTGCTGAGTCTTAAACCTTCACCAAGTAGAGGTGGGGTTTTCAAAAGTGCCTCGATGACTTAGAAGCACTAAACCCATGGTCACTTAAACTACATCTACACAGCAATTAAAAATCTGCAGCTGGTCTGTGCCAATTGACTCGGGCTCATGGGGCTCAGACTAAGGGGACATTTAATTGCGGTGTAGACTTTCCAGTTCAGGCTGCAGCCCAAGCTCTAGGACCCTGTGAGGTGTGAGGGTCCCACAACTCAGGCTCCAGCCCAAGCCTGAAAACGTCTACCCTGCAATTAAACAGCCCCTCAGTCCAAGCCCCACGAGCCTGAGTCAGCTGTCACGGGCCAGCCATGAGTTTTTAATTGCAGCGTAGATATACCCTGAGACACTTTAAAAATCACACCCAACACATGTAGCTGTTTAGAACCTGACATAGTAAAAAATGCCAACATCTATATTTATCTGCTTGGTAGAAGACCTCATTTTTGTTGTCTCTTTGCCTATCAAGCATCCCCATACACTTTTTAGTAATAAATACGATGCTTTTTCAACAGGAAAAATTGCATCACATGGTGAGAACAGAAGCAAGTGTTCTACAAGATAGGCAAAAAATCATTCCCTGAGAAATATGCAAGGCTGGAACTTTAACACATTTATTGTGCCTTTCAAATAAGAGAATTATATTAAATTATAACTCTATCCCTCCCTCCCAAAGACCTGGCCACGGTAATCCATGCATTTGTTGCTCCAAGGTGGATTACTGTAACTCACTGTAGCTGAAGTTGAATGGGGAAGATGATGCACAGGCACCAGCTGGTACAGATTGCAGGTGCCCACTTTTGGTATGGTTCAGGCTGCCACAACACATCAGGCCCATGCTCAAGTCTCTCCACTATCTCTCAGTCATCTTCCAATTCCAGTTTAAAATTTTGCTTAAAGTCTAATGTACAAAGCAATTAATGAATCAAGCCCCAGCTACATCAAAGACCAAATTTTGATCTATGAATTCCAACCACAGTTGTGCTCCTCTGGGACAACATAGATCACAAAGTCCAGGATAAAGCACATGAGAACTGGGGACCAAAGCACCCTCGACTGAGGAGATCCAATTGTAGAACAATGTTCCAGAGGAAGATTCCAGAGCTTGGCTATTTTTAGGAAGCATTGCAAAAACACTGAGAAAGTCTTTCCCACCATAAACGATACACAATATGACCACCGCCTTCTATTCCCATAGCCCTGCCAACCCACCCAAAAACAAAAATTCTACTCCAAGGACAGTTTTTACTCCAAAATAGGAGAAGACCCAGAGTCCAAGAAATCCATTAAAGATATCCTGACCACTATTGCTTTCACACAGAAAGTGCTCAGATACTACAGTGATGGGCAGTATAAAACCCTAAGATAACTTTTTAGTTATTTTTTTTTAAATCTGTGGATCTAAAAGCACTTCAGAAATGAAGTACCACTGTACCCATTTCACAGATCTGGAAACCAAAAAAGGTAAAGTTAATTTCATTGCCCAAAGTCTCTTACCAAGTCAGTGACAGGACTAAGAAAAGAAAATAGGTCTCCTGAATCTAAGTCCAGTGCTCTAACCTCTGTAAACGGCTGCATTAATTGAGATAGCTTCCTATGAGATAATAAAAGGGAAAAACCTAGGTTATCCTTTCCAACTTTAGATAAATAGCAGCACTTTTACATTCTTATACCAGGCACATGCATAGAACTTTCCGTGTATGTGTTAAGTAATCCATTTACTTAAGCAGGGTAAAAAGCATTTCATTTGTAATATATTTAATTACAATATATTTTCATCAAAAGTTCTAAAAAAAACTCTGAACATTAAATAAAACTTGAATTATGTTTATAATCTTGACCTTCATTTTTAACTGATTTTTATTTAATTTCTCCCACACACATACCCTTGTGGCGAGCACTGCTAGGCCAGATCACTTTGGGGCTAGGAAATATACCTATTACATGAAATTCAGTAAATTAGATTGTAATGTACATTTATATTCTAAATGTACAGCAACTCCCTAAAAATATACAAGGCAAAGCATAAGAACAATAAAAGAGACTGCCTAAAAACATCAACATTAAAATCTGATATAGCAATAAGTAACGTACTGCTGCAGTGACCTTTAAAGCTAAACTAGCAAGAAGTTTTTTTGTATAAGAGAAACGAGACCCTATAAAGGTAGTGAAGAGAGGCATTTGTTGGCATGTCTCTATAGCAACAATCAAAGCAATATAGATGTTCATTGGAAGGAAAAGCAATTTGGCTTTACCATTTTTGAAGTCCCATATATTTCTAATGCCCTAAAAGCTTTTCTTACTAAAAATGCTCTTAAACTGTCATGTACTGGATGTAAACCATCTCAGTCAGAACCACTGATCTCTCATAAAATAAATTCTTTGGTAAAAAAGATCTCTTGGGACTTGTTGCTAAAAGCTTAATGATTCATTTTTGTATCCTTTTTAATGAAGTCTTACCAAGCACACAAAATTTACAGAGTGTGGGGAATTTCTGTCTTTATTTTTGATGAATTTCAATGCTTATGCAGGTACAAAACCATTCAAACACAGTTATCTGGTGTTTTAACAAGCTGTTAGTGTACAACTATCCACAAGACAAGTTTGATCACAACACCCTAAAAACTCTGTTCTGATTCTTGGAGTTATACTATATAGTTTTAAAGGTTAAGTATTTGTAAGCAGGGTCTGCATGAGTTCTTCCCTGCCTTCTAATGATGTGCTGGGAGAAAAGATTTTAGGAGTAGACCATATTTGCTTAGACACACCTACTCCGCCTAGATCATCAGCACCTGCGTTGCCAAAGTGATCAATTTTGGTTGTTTTGGGTTAAAATTAATTTAGTCGTGGATGAAAGGGTAATGAAATGTTATTATCCTTATTGTATGAGTAACAGGCAGCAAAACTGTACTTAACATGCCCTAATTGAGGGAGTCATCCTATATTTAACCTCTCTTGCCGATATATAATTAGTCTCGGAGAGATACCAAAACCCTCTTCTGGTCACAAAACCAATGTCAGTTTTATACTTTGATATTTTGTGACCCATAAAGGCACTTAATGGCAACTTAAATAAAGGCAACAAATTAATGCTTTATACGCATACAAAGTGGATCACAAGCCCTTAGTAATCTGATGTGATCTGTATCTCACTTCCCCACGTACACACTGGAATTCCAATGTGATTTTAACGGGTGCTGCTTCCATAACCTGTACAGCCAGACATCAATTTGCTGAGGCATCTGGAAGATCTCTGCTTTCAATGGTAGAATACACTATTTTTCCACTAGGTTTTATTGTTATATTAATTATTATTATTTGAATTTGATGGGGGGGAGCTCAAATTTTCTCAATAAAATTCTCTGATTTTTCAACCAACGATAAAGTTATCGGAAGATGAAAGCTCATATTTTGAAATGTTTAAAAACAAAAGAAAAGCATCAAATTAATATTTTTCTCATTTTTAACCAATGCTACTCTCAGTATATCCATAGAATGCAAATGCCATTAACTCCATGTCTCTAATGTCAAAGTCCTATGAAATATAAACTATTAAAGTTTTTGGAAGTTACTTTAAGTACCTATACAATGATTTGTGCAGCTGTTCTATGAAAACCATAGTCAGTTCAAATTGGAACTCCTTTCACCTCTGTTTCTTCCACTCTAGCTGCACATTTCTTGGTATCATGTTCTCACCGGACAACCCAATCCCCTGATCATTTTCAATAAGCAGTCATTCATGAACAAAAATACCAGGAGAAGATTAGAATTTAGTTTACTATGAATCTGTAAATGTCTCCCTGAGACAGTGAAACAGGCTAGAAAAAACAAGTACACACACCCACATATAATTTGGAAACACAAGTACAAATACCAGAATCCAAGCATACTCCTGGTAGTACAACTCCTCTGCATAACTAGAAGTCCTAAGGTCTCAAACTGCATCTCAAAGAAACATTCAGAGCTTTAGGCTGGGAATATCTTTAGTTTGACCAAGCTGTTACAGAATGTATACTAATGACACATTGAAATCTTCATTTTTCCCCAAGTTCTTAATATGCTCGTGAGAAATTTTAACATCAACCTAAATAAAGTAATCAAAACAAGCTACAGACCAGTAACTGTTGGAGACTAACCCCTTATTCTACAGTTGAAAATTAGGGGGGAAAATAGAAATGATTCTACCAGTACTGAGATTAGTAATTTCTACATTTGTTAAAAAAAAAGCAAGCAGGTGAATGAGTATGCCATTGTGATAAGACCGTGGTTAACAGCCATATTTCACAGAAACCATGGAGTGTTTGCCGAACAGACCTCCTACATAGTTTCAGACTAAAGCTTTAATGTTCTAAAGACAACAAAAAATCAAAATATATTTAAGAATGACAATTTACAGTTATTTAGCTGGTTAAGATTGCTAGCTACTTTGAAATTAATGGAGGGCCTGGTCACAGCTTTGAAGATGAGTAGCATCATACAAAAATTGTCTTATTAAGGCAGTGAAAGAAGCCTTGAGAGTCCAGTGTTACAACCCTCGGATATACTACAGTGATGGATAAGAAGACACTCAGTGATAGTATGGATCTACATAGATTAGTTAACCAACTGAGAAAGATATCCACTCTGATTTTAACAAATACATTAACTAAAATATAGCTTCCACGAAAGAAAGCTTGTCAAAGTTGTGACTCTTATTATCCTCCACAAACAGTAAAAGAAACTACCGTCTGTACATGTTCTATGTATACAAATCTAATAGTGCATAATACAGATTAATCCACGATTGAATCAGAGGAATAAGTATATCCACAGGCTGCTTAGAAAAGTATGTACACAGCTCCTTGCAACTGTCCCACTTGACAAAAACAGCTCGAAGGAATTCTGAAGTTCCTAACCCCAAATTAGGAAAAGGAATTAATCCTAAATGTAATCAAAGCTGCAGAGCACGTTAAATTTGATGAAACACTGTCAAATGAAAATCAGAATCAACATGATTTACTAACCAAACAGTGAAATATATTCATAAAGATGATCTCAACCAGAACTAATTGTTATTTTAAACAAAAATGTGTTCTGAATACACAAGGCATTAAGACACACACACAGTCTGACACTAGGGCATTATCAAGTTTGTTAGGTCCCAATTTTGCTTTTTGAAAGTACCTGTTTTTAAAACGTTATGCAAAAATATCAGAATGCTTTTATACCCTGAAAAATCAAATTATAGTGGAAGAGACTACTCAGCTTTAATATTCACCATACTACACACGCTATTATAGAAAAGGTTAATTTATTGATATTAAATATTAATATATTTATCAAGCATACATATTAGAATGCACTGTATGCTAACCTCTAGAGATTTGGTATTAACAGCTAAACCCATTTTAATGAATAACTAATAAAGAAATAACCCTGCTCAATTTAGTAGAGGCTAAAGTTACTGGATAAAATGGTTATTGGAATATTAAGTGTTGGTTACCTAACCTATCTCTGCTTTGAATCAGGATGACAATCAATATGATATATAATTTTCCTTAATTTTCCTGATAAGGCATTACTTCTCCTAAAGACATAATACGGAAATATAGTTTTGAAATGTGTTTCAAGTCTTATTCATCAATATTTCATTTACTTGGTCATATTTTCATTTCCGTATGTAACTGCTCTCTGGACAGACAGGTCCAATAACCTTATAGTGTATTAACAAGAAATCCAAATGCATATGGTAGTGTGTCAGCATACTGGTGGGGACTGGCTGGTCATCTACTTAAACTCATAAATCAATATAGACAGAGGGAATCCTTTCCTTTTTATTTTACAAATGAAATGAGCATGCCTCATATTCTGCAGATATGGCACCTTGGGGCTGTGATTCATTCAGATTTCACAGACTGAGATGAACTTGGTCAGCACTAAATCCTCAATACTCCATGAGTTTGAGGGTAGCAGAAAGGCTGATTAGATGGACAAAAGAGTGAAAAAGGTCAAAAGGTCACACACACACACACACACACACACACGAAAGAAGGGCTTATAAACCCTTCTGGCTACCTAGAGGGCCCATTCCCTCCACCCATTCTGCCCAAATTAGCGTATGATTGCGTTTGGGGGCTTGCTGCATGCATTGTGCTAGTTGACCTTTCGGAGCTGGGAAAGAACTTTTCCTTCATTGCCAGACTGCACAAGGTGGGGGCGTTTTTTACCCTCCCTTCAGCTGTCCAGTGAACTGGTGAGTAGATTGGTTGTAACATTCATTTTGTTACAGATTACATGCACTGGGAACTTATTACCAGAGGGTCTGGTTCCCTGATAAACTAGAAGTGGAAGGGGACTATGAGATGGTGTGACAGGTTCGGTCACAGAGATCCCCTTCGGACTATCACCTGGCATGCTGAAATTATCTCTGGGCCCATTTTCCCTGCCAGCTTGGGACTCCAGAACCCTGCCTTGTTGAGCCAGACACACTAACCTGCTGCAACACAGGTCTGGGCCATGCCCGCGAAGTGCAGACTTTAACCAAAAACTGCTCAGCAGGTTACCGGCCTCCAGCAGCCAGACACCCAGCTCTGAATGGGATCCAAACCCCACATAAATCTGTTTTACTCTGTATAAAGCTTATACAGGGTAAACTCATAAATTGTCCACCCTCTATAACATTGATAGAGAGATATGCACAGCTGTTTGCTTCCCCCAGGTATTAATCACTTACTCTGGGTTCATTAACAAACAAAAGTGATTTTATTAAGTATAAAAAGTAGGATTTAAGTGGTTTCAAGTAATAACAGACAGAACAAAGTCAGTCACCAAGCAAAATAAATCAAAACATGCAAGTCTAAGCCTAATACATTAAGAAACTGATTACTGGTAATATCTCACCCTCAGGGATGTTCCAATAAGCTTCTTTCACAGGCTAGACTCCTTTCTAGTCTGGGCCCAATCCTTTCCCCTGTTACAGTCCTTGTTAGTTCTAGCAGACATAGTCTATGATTTTATGATTGAGTCTATCAGGGTTGGAAGGGACCTCAGGAGGTCATCTAGTCCAATCGCCTGCTCAAAGCAGGACCAATCCCCAATTTTTGGCCCAGATCCCTAAATGGCCCCCTCAAGGGTTGAACTCACAACCCTAGGTTTAGCAGGCCAATGCTCAAACCACTGAGCTATCCCTCCCCTCCCAATACCACAATACCACATCTCAGGTGGTAACCAGGGATCTTCTCATGACTGGCAGCCCCTTTGTCCTGCTCCACCCCCTTTTTATAGCTTTTGCACAAGGCAGGAGTCCTTTGTTTCTCTGGATCCCCACCCCTCCTTCAAAACGGAAAAAGTACCAGATTTAAAATAGATTTCATTATCAGGTGACATGGTCACATGGTCACTAAGACCTCTAGTCTCCATTCCCCATGGGCTGTCCCACACGTACACAGGAAGGCTTTCAAGTAACTAAGGCCATTTACAACTGATTGTTTCTGGAGCACCCTTAATGCCCTCCACTTAATATATTTACATCAGTGATAAGAGTTTATATCCTATTCTCCTAACTCCAGATATAGAAATAATTCATGCAAACAAATAAGATGAACATACTTAGCAGATTACAAACTTTCTAATGACACCATACAAGGGTTATTTAGCATACAGCATATTCCAGTTACATCCTATTCACACTCATAAACATATTTCCATAAAACACATGGAGTGCAACATCACAGATGGCATTCTCTAAAGAAGGCGGGGAATGGGGTTGGGGTTCTTAATGTCTGGTAAAGCAAAGAGACAACCCCCTCTTAGTCATCCTCTTAACCCGCGTACAAGGGGAAGACATCCAGGTTTCAGCGACAGTACTGGGACCAGGTTAAGTGGGGGCTCTGACAGTAAGCCTCCAGCAGGTAGATTGGATTACAATATGAAGAATAACCTGCACTGGATAAGTTATTGCCAGGTAGTTCACAGGTGTATTACTTAATAAAGTTGTAGCCTAGTTAAATTGCGTTCCTGGTGTCTAGACTTTCTTCTACAACATGGCCTTACTTAGTGATGTTAGTTAGCAGGAGAACATTACACCAGTGATCCAGAAACTCCACTGTCTCCCTTTTGTGTACAGTACATGGTGCATTGTGTTTGGGTCTGTCTTACGGCAGATATAACCTGTTTTCCTGTGATGTTTTTATCATTCAAATTGATTGAATTTTTTACCTTCAGGGCAAGATGTGAAGTCCATCAGTTTACTATGGTTTTTGCACATGTTCAGCTTAATACCTAGCTCTTATATAATGCTTTTCATCAGTACATCTCAAAAGTGCTCAGATAGGGAAACTGAGGGATAGAGCAGTGAAACGATTTGCTCAAGGTCACCCAGCTAACCAGAGGCCAAACCAAGAATAGAACTCAGGTGTCCTGAGTGCCAGTCCAGTGCTCTCTCCACCAGGCCACACAGTCTCTAATTAGTTTCCTTTGGGGTGAGGAGTGAGACTATAAATACATAACTTGACATTTGTCAACAAATTTTTGTGCTTGTTTAAATTGGTGCCATGTCTAAGAGTGCCTACTTTTTACCACTCTAATAATGATTTCCTATGAAAAGTAAAACTATATTCATTTAAAATCTGAAAGCCAAGTTTACAGCCCAGCACCCACAATCCATTCTCAAAGCCATTTTAAAAGGAATTTACAATACCATCCTAGTTTATAAATTGTAAACGTTTTGGGGCAGGAAACCTGTCTTATGATGTGTTTGTAAAGTGATTTTCAAATTTATAGGAATACATCTCTGATTATTTTTCTGTGTTTCAGATTGTTAATAATTCTATCCTTTCCTACATTCACACAATAAGAACATAACAGCCATACTCAGTCGGATGATTGGTCCATCTAGCCCAGTATCCTGTCTTCTGACAGTGGACAGTGCCAGGTGCTCCCATTATTGTCAGCAAAGGTAAGCATGTGCTGAGAAGAAGGATTAGATATCCAAATTATAAGTAACCGAATGGTGAGTAACTCAGGCAACAGAATGGTGATCTATTTAACAAAGCTACCATTCACACAGCTCACTGAGCTGCAAAATGTGTATGTGATCCATTCGGTCTGGGCAGGCATAGGCAATGGGACATGATGCTGGCCACATCACTCCCCCTTATGTACCATTGGCTATGAAAATGACGTGCCTTCACCACATCAGCCCAATGAGCCCTTGGCTCAGGGGAACTTTGACTACCATTCACACAGGCATTCTAGACAATCAATAGCCTGTACAGAAGGAATTGAATGAACAAATAATTAAATTACAAAATGCTGAAGGGGTCAAAATGCTAATGCATTCCACTGATTTTCACAGGGTATTTGGAAAAATGAAATTCCAATGCCTCATTCGTGAGGCAAACTTTGAATGAAAATAGAATGTGACAAAATATTAATTTCATGGACAAGAACAATTATGTAAACAGAGGCCTTGTGTGTAGTTTTTTGTTTTAGGGTTTGGGTTTTTTTTGATGGCAGCCAGAGATAACTTTTTTAAAACTATTTATGAATTCACCTATAGGGAATATATTTAGAGGTACATAACCAAACAAAGAACCAAGGTGTTAGTTCTACTTTTTAAAAACAGTGACTGAGTCAGAAAAAAACTTGGGCCAGAAGATAGGAATGCACACCCAGCTTTTTCAGGGAGAGGAGACTTCTTTGACAAAAGAGCCAGCCATGGTCAAAGGAAACTGGCTGGAGGAGACAGACTTAATGATTCAGACAAGAAGCCAAGAGCTGCAGCGGGGGGCTTCTTGACACCATAGAGCACTCCGACCAAATCCCAAAAAAATACTCAAGAGTGATGAGGAAACTGAGGCAAGGAATGGCATACAGGTGTTTCTTATTTTGCCTGGACCTGCACTTCTTTTGTGCCATCTAAAATAAATAGTAAGTGTGTTTGGAGACGCTATGCAAAGCCTAGAACTTTTTGCTTCAACTATCTGTGCCCTGAGGAAGTCAACTGTAAACCAGAGCACCCACAAGGTTGGAGCTCTGGGAAAGGATATGCTTAAAGGCTGTGCTTCATTTGTGCCAGGGTTTGCCAGAGCTGACCCCTGGCACCTCTAGGGTTGACAATTCATAGCACCAGCACCGCTGGGCTTGCTACATCAGTTATGAATGTAAAAAAATTTTATTGAGCCCCAACATCTCTTTCATTGCAAATTAAGCACTGCTTAATGGTGAGTCTGAGGGAGTCAGCACTAGTCTCAGGCTCTAGGCAGTTGGATTACAGGGTCTCAGCTCACAGAAGGGGGTTCTAGAGAAAGCATCTGCACTCTGAGAGTGCACCTAGAAACCCAGAGCCAGAGGCAGTGCCTGGACTCTGATCAGACTCAGGAAAGTTTAAAAGCACACAGGTCCGGCACGAGGGACCCAAACACAGCAGACCTGTTGTCATCCAGCAATGGGAGCTTGACCAGGGCTGCAACAAAGCAGACTTTCCAACAGAGTTCTAATGAATTGATCATTAGAATACTCAAGCAGCTGACTGAGGAGATATCTGAGCCATTAGCAATTATCTCTGAAAAGTCAAGGAAGATGGGAGAGATTCCAGATGACAGGAGGAGGGCCAAATCGCACCTAGAGCTGCAGCTAGCCAGAGATGTCAAGAGTAACAAGAAGGGTTTCTTCAGGTATGTTGGCAACAAGAAGAAAGCCAAGGAAAGTGTGGGCCCCTTACTGAATGAGGGAGGCAACCTAGTGACAGAGGATGTGGAAAAAGCTAATGTACTCAATGCTTTTTTTGCCTCTGTTTTCACTAACAAGGTCAGCTCCCAGACTGCTGCGCTGGGCATCGCAAAATGGGGAAGAGATGGCCAGCCCTCTGTGGAGATAGAGGTGGTTAGGGACTATTTAGAAAAGCTGGACGTGCACAAGTCCATGGGGCCGGACGAGTTGCATCCGAGAGTGCTGAAGGAATTGGCGGCTGTGATTGCAGAGCCATTGTCCATTATCTTTGAAAACTCGTGGCAAACGGGGGAAGTCCCGGATGACTGGAAAAAGGCTAATGTAGTGCCAATCTTTAAAAAAGGGAAGAAGGAGGATCCTGGGAACTACAGGCCAGTCAGCCTCACCTCAGTCCCTGGAAAAATCATGGAGCAGGTCCTCAAAGAATTAATCCTGGAGCACTTGCATGAGAGGAAAGTGATCAGGAACAGCCAGCATGGATTCACCAAGGGAAGGTCATGCCTGACTAATCTAATCGCCTATTATGATGAGATTACTGGTTCTGTGGATGAAGGGAAAGCAGTGGATGTATTGTTTCTTGACTTTAGCAAAGCTTTTGACACGGTCTCCCACAGTATTCTTGTCAGCAAGTTAAGGAAGTATGGGCTGGAAGAATGCACTATAAGGTGGGTAGAAAGCTGGCTAGATTGTCGGGCTCAACGGGTAGTTATCAATGGCTCCATGTCTAGTTGGCAGCCGGTATGAAGTGGAGTGCCCCAAGGGTCGGTCCTGGGGCCGGTTTTGTTCAATATCTTCATAAATGATCTGGAGGATGGTGTGGATTGCACTCTCAGCAAATTTGCGGATGATACTAAACTGGGAGGAGTGGTAGATACCCTGGAGGGGAGGGATAGGATACAGAAGGACCTAGACAAATTGGAGGATTGGGCCAAAAGAAATCTGATGAGGTTCAATAAGGATAAGTGCAGGGTCCTGCACTTAGGACGGAAGAACCCAATGCACAGCTACAGACTAGGGACCGAATGGCTAGGCAGCAGTTCTGCGGAAAAGGACCTAGGGGTGACAGTGGACGAGAAGCTGGATATGAGTCAGCAGTGTGCCCTTGTTGCCAAGAAGGCCAATGGCATTTTGGGATGTATAAGTAGGGGCATAGCGAGCAGATCGAGGGACGTGATCGTTCCCCTCTATTCGACATTGGTGAGGCCTCATCTGGAGTACTGTGTCCAGTTTTGGGCCCCACACTACAAGAAGGATGTGGATAAATTGGAGAGAGTCCAGCGAAGGGCAACAAAAATGATTAGGGGTCTGGAACACATGAGTTATGAGGAGAGGCTGAGGGAGCTGGGATTGTTTAGCCTGCAGAAGAGAAGAATGAGGGGGGATTTGATAGCTGCTTTCAACTACCTGAAAGGGGGTTCCAAAGAGGATGGCTCTAGACTGTTCTCAATGGTAGCAGATGACAGAACGAGGAGTAATGGTCTCAAGCTGCAGTGGGGGAGGTTTAGATTGGATATTAGGAAAAACTTTTTCACTAAGAGGGTGGTGAAACACTGGAATGCGTTACCTAGGGAGGTGGTAGAATCTCCTTCCTTAGAGGTTTTTAAGGTCAGGCTTGACAAAGCCCTGGCTGGGATGATTTAACTGGGAATTGGTCCTGCTTCGAGCAGGGGGTTGGACTAGATGACCTTCTGGGGTCCCTTCCAACCCTTATATTCTATGATTCTATGACTGGAAAAGGGCAAAATATAGTGCCAATATATAAAAAGGGAAAGAAGGACAACCCAGGGAATTACAGACCAGTCAGCTTAACTTCTGTACCCGGAAAGATAATGGAGCAAATAATTAAGCAATCAATTTGAAAATATCTAGAAGATAATAACCTGATAAGTAACAGTCAGCATGGATTTGTCAAGAATAGATCATGTCAAACCAACCTGATAGTTTTCTTTGACAGGATAACAAGCCTTGTGAATACGGGGGAAGCGGTAGACATGGTATATCTTGACTTTAGTAAAGCTTTTGATACCGTCTCACATGACTTTCTCATAAACAAACTAGGGAATTGCAACCTAGATGGAGCTACTATAAGGTGGGTACAAAACTGATTGGAAAACCAGTCCCAGAGAGTGGTTATCAGTAGTTCACAGTCATGCTGGAAGGGCATAACAAGTGGGGTACTGCAGGAATCAGTTCTGGGTCTGTTCAATATCCTCATCAATGGCTTCTGGTTAGCTGGGTAACCTTGAGCAAATCGTTTCACTGCCCTATCCCTCAGTTTCCCTATCTGAGCACTTTTGAGATGTACTGATGAAAAGCATTATATAAGAGCTAGGTATTAAGCTGAACATGTGCAAAAACCATAGTAAACTGATGGACTTCACATCTTGCCCTGAAGGTAAAAAATTCAATCAATTTGAATGATAAAAACATCACAGGAAAAGAGGTTATATTTAGATAATGGCATAGAGAATACTCTTATAAATTCGTGGATGATACCAAGCTGGGAGGGGTTGCAAGTGCTGTGGAGGATAGGATTAAAATTCAAAATGATCCAGACAAACTGGAGAAGCGATTTGAAGTAAATAGGATGAAATTCAATAAGGATGAATGCAAAGTACTTCATTTAGGAAGGAAAAATCAGTTACACACATACAAAATGGGAAATGACTGCCTAGGAAGGTGTACTGTGGAAAAGGATCTGGGTATCATAGTGGACCATAAGCTAAATATGAGCCAACAGTGTAACACTGTTGCAAAAAAAACCAGAACATTATTTTGGGATGTATTAGCAGGAGTGTTGTAAGCAAGACATGAGCAGTAATTCTTCTGCTCTACTCCACACTGATTAGGCCTCAAACGGAGTATTGTGTCAAGTTCTGGATGCCACATTTCAGGAAAGATATGGAGAAATTGAAGAAAGTCCAGAGAAGAACAACAAAAATGAGGAAAGGTCTAGAAAACATGACCTATGGAGGTAAGACTGAAAAAAATGGGTTTGTTTAGTCTGGAAAAGAGAAGAGGGAACGGGGACATGATAACAGTTTTCAAGTACATAAAAGGTTGTTACAAGGAGAAGGGAGAAAAATTGTTGTTCTTAACCTCTGAGGATAGGACAAGAAGCAGTGGGCTTAAATTGCAGCAAGGGAGGTTTAGTGTGACATTAAGAAAAACTTCCTGTCAGGGTGGTTAAGCCTGGGAGGTTGTAGAGTTGGAGATTTTTAAGAGCAGGTTAGACGAACACCAGTCAGGAATGGTCTAGATAATACTTAGTCCTGCCATGTGTGCAGGGGACTGGACTAGATGACCTCCAAGGTCCCTTTCAGTCCTATGATTCTATGATCAATCCCTTCCTCCCCACCCCAACATATAGTGATAGCTACTTTAAATGATCTAATTACCTTCATGGTTTTTTATCAGGGGTTCTATTGGCATATTTGGATATTCTGTGCTGGAAAAAAAAATCACAAATACAAAAATAACACATGCCTTTACTGCAGTGTGTTATTTGCCCCTATCCTCTATTCCACTTCCCCAACTTCCAGGCAGATAGCTGTAGGCTTATGCAATCCCTTACCAAAAGCAATCATTCACAACTACAGAAAAGAACAGATTCTATTAGTTGTAGAATACCCCAGGCCTGTTCATTTTAACTAGAGTTCACAAAGAAAAAGTGCTTTGGGGGAGGCAGTATGGGCGACAGGGTCCTGACATAATGTGCACTTTCTGTACAAAAACTGAAATCTAAGAATTTACTCAGGAAAAGTTTGACTTCATATATATTCAGACAATTTTAACTCTCTCTACCACCTTATTCTTATTGTTCATTCTGTGACCATGACATGAATCAAATAATTGAATTGCAGTATTCTAAAGCATAAGTCTGAACATTCATCAGTGCTTTTGTTAACAGAAAGTAAAGGGTTCTGCTTCATTTAATGCTCCAATATTTAAAGATTAAATCAGACAGCTCTATCTATTTCCATATGCTGGGTATCTTAATTCAGATTTGCATAATAAAACTCATATGTAGAAATCCTATATACCTGAAAGAGAGAAATAAACTTTCCCAAAAGCAAACAAATATTTCTCAAACCTCCATTAATCAGCAAGGTCAAGTTCTTAGTGCAGGCTTGTTCATATCACTTGGAAATAATGGATTTTGACATTAAAATGTGAAGATTAATTTCCTAACCTTAAAAATACATGGCATCCCCTATAAATAATTAAGTAAAACAAGAGCTTATTAAAAATGCAAAAAACGGAACACTGATATTCAGAAAAATGCATGTATAGAATACATAAATGTGTTTGTCTTTTAAATACATACTTCCCTTTAGCAGAAGGGTACTTTGATTAAACTTTCATCAAAGTGGAGTTCAATAAAGTTATCAAAACAGAACCAAGAACTTGCGTGAACCAAGAGGCCATTGGAATATGGAATTTATTCTTAGCCATCTGAAGCTAATAAAGGCACTAGAGCCACTCATGCTTTCTGAGAAATCACTCAAAGGAATCAGTGTGCATTATTGTGATATGGTTGGGGGCCACTGTACCTATTACGTATTTTAAAACCAAACCAGTATTGTGGACAATATGATGACAGGAGACTTCGGCCTGGTCTACAGTACGTGGTTATTTCGGAATTAGCCAAGTTACCTCGAAATAAAACCTGATTCCGTCAACACCACCAAACCAGTCTTTTCGATTTAAAAGGGCTCTTTAATCTGATTTCTGTACTCCACCTCGGCAAGTGGAGTAGCGCTAAAATTAAGATCGCAGTTCCAGGTTACAGGTACTGTGGACGCAATTTGACGATATTGGCCTCCAGGAGCTATCCCAGAATGCTCCCTTGTGACCTCTCTGGTCAACACTCTGAACTCCGATGCACTAGCCAGGTAGGCAGTAAAAGCCCCGGGAACTTTTGAATTTCCTGTTTGGTCACCATCAGCACAGTCCACCATCACAAGAAACCACGCAGTCCCGGATTCGCAGACGAGCTCCAGCATGGTCCAAATGGGAGGTACTGGATCTCATCGCATGCTGGGGAGATGAATCTGTTATCGCAGAACTACATTCCAAAAAAGAAACGCAAACACGTATGCTAAAGTCTCCAGGGCCATGACGGAAAGAGGCTACTCCGGGGACACTGAGCAGTGTCGTACAAAAATCAAGGAGCTTAGGCAAGCATACCAAAAAGCTAGGGAGGCGAACGGGCGCTCTGGGTCACAGCCCCATACATGCCGCTTCTACCATGAGCTGCATACAATTATGGGGGGGTGACGCCACCATTACGCCACCACTGTCCGTGGATACCTTCAAGGGGGGAGTAGCACAGAGCGAGGAGGATGAGTTTTTGGAGGACAAAGAGGAGGAGGACGACAGTGCACAGGCGGCAAGTGGGGAACTATTCTTAACGCTGGAGCCAATAGCTTCCCCCGACTCCCAAGGCATGCTCCCGGACCATGACCCTGGAGAAGGCACTTCTGGTGAGTGAGAGCTTGATCGGAGCCACGCAGTGGGGGGTAGGGGAAAACCCAGCCACACTGGGCTGTTCGCATTTAGTTTAAAAGGGCTCATCCCTGCTCAGAGCCTCATCGGAGCCCCGCGGTGGGTGGGTGGGTGTGAGGGGGCGGGGGAGGGTGTTGTGTGAAGCAATCATCCCAGAGAGCCCGCAGGCCCTCCTTTTATATGGCAAACCCACCAAGCATTGCTTGCTATGGAAAAGGGGGTCGGCAGTTTGAAAGCACTGAAATGAATGCGGAAGAAGCAGAACCCCACGTACCCCAAGAACTTACCATGGCTGCCTGCAAGCTGAATTCTGTTGCCCGGCCGCATGTGTTGGCTTACTCACACCAAAGTGGCAGGCCCTTCAGTATAAGAGGCAAAATGAGACCTTGTACAGAAAGAACATGTGCTGTGTACTATGAATTGCCTGTTTCACTGAGAAAGAGTGTCCCCTTTGTTCTCTAAAATGTACCTTTTAAAATACAACCCTCCCTTTTTCTCCTCCCGCAGCAGGTGCAAATGTTTCAACCCGGCCCCTATCTACTCCATCCCAGAGGCTGGTCCAGATTGGAAGGCAGAAAAAACAAACTCAGGACGACATGTTTGCCGAGATCACGCAGTCCTCCCGCACAGATAGGGCCCAGCTGAATGCGTGGAAGCAAACAATTGCGGAGTCGCGTAAAGCGTTACATGAATACAAAGAGAGGAGGGACATGCGCAATGAGAGCAAGCAGGATACTAAGTTCAAGTTCATGGGGGAGCAAACTGACATGCTCTGCTATATGGTCGATCTAATGCGGGAAAGGCAGCAAGACCACAGACTGCCACTGCAGCCCCTGTATAACCGCCCTCCTTCCTCCCCAAGTTCCATAACCTCCTCACCCAGACGCCCAAGAACACAGCGGGGGGAGGCTACGGGGACCCACACAGTCAACGCCAGAGGATTGCACAAGCAGCAGAAAGCTGGCATATCCGAAATTTTGATTTGGTTTCTGGACTTGTCCTTCCCTCCTCCTCCACCCCCCTACCCCAAATACCCCCCTCCCCCATCTAGCTTCTGATTTCTCTCAATGTTTTGTGAAACAAATAATAAAAAAGTTTTTAAACAATTGTGACTTTATTTCCTTTCATATATGTAGGGGCGGGTAACTTTAAGAGAAACAAACACAACTGTCACACCGTACCCTGTCCAGTCATGAAACTGGCTTTCAAAGCTTCTCTGATGTGCAGCACGCCCTGCTGTGCTCTTCTAATCACCCTGTTGTCTGGCTGTGCGAAACTGGCCACCAGGGAGTTGCCTCAACCTCCCACCCTGCCATAAACGTCTCCCCCTTACTCTCACAGATATTGTGCAGCACACAACAAGCAGCAATTACAATTGGAATATTTGTTGTGCTGAGATCTAACCGAGTCAGTAAACTGCTCCAGCGCGCTTTCAAACGTCCAAACACACATTCTACCACCATTCTGCACTTGCTCAGCCTATAGTTGAACTGCTCCTTACTACTGTCCAGAGTGCTTGTGTACGGCTTCATGAGCCATGGCATTAAGGGGTAGGCTGGGTCCCCGAGGATAACTATGGGCATTTCAACATCCCCAACAGTAATTTTCTGGTCTGGGAAGTAAGTTCCTTCCTGCAGCTGTTCAAACAGACCAGAGTTCCTGAAGATGCGAGCGTCATGCACCTTTCCCAGCCATCCCACATTGATGTTGGTGAAACATCCCTTGTGATCCACCAGTGCTTGCAGCACCATGGAACATTACCCCTTGCGGTTTAAGTACTGGCCGCCCTGGTGTTCCGGGGCCAAGATAGGAAGATGGGTTCCATCTATGGCCCCACCGCAGTTAGAGAACCCCAGCGCATTAAAGCCATCCACAATGGTCTGCACGTTTCCCAAAGTCACTACGCTTGATAGCAGCTGGTCAATGATTGCATTGGCTACTTGCAGCACAGCAGCCCCCACAGTAGATTTGCCCACTCCAAACTGATTCCCAACTGACCGGTAGCTGTCGGGCGTTGCAAGCTTCCACAGGGCTTTGGCCACTCGCTTCTCAACTGTGAGGGCTGCTCTCATTTTGGTGTCTTTGCGCTTCAGGGCAGGGGACAGCAAGTCACAAAGTTCCATAAAAGTGGCCCTACGCATACGAAAGTTTCTCAGGCACTGGGAATTATCCCATACCTGCAACACTATGCGGTCCCACCACTCTGTGCTTGTTTCCCGGGCCCAGAATCAGCGTTCCACGGCATGAACCTGGCCCAACACCACCATGATCTCCCAAACGCCACATGCCGTGCTTCAACGTCTGTGTCCATGTCCTCATCAGTATAGTAATCGTGCTGTTGTCGCTCCCTCGCCCAGATAATGCGCAAGGTATTTACAATGGTCAAAACTGCAGCGGAGATCTGATCGGGCTCCATGGCTATGGCGCCTGCACGGGTAATCCTGGAAAAAGGGCGTGAAACATAGGAGAGCAGAGTGGCAGTGGAAGCTGTGCTGTTCGGTTCACGGTAGCGGAAAAAAGGCGGGAAATGGTTGTCTTCTGTAGCTTTCATGGAGGTGGAAGCCCAGGACAGACAACATGGAGAAGCTAGGAAGCGCGGCAATAGCGGGATGGCAGAGTTGGCGGCGAAAGCTGTGCTGCTCGGTTCACGATGGCCGAGCAGAGTTGGCAGCGGAAGCGATCGATGAGGAAGAGAAAGAGTAGATAGTAGAGATTACATAGGAAGATGAGAGGAAATGTGAGGTGGATTCATGGTAGCAGGAGAGCAGCGGTGCACCGTCTGCTGAAAGCAGTATGGCGTCTGCACACCAAAAAGGCGTGAAACGATTGTCTGCCATAGCTTTCACGGGGGAGGAGCAACTGATGTCACACACCCAGAAACACCCGTGAGACTGTTTTTGCCCCATCATGCACTGGGAGCTTAACCCAGAATTCCCGTGGCAGGGACTGCGGGAACTGTGGGATAGCTACTCACAGTGCACCGCTCTGACATTCGATGCTAGCCTTGGCCTTGGTACTGTGGACGCACTCCGCCAAATTCACGCGCTTTAGTGGGACACAGAAGACCAAATGTATAAAATAGCTTCCGAAAATTCAAATAGAATAATTTTGAAATAATTTCATACTGTAGACGTACCCTTAATGAATAGAGAAATATTTCCAGACCTGCTTCATGATCTAATAGGAGCAAGCTGTGTGGGAACTCATGTTCAAGAATTAGAAGTTACCAACTTAAATCCTTATGAAGTTCCCTAAGCCTCAATGTGGTGGGGGGGGAATCACTCATGGGAATTACTGGCTTATGTGCCTCATTCTGGAAGGTACCAAGAGCCTCCAAATGGTGCTCGGCACTAATGAGTGAGACAGATACGGCAATTTCCTTCAGTATTGAGGGAAAACCTTATTAAATTAAATTTATGCATCATTGTGGGCAAGGGATTGTATGCAATTCTTTGGGAGAGGGGGACCACAACCCTTCAGGAACTAAGATTCCTAGAGGGTGATTAGGCAAATTCACTCATGATGTCATGCTTCCAGAAAGCTACCACCTCCTGGGGAGGCTTGCATACACTGGTTCAAACTCGATTCTCCACAGACCAATAGACAAAGAAAGGACTTTTGGATAAATAACTTGAGTTTAAACTGCCACAGTCCTTCATGCTGATCCAGCCAAAGGAGCCCCCCAGTCCTTAAGGAAGGGCTGGAAGGACTTACACTGACCTGTGAAGATGATCTCTGGTAAGCTTATTAGCATGAGTGTGGATCCTTTTATTGTTTTTAATATGTTTTCTCGGTAATCCTTTTACCTTAAGAATAAATGTGTTGCTTGGAAAGAACTGTGTGGTAACTTAACTGGGGCAATTACACCATTTACCATCTCTGAGGAGAAAAGTAAAGCAGGCCTGCTTAGACAGTCTGACTTCACTGAGCAATTCACAGTGTCAGCAGAGAGCTGTGCTGCCTGGAAATACCCTGGTCAGCTGTCTCCACCAAACCGAGGTGACAGCTGGGGAGCCAGAAGCCTACGAGTGGGTGCCCTTGATCGACCATACAGGGCGAACAGCAGTGCAGTTGCCCTGAACTGTGTCATATAGTCTCCTAACGCTGCTTATCACTATTGGGAATTAAGGGTGCTCAGCAATGTCTTCCAGTTGCTCATCACCTTGCTGGACCAGGGTCTTTAAGACTAACTTCAAGAAAAAAATAAAAGAGCAAATATTAACAGAAAACTTAATAGAGCTACTATTATAGCCTCAGACAGCATTGGGTTCCAGAGCTCCTGAATTCCCCCCATGTTGTGTGTCTGTCTGTCTAACAGAAGCTCAGATTGAGATGGTGTGGCTGAAGGTGATAATACTGCACTTCCATCCCTTGTAAATGCAGTTTGTAGAGACAGACAGTACCAACAAATCCCAGTATTGTCCAATTCTGTGACAATTTCAACTATTTAAAAAAAAAAAAAAAGAATTCTTGCCCTCAGCGTTGTGGAGAAAATCTTGAAGAGGTTTCCCCAAGTGAACCCTACCACACAAGAAACAGAAGGCAGTATGAAAAAGAACCCCAAGGGTTTTGTTTGTTTGTTTGTTTGTTTTTAAATCTCACGATCTATGAGACTGGACTCATGATTTTTAAACACCTGGGGCTGGCAGTTCTGAAACTCTTCTGAAATTATTTCAGCAGCCAACTGTATTACAGGTGTTTTGCTGCTGCCACCACAGAATTTATTACCAATACGGTTACAGCTTTGGTCACAGCACTTTTGTTGCCGTTCCTTCATGGTATCATTGCGTGTATAATAACGAATCTGCTGGCTTGTTACTGGGCACTGTGTTCACCCATTTCCATATCCAGTCAGCAGAGGCCTCCATGATCCCCCAGAATACAGGAAAGGGAAGCATAAACCAAAATCAGAGGCAACCAAGGAGCCAGAATCTGCATTAAACCAGGAGCAACAAACTGGAAGCGGCAGCCTAGGAGCTGGCTGCGGAGTGAAGGTCAGATAGAAACACCACCCCTGTAACCCCAAGTAGAGCTCTGGAGCCTCAAAACTCCAACTGTTCTATAGGGAAGTTATGGTTTATGGTTTTAATTTGGAACTCAAATATTAAGTGTTATTTACCCTTTAGGTCAGGAAATCCCCTTCACAAAAGGTGGACATGTAAGGCTTTGGGACAGTAACCTTTATCCTATCATTGTTTCAAGATTTTAAAACAAAACTAACATTGTTAAGAAAATGTGTAGAGCTGCTAACTCTCATGATTTTATCACAAGTCATGTGATATTTGGTGTTTTTCTTAGAGCTCCAGTTCGTTGAGCTCAGTGATTAGGTGCGAATCTTCGCTTTTATTTAATTGTTTTTAAAAAGTACATTTCTCGCCCTATTGGTTGCAGAGAAAAGCTTGTAAACATTACCTGAATACAACCCAAACACTTGAAAGCTGGAAAGAAAAACAAAAAGAATCCTTCTTTTAATCTCAATTTTTAAACTAATTGTATGAATTTGGGGGGGGGGGGAGGGGGCTGACTTTTGAATGCTCAGGGTTGGCAATGTTGAACGTGTCACTCATTGGCTAGAAACAAGTAATTAAACAAAGTAATATGGTCAAACATCTGCAGCTACAATCTCAAAGCACTTTAGAGTCATTAAACAAGCCTCTCAGTAGGCATGTGAGAAAAGAATTATACCTATTTTACACAGAGATAAACTGAAGCAAAGAGAGATAAAGCAACTTTCCTAATGTCACATATGCAGTCTGAACAGTCCGAAAGAGAACCCAGGAGTCCTAGTTCCTCCCCTGCTTAGGTAACTAGGCCATAGTGGCTAATGCACCGATTATAAATATGTTTGCTATAATACTACCATTATTTAGCAAGTCTTCACATTAAAATATCAGTTTCAGTCCAGAAATGAGTTTATGAGAAGTAGTTATTGTAGGTTATTGAACTGAAATTACAAGGGAGATTATCAGTTTTGTTTTCAGATAAAAAAAGAATTATGTTAGACATAGGATTTCATACTAACCCTAATACAGAGTGTTTTTGTTTTCCTTTTGCTAAAGGAAGCCCCAGTGTTCTACTTAATTGTAAATAACAGAAATTTACTGAACCCTCAAGGTGCATAAATGCACAGCTATACAAACACTGTCATACATAAATGTAATGAAATGCCTCATTGACCTAAAAACTACCCTGATTTGCATACATATTTAATGAAAAACAAGGATAGAATGTTAGCAATAACATTCATTGCTTACTTATATAAAAACATATGTTGAAATAGCATTAAGGTTGGGACGTAAAGCTATAAAAGCCAAAAAATTCATAGTGAGACTGGGATCTAAACTGTAAATTACAGAATTGTAAAAAACCCCACAGATCCCCGGTCATTTTTAGGGTCTATCCAGTTCAAGGAATTTGCAGCTTCCAGAGTTGTGTGGGTTTTGACAGGTTGTGGATCTTGGCTGCATTCCAGGCCAACCTATTGAGGAGCAATGCCATCTCTGAATACCAGGGTAGAGAGTTTAGAAAGTGTTCAGAAGGGAATAGCTCACACAAATCAGCTCTTGTCTCCTGTGCTCTGCAACTCTCTTCCTTGGTGAAATCCTACACCCTCTATTGGAGCCATATCTTAGTACGGGAGGTAGCAGCATGGGGATAAATCATTCAATATAGGGGTTGGCAGCAACTCTCTCATATCTCTGCTTGCCATTGAGGAATAATTTGGAAGGTCAATGGGGTAGAATCAAAGAATCATATCACAGAAATGTGGGGCTGGGAGGGACTTCAAGAATGTCATCATGTCCTGCCCCCTGCACTGTGGCAGGACCAAGTAAACCTAGAACATCCCTGACAGATGTTTGTCAAACCTGATCCTGAGGTTTCTTACTCCAATGATAGGGATTTCACAGCCTTCTTTGGAAGTGTATTCCAGAGCTTAACTATCCTTATAGTCAACAAGTTTTTCCTAATATGTACTAAATCTCCCTTGCTGCAGATTAAGCCAATTAGTTCTTTTCCTACTTTCAGTGGACACTGAGAACAATAAATCATTGTCCTCTTTATAACAGCCTTAACATATTTGAAGACTTATCAGGTCCCTCCACTCCCCACCCCTTAGTCTTTGTTTCTCAAGACTAAACATGCCCAGATTTTTTAACCGTTCCTCACAGGTCAGTGCCCTGTCCCCAAGCAGATGTCTTGTTCCTCCATTCTCTCTCCAGGCAGTCATAAAAGTCTAACTGCTTCACAGATTCTGTGCTCCTTTACCTCCTTCAGCCTCTGCACTTTTTACTTGGGAAAGCCCTTATCCAAAGCCCTTCACAGAGAAGGCCTGAAAAGGGTCTACCCTCCTTTTATACAGCTATGTTGCAACACAAAGGAAGCTTGCAAAGGTTTAAGGGAGAGGTCCCGAAACTGTGGGGCACGCCCCCCTATGGGGGTTCAGAGAAACATTCAGGGGACATGGCAGGGCCCAAGTCAGCCTCCAAAGGGGACAGGGAGGGAGCACCACCCAGCCCTGCTCTGCTCCAAGCTGCGCTCTGGCTCCGCCTTTAGTTGTGGTCCTGGCTCCCGGCCCAGCGCCCAGCTCAGCCCCTGACTGCGACCCAGCAGCGGCTCCACACCCATCCCCACCACCAGCCTCAGCTCCATTCCCAGCCCTGCTCCCACCTCCACCTGTGGCCCCAGCCTCAGCCCCCTTACCCTGTCCGCATCCTCCCCCCCGCCCCTGGAGCTGCGGCCCTGCTCCCGGCTCCTGGGGGGAGCACGGACAGGAGCAAGGGGCAGGGTGCTATGACCCTGAAATGTTTGGGGACCACAGATCTAAGGACCCACACAAACATGAGTGCTTTAACTCAAACAACTCCTTAACAACTCTCTGCATGTCATTACTGCATGGTATCTTTCACTCTGATATACAAACACCCACCATGAAATTCTCCAAAGACCCCTAGCGTACAAGCCATTAGGATGTTTGGGAGATAGTTCTTTACCACCCAAGAGTCACCTGTCTTCCTGAATGAGATCATCAAAATCTCACGAGACCCTGTACCAACACATACAATTCCTTAAATGATTATTACTTCTAGGACAGTAGTGCCTAGGAGCTCCAGTCATGGACGAGGGTCCCATTGTGCTAGGCCTTGTACGAACACTCTGCACAGAATGAAAAGTCAGTCTCTGTCCCAAGGAGCTTATACTCTAAGTATAAGGCTAAAGACAACAAATGGATACAGACAGGTGGGAGAGTATTTAAAAAAAAAAGAGACAATATTGGTCAGCATGATAGGCAGTGGCCTCTGCCCACCATCATCAAACCATTGTCAAGTTTGTTGTAGGTACTAAGGCAAAAGATAGTGTTGAGAAGATATTTGAAGGTGGATAATGAGGTGGCTTGCAGATGTTTATGGCAAGTGCTTCCCAAGCACCTGAGGCAGCATAGGAGAAAGCACAAAGGTGCTTGTTTGAAAATTTAACAGGTAGGCAAAAGACGCTGGAACCATGGGCCAATCAGAGGTGAGCAACAAATGATAGCTAATGGTGAGCAATACCTTTATTACTCAAGGTATGGCATAAAGTACACTGGTAAATACAGTGAGAATGTGTTTATATAGGTAGCATGTGGCCATTTCATAATGAAATAGATTGATACATATAGTCAGTGTTTTTCTATTATTTGTAAGACTAATTTAGATGGCAGTGCAGATATTGCTTATACTTTTGCCCTTCTAGGGTCTTGTTTAAAACTACCTTGGATCAAAAATGTAAAAGATATGATGTTAACGTACTCCTGAAACAAACCGTCCTTGTCACAAACCAGAAAACACACAATATGAATTACCTGATGGCTCTACTGTAGAGTCAGAATACCAGAATTGAAGTGTGTGGGGGAGGTTGGGGGGGGAATAAAAGGCAGCAAGCCTAGAAGGAAGTATATAACCGAAGTCACGTGCACATCCTTATACAACATATTAAGACCCTCAAGTCCAAGTTTTTAGAAGTCCATGTAAGAGAGTGCACAAGGCAAAACAACCAATTCATAGACACATGTGCAAATCCTCAGTTTGCACACATACGTGTGTTTTGCATGCACAGGCTGAACATATGCAAAAAGTACCTCTATGCCTATTAAATATCTGGGCTTCACTAACTTTTACTGAATGACAGACCCTTTTGTGGATTATTAAATTATATGAATCAGGCACAGATCCTGCAACTGAAGTAAATTGGGTTTCCTGTGTGCAAAGCAGCCCACCCATTTGTAGGTTTTGGATCTTAATAAGTAAACAAACGTGATTTTTTTTAAATGTCTCTATCATGTAGCTTTTATTTAATTGAATTGATAGTTCAGTGTTAAATCACAGTGAATCCAGCCCCTGTGTTGCTACAGTTTTAAGATCAATAGTGTGAAAATTACCCTTAGATTTGGATGCTATGGAAATACATGAAGAACAAAGACAGTAACCATACACATGGTCACAAGTAAGAAGTCGTATCAGTATTATAAGTTTTACTAAGTAGATGATTAAGGTTACAGTCACACATAAGTATACAAAACCTGAGAGAGCCCATGCAAAAGCTCTTGCTGTATTCATACTCACATACCTATCTGACTTGTTCCATTCCATTGCTATTATCGTTCTCATTATAAAAGTGTTTGCCTCCATTACCTCATTTCAATGTATGCAAAGCTTTTACAGCCAGGTGGATTTGTTTAGTTTATACCATAAAATTATGTATATGCTAAGGAAGGAAGCAGCTCATCATAGGAAGTTAAAATCAATCCAGCATTGTTCACACTTTTCCCTGGAATTATTCCCATTCTAAAAAGTGGCCCTTGCCATTTGGCTCTGTAACACTAGCTCATTTTGACTCTTAATATCCCAAATCTAGTCACACAAGAACTGTTCAGGAAGTTGTTCCAGGTCACGAATAATAGCAGAAGGGTTATTACCCACAATGGAGCAGATCCTCAGGTGCTAAAAACTATCATAGCTCCATTTGTCAGCCCATTTGTCCATGGCACATTTGACTGAAATGGAGCCATGACAATTTACACCAGCTGAGGATCTTTCCCAGTAAGTCCATTACTGCTTTTTGTTTTACAAGTTTAATATTTTCAGCCTTTATTGACATAGCTCAGAGCCTATTATAGCATTGGTAATAGCTAAAGTTGAAGCCTCTCATTATTATATAAAATCCAGCTGCAATCATTCCCAGAATTTGACGTGTGTCCTAACAATACAAGCTCCTGAATTCATTATTTAAGAACCTGCAATTTCACTAAGGAGGGAATACATTTCACCTCCAAAACACCTTGACTAATTGGCTTGGATTAAGTGCACTGGCCATCTGTGCCATGCGTAAATTTCACTCAGCGATTTTTTATAAGTATACATATCTCATGACTTAATGAGGAGACTTCATTTTAGGAAATACTTCTTTAGGACCTTGAAGGTCTGAACAGCCTCATTGCTTGAATGAGCCATCTATTGTCACATCTGTTAGATATTATAAGATCTTTACCTGTACATGACATAACGAAAGACTAACCTAGTAGCTATGAAGAATGGTTGCCTTGGGTGTAGTACCTCTCCAACATGTACCGGTCATAGTTAAAAATAAGTTGGTTTCCTGTTACACTAGCTCAAACCATCTTATCAAATCCTCTTATCAAAACATTTTTTTCCAGCATTTTTGTCAAGGTTCCTTCCTCACTCTGAACTCTAGGGTACAGATGTGGGGACCTGCATGAAAGACCCCCTAAGCTTATTCTTACCAGCTTAGGTTAAAAACTTCCTCAAGGTACAAACTTTGCCTTGTCCTTGAACCCTATGCTGCCACCACCAAGCGTGTTAAACAAAGAACAGAGAAAGAGCCCACTTGGAGACGTCTTCCCCCAGAATATCCCCCCCAAGCCCTACATCCCCTTTCCTGGGGAAGGCTCGATAAAAATCCTCACCAATTTGTACAGGTGAACACAAACCCTTCGATCTTAAGAACAATGAGGTTCTTAAAAGAAGAATTTTAATTAAAGAAAAGGCAATAGAATCACCTCTGTAAAATCAGGATGGTAAATACCTTACAGGGTAATCAGATTCAAAACATAGAGAATCCCTCTAGGCAAAACCTTAAGTTACAAAAAGACACAAAAACAGGAATATACATTTCATTCAGCACAGCTATTTTACCAGCCATTAAACAAAAGAACTATAATGCATTTCTAGCTAGATTACTTACTAACTTTTTACAGGAGTTCTGAGCTGCATTCCTGATCTGTTCCCGGCAAAAGCATTACACAGAAAAACAGACCGACCCTTTGCTCCCCTCCCGCCCCTCCAGCTTTGAAAGTATCTTGTCTCCTCATTGGTCATTTTGGTCAGGTGCCAGCGAGGTTATCTTAGCTTCTTAACCCTTTACAGGTGAAAAGGTTTTGCCTCTGGCCAAGAGGGATTTTATAGCTCTGTGGACTGAAAGGTGATTACCCTTCCCTTTATATTTATGACATGGAGAGAGCTGACGATTCAAAAGGACACTCTTGGACTATTTTAACTAGTAATCAAGATTTCCCAAATAAAATTCATTTTTTTTTTTAAAAAAGAAAAAAGGAGTTAAAGCCAACAGTGTGTTTCAAGACAGTCCAGGTAACAGCCACCTACCCACCCCCAAAATACTATACCTTCTTTACAAGTATTCTTTGTTTAAAAATCCACAAATATTAAAAGAAATGAACAGGTAAGGGATTTAGCCAGTTCCCCATTGCTGCCTAATCCATAATTCACAATGGCCCCATCTGATTTACACATTTCATCCCTTCCCCAACAGATTTGAGGCCCACCACAGTGGTGTCTCTTTTCCAGCAAATAGTATCCAGTCTATAACTGGTGTATGTGTGTGTGTGCGTGTGCGTGTGCGTGTGTGTGCGTGTGTGTGCGTGCGCACACACACAAAGAGTTTATGCCTGGGTGAGATAAAAAGGTGGTGGATGAAGTAGGGAAATAGACTGGAAGTCCTCATGAACACATAATATTTTAAGCAATTTAATTGTTATATTTAGAAAATTTTACATTTTTAATGTTTTAACATGGGTAAAAATCTCCAGGTAAAGTTTTCAAAAGCACCTATTTTCAAAAATGAATGCCAATGGAACATAGGGGCCCATATTCACAAAGGTATTTAGGCACCTAAAGATGCAAACAGGCAGCTAGTGGGGATTCAAAAAAGCACTAATGACCACTAGAAGCTGGTTAGATACCTACCTCCCCTTGGAAATCAATAACCTAATTCACTTAATTATTTTTGTAAATCCCACTTGGTGTCCAGTCTTTAGGTCTGTGACATACTATACCTTGTGGGGAGCATCTTGTAACCCCCATATTCTTCATCTGTATATAATTGTGATATTATATATAAAGCATGCCTTGTAAGGTATCGGGGAAAGGTTATGATCTGCTGAAAGTCATTTATCTGTCCATATATGTATATCATTAATGCATATGATGTTATGAGAATTGTGTTGTATAGTTGTCACTAAAACATGCTGTAAGTTGGGGAAATCAGCCAGATATTAGCTCCCCAGAGGCAACAGCAAGGAAAGTAACCGACGTCCAAGCAGGGTGTCAAACAACCCATCAACAGCCATTGTCCAGCAAGGGAGCTACAATTCAATGAGTCTCATGCATGAGGCCACACCAGGGAAATTGCTCACCCTTGCCCAGGGACTCAGCAATGCCCACGAGACATGCCTGGGCTTGTGTTCTACAAGCACATGGGATGAAGAGTATAAAACAGAACACAGCAAGCCCATGGTTAGCTTATCTCCTGCCCCCACCTACACTGCAAGCAACAAAGACACTCACAGAAAACAGAAGACTTCAGCAGAGGAGACTGGTCCAGGTTTCAAGGATGAAATCTGTATAATAAGGACCACAATAATCAATGGGGGTTAGAAAAACTGCTTAATCTAGATGTTTCCCAGCCTAATAGGGTTGAGAGTTTAGACTGTGTGCTTATATATTTTATTCTTTTTTATTTATTTATTTATGTATTTATCAACTAACTCTGACATTTTGCCTATCACTTATAATCTATCCTTTGTAGTCAATACATTTGTTTTACCAGTGAGTTTGTATGAAGTGGCAAGACTGCTCAAGATTGTAAAGGCTTGTGTATATCCACTTTCCGCTGATGAAGTGGTGAACCAATACATACATTTGCACTGCCCATCTTGAGCAGTGCAAGATGGTATATTCCTGAGGTACAGTGCTGGGAGCTGGGGGGATTTGTCTGGTGCCTTTCCCTGTATGATTCATGAGCGGCTCTGGGAGCATTCATGCAATCTAGCTGGCTGTGGAGCTCCACATGCTGTTGTGCTGAGTGATAACAGCACCCGGAGGGGCTTGCTGCTTTGTCACTAGCAAAGCATTGTGAGAGACAGCTGGAGAAAGATGGAGAAAGATAAGGAGGGCACAGTAATCCCACAATCCCAGGCTGCACCCTGGGGAACCCGTCACAAGGTCCCTAAGCTAAAAGTGGGACTTGGGCACTTCTGAAAAATGTTACCTTCCACTTTTCCCTATCCCTCTTCATCCATCCCCTTTCCAGTTCCTGCTCCTCTCCTCCATGCATCCCCTCCCCGTGAGTAAAGAAGTCATTTTTCAATATCACAGAAACCATCAACGGCCAGGTCTATATCAAAGAGTTAAATCGACCCAGTTACGTCACTCCAGGATGTGAAAAATCCACATCCCTGAGCAACATGGTTAAGCAAACCTAACCCCCAGTGTAGACAGAACTAGGCCAATGAAAGATTTCTTCCATCAACCTAGCTAACCCCTCTCAGGGAGGTGGATTAACAGTGATAGGAGAACCCCTTCTTTCCCTATAGTGAGTAGTTACACTGAAGCACTACAGCAGCACAGCTGTGTCTCTGCAGCAGTTTAAGTGTACACATAGCCAAAGTCTGAGATGCTGTTGTACTGCCATGTAACTCTAGACATGGAAACCAACCCAGCTACAGGGAAATGTCCTCCACTTACGTAGCCGCTAAAAGCACATGGTCAAGGAGAAGAAAGAAAGAGGAAGTGTTTGAGAAGCACCATAACTTGAACTATTAAATGTTATCCGAATTTCAACTTCTGGTGGATATAACTCAGAGTACGCAAGCCTGTACTGTGTTGTTTTTGCTACTAACTCAAAGTCGTATTTTGAACCTAAATCCCTAGAAATCAGATATTTGTAAAAAAAGATAGATTCAGATAATGCAGTGATCTTCTGACAGCTGTCTTCTCAATTTCTTTCCTAAAAAGAAAAAAACTCAGTTCTCAAAATCTAGACTTTGCTAACCAAGTGCCATAACCCAAAAAAAAGCCTTTAAAAATATTCTTGCAAATCAAAAATTTTGCATTATAATTTCCTGAAACCAACTTTTCTATGTTATAAAAATAATTTGTTTGCAGTTAGGCAATTATTCAGATCATTTCAGATTTTAATGAAATTATATATGGCATTTGACCAAGTAAAGTCTTGAAACAGAACTGAGAAATAAATCCTTTTAATTTCTCATTTTAAGCCTGCTAAAGAGAAAATGCTGAGAAAGGTGATATTGCGTAAATATCTCTGGTCTAAAAATCAATTCACAATACATTCATAAATTAACAATTACCCTAGACTAAAACATTTATTGCTAGAAAAACACTGCATAATTAAACTAAAATTGAATTTCTTGTTGTTCATTCACATAATTTTTGGTTTCTCATGAAAATTTCCAGTAAAAGTTTC
Organism: Caretta caretta; assembly: GCF_965140235.1. Lineage (NCBI taxonomy): Eukaryota > Metazoa > Chordata > Testudines > Cheloniidae > Caretta > Caretta caretta. Next base: position 100,455,950 of record NC_134212.1, read on the forward strand.
CACTTGGTTGCATCACGCTGTACTACTTCTTATACAGCTATACATACCATATTCAACACATTTGGCCATCATTACTAGAATTACATTCTTTAAAGGTCAAGTGCAAGACAAGTCATGTTAGCTAGAGACTTGTAATACTAGCTGGAAACATTTAAATGGTCAGGATCACTAGTACAGTCCGTAAGTGGCAAAACTGCATTGATAATCTTGCTAGTTAAGACCCTGATTCAGCAAAACATTTGAGCTCATGCTTAAGTTTAAGCATCCCCTTGAAACCAATGACTACTCACATGCTTACAGTTACACGTGTGCTTAAGTACTTTGCTGAGTAGCAATTATAGCCATTACTGATGATTTACTGTAGCTTCTAAACTTTCTGAATTCAGATGTCTGACAAGGTGGTCTTGCACACCCCACCAGAGGGTGAATCTCCAGTTACCCTGTGAGGAGAGCTTTCAAAGCAGCCAGAAGTGGTATGTCAAGGATCTCGCCCTTCATTGTTTATTCATGGTCTCTCATAAATTGCATTTTCTCATCCTCTATGATTTCTTGTTCTCTTGCATTGAGATCAAGGGCTTGTCTACAAAGTGGGGTAATGCACACTATGGGGGTGTGGTGTCTAAAGTTCACTAAAATGTTGCACATTAATTGGTCTGTGTAGACCCTGCTGGTGTGCACTAAAGGTTCCTTCATGTGCTTTAACATTAGATTGCATAGCGTGCACCAGCAGGGTCTACACAGAGACAAGAAAAATATCTCAAATAGACTTTTTTTTAGTTTGGGGATTTTTTCCTTTTTTATAATTTTCTAAGAATTTCTTCCTCCCTCATGAACTGTTGCTCTGTGTTCACGTAAAAAGTTGTTCCAATTCAGCTCAAGAAGACAAAGACAGACAATAATTGGAAGGAGTTACTAGTCATTCTTCCACCTTCATAGATTTGAAAGTGAGTTTATAGAAAAAGGGAAAAAAGAATCAGGTTGTGTCATTTCACGTTCCATTTCATCTCCCCCTTTGTCAAAATTGTCTCTAGTGTTCGTCATGAGGGGTTATTGATTAGTCCAATGTGCAGAGGATGAGGGAAAGGAACAACTAAATCTGGAAAATAGGATATGCCTTCAACACATCTTACATTGTGTCATTACCTTTAGTCTTTCCATCATTCCAAGCAGTAACGTTCACAGCCTTTCCAAATAAATAGTACTCATTCTTTCACATGTATGTAGCTTGGAGGAGGCAAAGAAAGTTTAGTCCATTAAGGTCACAGTGAAAAAACAATTATTAATTGGTCACTTGGACTTTACCTGGTAAGTCAATCCTATTAATCGAGTTTCTTTCAGCCTAACAGCTTCAGTCAACTGCAATGATTAAAAAGTGACATTTACTAGAGGAATAAAAATCTATTAGAAAAGGGAATTTGTCCTTCTGGGCTTGTTTTTCTCAAGCCTTTCAATTTTTCTCCCAAGAGGCTGTTAGTAGCTAAAAGACATCTGAAATTATTCACAGATATGAAAGGCTGGAAATATTTCAGAATTCATTTTTTGGTTCCTCTTCACATGTGAAAGTCTGGCTGGGGTTACAGAAGATAAATATTTCATGTGATATAGTCTCACTTCAAGCTACAAGAGAAGATTCAATAGTTGAGTACTTTTGGGAATCTAATCAAATTTCTGATGTACAGTCTCTTCGTGTGGTCTTGTTTTTAAAACACGTAAAACAATCTTGTTAATCTTAGAATCCACACACACACAATAAGTCTAATTTTATTTTCTTCCAGAAAGGTTTGTTTAGACAATAGGTAACAGAGCCTGACAGGATCATACTATAGAGGAGGCCTGGCAACCTCTCAGAAGCTTTACAGCCACTAATCATTTTACATTTTAAACATTTATAACAATTTTAAAAAAATCAGTCCTTCCCATAAAGAGCTTAAAATCTAAATGACAAGGATGCTATTCTCTGGCAATTATTAGGACCCAGCCCTCAAGTTAGAAAGATACTAATGGACATGCAAGGCAATTGTACATGTAGCCATAGTTATATCTTGTTATATAGTTATATCTTCACATTATATCTTGTTGGCATTGCTGGAAAATGAAAATAGCTGTGTGGAAGGCTTACTTTTCTTTACGTTCAGGTAATTTTCATCATGGCTTTTATTGTCATCAACTGATTTCCCTTTCAATGACAGCCATTGCTGACCCTTGTTTGATTAACTAGTTAATATCTAAGACACCTTGAAGATTAAAACCATTATGCGACTGCTAAATATTGTTTTAGATGCTGCTTTAGGTCATCATTCTTTCAGATTTCACAGCAAATATGGACCACAGGTACCACGGCTTGTTAGTGAGGATGCATTATCCTAGATATAACATTTGTGTGCATCTGCCTACTTTCTTTGACATTGTACTGAGTTAAGCCATATACAAGAGACAAAGGGTGAAGTACTATAGATAAAGCCAAAACCAAAAAAAGGTCTGCACAGTAATGTCATGTTGGACCATCCTCCACAGCTCAGTGGCCACCAATTTAGGTAATATTAATGGCTTATTTTTCAGTGCTGACTTTCTCCAAATCTCAATTGCAGTACAAAAATTAAATAACTTGTATGACTATAGGGGCTCAATGGGAGACAGCCTTATTATTATTTATATAATGATAGCACTGAAAAACCCAGGAAGACACCATTGTGCTAGGTGCTGGACAAACACAGAACAAACAAACAAAAAAGACCGTCTCTGCCCCAAGAAACTTATTTCAGCCAGAAGAAAGAAGAACAGGAGTACTTGTGGCACCTTAGAGACTAACAGTTTTATTAGAGCATAAGCTTTCGTGGGCTACAGCCCACTTCATCGGATGCATAGAATGGAACATATAGTAAGAAGATTTATTATATAAAGGTGTGAGGATACTGGGTCATTACATATATTGAATCTATTTCCCTAAGTTAAGTATCCTCACACCTTCTTGTCAACTCTCTAAATGGGCCATCTTGATTATCACTACAAAAGTTTTTTTCTCCTGCTGATAATAGCTCATCTTAACTAATTAGACTCTTACAGTTTGTATGGAAACTTGTAACTTCTCTGTGTATATAGATCTTCATCGAATGCATAGAATGGAACATATAGTAAGAAATGGGCTGTAGCCCACGAAAGCTTATGCTCTAATACATTTGTTAGTCTCTAAGGTGCCACAAGTACTCCTGTTCTTTTTGCGGATACAGACTAACACGGCTGCTACTCTGAAACCTGTCATCATTTCAGCCAGAGAGTCATTTTCTGCCTTCAAGTCCCAACTTCCTGAAGAAAGTTGATATTCATTCAGAGATTTGAGGTGTAGGGTGAAATGATTTGAGTCTACTACAGATTTGTATTATCATTCTGCTTTATACTTATCTCTGCAACAACTATAAGTGATTATTTTTCCTCCTTAAAATCTGGCTTGTGTACAAGTCATATGGGGCCAGATTTACAAAAGTATTTAGTCATCTAGTGGGATTCTCAAAAGTACCTTAGCCAGTAAGGAGCTTAAATCCCATTAAAATCAACTGTTTAGGTGCTTTTGAAATCTCACAAGGTACATAAATACCTTTGAAAATTTGGTCCATTTAGATCAGACAGAGCAAGCTATGTTTATCTCTTCACCAATCCAATTGAATGCTAATGATATTTCATACTTGTATACCAAGTTAGATGCGAGATTTTCATGTATTCATATATTTTAAGGCCAGAAGGGACCATTATGATCATCTTTCCTGAGCTTGTGCATAAAATGATTTCACCAAGTAGTTTCTGCACCAATCCCATTATTTCTGACAGAGCTACAACAAAGCATTTAACAGGTCAAGCTATTTCATGTAGGCTGTATCACGTATGAGATCCAATAGCATCCATGGTTCACAGCACTCTCCTAATGCCTTAATATTTCTCAGAAAGGATTTTTCTTTTCGTGTTAATTCAGTCCTATGTTTCTGGCGATGGTACATTTTAAGTCCTGAAGAAAGAAGCCGACGTGAGTATCAAAACAGTCTCTTTTCCCCTAATGTGTGTCCTAATGTGTGCTATAAGTCCATTATACGGAGGAGATATGGCACAAATGAAATATCAAATCTGTAATCCTGGGAATTCCATCATAGAATAATCCTCTCCTCCTTTAATGTACACCCAGCTGTCAATCAAGGGGATAGCAACTTACTGCATGTGCATGAATGGGCACATTTCACCTTTAACCAGCTACGACTAATCTTATTTCATATACTGTATCTCTAAATTAAAATTACAGGCCAAATCAAAAACCATACACCCACATTTAAATGGATAAAATTGTAGAATGAATGAATGAATATGAATTAACACAGGGAACCCAGAGGGGTCAAAATGTTGTGTCTATGATTTTCAAATGCAAATGTAATTAATAAACTTTGCCAGTAAAACATACATGTGAGAAAGTCTTGGGAAGTTAAATCCAAGACAATAATAATGTGGGTTATGTGCAGACACTAGAAATCTGATCCCATGATATATTAGAGCTGCTTTGCGCTGCTCCCAGCCCTAAAGCCAGAGGACCCAGACTGAATAGGAAACCCCTAGTGCAAGGAAATCACTGGGTTTGTATAGCATCAATGTAATGACTCCTGTGTAATCCCGCTACTAGCCACTGATGTAGGAAGCATAATCAGGCATGACCAAGGCTCATGTACATCCTGGTGATCGCTGCCTCTCAAAAGGACCTCTTGAGGCCGTGGTAGCTGGCATTAAGTACTGCAGCTTTCAGGCTACTCTAATGTGGACTGAGGATCCAGCCCAGTTGCAAAGTGGCTACAGTACCAAGAATGTACAAAAATGATTTAAAGCCACCTCACCATTTCTGCAGCTGCATCAAAAACTCCTTGGCAGTATTGCCAACTCCAAGCATTCAAAAACCCTGAGTCCGATCCCCCCCAAAATCAGGATTTTTTTTAAACTTAGAAAACAGACATTTTATTGAAAACATTAACTTAGAAACTGGGGGACAAATCCACAGATTTCAGTGGGCTTGCCCAGTGTCAATTCAGTATTTGGCCTCAAATCTTTCATGTCATTGGAGTTCCTCTTAGTGAACCAAAAACTGTGAGAAGAAAAGGAGTACTTGTGGCACCTTAGAGACTAACCAATTTATTTGAGCATGAGCTTTCGTGAGCTACAGCTCAGTGAGCTGTAGCTCACGAAAGCTCATGCTCAAATAAATTGGTTAGTCTCTAAGGTGCCACAAGTACTCCTTTTCTTTTTGCGAATACAGACTAACACGGCTGTTCCTCTAAAAACTGTGAGGAAATTGATAATGAAAGGAACTCCCTTGATGAAAACTTGGCATCCTGCTTTAATATCACCATCCACGTTAGAGGAAGTGTATGTATATATGCATAGGTCAAAATATATGGACTAATTGCAGTCAGAGGAGATGACATATTTTCACAGAATAAGATTGGAAGGGACCTTGAGAGGTCTTCTAATCCAGTCTCCTGTACTCAAGGCAGGACTAATTATCATCCCTGACAGGTGTCTGTCTAACTGCTCTTAAAAAATCTCCAATGACAGAGATTCCACAATCTCCCTAGGCAATGTATTACTGTGCTTAACCACCCTGACAGTTAGGAAGTTTTTCCTAAGGGCAGTTTAGGTTGGACATTGTTGCAATTTAAGTCCATTGCTTCTTGTCCTATCCTCAGAGGTTAAAAAGAACAATTTTTCTCCCTCCTCCTTGTAGCAACTTTTTATGTACTTGAAAACTGGTATGATGTCCCTCTCAGTCTTCTTTTCCAGACTAAACAAACCCAATTTTTTCAATCTTCCCTCATAGGTCATGTTTTCTAGACCTTTAATTCCTTTTGTTGCTCTTCTCTGGACTTTCTCTAATTTGTCCACATCTTTCCTGAAATGTGGCACCAAAACTGGACACAATACCCCAGTTCAGGCCTAATCAATGTGGAGTAGAGCAGAAGAATTACTTCTTGTGTCTTGCTTACAACATTCCTGCTAATACAGCCCAGAATGATGTTCGCCTTTTTTGCAACAGTGGTACACTGTTGACTCATATTTAGCTTGTGGTCCACTATGACCCCCAGATCCCTTTCTGCAGTACTCCTTCCTAGACAGTCACTTCCCATTTTGTATGTATGCAAATGATTGTTCTTCCTAAGTAGAGTACTTTGCATTTGTCCTTATTGAATTTCATCCTATTTACTTGAAGCCACCTTGCCTTACATATGACACGGAGGGCAGAATAGAAGTATACAATCATATCTTCAGTGTCACAGTCATAAGTAAAGTAATTCCATCAAGGTCAATAAAGTTACACAGGGGATGAAGTTAGCCTTAGTATTTTTGTTAAATAAAATTGTCATAAATATAAAAGGAAGGGTAAACACCTTTAAATCCTTCCTGGCCAGAGGAAAAACCCTTTCACCTGTAAAGGGTTAAGAAGCTAAGATAACCTCGCTGGCACCTGACCAAAATGACCAATGAGGAGACAAGATACTTTCAAAGCTGGGCGGGGGGGAAACAAAGGGTTCTCTCTGTCTGTGTGTTGCTTTGGCCAGGACCAGAGCAGGAATGCAGGTCAGAACTCCTGTAAAGAGTTAATAAGCAATCTAGTTAGATATGCGTTAGATTCTGTTTTGTTTCAATGGCTGATAAAATAAGTTGTGCTGAATGGAATATATATTCCTGTTTTTGTGTCTTTTTATAACTTAAGGTTTTGCCTAGAGGGACTCTCTGTGTTTTGAATCTGATTACCCTGTAAGGTATTTACCATCCTGATTTTACAGAGGTGATTCTTTTACTTTTCTTTAATTAAAATTCTTCTTTTAAGAACCCGATTACTTTTTCATTGTTCTTAAGATCCAAGGGTTTGGGTCTGTGTTCACCTATGCAAATTGGGGAGGATTTTTATCAAGCCTTCCCCAGGAAAGGGGGTGTAGGGATTGGGGGGATTTTGTGGGGAAAGACGTTTCCAAGTGGGCTCTTTCCCTGTTATATTTGTTAGATGCTTGGTGGTGGCAGCAATAAAGTCCAGGGACAAAAGGTAAAATAGTTTGTACCTTGGGGAAGTTTTAACCTAAGCTGGTAAAAATAAGCTTAGGGGGGTTTTCATGCAGGTCCCCACATCTGTACCCTAGAGTTCAGAGTGGGGAAGGAACCTTGCCAAAAGTATAGTATTGAACTGCAGATAATGTTAGTAAAATATCAGCAAGAGCAACTGTAAAAGCAATTTAGGCAACGGCCTTTCGACACCAATGTTGATGTTTACAGACTGTTTTCCTCAGAAATTTTTTCCACTCCAGTGATGGACTATTAGGTCCAACAATCCCATCCCCTTCCTCAGTGCTTCTTCACTTCAACCTCACTACAGGTGCCCTCCATGCTCCTTTCTCTCCTCTCTCCATTCTTCCCTTCCCTATCCTTTCCTCCCATGCATTTTTTTCCTTTTAGCAAATGCCTTCCCTTGTCTCCCACCCTTGCTATATAATACATTTAATATATAATTACATGCAAAGTAAGCAGAACTCTTCAAAGTAGGCAAGTAGAGGTTGATATCCTGCTTCCTTCTGCAGCAGCAAGCACAGCTGCCTCACCTTAAAAAAAGTGCATGAGGAACCCCTCCAAAAGAGCAAAACAGCCGGTATATTCCCCTTGATTTCCAATAGACATTGGATGAACTCCTAGCTCCACTAACTTCAATGAAACCAAAACTTCACTCATTGTGCCTACCTTGGGAGCACTTGAAGTTGGTGCTCCTCTAAACCTCCCACAATGTTGCCAGAGGCTTCACACCCATAATCTTAAAAGGCAGAGGAACAGCAATGGTGATATATCATCTGTACAAAATACATCCCCGTTTGTGTGAGTTATTTGCTTCTGTAGTAGCATAGGAAAATTTGCATAGTGAAAAAGCTACCAGAATAAAAAGTCTGCTTCAGTAAAATTAGCCTCAGCTGACTTTGATGTTTCCAATTGTTTTCATTATGTGGATATTTTTTGCTGCAGGTATCATGAAATGAAACCAATCACTGTTTCATTTGGGAAAGTAGCACAATAAGTTTACTGCCACATTTTACTATATCTCCTTTAACTTTCTGTAAAACTCATTCTGCCTTTGCCAAAACAAGACTGAGCAAAGTAGGCACCAGTTTCCAAAAGCATAAGTGGTCTCTGTGTACAGCTGACTTGCAAACATTCACAATGCCCAGTGCATGAGAGTAAGTCATGTATTTGGAGGTAGATAGATCTAAGAGTGTTTGTAATACAACTTAAATGTATGCACCACAGGCATTCTGAATGTTGGGCATATGCAAAAATATTTTTTCAAAATATGGGCCTTGCTGACTTAGAAAAAAGTAGCTAATTAAAATTAACGTGCAATGGTTAGTGTAATCCATATTTCAGCTCTAATTACAGAATTGAAGCTTACATAGCTATTAAATGTGATCTTGTGATCATTTATGCAAATAGCCTGAAGCCATCAAAAGTTTGGTTGTGTGTGTTAAATACAAAGGTTCCCCTCTTACAAAGGCTCTCTTCTTAAAAGATTTCTTAAAATAATGTGCCTGACTTTGCTATTAATAAATCACTAACAAAATGCCAAGCCATTTCACAACTGGTTTCACTTTTAGCACAACAAACTAATGGTTTTAAATTTCGTTTTTCAGTACAAAATATGCACAATACCATCGAAAAATCATTTTTGTAGCACACTAGCCCTACCACAGATTAACATGTTAGTCATTTAAGTATGTGTTTCAAGTGAGTAAAAGGTACCACGTGACAAACTGGCCCTTAAACTTTAAAAGGGAGTCCAGTCACAAGGAAACTTTTTTAAAAAAATAAAGGGGTCTTAGGGATAAGAAAGGGCAACTCTGTTTAAAGCCAGTTTACTTTTCTCCAGTCAATAGTCTGGGACCATGTTGTTTAAGCATCAGTATTTTTAATACCTATATTTATATTTGAAAATAGAGCCTTTGAAACTAAAGTATTCTGTCTGCTGCCTTTGAAATGGGTGCAGCAGATCAGCATACCAAAAAAAAAAAAAAATCTTACTTTTTGAAACTTCTGCGGTTTTTTTCCAAAGGCTCTGAAGAAAAGGCATCTAAAGACTTTCAGAAAGCTCTTCAATTCTTTAGTGTATTATTCTACTTCAAGTGGTAGGAATATATCCCCTTTTATTATTTTTCTGCCTCTTTATAGGCACATGGCGATGAGTGAGTTCAGATAGATGGAGATAAATACTGGAGCTGGTTCTCTCGTTCTGCAATCACAGCCCACTTCTCCAACACATCTTATAACACAGTGGTATGGTCCAAATCAGTCTTTTTCTTCATATACCAGGTATCTCATTTTCCCCTAAAGTAGTGGTATAGTCTGAAAATGAAGTAAGAGTGCACAAAGGAAAAAGACTAATTCAGCTACAGTATCTAAATGTTTTATTTCGCCTTTCCTACCAGAGTTTGGCCCAAACAGCAATGTTTAAGTGAATAGCTAGGTAAAAACATTTTGGATCTATACCATCAGAATGGAAATAGGTGATTTCATTGAAATGAAGTACATTTAACCATAAAGTTAAAACCACCACAATCATGTCTGGGTAATGGCAGAAAAACTAATATCCAGTCTAATTTACCAGTGAAAAAAAAAAGTATAAAGCTGTTAATCACCAAAAGAAATTCACCTTAATCACATTTCCTAGTGTCTCTAGGTCATAAATACACTGGCAGCTGAACTATGAAAGGAAGCATGAATGCTCTTTCTGAAGAGATCTGGATATAGTTCAATGTATTAACAGAAGATGCCAGCATCTTCTATGGGACCTGGGAAGGAAACATTCTTAGATGAGAGTTTAAAATCCAAGTGTGTATATAAAAAAGGAGAAATGATATTGGAGTTTATATAAATTAGAAGAATAGACATAATTAACAGATTATGTTCCCAAAAAAAAACAAGAAAGCAGATACATTGAAGTCCTTATGCTCTACAATTAGATGCTTTTTCATCACAAATTGGATTCCTGTCTCTTCAGAGAAATGCCTTCAATAAGTGCAGTTGAGTGAATTTGGGAATTAATATAGACTATAAAAGCAAATATGCAGGATACCAAGTCAAAAGCTCTCTAGAATGAACCCAGATGTCTTGCAGAGAAAACAAAACAAAATACTGAGTAAGATTGCCAAACCAATTCTTCTTTCCAACCTCTGAATGAAGATCACAGGAGAATCATAAAACTATTTAAAAAAATACTGCTGAAATATTAAGATGAAGCCAAACAAATCTGAAATACCTGAAAAACAAACAAGCCTGACAAAGAGAAGAAAAGGATTGAAAAGAAATTACAAAAGTTAGAAATGAAGAGTTTGTAAACATGCTCAAAATAGACTAAAAAGATGGTAATTTTAGGAAGAACACAGAGTTTGTTAAGAGGATACATAAGAAGCATAGAAAGAAAAAATGGAAATGAAATAAGCAAGACATTATAACTAATAGAATTGAACGCAGCATCATGTCTTAGTAAGTTAGTGACATATATTCCTAATGTCACAGAAGTAGTAGTTTAATAAGCAATCAAAAGAATGAAAGGGGGCAAAGCAAGAGGTCAAAAGAAGTTACCTTACATGTTATACTGGGAGATGAGGAATGAAAGTGAACAAAATTCATTAGTTTATTCATAGTGAGTCTGTTGGACTAGAGCAAAAGTAATAATAATTCATAAGAATCACAGAAGTTAGAAATGGAAAATATGAAGTAGGTCACATCGTCCTTTCTCACTGCCAATACAATATTGCTTCATAGTCAAGGGAGTTTTTCCTGATTTTCATCTTACTCCTCAATATAGTCTTTGTGTATTTCCTCCACTTCCTTCATGTTTATATCCTTCAAATATTTGTAGCATCTCATGTCACCACCTTCCCCATCAAGGAAACTTGTAACATCTCAGAACTACAGACCCATTTGTCTATTGTCAGTATTATGTATGATCTGTACAGAAGGAATGACAGACTGCATCAGCATTGGAACTTAAACTGACCATGAAAGCAGCCAGAGTTTAGGTGTTGTTTCTCAAATATGAATCACCAGCATACAGTTAATCAAGTACTACTGAAGACTGTCAAATATAATAAGAAATTAGACTGGACAAGGAGTTTGAAAAGATCAGTTTGAAGGAGGGAGTTTGCTAAACTCACCAACACTTTTCACTTCCTGCCTATAAAAGATATTCACATACCATGAATTCAAACAACAAGGCCTCAAGTTAAAAGGAATATACTACAGATAATGGTATCTGAAAATATGTAGTATGTGCATAACAAAGCTATAACATGAGGACTAAAAGTAAAGAGTAAAGGATAATAGTCAAGGATTCATTTGTAGAATACCAGAAATATATTTCATGAAATGAAAAACAAAAATCACAGTAAATGTAAAGAATTAGAAGCTTCTAAGGAGAACAGCTATCAAGACAAGCAAGGAAACTGTCTGTTTTAAAATGTCAGACACATTGTGCTTACTGCCAGTCACATAACAACAGAAGTATGGCCCCACTCACTAAGAAGCTAAAATCAGATCAAATCATGGTCAGATATATGGTAGATATTAGATGGAAAAAACAACAAGTACAAATAGATATAAGATTAAAACAAAGAGAAGGTTATATTGAAGATTGGAAATAAGGCATTGAAGCAATGTTCTGGTCAAGTTGCAGTACAATAGAGAAGGTGGACTACAGTTATGAGCTAACGCAGTCCAAGGATCACAAATGAAGCAAAGGGTTCAAATGACAGATATGGAGAAGCAAACAGGACCTGCCATCTTTGGGCACAGTTGACAAAAGTCAGGGGGCCTTGATGATGACATAGTGATACCTTCAATACCCAAAATATGACTGTCCTGGTGACAACTGGTTTATGCTGAAATATACAGTAGGCAATATCATCTCATCAGGCCAGAAGGATATAGGATACCACATGTGAATTAATACAAATATTGCCTTGAATAAAGCTACATGAAGGTTAGGAACATTTTTTTCCTGAGGTGAAGTACATTTATGTAAGGAAAATAAATCAATGAAGCTTCAGATGATCTACTACAGTGGTTCTTAATCTGCGGCGCCGCGAGCAGGTTTCAGGGCTTACTGGGGCCCATGGCAGAAAGCTGAAGCCTTGCCGGATGGGGTTGAAGCCCGAGCCCTGCCATCCAAGGCTGAAGCCGAAGCCTGAGCAATGTCAATGTCGGGGGGCCTCAGAAAGAAAAAGGTTGAGAACCTGTGATCTACTACACTTTTCATTATGATAATTAAGTAAAGAGATGTAGGAGGGATGCATATAATTAAGTTTATCTACTCAGCAATATGCGTAGCACTGACCCTGTAGAAGTGTTGTGTTTTCAGTTCCAAGTTCATATGGACACCAGTAAAACCTCTTTTTTTTCATTCTAGACATGGTCACAAATGATCTTCTCGTGGTTTAACAGTAGGGTAAGCAGATCATATTGGTCATAGACCTCAATAATTTTTGTTACAACTGACTATGGTTATTGCTGAGACCATTAAGGGATATTTCCCAATATGTTTGGAACCAGCATGCATAATGTGTGTCATATTTGTGCAATAGACTAAATCAACAAGTGGTGATGGACAATTGTTCCTCTTGACCTGGGACTTGAAACATGGCATCTCTCAAGGTTCTGTCCTATCACACTTGCTGTTCAGTGAACACAGTAGGCTTGTTGATGAAATCATTTCCAAACATGGAGTACAGTACCATCATTAGTAAGATCAGTGGTTTTCAAACTGCGGGTCACGACCCAGTACTGGGCCACAGAATGTAAGGCACTGGGTCACGGAGGCTTTGGACAGCACTGCCGCCTGGGGCATTAAAAGTCCCATCAGCGGTGCTGCCCGGCTAAGGCAGGCTCATCCCTACCTGTTCGACACCGCTGTGGCCCGGAAGCGGCCAGCAGTAGGTCTGGCTGCTAGGCAGGCGGGCCATGGGGCTCCGCACACTGCCCCGAGCACCGGCTCCGCACTCCCATTGGCCAGGAACCAGCCAATGGGAGCTGGGGTTGGTGTCTGTGGGGGGGTGCCTGCAAGTGAGAGCCACGTGCCTCCGCCTAGGAGCTGGACCTGCTGCTGGCCGCTTCTGGAGTGTAGCACGTTCTGGGGTGCCAGGACACTCAGGAAGCTTGCCTTAGCACCCCCGCTGTGCCGCTGACTGGGAGCTGCCACAGGTAAGCCTGCACCCCACCCCCGTGCCCCAACCGTCTGCCCCAGCCCTGAGCCCCCCCCAAACCTGGAGCCCCCTCATACACCCCAAACCCCTCATCCCTGGCCACACTCCAGAGCCTGCACCCCCAAGCCCAGAGCCCTGACCCCCTCCCTCACCCCAACCCCAACTCCAGCCCAGACACCCCTCCCATACCCTGAACCCTCATTCCCGGCCCCATCCCGCAGCCCTCATCCCCACACCCCAACCCTCTGCCCCAGCCCTGAGCCCCTCCCAAACCCCTCATCCTCAGCTCCGTTGGGTCACGGGCATCAACAATTTTCTTCAGCTGGGTCGCCAGAAAAAAAGTTTGAAAACCACTGAGTAAGACGATGCCATATAATTACACATCACTTGCCGCGTGGAGCCTGGTAACTCAGTGTGCACCCTGGAGAAGAAGCTAGATGGCATTACTACCTGGATGGTTCACTGATGCTTCCAGCAACCACTCATGTCTTTCTGTCAGGTAAGAGTCAATAAAGGAAGCATGATCTCCCTGTGCCCTCATGTGTTGGAAGGCACTTTTAAAAGCAGCAGTCATTATTTTACTCCATACCCATTCCACATGAGAAACCTAGTTTTATTCACTTATTTGTGCTACATTGACCTTGCAGTAGCAACACATGCCCTCAGGAATGGCAGGCTCAATTACTCTCAATCCCTCAGGTAGCAGGACTTGTCTGCTGCTTGCACCTACTGCAGAATACAGCAGCATGCTTTCTCGCAGGACTGAGCAGCTCCAGTCACATAATGCCTGCACAGTGTTATCCACACAGGCTGCCTAAAAAGTAGTGGATTGATTTTAAGTGGTCCCTCATGACCTTTAGACCCCTGGATAGCATACACCATCACTAACATTCAAGACTTACTTCTGGAGCCACATTTTGATGTGTTTTCTACATTGTCTTATGCTACGCATTCCTCAGTGTCAATGCATGATCACTTTCAGTGTAACAACCTTTGGTTTTGGAGTTGTTCCCTTTCTCTCTGACATCTGCTTCAGCATATCCCTCTCCTCTTAAATTCAGAGCTCTCTTATTTAATCTTGGTTGAAAGCAAGGTGGATAAAACTTTGTTTTTAAAACTGGATTTTTTCAAATTTAATGTTTTTTTAAATATATTTATTTTAAATAACTAACTATAATCTAGAAAATAATTTAAATAAAATAATATTAATGTAGAATCATAGAAATGTAGGGGTAGAAGGGAAATTGAGAGGTCATCTATTCTACTACCCCACTCTAGTGCAGGACCAAGTATATGTACACCATCCCTGAAAGGTGTTTAATCTATTCTTTAAAACCTCCAATAATGGGGATTCCACAACCTCCCTTGGAAACCTGTTCCAGTGGTTAAGTATCCTTATTGTCAGAAAGTTTCTCCTAATGTTTGCTGCCAATGTTTCAAAGAAAGTCAAACTACTGAACTGGTGGAAGTCATTGGTTAAGCACCAGTAATCAGAGTTTGTTGAACTGCTAAACCAGCTTTTGACAGTAGTTGCCTCTTCTGCAGGTACAGAGACTATTTTCTTCAGTTAGTTCAGTTTAGTGACTAGCTCATTCAAAGTTAAATGGGAGTTAAAAAAGCAGCAAAGCTTGTTTTCCTCTACCAATCTATGTACAATAACAAGTTGTAAGAGGATGAGAGCTACTAGCTCTAAAATCTTGACAGACATGATAATCAGAAATAATCAGTTCAATAGATAAACAAAGGAAGCATTCATAAATCAGTTTTAAATGCAAAACATGTTTTGATAAGAAGAAAAGTTAAGGTATCCAGAACAATTAAGGCTGTTTTATTTAACTAATGAACAATTTTTAAATGCTATTTATGTGCAGTTTGATTGAGTTCCAATTTATATCCCAATATAGCCTGACACAAGTCACAAGAAAAAAAATCTTCTTCTAGTAAATAAGTGTCATTCACCATTTTTAACATGCTAAAAAAAAGTGTAAAAAATAAGAACCTGAATAAATTTATGTTAAGTTATATAATTTAAAAATTTATTTTAAATAAATGTCTATAAATACAGTGTATCCTCCTGGTTAGCCAAAAAAAAAAAAAAAAAGAGTTTCAGATTTAATGTAAAGGTTATAACTCCAGCTGGGAGTCTGGAGGGCTGCCTGCCAAAGCTATGAATCCTGGTGACCAGCAGGTTTGCAATTGAAATCTGCCTGTGTTTTGGAAAAATTTCATTGCAGCTATAATGGATTCGACAAAACATTTCAGACCAGCAAAGCAAAATTTCTGACCAGATCTGTTCACAAATATTCTATGAATTTATTTATTTTCACAACTATCCCGTCGGATGAGGGGACTTTATCCCCATTGTACAAACAGGGAACTGAGATACCAAGAGTAAGATCAAGAAAATCCACTAATTTTGGGAACTCAATTTCAGAGCCTAGAACCTGATTTTCAGAGTACTTAGCATTATCTAGCCCTGTGGGTGTTCAACGCACAGCTCCCATTAACTTCATTTGCAGCTGTGTGTAGGCAACACTTCTACATATCAGAGACCAGAGTCTCAAACGGAGGCATCCAGAAAATGAGGAACATTCAATTCATGATGACCTCTGGAGAAGGAACTACGCTGATTTGAAAAAAGTTTGACATGAGATGCTGTCACAGGATAAACGTTAAGTGAAATTGTATGAGGGGGTATATTGTGGGACAAAGACTAAAAAGAATTCATGACACTGGGTGAGCACAGACAAAGAGGCTTAGACTCCTGGACTGAAGCCCCCACCCAGAATATTTGTTAGGAACTTGTGGGGGAAAAGAGGGTTGAATTGGAATGATCATTGGTTGACTTCTGCGAGGAAAGGGAGCATGATATCAGAAGGAGTTGGAGAGCTAGACTGTGGTCATGAGAGGCAGTACCGTTGGGCTCTTCTAAGCTTAGGCTGTCCCTATTAGACTAAGTAGTAGGAAGATTACTGACTGCTATTGTTAAAAGAACAGGAGTACTTGTGGCACCTTAGAGACTAACAAATTTATTAGAGCATAAGCTTTCGTGGGCTACATTCTATGCCTCAGATGAAGTGGGCTGTAGCCCACGAAAGCTTATGCTCTAATAAATTTGTCTCTAAGGTGCCACAAGTACTCCTGTTCTTTTTGTGGATACAGACTAACACGGCTGCTCCTCTGAAACCTGCTATTGTTAAGTTTGTGATGTTTACTCAGGTTAAACAAAGTTCAGTGTTTTGTCAAAGCCAGGAATAATAGGAATAGACAATCAGTGGATTTGAAGAGATCTGCAGGCTCCCTGAAGTAAAGTTAAGAAAAGCAGCCAGGATCTCGTGATATTTACAGTCAAGTGTACTGAGAAGATTAGAGGGGTAAAAAGGCTGTACTGGCAAGCCAGTGACATTGGTGTTGAATAAGGTGTAAGACTAGAAAAGTGAAGGCTGTGACACCACTTGTGAAAATTTGGTTCAAGTGACTTACCAGCATCACATACGACCTCTGTGGCAGAGACAGCTACAGAATCCAAGTCTCTAAGGCAGAATTCAGCTGTCTTAACCATGACACCTGCAATCCCCAGTCTCATTCACTATGCACTTTCCAACTTCTGCGACAAATGGAGCAGTAGTCCAAAAGTACTCCATCGCACAACTATGGACAGTTTGTGACTCCTCCATTTGGGAAGGCTGTGTGCATTCCTACCCCAAAGCCATGCCTACGCTCCACTCGCACCTCTTCGCCCCTCTCCGACACCCCCAACCACTGCTCATGCTTCCTCACCCCCTCATCCACTGACCAACCAGTCAGCCACCGCTCACACGCACCTCTTCACCCCCTCTCACAAGGCTCCTATGGAGGCAGAGCGGGGATGGGAAGAGGCAGAGCCTCAGGGGAAGAGGACGAGAGAGAGCGGGGCCTCGGGACAGAGTGGGGCCACGGCCAGGGCACCCACACTTTCAGCAGCAGTGCACTCCAAAAGCGGCAGGCTGTCGGTCTGGGGAGGCTTAGCCTCCCCTGGCCTCTTATACCCACCGCTTATATGCACAACCCTGACATAAAGGCTACTCCCTGCTATATTTCAAGTCTCGGCTCCAAAATATGGTTTGTACTAGAGCAAAGGCTGTGGCAAGCAAAGGCTGTGTACAAGCAAAGGCTGTGGCAGTTCAATGACAGGACAGCACAGAGCTTTAAGCAAGCAAACGGCTGGTCTGCTAACAGGCTTCTGCCTGTCAGCTTTCCACCTTCCCCTTTATTCTTTCTCTCCCCCGGCGCATTACATTCTCCAACAGATAAAAGGAATACACTGGCTTTGTTTAACATTCTTATTTACCAGTTTCTATCTACCGCATTCCTTGCTCTCGGGCCTTGAGCCCAGTCCTGGGAGGCTTCCCACGGTTCATGTCATCTGGGCGAGATTCCAAGGTTGATGCCCGTGAAAGGAGCTGTGTGTGCACAGGTCCAGCACAACACTCCGGGTGTGCCCTGAATGTTGCCAAGCGCATGAACCTTGTATGAATCCTACAAAAGGCCACCAGCATTTTTAACACTAGTGAAACAACATTTTCACCCAGCTTCAGTCTCAAACAGAGATGCCATTTTGGCTGAAATTTTCCCAAAAAACCTGACGCACACGGCCTGAAAAATTTCAGCCCAAAGGTTACAGTTTGGCAAAGTAATGAGCAACTAAAGACAGGGTCTTATAATTAGAAGTTTTGCCAGCCCCACCTGTATACTGTGTATGCAAAAGTCTGTCTTGTTGCTTATTTGTTCTGTGAGAGACTGGATATTTGGAAGGCTATTCTAAATAGCCAGTTTATTAATTTAATTCATGGAAAAGAACAGCCAGCATATATGAACTGCGGCAGTTATGATCAAAGACTAACATTTGCCAGACAAAGATGACAAGTACATGTCCCATGGGTCTTAAAATCTAATGGATTAATTTATGTTGACCATTCTAAAGAATTCCCTAATTTAAGGATACTTTCAATTGTTAAATATAATTTCATTCCAATGAATCAAATCACCTAACGAATCACCTCCTCTCAATAACTAAAATTGTTTTCTGGGCACACTTTAGTCATGGACCTTAAAGAACAGCTTATACTCAACTGCATGAAAGCTATATAATGTGTAGAAATACATGAAGAATGGAAGGTACTTCTCAAATAAATTGATTAACTTCAAGTGCAAACTGAGAAACAGAACAAAATCCTGCTGATAGCTAGATCCATAAAAAAAATGTATTGGTTTCAATGAGAGGAGGACAAGGCCCATAATTAAGTCATTGCTTTTTCTCTCTGTTACTTTAAGAAAGGAAAAAATTAAAACACTGCACATTCTTAAACTGACAAAAGACAGAAAATTCCATGGCAAGGTTTAAACTCAGTCTTTAAAATGCTCCCCAATAGAACAAGGTCATTTAAGAGTCATTGGACATGATTTAACATACCATATATTTTAGATCTGTAGAACTGAACAAATGCTGTTAAAAACACACATGCATGCAATTTTTTAAAAACCAATCTACCTACCTACCTATGTTCATGCCCCTTGTGTGTTCATTTTTATGAACATTCATATGATATAGTTCTATAGTACAAATGCAGTTTTTAAGTTTGTTAGCTCAAATACTTAGGGAACAGAAGAGATGCAAAATCCTATCTACATCAGGGGTCTCAAACTCCCCATCCACGGGCCACCTGCAGCCCGCGGGGCTCCTGCAGTTTTGGGGGCGGGTTTCTCCCTTGGCCCCAGGGGGCGCTCCCCGCTCCAGGCGCCCCAGCAGCACAGTGGAGCTGAGCAGCGCATCCCTCCTCGCTCCAGGGGCCGCCGGCACCGCCCTGGGCCGGGACTGGGACTCCGCGCGCTGCCCCCGCCCTGAGCGCCCCTGCGGCCAATGGGAAGCTACGGGGGCGGTGCCTGGGGGTGGCAGCGCGGGGAGGACCCCCCGGCCCACCTTGGAGCCCCAGGTAAGCTCTGCACTCCTGACCCCCTCCCAGAGCCTACACCCCCAGCCCACTTACCCCCCAAATCCCCTCCCAGAGCCTGCACCCCTCTCCACACACCACCTCCCACCCTCCAAACCCCGTCCCAGAGCCTGCACCCCCAGCCCACTTACCCCCCAAACCCCCTCCCAGAGCCTGCACCCCTCCCCGCACACCGCCACCCGCCCTCAAAACCCCCTCCCAGAGCCTGCACCCCCAGCCCACTTACCCCCCCAAACCCCCTCCCAGAGCCTGCACCCCTTCCCACCCCCCAAACCCCCTCCCAGAGCCTGCACCCCTTCCCCCACGCACCCCCTCCCACCCTCCAAACCCCCTCCCAGAGCCTGCACCCTTCCCCACGCACCCCCTCCCCACCCTCCAAACCCCCTCCCAGAGCCTGCACCCTTCCCCACGCACCCCCTCCCCACCCTCCAAACTCCCTCCCAGAGCCTGCACCCCTTCCCCACGCACCCCCTCCCCACCCTCCAAACTCCCTCCCAGAGCCTGCACCCCTTCCCCACGCACCCCCTCCCCACCCTCCAAACCCCCTCCCAGAGCCTACACCCCTTCCCCACGCACCCCCTCCCACCCTCCAAACCCCCTCCCAGAGCCTGCACCCTTCCCCACGCACCCCCTCCCACCCTCCAAACCCCCTCCCAGAGCCTGCACCCCTTCCCCACGCACCCTCTCCCCACCCTCCAAACTCCCTCCCAGAGCCTGCACCCCTTCCCCACGCACCCCCTCCCCACCCTCCAAACCCCCTCCCAGAGCCTACACCCCTTCCCCACGCACCCCCTCCCACCCTCCAAACCCCCTCCCAGAGCCTGCACCCTTCCCCACGCACCCCCCCCACCCTCCAAACCCCCTCCCAGAGCCTGCACCCTTCCCCACGCACCCCCTCCCACCCTCCAAAACCCCTCCCAGAGCCTGCACCCTTTCCCCACGCACCCCCTCCCACCCTCCAAAACCCCTCCCAGAGCCTGCACCCCCTCCCCACCCTCCAAACCCCCTTCCAGAGCCTGCACCCCTTCCCCACGCACCCCCTCCCCACCCTCCAAACCCCTCCCAGAGCCTGCACCCCTTCCCCACGCACCCCCTCCCCACCCTCCAAACCCCCTCCCAGAGCCTGCACCCCTTCCCCACACACCCCTTCCCAGAGCCTGCATCCCTTCCCCACGCACCCCCTCCCACCCTCCAAAACCCCTCCCAGAGCCTGCACCCCTTCCCCACGCACCCCCTCCCCACCCTCCAAACCCCCTCCCAGAGCCTGCACCCCTTCCCCATACACCCCCTCCCACCCTCCAAACCCCCTCCCAGAGTCTGCACCCCTTCCCCACAATCCCCTCCCACCCTCCAAACCCCCTCCCAGAGCCTGCAACCCTTCCCCACGCACCCTCTCCCACCTTCCAAACTCCCTCCCAGAGCCTGCACCCCTCCCCACGCACCCCGTCCCACCTTCCAAACTCCCTCCCAGAGCCTGCACCCCTCCCCACGCACCCCGTCCCACCTTCCAAACTCCCTCCCAGAGCCTGCACCCCTCCCCACGCACCCCCACCCAGAGCCTGCACGCCTCCCCACACACCCCCACCCAGCCTCCACACTCCCTCCCCGAGCCTGCACCCCTCCCCACACACTCCCTCCCAGCCTCCACACTCCCTCCCAGAGCCTTAGGCAG
Source organism: Caretta caretta (assembly GCF_965140235.1). Taxonomy (NCBI): domain Eukaryota; kingdom Metazoa; phylum Chordata; order Testudines; family Cheloniidae; genus Caretta; species Caretta caretta. The sequence continues at coordinate 100,476,868 of NC_134212.1, forward strand.
GTGGGGGTTGGAGTTTGTGCAGCATGAGTGACATTATTGGCCCACTGGGAGGATTTGAGGACTGGCACTGGCCCTAAGGTAAATTGAGTTTGAGACCCCAATCTACATGGTGCAGCAGTGCGTGCTACAGGGGTGTGATTTTTAAAGTGCACTAACGTGTTGCACATTAATTGGTTCATGTAAACACTGCTCATGCGCTTTACTGTAGTGCTGTTTGAAACAATACTACATTAAAGCACATTAAGGAATCTTTAGTGTCCACCAAGAGGCTCTACATGACCAGTTAATGCCTAACACATTAATGCACTTTAGTAATCACATCCCCATAGAATGCTTTACCCACCACATAAAGAAGTCCTTATTTAATCAAGCACAGCTTGAGCATCACAACTCAAAATTCAGCTTTCACATTTTGAATAGCAAGCCAGAGAGCATACAGGAGTCCAGAAAAAATGATATCTGAAGGAATTAAAATTATATTTGAGAAAAGTCACCATTCTCTGCTGCCAGATATGTACTCAACTGTGATCGACACCAGTGATCCTCAGACTGAGGCACATGAGCTGCAAGTGGCTCTTTAACGTGTCTCCTGCAACTCTTTGCAGCACATGATATTAAAACACTGTGTGATTTATTTATTAACCAGTCTAAGTTATTAACCAATTGGGATGCTTTTACTAATTCATTAACCAACTGTAGTTGATAAAATAATCATATTTGGTCAGTCATTCTGCCCTGAGAATATATAAACTAAATATTTCCCTGGTCATGCTGTTTAAATAGGACTATATCATACTATAGTAAATGAAACAATGAATTCACACTTCTGTGGCTGTTTTGGGTCATGTTGATTGCTAATTTGGCTCCTGAACCACTGAGGTTTGGGTATCACTGATCTACACTGTACAATAAGCACGAGGAGCAGGAAGAGAAATGGACAAAGTAGAAAAGCAGGCCCCAACAGATAGAAAAGATACAAAGAGGAAAATGGCTTTACAGAACAAAAATCCCAGGTGAAACATAGCTGGTTTGAAGTTTTTAATTGTTAAAGAAAGCTAATCCACAGGGAGGGGCTTTAGGTTTAAATCCATTTGACAACTATTATGTTGAGAGCTGCCTATAGGCCACGGGTCGGCAACCCATGGCAAGCATGCAAAAGACGGCACGCGAGCCAATTTTTTATGGCACGCTGCTGCCTGCCAGGGTCCCAGGCACCAGCCCCACTCAGCCTGCTGCCGAACCCAAGCCGGCAGCGGGCTGAGCAGGGCCGGTGGCTGGGACCCCAGCAGGCAGCAGCGTGCCATTAAAAATCCTGCCCGCCCCGGCCCGCTCTTCTCTGCCCCCTCCCCAGGGAGGGTGAAGAAGCTTGGTCCTGCTGGCGACCGCTGCAGGGCAGGCAAGCTCTCCCCTCCCCTGCCTCTTCCCCCAAAGTGCTGGGTTCCTGCCCCTGCCCCTCCTCCTCTCTCTCCCTCCCTGCTGCTGATCAGCTGATGGCCCTTGCGAGGGAGGGGGAGAAGCCGAGCCACAGCATGCTCACTGCTCCGGGGAGGAGGCGGAGACGGGGCCTTGGGAAGGGGTGTGGAATCAGGGCATATCCCCTCCAGCCCTCTGCTGTGAGCCGCTCTGGGCAGGGAGCACCCCTGCAACCCTAAACCACACCCCAGCCCTTTGCCGTGACCCCACATCCCCCTCACACACACACACCCAGCCCTCTGCCCTTCACCCCTACACACCCCACCCCTCTGCCCTGACCCCCGAACCCCCGTCACACACCCAGCCCTCTGCCCAGACTCCTGCACCCCCCACACACCCCAGCCTCCTGCACTGACCCCTGCACCCCCCACACTCCCTGCCCTGACTCCTGCACCCCTCACACATACCCAGCCCCCCCACAACCTGACTCTTGCACCCCCCACATTCCCAGCCCCACCCTGACCACCAAATGGGAACTCCTGCATGCCCCACCCATTCCCGCCTGCACCCCTCGCACCAAATGGGAGCTGCCCAGGTAAGCACTCCACACCCAAACCTCCTGCCCCAACCCTGAGTCCCCTCCCTCATTCTAACTCCTAGCCAGATCCTACACCCCAACCCACAACCTGCTCCTTCACCCCAATCCCTGTGCTCAGTGCACTCCCACCCTCAGTTCAGTGCAGAGAGAGAGGAAGAGAATAGGCCAGAACCAGGGAGAAGGTAAGTACCCACTTTATGTGGGCAGGCCGGGATCCCAGGCCGGCAGCAGGCTGAGTGGAGCTGGCAGCCAGGACCCTTGCTGGCAGGGGCCAGCGGACAGAATCCCAGACCGGCAGTGGGCAGAGAGGCAGCAGGCTGAGCCGCTCAGCCCACTGCCAGTCTGGGGTCCCGGCCGCAGGCCCCGCTCAGCCTGCTGCTGGCCTAGGTGAAAGGAACCCCAGGCTGACAGCGGGCTGGTGGCATAAGATCACATTTTAATTTAATTTTAAATGAAGCTGCTTAAACATTTTGAAAACCTTGTTTACTTTACATACAACAATAGTTTAGTTATAATAATATATAGACATATAGAGAGACCTTCTTAAAAAAAAAAGTTAAAATGTATTACTGGCACGCAAAACCTTAAAATTAAAGTGAATAAATGAAGACTCGGCACACCACTTCTGAAAGGTTGCTGACCCCTGCAATAGGCAATACTTTTCTGTTTTCTTAATTTTCATAAATATTATTTAGCTTTAGTCAGCATTGTTACTGCCACCCTGTCACTTTCAAACCTGTCTTTACTTGTCTTGTAATTAGGGAACAGCCCTAGGAAGAAATACTGTTATATATTTACAGCAAGACACCATGCTGGTGGTGACAGGTTGAGATCACCCAGACTGAGTGCAGCAGAAGTAATTGCAGCATGTTCAATGACATTTCCCAAAACTCACAAGTCTTGCTAGAATCTAGCATCTAGTAAGAACTTTAGATCATAGAATCATAGAATATAAGGGTTGGAAGGGACCCCAGAAGGTCATCTAGTCCAACCCCCTGCTCGAAGCAGGACCAATTCCCAGTTAAATCATCCCAGCCAGGGCTTTGTCAAGCCTGACCTTAAAAACCTCTAAGGAAGGAGATTCTACCACCTCCCTAGGTAACGCATTCCAGTGTTTCACCACCCTCTTAGTGAAAAAGTTTTTCCTAATATCCAATCTAAACCTCCCCCACTGCAGCTTGAGACCATTACTCCTCGTTCTGTCATCTGATACCATTGAGAACAGTCTAGAGCCATCCTCTTTGGAACCCCCTTTCAGGTAGTTGAAAGCAGCTATCAAATCCCCCCTCATTCTTCTCTTCTGCAGGCTAAACAATCCCAGCTCCCTCAGCCTCTCCTCATAACTCATGTGTTCCAGACCCCTAATCATTTTTGTTGCCCTTCGCTGGACTCTCTCCAATTTATCCACATCCTTCTTGAAGTGTGGGGCCCAAAACTGGACACAGTACTCCAGATGAGGCCTCACCAATGTCGAATAGAGGGGAACGATCACATCCCTCGATCTGCTCGCTATGCCCCTACTTATACATCCCAAAATGCCATTGGCCTTCTTGGCAACAAGGGCACACTGCTGACTCATATCCAGCTTCTCGTCCACTGTCACCCCTAGGTCCTTTTCTGCAGAACTGCTGCCTAGCCATTCGGTCCCTAGTCTGTAGCTGTGCATTGGGTTCTTCCGTCCTAAGTGCAGGACCCTGCACTTATCCTTATTGAACCTCATCAGATTTCTTTTGGCCCAATCCTCCAATTTGTCTAGGTCCTTCTGTATCCTATTGTCTAGGTCCTTCTGTATCCTATCCAAACAAGTTCCTTTGCCCTCATGTTTGAGCTTGTATTTCACCCTCCAAAAATCAAATAAAAGGGCCTGATTGTGTCCCCCATCAATGTGGAATGAGGCGATATGGACTTCTGCAGCACAGTATTTACCTCCCACTGTAAGGCGGTGTCAGGGATCCAGGAGTAGGCAGGGAGCTAAACTGATGCACAGTGTAGTATACAGCATCCAAAAACCTTTCCACATGGACCTCTTTGCCACACAACAAAACCGACCCCTATGCTCTTGCATCCCAGTCTCCTCATCACAAGTACATTTTATTGTAGGGACATCTAAAAGATTGTATTGCAATCACACATTACACTTTTTCTAAATAATGAAGTGTTTTGTTTCAAATCAGATCCATTTCCTAATCATCAGCTGTTTTCTAGGTGCAATAAAAACTAACTTCTCCGTTTATTTTTCAACAAGAATAAAATAAAATAAAAGCTATGTATACACAGTTATTTTGAAAATTCTGTGATAAATGAGGTGGGTAATGATTTTGGCTCAGTACACAGGTGGATTAAGTGTGCAATTAGTAAACAATGCACAATAAAAAGCTAAACGTGAAATGAGTGACATGTCTGTTCCACACAGATGTGTCTGGGACTTTTGATAATAGGGCAAAAATATTGCTCTTCCAATTTTCTTATGCTATATATGGATCCCTTATTCATATCACTACAAACACTGCTGATATTGATTATCTGCACAGAATTAAACATCTGCTTAATTTGATCTGGCTTCAGTTCTCTGTCACAGTAATTAGTTGACCTGCTTCTAGGGAAAGTGTTTGAATATTTTAATCAGAACTGAGAGAGTAGTCAAACCATGAGGCTGTGATTTCATTAGCCTAAAAGAGCACTATTAGCAGAGACACCACAGTAAACTGGCTGATATTAAATGATATTGCACCCTACAGCCTCCTTAGCACATTAAACTGCATGCTTCTCCCCCCACTACCCCCTCCCGATATCTATGCTTAAAAGTTGGTAGCAATACATCACCCAAAACATTTGATCAGCTAATGTGAAAAAAAAATAATTTAATCAAACCCTTGAAATATTTATTTCTCCTGCACATGAATAGCATAAGGCACTTTAATGAATAGCATAAGGCATACATTGTGTGTGTGATCACAAACAGATAAAGATATCTCACAGTGAATTTTGAAGAGTTGGGTAGAGCTAATGTGCATTAAAATATAAGCTGCATGAAATAGGTGCACTGGCCATGGACCTACTACCTTAAATCTTACATTTAAATACAAGAACATCTTCAGAAACAATGTGTTTTATTCAGCACCCATCTGTAATCTGTGCAATTTAAAAACATTAGACCATTCCTTGAGAAGTAATTAAAAATAATTCAACCTAGAAATTTCAATATTTAAGTGAGAGTTGGTCACTATTACTTATTGATTTAAATAATACCTTTCACAACTATCAAGGTGCTTTACAATACAGAGCAAGTCATATATAGCCAAAAACTGTTCCCAATTTTGAGCAGTCAGGATTTGCACTAGAGAGATCCACATCAGCCTGAGGGGAATTCTTCCGCTCCAGACAGGGGTGAAGCAGCAGTTGCACTTCCTATGCACCACAACCCCCACGCTAGGATAATGGGCTCCTGGAATCCTGCCCCATTACACTACTCAACTAAACCACACCAGTCCAACTGCCAGCAGGAGTGGGGGAAGGCAAGTATCACACATGAAGCACTGGAATGTGTACCACCAGTCACAGTATAGGACATTCCTACATTCCTCCCTCTCTCAAAAGAGCTGAGTCTGATCCTAGTGTCACAAAGATACTTAAAGCACCTCACTAAGACTGGAATTTATATATTTATTTTTGCAAAATAGCCTGAGGAAGGTAGATGCCCAAATCCCACAAATGCAGCCCAGGTGTCCCACATGCCAGGTGAGTGCTCTTATCATCAGGCTATGGCATATAAGGGGGATGGCACCACCTCCACCTCTTCCTCCTCTGGTGGGTTTCTGCATAGGATTTCCCTCAAATTACCTTTGCTTTTAGTAAAAAAAAAAAAAAAAAGCAGTTTCAAATGCCCCTGTGACACATGGCCAGAAAGGGTTAAGCATCCTGCAGGATAAATGACCCAAAGTCAACCATTAGAGATATATTAGAAAAATATGTGAATGGTAATTAGGGCCATTCCATGCTAGAACTTTGAAATGCAAACCTGTATCGTTAGAGAATTGGAGGTGATACTAATTGTATGTGTGTACTTATATCTTGTAGGATGTTAGTTCCTGTCTGTCACTATAGCTATTGATTCAGAGATCAAAGGGACATATTAACATTTAGATGAACTGTAAACATAGTAACATCACTGTATTCATCTCTTTGAAATGTATAGCAAATCATCTGCCGAATGGTGGAAAAAACAGGCAATTGCTTTATGTTAATCTATGTTACTAATTACCTGCTATGCTTAGGAAATAGGTCTACTTCAAAGTCCCCATGATTGCCTATTGTTTGCTGGAGGACACAGACCTGTCAAAGAAGACCTGGAACTGTATAAAAAAAACCTTTAGGTCCTGAACCTTTTTATCTCAGATCTGCTTGATGCCTCATGCAGGGGAAGCTTAAATCAAAAGGCTAAAATCTCCAGTCCTAATCTGGAACCACCCTGAATATGAAATTGGACTATAACCTATGAACTAATTCTGAAAGAATTCTTTGCAACTACAAAGCTCACCATCTCTACTATGAATCTGATCTAAGAACTGTACTCCTGTCTGTGTGTATATTTATCTTTTAACCAATACTCTTTTTTTTTTTAATTTTAGTTTAGTTAATAAGAATTGGCTTCAAGTGTGAATTTGGGTAAGATCTGAAATATTGATTAACTTGGGAGGTAATGTGTCCAATCCTTTGGGATTGTAGAACTTTTTTATATGATGAATAAGGTTTTCAGTAATCCTCATCATATTTGACTTGGGTGTCTGGGTGGAGGCCTAAGGCTGGGTTACTTTAAGGGAACTGTTGTTGGCGGCTTCTGGGTAACCAGCGAGGTATTATAGAAGCTGCTCTGTGCTGGCCTGGTAAATCTAAGTATTAGAATATCCACCAGCTTTGGGGATTGTCTGCCCTGTTCTTTGTAGTTCACCCTAATTGAGTAATGTCAGCGTGGACCCCTGGGACTCCAGTCACAGTTAAAAAAACCCATTTTGATTCAGACTGAAACAATTTTTTTGGTTCTGGGTTTAGTTTTGCCAAGTAAAACATAAATTTCATTTTTGGTTAATCCAAAATGTTTCAATTTTTCTTTCCTTATACCCAGCCCCACATACTTTCTCCCGCTCTCCCCCATCCACATTTCCCCACACCCAGCTCTGCACTCTCCAACCTGCAGCCAGTCCCGCACTCTTACCCAGAGATGCAGACAATTTTAAGACCGCCATCCCAACTATAGGCCAGGCAGTTCTGGGTGCAGCCCAGCCCTATCCTCCTATTTCTTGCTGATTTCTGTGTAACTTTTGCCTACTCATTTCCCATGTGGATCTCAAGCATATTTAGACACCATTATTACAGATAAGAAATGTATGTAAAATTATGAGTTTGGTGGGTTTTCTCAGAAACAAGGGTAAACCACAGTCAGGTGGTTTCCAAAAGAAACCATTTCAGAAGTTTTAATACACAGCAGCAACTGTAACAGTGCCACAGATCTGGCCAAAGATTATTTTTATATGGTTGAGAAAAAGGTAAGCATCTATCTGCCTCAAACAGGTAAGCAATATGCAGAACAGGTCTGGGTTCAGAGTTTAGATGTTTGATAATGATTAATTCAAACCCTCAAGTGAAGAGAATGATTTAAGAGCTCAGTCATTACTACTGCACCGAGGTATTAGGAAGGTATTAGGTATTATTACCGTGTTATTTTCTCTGGCTTCAGAATCCTTAGGAATCAGATCAGAAACAAAAAGGATATATCAGGTATTAGAGGTGGTGTCAGGCTGCATAAATTAATTCCGCTTGCAGATTATATCCTTATTAATAAGCAACCTAACTAAAGCCACTCCTGCAACCTTGGAGAATTTTGGATAATATCTCTAGCTCTAAGTTAAATAATTTTAAATCAGAAAGCTTACCCTTTACGAAAATCTGCAGCTCAGCCATGTTTAGACATTGAGAGTTTAAGCAGGTAGCAAAAAGCTTAAGAATTAAGTTGAATATGGAACAGAATACACTGGTTAGAGATAACAGAGATCAATATATACAAAGTATCAAGGAGGATTTTTAACAGGCAGAATTCCCTAAAGTTGGGAGTGGGAGGGAGTGGTAGATCTAGAGTAGTTCAGAGGATTTCTGCTCCAGAATTCAATTTTCTCACTCCTATGTGTCTTTTGCATGTTGGAGGGAGGCTTATTTCAATACATTAGAAATATTTTCGATCAACATTTATTGGGCAGGAGAGAAGTGTAAACAAAAGACTTCTAAATAAATCTAGAGTAGCGAGTTCTGAAACATAGAATCTCCAGAATCTTCAATGAGCTTTTAAGTTATCACAAATAAACCTTTATGAATCCCAGGGATTAATTCATTTCCATGGATGTAGGTGGAAAGAGATATCCCCAGCTCAAGAAGGCACAGTGGATATTTACAGTTTCCTCAAGAAAAAAAAAATACGTAAAGCAATAAACCATATTGAGCTCATCAACCCACTTTCCCAAATACATGCGAGACGAATTAGGGTTATAGCATTGCCAGTAGCTAACTAATTCAAATCTGCCGTAGAAGAGGTGGAAATGCAACAGCTAGAGATCTGTGAAAAGGGTTTTTCTTAAAATGTATGTTAATTGTATTAAAATTCCTTACTGAATTATATGCAAGTTCTCAAGGGGACATTAGGAAAGGAGAACCCAGCACGCTGCAGAGTTGCTATCTTCCAATTGCTCTTAGCTCAGAAAGAATAGACTTCTGTCCTCTTACCTTCTGTTTATATTTCTGAGGAGTTTTCTCTGGAACAGGAAGAAGCCAATGTTTGGTGATGGTATTGGAGTCCATTTTAAGTCAGGTGAGCAGTGTGGCTAGTAAGTACTATTTGTATCTTTACACAGCACCGTCAAGTAAGGAACACAGAATTGCACGGAAGGCAGCACTAAAGCTTCCTACAGAAGAGTGGAAACGACTAGGTACAGGGGTCAGCAACCTTTCAGAAGTGGTGTGCTGAGTCTGAGGTCCCCAAAGACAGCAGGAGTGGCAGCCATGATGGTGAAGCTCACTCCAGTTTCCTTCTGTTCTATATTCCCGCCCCCCACGTCTTTTTCTTTAGGACCCAAAAAGGGAGTGATGGGTGGAATAGCTCATTCCCATGTTACTTTGTCCATCAATAAGGCCTAATATCCAACACACCAGTTTTGGTTCATTTATTTCCAGTTCCACATCTTCTATTTTTACTAAGCATGATTTCAACATAGTCCGTGAATAAAATCAGCGTAGCTTGTTTTTGTCTGGACTAATTTAATCTGTCTGGTGCTTCTGCACCTGTTTTTAACATTCATTACGGAAATCAACTTACAGTAACCTATAATGTTGATGGAAAAGAGGGTATCTTATGAATTTTACCTACATTTTAGCTCATAATTAAGGGAAACTGGTTGGCCCAAATATCAGAACAGTACTTTGTAAATGTCAGACAAGGAATTCTTGCTCCACCAACGTTAACATGGGCGGAGATTGATTTGACAGATGGAAAGAAGCTCCAAATGTAGCACCTGTGGTAATCTTCCACAGGGACCTCTAAGTCACAGCCTCAGGTGGCAGTGCTCGTCATTGTGTGGAGAGGAGGCTCCCTGTACAGCAACAGCAACGAGCTCAAAAAAAGGAAGGAAAGTATTGGACCTTTACATTGAAAACTGCCTGCTTGGAAATTAGATTACCTCGTAAACTTTAAACATTAACAGTCTCCTAGAGCTGTTCGTATATTGTAGGACGATTTACCAATTGTTTGATTTTTTTCTTCTGCCCTGCTACACTGTAATGGCATAACCGGAGAGAATGGAATGTATGTGGACAATTGGTGCTTGGGGGCAAGGGGCTAAAGCCCCCTGCCCAAAAAAAAAAAAATAGAAATTATATGAATAAAAACAACTGAGTTTCAAACAGAAGCTCGTTTATTTCCCTTTATGAAGGGTGGCAAATCGGCTATTGTCTTTTACCTCTGTCTCACCTCTTCCCCCTCCCCCCAATAAAAAAAGGTGTCTGTGCCCCTGTGGAAGAATGCAACAGGTGTACCCCTACGTTCCTCCTGCCCCCAAATCTCGATGGGAATTTGGAGGATGTAAGGAATGCAACACTAGGCCTCTACATCCAAGTACTAACATCTGTTTGAATTTCTAAGTAGTGTGATAGTAGAGAGGCTCAATTTGTTCAAATCCTATGATAGACGAAACATTATGGTCACATTCAGGCTGATAAAACAAACAAAAAGTAACCTTGCAGTGAATCCTGGGCCATTTCCAGGACCCCAGTGCCAGGTTTGGCTCTCCATCAGTCCCTCCCAGAATAGTTTAGAACTGCTTTAGGGCTACTCTAAACAATGCAAGTTTGTCTGGGGTCATTACACTTGATGGAGCAAGATGTAGGCCTGGGACTTAGCTTACCCCCATACTAAACTAGCCTTGGGTAAAACTCAGGGATTTCACCACAGAAATTAAGAAAAATACTCCGCTGCTGAAAAGGCACCGCCACCTCAGGAATGACCCTAAAAAGGTTTATAACACCAAGGGTTGTAAAGTGGAGACACCCAGGCACTGGGAAGTTGAGGGAGGAAACAGAAAGACCCAACAAAGGGCAAAATAGATAAGATAAATGCTGACCTGCAAATTTATGCTGACCATCTGCCATAAAGAGAGGTGGTCATAAGTTACAATTTGGGCATGAGAGAGAAAATGTAAAAAAAGGTTTTGAACAGGGAGGAGGAAACATATGTGCCAGTGCATGACTGTTTAAATTTTCGTTACCTAGGGATATCATATTAGTTGATAGGTTAATTTCACTAAACCTATATAATGTAAACAAACAGTGCTCTTCGGGAACTGTCTCCAAACTACAGTTCAACATCAAGCTGCTGAACTCTGACCCCTCTGCATGACCGTGCTGTGCAGAGGCATCACTGGAAACCCCCGGACAAATGGATTCTGACTGGCCATTGGGTGAAGTTTGTCTGTATACTGGGAGTGGTGAGCATAAGAGATTTGCTTGGCATATGTATTCTGTTTGTGTTGCTAATAAATAGATATTTAAAGCATAGCTGTGTAAGACTCTTCCATTGGGAAAAGGTTCTGCAAACCTGTATAGCCCTGAGCCTGTGGGAAAGGGTAGGTGCTTTACACCCTGAGCCTTCAGTAGAGAAAGGGTGAGAATACCTAAATTATGCTTTGAGCCCTCAGGAAGAGTGCCCTAGATTTTTGCTGGTAACAATGGCGCATTCAGACTACATCCCTTCCGGCATGCGCCCCCGCTTATTTCCTAGGCTAGTTGAGTGCTGGGAATGGTGGAAAGGACTATGCTCCCTCTCACTTAAGACAGCTTTTCAGCCTGTGTCAATGGAGCAGTATAAATGGTCCAGCATATGGCCACTTGTATGTACATTTTACTACAGTGTCCAACAATAACTGCAATATTTAAAAAGGATATTGTTCCTATTACAAACTGAATATTTTACGATGTCCTAATTTTGAAGCTTTCTGCTAGAAAATACTCAATAAGTATAACTTACACTCTGTTAGTCAAGTGGTTTTTAACAGCTGTGAAGTGCTTCTTCATAACCATTTTAAGAACAATGGAAAAAACTTTAATCTCTAGTTATTTCAAAAGTGTTAAAGACACTAAGAACTGGAATGATAACATGGCTACGAGAGAAGCAGTGGAAACACTGAAAGTTGAATCACCCTCAATCTGACCACTTCTCAGTGCAAACATGCTCCCCTGGCTCAGGGAAAAGCAACAGACCATTCCTTAAAAGTCATTTGCACTCCCTCTCCCTGCTCCCATAACATCCCATAATGCATTGAGCAGCTCACCTATAAAGCTGCAAGCTTAACTTGCTCTGCTCCTTCAAAACTCGGCTTCTCTGCTCCTTCAAAACTCAGTTGCAAGAGCCCAGCCCCACAAGTAGGTGTTCTCCTACCTACTGTCCCTCTCTAAACAGTCTGAAAGATAGACATTTTATGAGATGAAGGAGAGCATAAGAAATACAAAAACCAAAAAGATAAGTGGGTGAGAGAGAAAGAAATCGACAATTTAAAGGAGAGATGGTGATATTTTGTCATGACAAGGAGATCTAGTGACTCCAGGATTATTTCATCAGACTAGGTGTTCAGCAACAAAAATATTTGAGTATCACTGCCTTAAAGCCAGATATGTCAGCCATTTCCAAATATCAAGATATACGGGGGAGGGGGGGAGGGAATCAAATTTCAGGCTGTAAAGTTATTTATTTAGGAAGATTCCTTGTTTTGAACAAACAGAAGTGACTAAAATTATTGGCTAATGAATATTTACACCACCACTCATTGCAGCTATGTTGTAGTAGTGAACATGGAGACTAATTTTTACGACAACTCAGGAAAGCAGAAGTTTATGTTAATAAAGAAACCAGTCTTTTTACATTAGGGACAAAAATTGGCTTAGAGCAACAATATAGGGATAACAGATGGTCAGCAATTTAATATTAATGTGCCGCACTTGACACTTTATCTAAGGGGATGACAAAAGCTAAAATCTGGCTGTATAATGGTGAGGAGAGGTTTCAGCATTAAAATAGCATCTAATTAGTGGGCTTGTAAATGTATCAAAATACTTAACTGTGAGAAGACTATCAAACCTCAAGGCACATAGGTAAACATGCTCAAAACCAAACTGAGGTACCACAAGTTATTCAAGACTCACAGTAGAAAAAAAATAAAGGTGTAAAGCAGGAAAGGCAAAGGAGGAAATCAGAGCATCAGAAATAATGTGAGGGAGAGAGAGTAGGAGAAAGTTGGAGCAAACACCCAGCTCAAAACAGTAACAAATGCCTCCAATTTTATACAGAACAAAGTACATTCTTTTGATCTTAAGGGCTGAATTATTCCTCTAAGGAGTCTAAAGAAACCAATGAAGATGCAGTTAAAGTTTAGAGGCAAGTCTCCATGAACTCTGTCAGAAAAGTTACATAAGAACGGCCATACTGGGTCAGACCAATGGTCCATCTAGCCCAGTATCCTGTCTTCCAGCAGTGGCCAGTGATAGGTGCTTCAGTTAGTTTTGTTTATCCTTCCAAATAAAGGACATTATAGAGTTATGGTACGTATACATGACATATCAATATGTCCCCACCTTGTTGTAAAAATCTCCCTTTTTTTTTTTTTTGCTGTATTGTGATCTAAGAAGCTAAACTAGAAAGAAGTTGATGTGTTCCTTCCTCCAGTCCAATGGACCTGTTTTCCCAGCAAAGGCACTCTCATCCTTTTCTTATACCATAATATTCTTTAATCATCTGCTTTAACCTCTTTAAAGGATTCTGATGTCTTTTGGCATCACTGATAATAAGGAGACAATGGGCTTCACATTCATTTTATGTGAAATATATGCCATAACCCACAGAAATAGTCTGAGTTGTTTCCAATATCAAAGGACATTCAATTTTAGTAAGAATAGGAGAGGTAGCTCATGCTCTCATATTTCCTGGTTGCCTATTTCAAGTTACTTACTCTTTCTTCCATGCACCATGAGAAGTTCCACGTAGTTAACAATTAACTTGTGCAAAATCCAAATGAAGTATGGGTATTGCCTACAATTGAGTCTAGCTATTTTTATATTTAGATCATAGATGGTCCCAAACCAAATATCAGATCTAAATATCTCCAAACTTTTGGGTGTTTGCCTCTCTATCACAATTGTGTAGGCTCAAGATTTCAAAGTTTTCACGCCTGCTTATTGTTCGGTAACTGAATTAGTAGGCTGTTTCAAAACAAGCATGTTAGCCATGCATCCATAGCTTTTGTATGACTCAGCTCCCTTGGATTCTCATGGGTTGCCAACCAGCACCAGATGTTTCTAGCAGCCATGCACTGCTTCAGTCTTAACTGTCCACTGATACATGGATGTACTGAGGGAGTTTTCAAAGGCTAGTGTTAGTGATTGCACCCTGGATAGAAGTCTAACGAGTGTTTTCTATTCTCCCTTCACTTTTGGCAAATAGTTTAATCTTCTGTAAATTCATGATCACTAACATCTTACCATAGCTGTGTAGAGCTATAACTGTTCACCATGTTTAACTTCAGGGAAAGCTTTAGGGAAAGCTTTCTGAACTTGCTGAATTATGAGCTTACAGGAGAGCAGACATGATATTTGAGTGGAGCTGACAGAATGTTAATACTGCAACAGTTAAGGTCCTTAAGAACTAAAATTGGGGTGTGGGGAATCTTGCTAATGTGCTGCCTAAGAATGGGGGTGGGGGGGAGAGAAAAAAAGACAAAAATCTCCAAGTCCAGTGACTTTCTTCCCCATCCCTCACCACATGGATGTGTGTGCACACTTACCTTGCAAAATTACTGAAGCATTTAATAGACAAGATTTCTGTTCCTAATCTTTCCAGTTCTTTTGAATATTGGTAACTTTAGCTGTTAATCAGGCTTCAGATACTTTGTGTGAATCCTGAACTCACATACTGAGCTTCACTGTAGGCCCTAAAAACAATTGCTACTCTCCTTTTTTCAATTCTTTACCCCAGGCTCCTAACACATCTTACTGGGATTTGGGAGCCCCATTTGAAACAAATTGTTTTAATTAAAACAGTAATTTTCATCCCCGAGAGATGTAAACTATTAGAGAATTGCCAGGAGGGAGATATACTAATGAGAGCAATGAGCAGTTACAGGCCGTCTGCTGCAGATTCTCAGAAGAAACACATTGGGAAAAATAGACCCATCACTTGCTAAAAATCACTGTTTACCACGAGACACAACATTTAAAAGCTATACAGGTTTTTCCTTCTGTAATCACTCACCAAGTTCACTGCTTTCACTTATATTTCATTAACACATTTTCACATACAAAAGCTCTGAGCAGCAAAGTCAAGTGAAAAAAAATTTTGTTAATAGTTTCTCACTATCAGGAAAAACCACACAAAACACGTATTCTTCTGCTTAAAGTGAATCCTGTTTGATAACACATGGCCTGTCAAATTATTTTTCTAGAAGCTACACAACATTTCAAGAGCAATGGTTTCCTTAGAAATGCAGCAGCATGGAGAGGAGCAGCTGTGAAGCAGAGAATCTTAGCCAGTGTTCAGTTCAAGGAACTAAGAATCAGAACTCCTGAGTCCCAGTTTTGCAGCTGATTTGCTGAGTGGATTTGGAAGTTACAGCTATGAGCTCGAAGCCTAATTTTGGACTTTAATCCCCCCAATCTTTGGAGATGTTTAAAATCCAGATTTAGATTTCATATATATTGTTATATGGAGCCTGACCAAAACCCTGCATTCGAGCACATCGCCAGAGTCCAGGTGTTTGACTGCCAGAGCCATACATTTTGAACCTTGAGCCATCTCTACTTGGGACTATTCATTCCTACAGTTTGGAAGGATTGTCCAGTGGTTATGGTGGTTGCTTGAGTGTTTGGCAAGCCAGGTTCAGGCCCCTGTTCTACCAGAAGATTCCTGCATGACCATGGGATAAATCCAATAGTCTTTCTGTGCTTCAGTTGCCATCTGTAAAATGGGGATAATAGTACTACTTCAAGTCTGGAAGATGAACCTAGATGAATCCAGACTAGAAATAAGGCATACATTTTTAACTGTGAGGGTAATTAACCCTTGGAACAACTTATCAATGGTCATGGTAGATTCTCCATCATTGAATTTTAAAAATCAAGATTGATATTTAATATAGGCCATAAAACTTCCCCAAAATAATTAATTTTAACTATAGCCTATAAGAGGCAAAATTAGATCAATATGGTCCTTTCTGGCCTTGGAATCTATGAACCTACAACACAGTGGTATTGTGAGGTTTAATGCATCACAATTGTTAATGTACCAGATACGACAGTAATGGGGACTGTAACAGGGTCCACTCACCACTCTGAGACCTCCTCAGCCTGTTCTGGGAATTCTCTGTGGTTGAGTGTGCCCCCTTCAGGTGGTGCATTACCACCATGACCCCCATTCTTGGACCCACATCTCTCCAAGGATCGCGGTGTCCTGAGGACCACCTGAAGGGGGCATACTCAACCACATTGGAGTATTTTTTATTTGCAATGTGGTTGAGTATGCCCCCTTCAGGTGGTCCTCAGGACACCGCGATCCTTGGAGAGATGTGGATCCAAGAATGGGGGTCATGGTGGTAATGCACCACCTGAAGGGGGCACACTCAACCACACTGGAGTATTTTTTATTTGCAGTTATTAGTTGCAGCAATTTGAAAAAGAATCATCAAACTAGAGTCCGCATTTACAGAAAGATTACATTTATAGACCTGAGATCAGGAAATAACCACTTGTTTTCAAAGCAATCAGATCCCTATTTTGTCATGCAGATTGACATGCTACAGCACATTTACACACTCTTCAACAAGTTTCACAGTCACCATCCTACTTTAAGGCAAGAGATCTGTGCTAGCCCTTAATCAAACTTCCACTTAAACACATTGCCTCTTTCTACCTGAGAGGATCCAGTATATCCTTCAACTGGAAAAAACTATGAAGAGTTATTTGTTAACATCTGCCTTGCTAGTGTAAAAGACTAACATGTTTATCTTCAGTTTCTACTGAAAAGAAGAGTATATTAGCAATGGTATATTGAGCAGTAAGCCACCTTCTGTAAATACGTTCAAAGAAGGAGTTCCATCTTTTCTCTGGCAACTGACCATCAGATTTTTCTTTAAATACCTGTTTGTACCTTTGTTATCTATCCTTGTTTTCTGTTAATCAATCACAATTCTGCCACCCACAATGAGTGGTGCCTTACTTCAAAAAAATACCACATTAGTGGTATTACCCATAAAGTAAGGTACTACTCAACATGTGG
Organism: Caretta caretta; assembly: GCF_965140235.1. Lineage (NCBI taxonomy): Eukaryota > Metazoa > Chordata > Testudines > Cheloniidae > Caretta > Caretta caretta. The sequence goes on from NC_134212.1 coordinate 100,493,733, forward strand.
TAAATGGACAGAATTAAGCCCTAAAGTACATTAGAATTCCCTTCTCAATTAGGTCCTGATCCACAGCCAAACAAGATGCAAAGTCAATAGAAAGATTTGACCAAGACATGCAGGTGAGACACAGACATACACAGTGATGGATTTAAGCACTACAACTTTATTAGTTTAACAATGGGGGGGCGGGGAGGGAGCTGTATACCAAAGCTCTCCCCTAAAGTTCTTCAGAATTCCCTTCAACTAGGGCCTGAGCCAAAGCCCACTGAAGTCAATAGGAAGGTTTAGTACTGACTTCAATAGGTCTTTGAAGCCTAAAATACTTGTTTCAGAGAGGTGGACATTGTTTATTAAGAATGGTATGTTTGTTCTCTTTGGTAATAAATTTTATTATTAGACACTCACTATATTTCACTTATAGTTTATATTGTAATAATTGCATAATATTAAGTAGAAGCACTTGTGAATAGGAATCTCTGGAGAAATCAAGATTTTTTTAAAGACTCCAGTGAAGCATGTTTAAACAGACATTCCACAAGACAAATAGATAAATTATGCTTTCCCTTAGCAGTCTGTGGCAACAACAGGAGAATACTAAACTGAGAACATAAGGGACATGTTGTAGAAAATGTTCTGCTTTACTTTTATTTAAAATGTAGCTGTATAGATGAACTGCCTAGAGGCATCAACCATTGCCAATCAAAGCTCATGTAATGAATAAGTTTTATAAATGTTCTAAAGTCACTACTCCACAGAATTGCTTAAGTCATTTGAGGATGAAGATTTTCCACAGACATGTACAATATCTTTTTTACACAGAACATGATTTTTCCTTGGCAAAGAAAGCCTTTGAAGTTGTCCAAATAGCTGTGGAAGTTAAGAAGCAATTCCATATTTATAAATCATTCCCCCCCCCTTCTTAAAAGCAGTTGCAAAGTTTAGTGTAAAATATAGATATTTAAATATAAATGTCTCATGACAAGTTCATATGCATTAGGCAAATACATTATTAAACTGAATGTTTGCATATCTTTCAAGGTATACTGAAAGAATGTATTATGGAATCTAAAAGCACAATTAGTAGTATAGGGAAAATCAGGTTTTATTATTTAAAATTGACGGCTACATTGTAGAAGCCAGAGTAATGCAAAGGGTCTACTACATTACATAAAGCCCTAGTGGCTCAGTAAATATGTACTGCATAGTTGATTTAGATCACTATAGGCTTGTCTACACTGGCGGTTTACAGTGCTGGAACTTTCTCACTCAGGGGTCTGAAGAAACACCCCCGAGTGCTGCGAGTTTCAGCGCTGTAAAGTGCCAGTGTAGACAGCACACCAGACAGCGCTCCCAGCGCTGGAAGCTATTCCCCTCATAGGGGTGGGTTTTTTTTTTACAGCGCTGGGAGAGCTGTCTCTCAGGGCTTGTGCCGTAATTACACGGCGCTTTAACATTGCTAGTGAATTGTTAAAATTAAGAACAAGTTTCTTTGCTAAGTCAGCAGAATTATTAAAACTGTGTGATGAAGTTTGGTAAAAGTAGATACCATACTATGTAAGATAGACTGACAATATCCTGAAGGAACTTAATTCAATAAAGTTAAATCTTACTGCATCACCTTTGGGGAACATTGTATGAGAATTGCAAATGTTTGTGTACTGTTGTGAGATTGTGTGGCACATCTTTAGTAGGAAGACAAGATTAATGCAGTGTCTGGAAGGTATGAAGTGGTTCAAAGGTCTTTTTAGAACAATACAATAAATGAAATAGATTTCATTAGGAACCCTTGAGGTAAGGAGAATGCAAATTCTTCCTTTCTGAAGCAAAGCATTTGAAGGTCCCCCACCTCCTCCACAACACGCACACCCAAAAGTAGGTAATTAGTCCATAAAAGACCCCTGATCTGTATAAAAGGTTAGACTAAACTTGTTATGTGTGCTTTTTCTGAACACAAGCTGTGATGAACTTGTAACCACAAGGACTCTGATGGGGATGGGGGGGGGGGGGGAAGAGAGAGAGATGAAGGACTTATCTTGCGAGAACTCATGCTAAAGTATGCACAAATTCAGGTGCGATTATTAAGATGCATGTAGGTTCTTATGTTCTCTGTGATGCTTTCTACCTTAAGAATAAAGTAGGTTTGCTTAGAAAACTGTGGTAACATATCTGTAGCCAGTCACTCTTACAGTCTCTGAAGACAAAGCAAGCAGGTCTGTTTAGATCAACTGTCTTTGCTGAGAAATACATAGTGAAGGCAGGGAACTGTACAGCCTGGAAATACCCCAGTCAGAAGGGAGAGAGACACATGTATCTTCATACTGGAGAGCTGGAAGCCTCTGAGTGGGTGCCCTCACTGGACCACCATTGCCCAGAACTGTGACAGTGTTTTGCAAGTATGACTTTGTAGTGATTCTCTCTTTCTAAGTCTTCCACCCTTGCAAATACATTTGCTAACTTGCCAGTGCACCCAAGATCAAAGACTCCCCCATGTACATCTTTCCAGAACCTCAGAAAATCATAACCTCTGACCTCACTCAAAAGATAAAAGCTTTAGAAGAGAGACCCCCTGTGGGATGATGAAAAATTCGTGGCTCCAAGACAAGTATCAGTAGATTGAAGCGTCCCCTTCCACAAAAATAGTTTGTTAAATGCAAAGTGTGCTAATGGAAAATGTTTGACTACTGTAAGTACAAGACCATTTTAAAGACATTGGTACGCCACTATAGGCTATATTTGGTCAACATCCTAACAAGAACAATAGAATATTTATATGTAAGGGGCAGGGCATTAAGTAAAAGCCACATTTGTTTGTTTTGTTTTTCAAAGTTCTTACTGAATAGGACTTTCCTCCTAACAGGATTTTCCTGGATTTCCATCTGAAGTACAGGAACTTGCCTCCGTATGCAACCACTACTGGAATTTGGAGTGCTGTATCTTCTTATCCTATCTGACACCAAAAGAGGATTGCAAAGAGGAAGATGTTGCCCAAATAAAAGATTTTATTCTTTTGTTTCCAACAGCTACAAAAACCCAGCTAAAGTTATACAAATAATGTTTTGAAGGGGTTGGTTTATTAAAGTATACATTCCTCAAGTATTTCCTACCAGACGCCACCTTTTTGGGATTGCACTTGGCTACCTTCCTGAGATAGTCTTCTCTGCCCATACCTAAACAGGGCCAAACTCCAACCTGGTGTAAGAAAGTGCAGCACCATTGGCGTTTCCTGCCTGTTTATGTGAGGTCTGATTTTGGTCCACAGACCCCGAATCAGGACAGAAAATGAGTAATGGCTCAAAGACCAACCCTATGAAGGGTGATTAAGTGACAACAGCACTTATCTTCATATGTAAGAACTGGGGGTGTTTCAGAACAAAGTGTACTTACAGGTGGCTAACTGGTAGCATGAACTTGCTGATGTGAAGAATATGCTGTCTACTTGGCAGCTCTGGAAGTCAAACCATTAGGAAGAAAGTCTGCAGTGTAGTATTTGTTTTAGTCTCACAAATCTCTTTATCCCCTTTTTGATTTGGGTGGGATTTTTGGGGTGAAAAGGCAATGGCCTTCTTGATCCTATAGCCGAGATGCTGGCAAATAGTGGTGGAAAAGTCCAGGAACTTTTATTCATATTTGAAAGTGAATTTCAGTTTGACAGTGTTTGCAGCCCTTTACTTTGCATTCTCTGTAAATATTTGTGAAGAAAAAAAGTGGCATGTTCACATACTTGAACACTCAGTGAAAGCAAATTCAAAATAAAATTTTTAATTTCAAGTCATTGATCAATTTTCAGCCTGAAGAATATTCATTAACATTTCATTATGAAAATCTTACATTCACACTCTGTTGGTGATTTACACAAGCTGTCCAATCAGAACTGGGGTGGGGGTGGTTGGCAGGAGTTTGCATGAACAAACATGTTTTTGTATCGAGGGTGAAAGAACACCTGAGATTTGGACACTGACTTATTAGTAATCACTGCACAAAAGGTTTCTTGAGAGATTAAGAGCTATTAATGTATGAAGAGAGCTAAACAGAAGAGCTGAACATAAAATAAATATAGATTATAGTAAAAGGATCTCTTACCAGAGACAAAAACATTCCCATTCTCCACTCCATTTTCACATTGACTCCTCTGCAAGCATTGCTTCCTCCTCATTTAAATCCTCCCTGGAAACTCACTTCTTCATTCATCCTACAAGAAGTGAATTTCTAATATTTCTATGGGCTAGGTTGGCAGTCATACTACGGCGAGGAGGAAATAAGACATCTCCTCTTTCTTTTCCATTGCCCAGTTAATAGTATCCACCCAGAACTGCAGCTGCTGTGTTTGAGGGAGCAAAGAAGTTGCGACTGAGTTATTCCTTCAGAAGCAACTTGCTGGAAAGCAAGCAGTGAAAAGGAAGAGCTTTTGCCCCACACCACTTTACAGAAGGACATGGTCCCTGGCTAATATGTAAAGTGCCTTTGAAATAAAGTCATCGCCATCTTCTTCATCTGCACTAAAGCTGCAAAGAGAGAACAATAGGAGCAAAAAACTTTAGCTTTTTGTTTTAAGTATCTGTGGTTCTGGTAAAGATGCTCTTGCCCATGCGGAGATAAAATTGGATTTGTTTATTCTGGAGAAGAGAAGACTGGGATGGGACATGATAACAAAGTTAAAAGGTTGTTACAAGGAGAAGGGAGAAAAAATTGTTCTCTTTAAGCTCTGAGGATAGGGCAAGAAGCAATGGGCTTAAATTGCAGCAAGGGCGGTTTAGGTTGGACATTAGGAAAAACTTGCTAACTGCCAGGGTGGCTAAGCACTGAAATAAATTGCCTAGGAAGGTTGTTGAATCTCCATCACTGGAGATTTTTAAGAGCAGGTTACACGAACACTTGTAAGGGATGGTCTAAATAATTCTTAGCCCTGCCATGAATGCAGGGGACAGAACTAGATGACCTCTCGAGATCCCTTCCAGTCCTATGAGTCTATGATTCTATGAAGGTGAAATATATAAATGAGCAGCTGGCAATGTGGAAAGTCCAAATAGATCTCAATGAAAAGAACTACAAAAGATGATGAGAGTCAGTTCAAGCACGAGAACAGATTCGTGACATTCCTGGCATTTCCCGTTTCCAGGCAATTCAAAAATACCAGAAGAACAGCCTTTAACATGGTCTAGTGTTTTCACAGTTCTGCTTCTGGCTTCATCTATAACCAGGAAACACCGAACACAGCAATGGGGACAGGAAGAAAGACTATTCAGACTTTTCCAAACTTCACATAAGATTAATTTTGAAGTGTGGGAAAAAGTTCTAGTTGGATCTTGTTTTATTCAAGCTGTGATTAGCCCACACAAATTTAGCAGAAGCAGCTGGTCCTGTGGTTACTGTGTTTCCTATACCTTAGGACAAGTAACCAGAAACTTTGTCACAGGTAATTATGAAAATCATGACAAGTGATGGCACAGTATTCAAAATAGTGCTAAAATCATATTGAATAGTAAATTCAGTGATTTTTATTTGACCCTCAGAGTATAAAAGGACTGATTATATATGTCCGTGAGAAAGAATATATGATTTAATTTTTATTGTAAAAATCAAGGATACGTATATCAAAGCATAATAGGGTACAAGGGAGATGATTTTATTGCAAAAAGTAATACACGGCACTGCTAATGTATCTTATCTGTCAGGCAGGCAAAAGATGGGCAAATTCCCATACTCACAAGTACTGAAAACTCCTATTATTTTCCCAGCCCTGAGGTATTTTGTTTTAAATGATGAAACAGAACTAATTAATTTGAATGGCTGGTTATCTCATAAATCCACAATCAGAGTTTTAGCCAAGGGCTTGGGAGTACAATATTTTTAATTGTACAAGCTTAACCCAACAGTGAGATAGAAACATTTTAAGCTTTCCAAAGGAACAAAGAGAACTGGCAACTGTGGAAAAATCAAAGAAATTTACTTCCAAATTTGTACTAAATTTAGCTTAGCATAAGACTGCGCAGGTAAAGCCTATGGCAAAGTTTTGCCATTTATTATTTAGACTGAGAAATTAGCTGCAGAAAATATTAACCTGAGGTTTGAGGCATATATTGTGCTCACTTTACTGCAGGTCTCTTAAAAATGTTGATAGCATTCATCCTAAGAGCACAGTTTTCAGAGACACTCTTTTAACTTCATTAATTCAGTTGAGAGAGAAAAATAAATAAATCTAATTAGTTTTCTACTCTGACTTGTTACAAACATTCCTCTTATTACCATCCCTTATCATAGTGCATATTAAGAAAAAGGCACTTTTTGGCACAGTAAAGCAATACAGCACACTGCAGTTCTTAATATATAGAAATATTAGTTCATTACTTTACTGTCTCTTGTTTTCCCATACTGCTAGCCATTCCTTCAACTAACCCAATTCACAGTTCTCATGTTAATCCTCTCAGTGAAGTTTGTAAAAGTGAGCATGAAGATCTCTGAAGAAATCTTTTCATCCTTCTTTTCCGATACGTCATTTACGCACCAGAGAACGACAATGTTATTTTTAAATAAAAGGAGTCGTCACTTAATGATGATGTTGGGATCCCTTGCCCCACTCCTTTGTGTCAGAAGCTTTGAAGTGCTTTCCCTTCAACATGAGTATTATCAGTAAATGGATTAATTTTTCATGCTACACATGGGGGAATTAATCTCTTCCCATCAACCACTCCAATGATTCCTCTTATTGCCTCCACCCACTGCATGGATGCAAGTCCTTAACCTCATAGACTTCCTGAAGTTCATCCTCATTTTACTAGGAAGTATCACTCATAACTGACCTGTCATTAGAGGGACCTCTTTCATATAGACTGCCTCAGGTCCATCAGGAATGCATTTATGTTACACTTTGCTGGGCACCACCTACTAATTGGCCACAACAGGAGAATGACACAGAAGGAAAATATGTAGCACTGCATTTCTGTGGTTTTCCTGGTCTGCCCCATCCCTTTCCAGTAATAATCCCTCTCGATTACTAGCAATGGTGCCGGTCTCAAGCTGGGATAAGAGAGGAGGGTTCTACACTTGGGTTTGCAACCTACTCACATAAAACTTTACTGCAAGAGAAACAGGTCATTTAAATGAAATCTTGAGAATGGGAGGTGCAAGTGGAGCTCAAAATGCAAGTATGGCATATCCCAGTGAAAGGTAAAAGGAAGCTGAGGTCTCAAGACATCACATCCTGATGACCAAATCTGTAACAATAGTAGGCACATGGAATGTATGTAATTTGTATAATATGGAGGAAACTAGCACAGGTTATGCTAGAAATGAAAGACTTAGCTGATGCCAGTGGCTAATTAAATAAACAAACAAAAAAAAGATCAGCGGCTACCCACCCCAGATGGTGGAGGAAGATGCTGCATATTTCGTGGAAAGAAAACAAATGTGAGCATAAGGAAGCTGACAGAACAGGACACGTTGGAAAATACAGTAAAGAAAGGAAGGCTCAGTTGCTTGGGACATGTACACCATGTGGAAGGTGAGACATGGTAAGCAAGCATTTAATTGGGTAGCCCAGAAAGGAAGGAGAAAGCAAGGAAGAACTGGCTGAAGACAGTGACAGAGGACATCAAATGTGCTGGCATCACCTGGGAAGTAGTATCACAACCCACAAGTGACCATAATCAATGGAGGAACTCGATGGTCACATAAACACCACCCTATACCGGAAACCTACTGACCACTATACTTACCTACATGCCTCCAGCTTTCACCCAGACCACACCACACGATCCATTGTCTACAGCCAAGCTCTATGATACAACCGCATTTGCTCCAACCCCTCAGACAGAGACAAACACCTACAAGACCTCTATCAAGCATTCTTACAACTACAGTACCCACCTGCTGAAGTGAAGAAACAGATTGACAGAGCCAGAAGAGTACCCAGAAGTTACCTACTACAGGACAGGCCCAACAAAGAAAACAACAGAACGACACTAGCCATCACCTTCAGCCCCCATCTAAAACCTCTCCAGTGCATCATCAAGGATTTACAACCTATCCTGAAGGATGACCCACCACTCTCACAGATCTTGGGAGACAGGCCAGTCCTTTCTTACAGACAGCCCCCCAACCTGAAGCAAATATTCACCAGCAACCACACACCACAACAGAACCACTAACCCAGGAACCAATCCTTACAACAAAGCCCATTGCCAACTGTGTCCACGTATCTATTCAGGGGACACCATCAATTACATCAGACACACTATCATAGGCTCTGTCATAAATATAAAGGGAAGGGTAACCACCTTTCTGTATACAGTGCTATAAAATCCCTCCTGGCCAGAGGCAAAATCCTTTCACTGGTAAAGGGTTAAGAAGCTTTCACCTGCTGTCACGTGACCCAAAATGGCCAATGAGGGGACAAGATTCTTTCAAATCTGGAGGGGTGGGGGACATAGGGTTTGGTCTGTCTGTGTGATGCTTTTGCCTGGAACAGATCAGGAATGCAGCCTCACAACTCCTGTTAAGTTAGTAAGTAATCTAGCTAGAAATGCGTTAGATTTCTTTTGTTTAATGGCTGGTAAAATAAGCTGTGCTGGATGGAATATATATTCCTGTTTTTGTGTCTTTTTGTAACTTAAGGTTTTGCCTCGAGGGATTCTCTTTGTTTTGAATCTGAATACCCTGTAAGGTATTTACGATCCGGATTTTACAGAGGTGATTCTTTTACCTTTTCTTTAATTAAAATTCTTCTTTTAAGAACCTGAGTGATTTTTTCATTGTTCTTAAGATCCAAGGGTTTGGGTCTGTACAAATTGGTGAGGATTCTTATCAAGCCCTCCCCAGGAAAGAGTGTGTAGGGCTTGGGGGAAGACGTCTCCAAGTGGGCTCTTTCCCTGTTCTTTGTTTAATACGCTTGGTGGTGGCAGCATAGGGTTCAAGGACAAGGCAAAGTTTGTACCTTGAGGAAGTTTTTAACCTAAGCTGGTAAGAATAAGCTTAGAGGGTCTTTCATGCAGGTCCCCACATCTGTACCCTAGAGTTCAGAGTGGGGAAGGAATCTTGACAGGCTCGTACACCTGCACATCTACCAACAGGATATATGCCATCATGGGCCAGCAGTGCCCCTCTGCCATGTACATTGGCCAAACTGGACAGTCTCTACGTAAAAGAATAAATGGACACAAATCAGACATCAAGAATTAGAACATTCAAAAGCCAGCCAGAGAACACTTCAATCTCTCTGGTCACTCGATTACAGACCTAAAAGTGGCAATACTTCAACAAAAAAAACTTCAAAAACAGACCCCAATGAGAGACTGCTGAATTGGAATTAATTTGCAAACTGGATACAATTAACTTAGGCTTGAACAAAGACTGGGAGTGGATGTGTCATTACACAAAGTAAAACTATTTCCCCATGTTTATTTCCCTCCACTACTATTCTTCACACGTTCTTGTCAATTGCTGGAAATAGCCCACCTTGATTATCACTACAAAAGGGTTTTTTTGTTTGTTTGTTTTCCTCTCTCTCCTCTGCTGGAAATAGTTCACCTTATCTGATTACTCTCATTACAGTGTGTATGGTAACACCCATTGTTTCATGTTCTCTGTGTATATAAATCTCCCCACTGTATTTTCCACTGCATGCATCTGATGAAGCGAGCTGCAGCTCATGAAAGCTTATGCTCAAATAAATTTGTTAGTCTCTAAGGTGCCACAAGTACTCCTTTTCTTGTTGCGGATACAGACTAACACGACTGCTACTCTGAAACTAGACTCCCCAGTGTGTCAGCTACACAGATGGAACTGAAGTATGAGAGTGACAAGGAGAGTGCTATGTCTACTCAGGCTATCATGAAGGAGCAGCCCACCCTACTGGCTCAGGTCATTACTCATGAGCTTCCCCTCCATCACCCCAGGAAATGAGAGGTGGTCTCTTTCTCAAGAACAATTAGGGATATTAGTATCACCATGTGAGCAATTGACGAGAGGACATTAGAGACCCCCATCCTCAGAAGATCAACAAGTGAAGAACAAAACTGTCAGCCTTGACAGAACAAGGTTACCCTTTGGAATAATCTCAATAAGGGAAGTTCTGGGCACCTAACATGCATCACATGAGGCAAAAAACCATGAGTGAGGCAGACAGATTTATAACACAACTGCAAAAAAATCTGTTTAATAGTAAAGCAGGTGCTTATGGGGACTGGGAGAGCTGCTACGTGCAAAGAACTTTGGAAACTCTGGCCCTTTATTTAGGCTTCAAAATATAGTTTTAGGACCCTAATTTGGGCTCCTGTTTTTGAAAATCTTGGCCCAGCTCTCTCACATAGTAGTGCAAAGCACACCAACTATGCCAGTAGGCATGAGTTCACCCAATTAACAATTACCTTTGCTAGAGTACCACTGGCCTCTACTGGATAGAATGAGAGTTGCTCAGCTATGTGTCATGGGCCTTCTACTACGAATAACTATGGAAGTTTTTCAAAGAGACATTATTAAGGGCACAAGAGCAAACTATCCCACTTCATAGGAAAGATAGGAAATATGGCAAGAGACCACTCTGGCTTACCCAAAAAAAGATCTTCAATGATCTGAAATTGAAAAAAGAATCCTACAAAAAGTGGAAACTAGGTCAAATTACAAGGGATGAACATAAAAACAAACAACACAAGTACGTAGAGACAAAATTAGAAAGCCCAAGGCACACAATAAGATTAAACTAGCTAGAGATATAAATGATTTAGATGATGATATAGAGAGTACAAATACAATGTTTGCAGACAATACCAAGCTGGGAGGGGTTGCAAGTGCTTTGGAGAATAGGATTAAAATTGAAAAATGATCTGAAACTGGAGAAATGGTCTGAAGTTAGGGTGACCAAATGTCCCAATTTTATAGGGACAGTCCTGATATTAGGGGCTTTGTCTTATACAGATGCCTATTGCCCCCACTCCCTGTCCTGATTTTTCACACTTGCCATCTGGTCACCTTATCAGAAGTAAATAGGATGAAATTCAGTAAGGACAAATGAAAAGTACTCCACTTAGGATCAGTTAAAACCATACAAAATGGGAAATGACTGCCTAGGAAGGAGTACTGCAGAAAGGGATCTGGGGGTCATAGTGGATCACAAGGGTAAATATGAGTCAACAGTATAATGCTGTTGCAAAAAAAAAGTAAAAATCATTCTGGGCTGTATTAGCAGGAGTGTTGTACGCAAGACACGAGAAGTAATTCTTCTGCTCTACCCCAGGCTGATTAGGCCTCAACTGGGGTATTGTGTCTACTTCTGGGTGCCACATTTCAGGAAAGATGTGGACAAATTGGAGAAGTCCAGAGAAGATCAACAAAAATGATTAAAGGTCTAGAAAACATGACCTACAAGGGAAAATTTAAAAAAAAATTGGGCTTGTTTAGTCTGGAGAAGAGTGGGGGTATGGGACATAACAGTTTAAGTACATAAATTATTGTAGGATTCTGTGATTCTCCTTTAGCTCAAATGAGAGGTGCCTGTGCTTTAGAAACGGAAGGAATTGCGTTCTCCTCCCCTGATCTCATTGTCAAAGTTCTGAATGGCCAGGTGTGCAACATAAATGTCATATGTAATGTCCTAACAGGCCACAGGTTTCTTATCCAAGAAAGAATTTAAATAATGTACTTTTTTGAGGGGGGGGCATCATACCAATTTTCATCTCCTAACATGAACTCTGGATTTTATATACACCTTATTAGCTGGCATGGGAATCTTAACTCAAATGAATGCACGTGTACACATTTTAATTGTAGATTAAAAGTGTGCTTTGTGAATACATAAGAAACACCAGTGGCATACTAACTTATACTAGCTTTGTTGTAAAAAGCCAGAAACATTTGCAATTATATGGAAATTACTTTACAAGTTAATTGCTGTGACAGGTGCCTAATAGCTCTTCCAAACATGGGGTAACTGCCTACCCATGGATAGCTCACATATTATTTTACTGGACCAACTTCTTTTTTGCAAAACAATATCAAGCATCAGTTAAACAAGGTTCCATTTTTTTGCAATTTTTCTCAACACAGCTACATGTGTTCATTCTCCCATTTTCATATTGCACCATTAATTTTTCTTCCTGCTTACATTCTGTGGCTTTATGTAACACACTAAAGAAAGTCCTACCTTCTCCATTTGTATATTGTCAGTACTCAAGATATTTTTAACTGCTTTTCAAATTAATTTATAAAGTTTCTATCAGAAAGCAATCATGGATTTGCAGATGAGAGCCAGGACACGCTTACAGTTTACCTAGTAATAGTCATATGGTATTTTATATGACTAACACCACACATACCCCAAAGACTGATAAGTGAACTTGGTTCATGTACAGACAAGGTAATCAAACTCTGCAAAGCAGAAGTCAAATAAGACACTTGCTATTAGGCAACTTCCACAACAAATATCTATAATGGTTTTCCTTTTCTACTGAACTAGCATGAGGCTTACCAGAATCCCTGTCAGGGTTACTCCCCCACTCTGAACTCTAGGGCACAGATGTGGGGACCCACATGAAAGACCCCCTAAGCTTATTCTTACCAGCTTAGGTTAAAAACTTCCCCAAGGTACAAACTTTGCCTTGTCCTTGATCAGTATGCTGCCACCACCAAGCATTTTAAACAAAGAACATCTGGAGACGTCTTCCCCCAAAATATCCCCCCCAAGACCCACAAACCCCCTTTCCTGGGGAGGCTTGAGAATAATATCCTAACCAATTTGTTACAAAATCATCAAAGACCCAAACCTCTGGATCTTGGAACAATGGGAAAAATTAGTCAGGTTCTTAAAAGTAGTATTTTATTTATTTTATTTTTTTTTAAAAAAGGTAAAAATCATCTCTGTAAAATCAGGATGGAAAATATTTTACAGGGTATTCAGATTCAAAACACAGAGGATCCCCCTCTGGGCAAAACCTTAAATTTACAGAAAACAGGAATAAAACTCCCTTTAACACAGGGAAAATTCACATAAAACAAAAGAAACTAATCCACCTTGCCTGGCTTGCCTATACTGGTTGCAATACTGGAGACTTGGATTAGGATGGGCTCGAGAAGATGGATTTCTGTCTGGCCTCTCTCAGTCCCAAGAGAGAACAACCACATAAACAAAGAGCACAAACAAAAGCCTTGCCCCGCCCCCCGTCCCCCCAGATTTGAAAGTATCTTGTCCCTTATTGGTCCTTTGGGTCAGGTGCCAGCCAGGTTAGCCTAGCTTCTTAACCCTTTATAGGTAACAGGATGTTATCTGTGGCCAGGAGGGATTTTAAAGCACTGTATACCCTTCCCTTTATATTTAGGACAACCCCTCATATTCAAGTGGGAGAACTGGTCCCTTTCTTCACCTCATTTGGGTGTCCATAATCATTAAAACAAGTATATTACAACACAAGAGAAATATGCAATCAGATTTTCTTCATATATCATTCTTGTTTTAGTTTGGATAAATGAGTACAAGATGGATGCTGGGCACCCACTCTTACTTGAATAATCTGAAGCCAAAGGGAACTGAGTACTAGAGAAATCAATACCTATTTTTCAGTGTTATTCATCCCCACAATAGGTTTGACTATCCCCTTTACTAGGTAACCACTTCCTGGGTTTAAACTAGAAATCGGTGATCTGTTTCTGAATGCAACTGGCAACCAGAAGGTCCTAATGGTATCAAGGTTAATGATCTGTATTAATCATGGGGACATTGTTCCTTTATTGAGCTGCATTTATCAACACAGCTAGGGACAGCTTATGGAGTATAGGTAAACCTACCATCCTGCCTGCAAGTTTAAGAGCACAGATTGGTTCTAGGGTAGCACAACACGTTTCAGATCCCTCCTGCCAAGGTTGCAGGTTTAATGTTCTAGGCTTTGCTACCCTTCGGCAGATCCAGCTTGTAGACAGGGTGAATATCTGATGGCACAATAATATTTAACTCTTAGACTGTGGGTACCTATGGTATTTCTCTCACTGAAGGCAGAGTGAGATTCAATGAGGTATAACAGTGGTTTTCAACCTGTGGCCCACAAACCCCTGGGGGTACCCAGACTATGCCTGAGATTTCCAAAGGGGTCTGCATTTCCATTCAAAAATATTTTAGGGGTCTGCAAATGAAAAAAGGCTGAAAGTCACCAAGGTAGAATTAGTCATTTGCCTCGTCTAGGTCAGAGTTTTGCAAGGTGGTAGAGGTTTGGAAGAAATTCTCAAAAGCTGTTTTATTCTAGTAGGCACTTTCCTCTCCAACTCATACCTTCTTTCCTCTCATCACCTCCACTTCCTCTGCTCCATCAACAATACCAGCCAGACTCAACTCACCACTTGTTTTCTTTTCTCAGTCCTGTCTCTGTGCCAATTTTTATGATGCATCTATCCCAATGCTGCAAGCAGCTACCCTCTCCTTACTCAAATCCCCCCTAAAAACCCACTTCTACTAAAATACTCACACAGAGTGATTCAGCTTATATGAACGAACCCTCTAAAATGACTTTTCTCTGGGATCACCAGTGTGTTTCATCCTCTTGAGGGTTGCTAAGTCCATCAGGGCAAGGACTGTTAATTTGTGTATTTGTACAGTGACAAGCACTGACCGCACTTAATAAATGAAACAAATAAATAGTCCAAGTTGGAGATTAAAGGCAATTGTTATTACTGATTCCTTTTCCCTTAGAATGGTTTAGGCTATAGAAATTTCCTCAGGTCAAATAAGGTGACCAAGAGTTTGCTTTTAATTAACCTATGTAAATTTAGTGAGCAGGGAAGTTACTCTTGTTAAAATAATTTGGTAAAGGCTTTGGACGCTAGATTAAAAGATCTGAAAGAAGTAATTTCAGAAAAGTTGTTCGTCTCCCATTTGAGTTAAAATCTTGCGCAGCACACATTTATGATGGAGACAAATTGACCCACATCTCTTTATAGAGTGCATTCCCAAGCGCATTCCACTCCGGGCTTTCCAAGGAAGACAGCAACAGGGAGTCAGCAGGACTACAGTGGAGGGTAGGGAGAAATGCTAGAGACACAAAGTTTCCATGTAGGTGGAACTGGCCTCCTGCCAGACCAGGGAATCCACAGGGCCTTTCAGATAGGGGGAGAGGGGGAACCTTTCTCCTCCCAGCAAATGATCAGGGACAAATCTCCACCAGGAGAAACTCATGGCAATTTCTTCCTCTCTAGCATCCTCACACTAGAGCTTGCTTTGGGTTCAAAGAAACTTTTTTTTGTTTTTAGGGGGGTTTCCTTCGGTTTGACTTTTTAAATATTTAATACAATTGAAGTAAAGTTTGAAATGAAAAAATTTTCCAATCAAACAGTCAAAGTGTTTCATTTCAAATATATCAAAATGAAACATTTTATTTCTTCAGAATATTTGTTTAGTTGGCTGATTACCCCTCCCGCCCTGAACAAAAACAATTCTGCAAATTTGACACAAGTTTGCGAAATGTTTTGATCTGCATTTTTTCAGTGGAAAAAACAAACATTCTCTGAAAAATGTCATCCAGTTCTACCTCACAGAGCTTTTCCTGCAGAGGCAGTGATTGAACCCCAAATAAAATAGGTTTTGAATTTAAGCTCTCAAAAATAATATGCATCACACTAAAAGCATTAAATTACATGATCACATACTGCTATTGTGAAGAAACCTCGGCTCAATGGGTATGTCTGCACAGCAACTAGACACCCTCAGTTGGGCCATGCCAGATGACCCAGGCCTGAGGCTGCAGGGCTATTTCATTGCTGTGTGGACAGAAATAAAATAGCTGCAGCCCGAGCCCAAGTCAGCTGGCACAAGCCAGCTGTGGGTTTTTCTTTCCTGTGTAGACATACCCTTTCAGTATGGGTGTTCCACAATGAGCACGATGTGGGGGGCCAGATCCTCAGCTGATGTAAACCAATTTAGCATCCTGGACTTCAACTGGTGCAAACTGATGCAGCTCCATTGAAAAGCTCAAGCTGCATATAACTGCCATCTGACCATGAAACTTAGCTAAATTATTTTCTAAAATGTATTGTGTAATAAATTTTACTTATGATGGCATTACTATGGCAGTGACTAAGCTAATTCCTATGCTAATCCTTGAAGCATTCCCATAGCGAACTACAGGTTTCTAAACCACCAAACAAAGTGAGACTGAGCTAAGTGCTGTTCCTTCCCTTCCTGACAAAACAGTCTCCTGAGTACTTCTTAAGTATTTCGTCACCCTCCAAATTGAAATTTCATGTACACACTGGAATATGAATAAGTTTAATAAACTGATTTGCACACTGCTATTCAGACTTGTTTGCAAGTATAATATTAAAAAAAATTGTGACTCTTGCTGCCTGCAAAATGGTGACCTTTCTTTTATACATACATATTCAAAGCTGTAAGCCAACATTACCTGTACATCCCAAGGTGTATTTCATCAACAAGGTAAAATATTTCTTTATTGCATGTATGGTTGGCTGAAAATATAATTAAGGTAGCTTGTTTTCTTGTGAATGAAAGCTCTTTGTGTGACTTTCAGATATTTAGAGGTGATTTACAGCTTTTGTATTCCCATCACGGCTATATAAATATGAAAGTGGTACTCTGTACAACAGTCACTTTCTTCAACATCTGTTTTATCCTAAAAGTGATTTAGTTGGAAAATGTCCATCTTAATTACTGACAGTTTCATCTTTTTCACTAAATGTGGGTTCTCATTGCCTTTAGATACATTAGGGATCTACAGACTCTATTTATAAGCTATTTACCACAGCTACCTCTATTTATCACAGAGGTAGAACTATACAAATATAATACTATTAACGAGATACAGCAGCTCACTGTAAGAGAAAGTTAGATGTTAATCTTTATTCTCCTATAGCAAAAATGGGAATTTTGTGGAGGATCTGACCTGTGAAATTCAACATGTCATATTTTGCCATTTGATATTGAATATATTACTGAGCTAGAGCAGAGAGAATCTCTGCCAGTCAAAACAATCGTGGAATAGTTGACAGTTCTTTTTTTAAAATGGACTTTTATATCTAAGTTGTTCTTTAATGGCAGAAGCAACCAATTAAATCAGGTGGAATAAAGTTATTCTATAATGGTATGATTTAAGTGTCAGCCTATAGCACAATATCATCCCTAAACACCTCTCTGCCCCAAACAAATTGTTTAAATTTACTTCAATTATCTAGTGTACACAGAAGTAAAGTCATTGCTAGAGAAGTAGTCAGTCTCATGGGTTTGAAAATAAACCTCAGGTTTGTGTCAACACTAAGGTATTAATTTATCAGTAGTAAATTTAGTACTTATATAATGCACTGAACTGACATTTCTGATTACCCGAGACTATTGCTTATTTACAGAAAATGTACAGCATGGGCACTGACCAATAGCAGATATTGGAAATTGGCATTGGGGTGGGCCAGTATGTAAATTAGCTTATGAAAAATAGTCACACGATGATGTGACAGTAAATTACATAATATCTAATTCTTTACACAAAATTTATTTGAAAAAAGTTTGATCAGCTCAAATTTCTTTCATCAAATATTTGAATAATTCTGTTGCTTTTAACTGCTTTTGGTGCTGTACATATCAACATCAGCGAGAACAGTGAGTATATGGATGGCACTAAGATATATTTTTGTTCAGTTGACTTCAGAATATTCTAACATTTTGTTTTCATCCCCTTCCACACAGCCTCTTTTGTTTTCTTCCATCATCACTTTTAGAAATCTGACAGTCTTGCCAAATTTCAGAGTAGCAGCTGTGTTAGTCTGTATTCGCAACAGGAAGAGGAGTACTTGTGGCACCTTAGAGACTAACCAATTTATCTGAGCATAAGCTTTCGTGAGCTACAGCTCACTTCATCAGATGCATAAAGTGGAAAATACAGTGAGGAGATTTATATACACACAGACCATGAAAAAATGGGTGTTTATCATACACATTGTAAGGAGAGTGATCACTTAAGATGAGCTATTACCAGCAGAAGAGTGGGGTGGGGTGAGAGAAAACCTTTTGAAGTGATAATGAAAGGTGGGCCATTTCCAGCACATTTCCAGGAGTTAACAAGAATGTCTGAGGAACAGTGGGGGAGGGGGAGGAATAAACAAGGGGAAATAGTTTTACTTTGTACAATGACTCAACCACTCCCAGTCTCTATTCAAGCCTAAGTTAATTGTATCCAATTTGCAAATTAATTCCAATTCAGCAGTCTCTCGTTGGAGTCTGTTTTCAAAGTTTTTTTTGTTGAAGAATAGTCACTTTTAGGTCAGAAATCGAGTGACCAGAGAGACTGAAGGGTTCTCCGACTGGTTTATGAATGTTATAATTCTTGACATCTGATTTGCGTCCATTTATTCTTCTACGTAGAGACTGTCCAGTTTGACCAATGTACATGGCAGAGGGGCATTGCTGGCACATGATGGCATATATCACATTGGTAGATGTGCAGGTGAACAAGCCTCTGATAGTGTGGCTGATGTGATTAGGCCCTATGATAGTGTCGCCTGAATAGATATGTGGACACAGTTGGCAATGGGCTTTGTTGCAAGGATAGGTTCCTGGGTTAGTGGTTCTGTTGTGTGGTGTGTGGTTGCTGGTGAGTATTTGCTTCAAGTTGGGGGGCTGTCTGTAGGCAAGGACTGGCCTGTCTCCCAAGATTTGTGAGAGTGATGGGTTGTCCTTCAGGATAGGTTGTAGATCCTTGATAATGCATTGGAGAGGTTTAGTTGGGGGCTGAAGGTGATGGCTAGTGTTGCTCTGTTGTTTTCTTTGTTGGGCCTGTCCTGTAGTAGGTGACTTCTGGGTATTCTTCTGGCTCTGTCAATCTGTTTCTTCACTTCAACAGGTGGGTATTGTAGTTGTAAGAATGCTTGATAGAGGTCTTGTAGGTGTTTGTCTCTGTCTGAGGGGTAGGAGCAAATGCGGTTGTATCGTAGAGCTTGGCTGTAGACAATGGATTGTGTGGTGTGGTCTGGGTAAAAGCTGGAGGCATGTAGGTAGGAATAGCGGTCAGTAGGTTTCCAGTATAGGGTGGTGTTTATGTGCCCATCGCTTATTAGCACTGTAGTGTCCAGGAAGTGGATCTCTTGTGTGGACTGGTCCAGGCTGAGGTTGATGGTGGGTTGGAAATTGTTGAAATCATGGTGGAATTCCTCAAGGGCTTCTTTTCCATGGGTCCAGATGATGAAGATGTCATCAATATAGCGCAAGTAGAGTAGGGGCGTTAGGGGACGACAGCTGAGGAAGCGTTGTTCTAAGTTAACCATAAAAATGTTGGCATACTGTGGGGCCATGCGGGTACCCATAGCAGTGCCGCAGATTTGAAGGTATACATTGTCCCCAAATGTGAAATAGTTATGGGTGAGGACAAAGTCACAAAGTTCAGCCACCAGGTTTGCCGTGACATTATCATGGATAGTGTTCCTGACAGCTTGTAGTCCATCTTTGTGTGGAATGTTGGTGTAGAAGGCTTCTACATCCATAGTGTTATCTAGATGATCCCCGACAGGTGTTTGTCTAACCTGCTCTTAAAAATCTCCAATGATGGAGATTCCATAACCTCCCTAGGCAATTTATTCCAGTGCTTAACCACCCTGACAGTTAGGAATTTTTTCCTAATGTCCAACCTAAACCTCCCTTCCTGCAATTTAAGCCCATTGCTTCTTGTCCTATCCTGAGAAGTTAAGAAGAAGAACTTTTCTCCCTCCTCCTTTTAACAACCTTTTGTGTGCTTGAAAACTGGTATGTCCCCTCTCAGTCTTCTCTTTTCCAGACTAAGCAAACTCAATTTTTTCAATCTTCCCTCATATGTCATTTTTTCTAGACCTTTAATCATTTTTATTGCTCTTCTCTGGACTGTTTCCAATTTGTCCACAGGGATCATCTTTTTTTCCTGTGTATGTACAGCACTGAGAACACTTGGATCCTGGTCCATGAAAGGAACTCCTAGGCCAGGGCTTAATTTGTGCCAGGGATTGGCAGGGCTGAGGCCCAGCAACTCTAGGCTTGGCAGTTCATAGCCCTGATATCTCTGAGGCTGGCTGCATCAGTTAGGAATGTAAAAAAATTCCTTGAGCCCCAGCACCTCTTTCATCACAAATTAAGCACTTCCTAGGCACTAGGATAATACCAGTGCCATACAAAACAAAATGTATGGAGGCCTCAGCTCCCCTGTACACCTGCTCCCCAATTCATCTCTTCCCCTCTCACTGATCCAGACTTTTCCTGATCTCCAGCTCTCTGGCAGGCTCGCACATTCTCACACTCCCTTCTGGTAGGTTCCATATCATACCATATCTCCTACTTGTAGGGAAAGGGATGGTCTCCTTTAAGTCCCCCTTCCTGGAACTGTGGTGAGTTGGTGGTGATGAGCTAGTGCATCAAAGGAACGGTTCAACATGGGGAAACTGAAAAGTGGGGTTCAAGAGTGGGAGGAGATAAGTTTAATGAGTTCTTCATGCAGAGGAAGATGGAGGCTATTCTAAGATGCATGGCATTCAGAGCTGCTGGAATATTATTTATCATTCCAAATAAGCTCTTTAGTTCCCCCACATGCATAATGGGAATAATACCTACTGGCCTCATCACAGGATGTAGTGTGGATTAATTAAAGCTCACTGAAAATAGAAAGCACCACACAAGTGCTAACAATTCCTTCTTGGATTTAGGGTGGTTCTTACCAGTAGATAGAATGAAGAACCTTTTAGTAAGCTGACTTTAGAATTCTATGAATACTAATGACTTCAGGCAGCATCAGATATTAGCATTGGTTTGGTCATGACTGTATATGTGTCAAATATATCCAGCCTGCTTCAGGGAAATTAAGATTTATAGCTTAACAGATAAAGAAGAGTCTACTAAAAACAGCTTGTGTAATTATTTTTTTAATTGAATCATGTTTCAAAGTGCTACCAAATAACACAAAATTACAACATTTTTCTCAAAGGACAGATGTGGTTCAGCTACTGTACCTTTAGTTTCTGGAGTTAAATCAAAAATATGCAAGGGAAATTTTCATTTTCAACCATTAGATTGATAAACAGAGACAGTGAGTATGGTGAATGTCCTCTGTCCCCAGACATGTTGTAAGGAATTGTGATGAGGCCAGAGGTGCAGAACTCAAGTTAAACTTCTCATCACCTATCTTAGCTAGCTGTACGACCCCCATTACCATAATGTCTGTGCATCTCACCATCGTTAATGTATTTATCTCACATGTCCCTGTGAAATAGAGAAGTGTAATCCCTTTTTATACAGCGAGAACTGAGGCACAGAGAGGCTAAGTGACTTGCCAATGGTACCACAGGAAGTCTGTGCAAAGCAGAGTCCTTCCTTTGCTCGTCCCAACTCCCTTTTACCAACAGATTATGACAGAACATTGTCTTCTAAGTTTTAGGGAAGACTGAAGCTTGATCTTTAACAACATTGAGACACTGACCACTTTTGCTTAAAGGGATACCATCAACTCAAAACCAATTCAAAACTAGATTTAATAAAAATTGTGAGTTTAAAGGTGCCAGTGTCCCTTTAACAGAGCTCACTCAATGTCCCTATTCTCTCCCCTAATCTCCTCTAAATTAAGGCCCACACAACAAAACCCAACTCCAGAGCACAAGCCTTATTCATAGGAGTGAAAGGGAGCATTGTCTGACACGTAACCTGGACACTGCCAGTATGACAAGGGACAGTGTCTCATAGACTTAGCCCACTTAAACAGCCAGATCCACCAATGGCATGGTCTGTCAGCAACCTTTCAAGTTTGCTGAGGCACAAAACTAGCCAAGAATTAAGGCTGCAATTTTGTAAGAAAATTATGGAAGTTAGGGCCCAAAGTGTGTGGGAGTCAAGTGCCTTTGAAAACGCCAACTAAAATGGTCAAACTGCATTTCATGTTACTCTAAATGCAAGTCTCAAAGTGGACGATACAGTGGTTGCCATTAAAAACTTGAAAGTTACCATTTACAATGAATGTTAAGATTGTCTAGGTATTCCTGTTCTCGGAAAATGAATTACTACCAAATACCTCAACAACATGATGATAATCTAGGATATAAATTCTTACACAATTGGCAAGCTTTTAACAGTAACCACTGCGTACCTCATGTACATTATAGAAAATACACTTAATTCTCTTCCAACAGTGATACAGCTATTCCTTAAAAAATCTTATAGTAATCTTTATCAAATGGAGGGTTCAGAGGATAAATACATGACTAACATTTATGGCTAAGGCTTGGTATGCTTATTGACACAGGGTTGTTTTTGTGCTGACACTTCTGCACTACTTAAGATATCTTGAAGCGTTTCTATGACCTGTAAATATAAACCATTCATGTATGAAATTTTCATTTTATTTCATATCTTAAATCTAGAATTTTACTACATTGCACTGAGAAAATTACACCCTCTAAATAACTGGGAAATATATAGACATGGTACCAAAAAGTATTAGACAACGGCAGGTACCATAATTGACAGTTGCAGCTGAAATATCATTAGAGCTACTGAAAATAACTTTATATTCTTCAGTTTATCATAGCAAATTAAAGAAACTGCTGCCTCAACCCCATACAATGAAAGTGAAGACTTCTGGATACTGAAAATCAGTCAACAGCAATCAGAATCATTTATGGGAAACAATTAGTATACATTACAGGGAACAGAAGCCAAGAACATTAATGAGCAAATCAAAGACTAAAATAATGGGAAATGATTGTCAAGGCATAAGAACTGTGAGCTCCTCTCATTTAAGATGCAAGGAAAAGAGCCTGTGTCAGATAAGACTAACAGAAAATAAAAAGATTGACCCTGAAAAAGAATTTATCATCAGATTAGCCCCAAATTCAAGCATAGTATATCTGTGTATTGGGTGTCCAGCTATTTTTTCCCCCACTAGCTTCTTAACCAAAAAAGAGTATGGGTGGGGCTTCCAAGCACTAACTATTGTGCAAACACAACAGAAAAGACAGTCCCTGCCTTGGAGTGTACAGTCTTAATCCAATTACCTAGAGTGGCACCTACATACATACAGTTAGAAAGCTTAAAAGAAATCCTCTCTTAAAATTCTAAGTACCTTTGCGCCTTATGATTTACTTATTATAATGCACTGGCAAGACTCCTCTTTAAACATATATAACGGCAACAAGTTCTGTCCTTAGTTATGCAAGCTCAAGTCCCATTAACTCTTAAAAATATATTAAATAGTAGCAAGACAAAATATACATGAAAATAGCTGCTTCCTCAGGGCAACGTTATCTAGAACTAATCTGACAACGTACCCAGATTCTTATATTGGTGCCTGTCACTGCAGTAACTAAACACTGCAAGGTGAAAAGTAACAAGTGGACTTGGATGTTCAGAAAGTAGATTGGGATCGTTTTTTAAAAGTTAGGGTGAGGGACGTAGGATTTCTGCTATTTATAAAGAAGTCCTGGAAATGTTGCATGGAAAAACTCTCTCTTTAAAATAAATCATAGACCCAAAAAGAGCTTGGGTGTAAGCAGCAAGTGCATAGTTACATGGGGCTGTTGGGAAGATACATTTTATAACCTATCCCCACAGATAAGAGAAAGTAAAAGAAGAGAGTCCAGTCTTTTATTTAATATGACCATCAAAATTACGGATGATTAGCTTGCCATCCCTAATTACCATACCCCCATTATGCTTGAATACTCTAAACAGGTGCTACTTCCAGGTGACATTTTAGGGTCTATGCATCAACTTCTCTCAATGCTGCAACATCTTACCTGTGGCAGAGTGCTAGAAGCCTAGAACAACCAGAGTTCTGGATCAGCTAAGGATACATCTGCGCTTGAATAAAAGATCTGCAGCACAGCCATAGCTGACTCAGGCCACAGGGCTAAAAACTACTGCATCAACATTTGGGCTCAGGCTGGAGCCTGGGGTTTAGAACCCTCCCACCTCATAGCTCCAGCCCAAACCTCTAAACAGCCCCACAGCCTAAGTCAGCTGACCCTGGCCACCTGCAAGTGTTTTACTGTTGTGTAGATGTACCCTTAGGTGCTAGCTATTCCCCCAGAGGGGATTTGATTGGGAGATAGGGACTCAATAGCTTAATTAGGTAGGATGCTGATGAGCTAATGAGAACAATCAACTCATTGGTTGGGAACAATTAAGAGATAGGAAGAAAGTGCCAGGAGGAGACTGGCAGGGGCAGGGCTACAGGATCTCAAGATAAAGACACCTTTCCCACTCCCATCCCAGAGAGTGGGCTAAGGAGGAAACTTATGTTCACTTCTGTGTTGCTGCACAAGGCTGTACTAGGAGGGGACCTAACAAATGACAGAATGGTGCTTACAAACCTTGTAAGATGTCTTGGCTGTTTGAGGTGGTCTAAAGGGCAGAGAAGAGAGTCCTGTCACATTATCCAAAGGTAACTCCCCTATGGTGGGGAAATAATAGCAGTACACACTAAGCTATTCAGAAGGACGAGCAAATATGCAGCTGAAACATCTGGTCTCCATGAAAGCCTGTAAGTGATTTCAGATAATTTAGTGAGGTACCAATATAAAGAGTGTGTGTTCATCTTGGGTACATTATGCATTACCTCTTGTTCTGTTTTAGTCAACTTTATGTGAAGCAGAAAACACATTTAAAACAATTACAAGCTCCTACAAAAAAAAGATTGCAACTACCTGTTCTGAAAAGATAGTCTGGAATTTGTGTACGTGATCTTTCCCATTACATTGGGAAATTAGTTTTAAGCACAAAATACATCAGCAGTAAGCGTCTAGCCCGTTCCATGTCAAATCAAGCATTAGCATGGCACATCATCCCTTTGTACAAAAAAAGGGAGGCAGAAGCAAGAAAAACATTTACATTTTATTGAACTAGCAAGCAATCCTTTGCTTGAAGTGTTTTTTACAGTTTGTCAAGTCTATCAAATTTAAGTTTTAAATAACATGCTCAATTTTTGTATTGAGACCAAAGAACTTGTCTGAAGCCTGGCTTAATTAAAGTGTTCAAGCATCTCAAATCTGCTTCAGGTTTTTTTTTTTTAATGAAACAATAATAGTGACTGGACACTGGATCTGAGGCAGTGACATTATATGTCTAGGAACAATTAGGAATAAGTGAGAAGAATGGGCACTGAGAGAGTAGAAACAAAACTTTGACATCCAAGATGAAACCCTTACCCCACTGAAGTCAATGGGACCAGGATTTTGTACCTAAAATATGAAAGTCACTAGTGAAAGCATTACCCTGGAATTTGACATTCTTGCATGTACTCTAGAACTTGACAGTACTGTAGTCATGTGTTTTGTATGTTCAGCCACTGCCAGCTGAAAACCAAACATCACATAGCTAGAAATAATGTTAGGTCTTTGTGAGACAGGGTCAGACAGCTGCATGCTTGCAGTTTGTTAATCAGAATGAGAGGATGGGACAGAAAGTTATGGAAGAGAGTGAGTGAATAGCAACCTTGTTTTTAGGTGCCCCTGATATATTGTTGTTATGGCTAGAAATATTAGAAATGTTTTGAGATGATGAGTAGTTTGCTGAAATTAGGAGATCTGGTGACCTAGTAGAGGTTATTATGCTGACCCACTAGGAGTCACTACAGATTATGTATTGTGTTAGAGTTAGCTATAAAAGATTAGGTAAAAGTAAATACCTTGGAGTAAATACAATTCGAGAGAGCTTTTCTTTGGGCAAGGAGTTGACATCTAAACTCCCCATCAGCAAGAAGGAAAGAGGGCCCCTGGAAGCCCCACTGGTTTTCACTCAAAACCATCTCAGATCGTGGGTAACTATATCTGGGATGTCTGAAACCTATTGAGAATGTGTGTGTATGCTTAATATCTAATAAATTGTACTTAGAGAACACTTGCTTGTATCAATCAGTTATTAGACAGAAGCACTGTGTTCCCATTGGTTTATTCCTGACACCGCCTGGAGAGAAATAGTTAAGTTACCACTGCTTTGGATTCTGAAAAACCCCAGGTAACAAAAGTATTTAACTTATTTATACTAAATAGTCTGTGGCTTTCAGCTATTTGTGTAAGATATAAAGCACTACAGGAGTATATTAGTGGTATTGCAATAAAGGACTTGTAGTTGGGATAATTTTAGATAAGTAGAATATATTTTTGATTGAGTCTCCTGCATATTTTTTATGGGCCTGATTCAAAGCCCATTGAGACAATGGAAAGTCTCTTGTTGACCTCAAAAGGTCCTAAAAGGGCATAAGTAAGCTATAAAACAGCTGTGCCTACACTTGCAAACATCTTGGTTACATATGCTGGTCACAATATGTCCCAAAGTATTAAAGGCTTTAGTGCTAGCATTGTGGGCAACTCAGAGATGATGTGTTTGAACTCTACATGGATACATACTATCAGCTGGATCTTCTTTGGAGGAGTCAAGCACCAACATTCCTGCACAAAGAAACAGCACTGTAATCACAGTCATTAGCAGACAGGCATAGCTACGCAAGTGGTCTGAACAGTTCAAACATTTGTGCAGACTGAATATATTTGGGCCTAACCTAACTGATGTACACATTTCAAGAAGGATGTTGATACATTGGAGAGGGTTCAGAGAAGAGCCATAAGAACAGTTAAAGGATTTGGAAACATGTTTTTTAGTGGAAGACTCAAGGAGCTCAATCTCTTTAGTTTAGCAAACAGAAGTCAAAGCTAGATAAACTGAGACTGGAAATAAGATGCAATTTTTTTTTAAACAGTGAAGGTGATTAACCATTGAAACAATTTACAAAGGGTTGTGATGGATTCTCCATCACTGGAAATCTTTAAAATTAAGATTGATGCTTTTCTAGAAGCTATAGTATGGTTCACCACAGCTAGCGAACTTGAAGCAGGAATTAATTCATGGAATACTATGGCCTATGCTATGCAGGAGGTTAGACTAGATGATCACAATGGTCCCTTCCAGCCTTAAAACCTATGAATTGTGGTGGGAATATGGGGTTTAAAACTAAAGGCGAGAATCTCAATACACACAGTATTTCTGTTAAACTTGTGCTTTTTGATTTTCAATTAATGAAACCTATAATTGTGATTTGCTGTTAATACATGAACTTCAGCTGCCACTGCTGTGAGAAGCAGTTTTAATTTGTTAGGCAGAGGGGCATTAGCAGATCCAACAGTATTGAAACAAGAATCTGGTGACCACATTTTGGGATTAAAAGCTATCTCTACAAAATACGCCAACCTCTGTGTCTGTGCCATTGCTGAAGTGCCAGTGAAGCCAAATAAGTGGTGAGGACAATTTGTTTGTTTGGAGACATGGAGGTTACAAAAGTATGTTCAGCTTCCAAACCAGTAGGTGTGACCATCTGGTTTTTTTTGTCTTCCCTGGAAATACCTCCCTAAAAAATTGTGCTTCACAAATGACAGTGCTGATTAGCTGGGGATGTGATATAATTTGTAAAGTACAGTGTCCCAGAGGTGGATACATAGTTGGCTATTGCCAGTTCAGTCCATCTCCAATTTCATAACACTTAATTGATTCATTAAGGCAGTGGTTCCCAAACCTGTTCCGCCGATTGTGCAAGTTTGGGAACCACTGCATTAAGGTAATCACAACTGTCATACTAAGGAGTACTTGTGGCACCTTAGAGACTAACCAATTTATTTGAGCATGAGCTTTCATGAGCTACAGCTCACTTCATCGGATGCATACCGTATACCCCTTATAAAGCACATCGAATTACTCAAAATGTGTTTTCCCATCTAAGCACCTATACCAGTGTTGGGCAACCTATGGGAAGCAGCACGGGCCAAAGGGACATGCTGGCCGCTGCTTCCTGCAGCTCCCATTGGCTGGGAACAGCAAACTGCAGCCACTGGGAGATACAGGCGGCAATGCCTGAGGACAGTCAATGTAAACACTGTCTCACGGCCCGCCAGCGGATTACTCAGACGGGCCACGTGCAGCCTGCAGGTTGCCCACCACTGATCTAGATCAAATATCAATCAACAGTTGGTTGACTGTTTCTGTTGCTCATTATCTGCATGCCATTTATACAATAAAAAGCAAATGAACAAGCCACTTGCCCTCAAAGTTGCATATTTCATTTATCCCTAACGAGTTCTAAAATTTGTAAATTAGACAGTACTATTCTTCATAAAGTACTTCTCCTGTCAACAATGCAAGATATGTCAACAAAAACTCCTAGGAGGTTTTTGCCCCCCCATGAAGGATTCAGATTCTGCAAATAGTGAGATTTCAATTAAAAAGAAAAAAAAAGCATTCTGGTTGCACTGCTAACTTTAGGAATGAAACAATATCTCTAAAAGGTGCAAACTGTAGACATGTACATCAATGAGGTATTAACTCTCGGTAATGACAAACACAAGTCAATCACTGTCATTGATGGGAAATCCAATGTGAGTCAAGAGCCCCATATTTCTCAAACTATGTAGACTTGGCCCGGAGGCCAGAATGTAAAGTATAATTTGTCTCTCTTCACAGCATGTGTTTGACACCTACGAAGAAAGTGCCTGAAATACAAAATAAGTAAACTTTATTCTGTATGGTTCACTGAACAATGCTATCTGAACTATCTATATTTTATCCCAAATCTGAGATTACAAAAGATAAGAATGAATTTAAGGAAATAAAAGAGATGAAGTAATAACAGAAGAAGCTAAAAGGTTATGTTGCTTAAAGCTACTAATTGTAGAGCAGTGTTATTGTTTATGTTGTACTGTAAATTGATGTCAGCCAAAGATGTGATAATAAGTATATGTAACAATCAACAAATTAATAATGTAGAGTATGGAAACTCTACTGGTCTATAAAACAGTTAATTCTGGCTTTGCTGGTGTGTCTTTACATTTCCATACAATGCCATATCTTCCAGATCAGATTAAAAACTAGTATCTGAAAAGAAAATAGATCCTATTCTGCACTCAAATCTGAACACTCCGTTAACTTTAATGCTGAATTTGGCACAGTGTCTACAAAGGAGAATGAAATCCTAATCCCTTCAGTAATTTCTTCAACTGCTGTCCTAAGAAAAATGAATACATGCAGTAACTGTACAAAAGTACACGCAAAACCAAGCTTCCGGAAGAATTATTATTCTATCCCCATTCCCTACTGTTGAGCACTTCCTATAAACACAAGAAATGAACAAGATATTTGCCTGGTCATTAAAGCTTGTTGGGATTCCCTCCATGGCCTTTTTCCACGCAACACTTCATCCAGTTCTGGGATCCAAAAAGAAAACTCCTCAGCCCAATTCCAGAGTTAGTCACTTTATTAGTCCTTTTAGTCCTTGATTTAGCATACAGCAAAGCTATGCTGAGTTGATCAGACTCAGGTGTAAGAGGGTGGGTATATGGCATACCACACATCCAAAGTTACACAGCAAACCTCTTCCCTTATATACATTATGTTGAGTATACATTGCAGCACGTTTTTCGATTGGATTGGTTACTTTGCAGGAACCAGTTCCTCTACAGCATGCTCTATCCATGCATTCTCCACAGGCAACCTATTCTTTATCTTATCTCTATGTTTCTAGCTTCTTGTCCATTATCTTATCTTGTTTGTAGTAAATGGTTCCCTGGGTGTTCTCCCTCTTACCTTAGCTGGTTCAGACATTGTGACTTCAGCATACTGCTTAAGTCCTTATTTACAGCTTAATATTAGATTTAACCTTCCCAGTAAGAAATGAGGCAAGTTACTGATGTCAAGCTAGGCCTATAAGGCCTCATATACATAGGCAAGTTTTTTCAGTATAACCTAGGGTGTGAATTTACACTAATATAGTTATTCTGGTATAAAAGTATCCTCACTGGGGTTCTACTGGTATAACTTTCCCAGTGTAATTATATCATTAGAACTGGTAAAAGTTTTCCCTGTAGACAAGACCTGAATCAGTGAGCCAGAATCTCTACTGCCATGTGGATGGTTTGTACTGTTGTCATAGCTATAAAGGGAAGGGGTTAAGAAGCTCTGATACAGTACTATAAAATCCTCTTACCTGTAAAGGGTTAAGAAGCTCAAGTAACCTGGCTGGCACCTGACCAAAATTACCAATAAGGGGACAAGATACTTTCAAATTGGGGGGAAGAAGAGGGGGAGAAGGCTTTGTCTGTCTGTCTGTGTGATGCCTCTGCTGGGGACAGATCAAGAAAGCAAGCAATCCAACTCCTATAGAGTTAGTAAGTAATCTAGTTAGAAAATGCGTTAGATTTTCTTCTGTTTTTGGCTTGTGAAATTCGCTGTGCTGGAGGGAATGTGAATCCCTGTTTTTGTGTCTTTTTGTAACTTAAGGTTTTGCCTGGAGGGGTTCTCTATGCTTTGAATCTGACTGCCTGTGAGATTATCATCCATTCTAATTTTACAGAGTGTTTCTTTTATTTTTTTTGTTCTTCCAATAAAGTTCTGTTTTTTAAGAATCTGATTGGGTTTTTAGGGTCCTAAAACCTAAGGCTGGTCTGTGCTCATCTTGTTTATTCTCAAGCCTCCCCAGGAAAGGGGGTGTAAGGCTTGGGGGGATATTTTGGAGGAAGACGTTTCCAAGTAGTCTCTTCCCTGATTCTTTGTTAAATCGCTTAGTGGTGGCAGCATACTGAATCCCAGATGCAGGGAATTTTGTGTCTTGGGAAAGTTTTAACCTAAGCTGGTAGAAATAAGCTTAGGGGGTCTTTCATGTGGGTCCCCACATCTGTACCCCAGAGTTCAGAGTGGGGAAGGAACCCTGACAACATTGACTAGCTCTAAAGCAAGCATAATAGGGCACAGTACAGGTCATTCTCTGGTGATAAAGAGCCTTTAGAAGGACTCTTACATCATTCCCCCATCCTGATGAGTGTTTCAGGGACATGACTGGAGGAAAAGGGGCAGAGCTGGGACACCCCTTTACCATATGAATCTTCAGCAGCATTTTCAGGCTTTTGGGGCTATTCTCAACAAGCATAGCTTAAATCCTTAGACTACTCTAACCTGACAAGAGGATATCTCCTATACAATGCTACAGTGAGATCAGGTTGATACAAATGTGGACTATCTCCTTTGCATATGCATACTGGCTTGTGCTGTGTAGATCATCCAACACCAGGAACTGGCCCAATGTTTGTAATCACTTACTATTCAGTATTTATGTTAAGACGAAACACAGCTCTCACTCTAGTGTCTTCACAGATTAGTTAGTGGTCCTGAAAGAGGGGGGCAGGGGAAATCTATTCCTTTAAAGCATGTCTGTCACTTTCAGTGGTACCAACTGTACATGCACAGAATTGGTTATCACCTGCACATATAGTTATGGGGTACTCAGAGACAGGCACTATTTAAAAATTAAGAAAAAATGTCTGGTGGGAAATTTGAGATTATACACCACAGATCAAATATGCACATTTCTGACATACACAGATCAGAAACAATGAGACATTAAACATGCTAAATAGTATCTGCTATGATTGATTGCAGCATTAGTCTTCATAATCCTTAAACTAGCAAAGCTCTGAGAAGGGTGAAATGAGTAAAAATATCCAATCCAAGTTAAACCACCTATGGCAGCACAGTCTTAAAGTGAAAGATTTTAGTAAGACAGTAGCTGCAAATGAAGTTCTCAGAGGAATTAGAGAATGAAAATTCACTTCACAGGGTAAAATGCAGGAGGGCCAATAGTCTCAATATACACATAGAAATAAAATTCATATATAACAGGGTATTTAGAGGGCTCACTCAGCTTTCACTAATTTCATTTCATTTTGAAAGAGTACCCCATTTAGGACATTAGAACATCTTCTGAAGAATTTTTACTAACCCACATCCATATTATTTATATATAATTTTATTTAAAAGGAAATTAACATCCAAGCCCAATTCTTCCCCACATTAATACTCCTACTCCAACAACTGCTTCCTCCTCGTGGTGTCCTGCCGAGATATGTTCTAAATCTAAAGTAAAATGGGATTTAAAAAAAAAAGTTTATCCCTGCTCCTGCTGAAATCAATGGTAAAACATGGACAAAGCTAAGCTATTCATTCATTGGATCCTCTGTAGACAGTAAAGCATATTTTTGTTGTCCCAGTTGTACTTCTTGAAGTCCTCTTATGCCAGGGACATTGTCGGATTTAAATTTGCATGTTTATAATGTATTTAAATATCTATTATTTCAATAGTTATTGAATAATTCCTTACCTGTGTACATTGCAATTTTTGTTTATTGCATTTAATCTTTGCAGTTTAACTCATGTTGGACATTGAAAATATACTAATCAGTTTGGGAGGGTTTTTTGTTATTCTTCAGTTTGATTTTCAGTCTCCTACACTAGCACAGAGCCACAAATTTAAATAAGGGTGATTACAATCTTAAATGTCTTAAAAAAAAAAAAAAAGTGTGGGGGGCTGAGGTGATCTCACAAATTTGAAGCCAATGACATTTTTTTAGATCATGAAAAATGGTTGAAACGATAATTAAAACATGAATATATGGTCTGATAGAGCCAAATTAGCACAGATGCTGTAAAGAAATATCGTGTCTCCCTAACTTACAAGAATTCTTTGAGCATGTCAAAGAAAAGAAGTCAGGTGAGAATTTGAATTTTCAAAAAGCTTGACAGTTCCTCACAGTTCATTAAGAACACAAAGTAATCAGGGTATGAGATGATCTGTCATGGATTAGCAACTGGCTAGGAGACACACAAAAAGAAGAGGAATAAATGATTTTCAGCCTGACAGCAGTGCTGTGTCCTGGGAATCTTTGAAGTATAAGAACAAGTGCTTAGTTCACAATAGGGTTGGAAGAATAATTCTAATATCCATACGTTCAGATCATAACGAAATAGTAGAGGGAAAAGTCTATTTTCCTGTTCAGATTGCCTTGCCAGCTATGATCTTCCCCTCCCTGCTGTTGATGAAGAAAATGGTCCTTCATTCCTTGCCTGTGCATTTGCTTTCATTAAAAGGCTGGGCTTCTTGAGGAGCAGATGGGTAATGCAGAGTTATGAAGCCTTCCCATCTAAGCATATGGCTATTTGGCACCAAAGATCTTGCCAAATAGGCCAAACAACTAGAGACTGGGCACTGTGTCAGTATGACCCTGTGCATGAGTGTAGAGAAAGCCAACAGAGCACGTCAATTTTCATGTGCGAGCTCCCAGTCTGGTCAGCAAGGGCAACGGTCCCAGTTGGAACATCTCAACTGCTGCCCAAAGAAAAGTGGCACGCATACAGTTAGGGAAATATGTGATTACTAATCCACTTCTTGGCTAGAGTAAATCTTATAAAAATATTCTGCTACATTCTTTTGGTCATACAGAATGTGATCTAGAGCAATGCTTCTCAAGCTATCCGATGTGGGGGACTGGCAATTTTTTTTTCCAATGTGCACGCAGACCGGCAGCCGTGCCGGTCCGCGGACCACCACTTTGAGTAGCACAGGCCTAGCATACTTAAGGAACTAGCTGAATCAATCTCAGAGCCATTAGCAATTACCTTTGAGAACTCCTCCAATCTTCTGGGACCTCTCCTATCCTCCAGAAGAGAAAACCTAGCACCCATCTTTTGAAAAAAGGTAACAAAGAAGGGCTCGGGAATTACAGACCAGTCAGTTTAACTTCAGTACCTGGAAAGATACCAGAGAAAATTATTAAACAATCAGTTTGTATGCACCTGGAGGATAACAGGGTTATAAGGAATAGTCAGTATGGATTTGTCAAGAACAAATCATACCAAACCAACTTAATGTTCATCTTTTGTCCGATTACTGACCTACTGGATGGGGGAAGCAGTAGACATGATATACCTTGATTTTAGTAAGGTTTTTGATACTGTTCTGCATGATAGTCTCATAAGCAAACTAGGGAAATGTGGTCTCGATAAAGTTACTATAAGGTGGGTGCACAACCATTTGAGAAACTGTACTCAAAAGAGTAATTATCAACGATTTGCTGTCAAATTAAGAGGGTGTATCTAGTGGGGTTCTGCAGGGGTCAGTCCTGGGTCCAGTACAATTCAATAATTTTCATTAATGACTTGGATAATGAAGTAGAGGGTCTGCCTATAAAATCTGCAGATGGTACCAAGCTGGGAGGGATTTGGAAGCACTTTAGAGGAAGGTATAAAATTCAAAATTCAAACCTTCACAAATTGGAGAATTGGTCTGTATTCAACCAGATGAAATTCAATAAATACATGTGCAAAATACTTCACTTAGGAAGGAAAAAAATCAAATCCACAATTACAAAATGGGGAATAACTGTCGAGGCGGTAATACTGCTGAAAAGGATCTGGGAGTTATAATGGACCACAAACTGAATAGGAGTCATCAATGTAATGCAGGCACAAAAGAGGCTAATATGACTCTGGAATGGTTAACAGAAGTGTTGTACGTAAGACACGGGAGGTGTTGTCCCAGCCCCAGCTGGAGTGCTGTATCAGTTCTGGATACCACAATTTAGAAAAGATGTGAACAAATTGGGAAGTCCAGAGGAGACCAACAAAAATGATAAAAGGTTAGAAAACCTGATCTATGAGGAAAGGTTAAAAAACACTGGGCATGTTTAGGCTTGAGAAAAGACGACTGAGAGGGGACCTGATAACAGTCTTCCAATACGTTAAGAGCTGTTATAAAGAGGATAGTGATCAATTGTTCTCCATATCCACTGAAGGAAGAAAAACTAGTAATGGACTTTAAAAAATACAGCAAGGGAGGTTTTAGGTCAGATATTAGGGAAAAACCTTTAACTATAAGGGTAGTTAAATTCCTGAATAGGATTCCAAGAGCGGTTGTGGAGTCCCCATCATTGGAAGCTTTTAAAAATAAAGTTGAACAAATATCTGTCAGGGATGGGCTAGGTTTACTTGCTCCTGCCACAGCAGAGGGGGCTGGATTTGATGACTTCAAGGTCCCTGCCAGCCCTTCATTTCTATGAAAGAAGCATTTGAAAATAGGATTCATTATTATTGCACTTCGTTTTTTGACATTCCCTTTGAAGCTGCTTGTGTGGTAACTAGTGCAAATAAGATTCCCATGCACTGGTTGACTTTCAGCTGAATTAATAGGTAAATTGAAATTAGAGTATCTTCATTCCATCACTTAATTACTCAGTTTTAGAACCTAAGCACCAAAGGGATTCTGAACACTTCTTCCAATTGTTTTACAACGTAAGAAAGACTGTAGAAATTATCTAGTTAAAACTGTAAGTTTTTGTGAAAAGCTGATTTTAACCACTGCGCAATTGCCTTACTTTCTAAGGCATCTGTTCTCATGACCATTCCCTGCTCAGACAGAATTTTTGGGAAAGTTTGAGATTAATCAGATTAGCCATTTTAAATGCAATTTTATAAAAGTGTTGGTTTATTACTGCTTGCTAATTGTTCTAATGTCCCCCGAAACACAATCAATTCAATATCATCTAACTTAAAAGGCTAAAAAATTGTTTTATATTCTATTATACTGAGGGTTGGGTGAAATCTTGTTGAAGCTGGTGAACATAGTAGCCACACTTTGTTTGAAATAAACATAAGTAATTACGCTCCTTTCTGGAATAGGTAGCTGAAACAATAGGAGCCACTGCCCAAAACACGGGCTGCATGCCAGACTGGAGCAGGAGTTGAGCCATGAGGTCTAAATGCAAATACGGAGTGGTGGCTATTATTCACTGGATCTGGATGTGAGTGACAGAAGCAGCAGAAATAGCACAGAGCACACAGAGAAAGCAGTAAGGAAGCCCAATAACCCCCCAGAGAAGCACTTGTAGTGTGACCCTGAGAAAAAGCTCAAAGTGATCTTTTGGGTAGAGTGCTGGCTGGAAAGAGGCTTTGAACTGTTAGTAAAGAAACTGCGTCCTGCTGTTTGATTACTATTGTGTTCAAGGAAACAGGCCTTTATGTACATTCTTTGGAAACAAACAGGATTCATCAATGAAATACCAGGCTTCACCTGTGCAGAACTTACTGTGATGCCTCCTTGCACTGCAGGAAACACCCAAAAACCTGAACACTAAACTCAACAGGGTAGACTTTGAAGTTTCATATCTAATCAATTGTTCTGCATGTCCACTTGAGGTAGGACAAGAAATGATCACCTCAGGGCTTGTCTACACTGGTACTTTACAGAGCTGCAACTTTTTCACTCAGGGGTGTGAAAAAACACACCCCTGAGTGCTGCAAGTTTCAGTGCTGTAACATGCAAGTAGACAGTGCACAAGCGCTGGGAGCCATGCCCCCAGTGCTGGTAGCTATGCCCGTTATGGCAGTGGTCTTTTTAGAGCTCTGGGAGAGCTCTCTCCCAGCGCTGCACTGTGACTACACAAGCCACATTAAAACACTGCCATGGCAGCACTTTAACGTTGCCAGTGTAGACAAGCCCTTAATCTGCAACAAGGGAGATTTAGGTTAGCTATTAGAACATTTTTCTTAACTAAAAGAATAGTTAGCAGTGAAACAGTCTTCCAAGGGAGGTTGTAGAATCCCCATTGCTAGAGGTTTTTAAGAATAGGTTAGATACCTAGATCATCCCGGACAGATGTACTTGGTCCTACCTCAGCATGGGGGGTGAGGGGAGAAGCAGACTAAATGACCTCTTAAGGTCCCTTCAGCCCTAGATTTCTATGATTCTGTGTCACCCTATGAGAGTTTGCAACCTACACATTCGTGCACACTACAAGAAGGATGTGGAAAAATTGGAAAGTGTCCAGCGGAGGGCAACAAAAATGATTAGGGGACAGGAACACATGACTTATGAGGAGAGGCTGAGGGAATTGGGATTGTTTCGTCTGCGGAAGAGAAGAATGAGGGGGGATTTGACAGCTGCTTTCAACTACCTGAAAGGGGGTTCCAAAGAGGATGGATCTAAACTGTTCTCAGTGGTAGCAGATGACAGAACAAGGAGTAATGGTCTCAAATTGCAGTGGGGGAGGTTTAGGTTAGATATTAGGAAAAACTTTTTCACTAGGAGGCTGGTGAAGCACTGGAATGCATTACCTAGGGAGGTGGTGGAATCTCCTTCTGTCATAAATATAAAGGGAAGGGTAACCACCTTTCTGTATACAGAGCTACAAAATCCCTCCTGGCCAGAGGCAAAACCCACCTGTAAAGGGTTAAGAAGCTAAGATAACCTCTCTGGCACCTGACCAAAATGACCAATGAGGAGACAAGATACTTTCAAAGCTGGGGGTGGCGGAAACAAAGGGTCTGTCTGTCTGTGTGATGCTTTTGCCGGGAACAGAACAGGAATGGAGTATTAGAACTTGTTAGTAAGTAATCTAGCTAGAAATGCATTAGATTTTCTTTTGTTTAAATGGCTGGTAAATAAGCTGTG
Organism: Caretta caretta; assembly: GCF_965140235.1. Classification (NCBI taxonomy): domain Eukaryota; kingdom Metazoa; phylum Chordata; order Testudines; family Cheloniidae; genus Caretta; species Caretta caretta. The sequence goes on from NC_134212.1 coordinate 100,530,968, forward strand.
CTGAATGGAATGTATATTCCTGTTTTTGTGTTTTTTTGTAAGTTAAGCTTTTGCCTAGAGGGATGTTTGGAATCTGATTACCCTGTAAGGTATTTACCATCCTGATTTTACAGAGGTGATTCTTTTACTTTTTCTTTAATTAAAATTATTGTTTTAAGATCCTGATTGCTTTTTCATTGTTCTTAAGATCCAAGGGTTTGGTTTTGTGTTCACCTATGCAAATTGGTGAGGATTTTTATCAAGCCTTCCCCAGGAAAGGGGGTGTAGGTCTTGGGGGGGTATTTTGGGGGAAGACGTCTCCAAGTGGGCTCTTTCCCTGTTCTTTGTTTAACATGCTTGGTGGTGGCAGCATAGGGTTCAAGGACAAGGCAAAGTTTGTACCTTGAGGAAGTTTGTAACCTAAGCTGGTAAGAATAAGCTTAGGGGGTCTTTCATGCAGGTCCCCACATCTGTACCCTCGAGTTCAGAGAGGGGAAGGAACCTTGACACCTCCCTTTGAGGTTTTTAAGGTCAGGCTTGACAAAGCCCTGGCTGGGATGATTTAGTTGCGGATTGGTCCTGCTTTGAGCAGGGGGTTGGACTAGATGACATCCTGAGGTCCTTTCCAACCCTGATATTCTATGATTCTATTATATAGGTCAGAGTTAAGATTCCAACAGCAATCTTAACTGCACATTTGCTCAGTTTCTAACATTCAAGTTCCTTTTTAAACTATAATGTACAAAGTATTTTGTTCTAAAACTTAACTAAAGTTTTTTGTCTAGATATTCAGTTCAATTCACTGCAGGGCAAGTTTAAGTGATTGCAGTTTACCAGTTTCCTGAATGCTAGGGAGTGTGGCCTTGAGAAGTGTCATCTTGAAAGAAAGCCATTATCACCACCCTAACACACCCCTTGAAACAAAGACTAGCTAGAACATCTCACCTATTAGTTTCAAGCACAAAGTCTGCAAAAGATTTTCTCTCCCCAGACCTTTGTGGCACTAGACATCTATTTCACTGTGTTTCCAAATTTCTTTATTTTTACATGGTGCATTTAGACCATTTTATATGTATTTTTATTGGCACTATTTCCCTACTGCTACTGTATTCAAGTGCTTTTCACCACTATCACACTCTCTCTCTCTCCATCCTATACTTCTTTGCCCTTCCTTACTTCTGTCCTCTTTTTGCTTGTGGTTTCAGTTTCATACACACACAGTTTTTTCTCCAGCTTCTCATAAATGCTTTCCATACCTGGAGGAGGAAAAGAAGAGTCCCAACTGTTGAAGACCTGATCAGAACCTCAAAGGAAGTATCCATACTGAAATAAAATAGTAAAATGAACCACCAGAGCCCATTATCCTTTTTGCATGATGGAAAGACTTCTATTTTAAAATAGAATAGTTTGTTGGATGTAGGTTTGTTTGCATTTGGGTATGAGGTAGTGGAGTGAAACAGTGGAGCAGTGCTTGGTGAGTCACTAACATACCAAGACTTCTGCAAGTGCTTAACATTGAATCAATGGAACTACTTGTGCACAGACTGATGCATGGATACGAGTCTCTGCATCAAGTGACCAAGACTTGCTTCCTGCATTTCACCTTGAGCCGTGATCATCACATTTCATAACTTAGACAGATTTCAGGCCTACTTAGTACAAATCTACAACCTTCAAGGAAAACCCTGTGTGATGGGTTGGACCCCCATCTGGGATACCACCTGATATACTGGAGTCCCCCCTGAGCCCACCTATTCCACCAGCCTGGGCTTCCTGATCCTCTCCTTGCTGTGCCAGGCCCTCAAGCCTTTTCTAGCACATACAAAGGTAAGGCCACACCCAGCTGCAGACATAGACTGAAATCAGCTCTGTGTGGGAGGATTCAGCTCGGCGATTTACCCAGCACTCACGTGCGCACCTCCTTTGGCTAGATTCCAAGCCACATAGTCTCTATAATCAGCAACCAAGGTCTACCCAATCCTTTTACTTGCTCCTTTTTCCCCCTGGGCTTTTCTCCAAAACTCCCCTGGGGTCAACCTTCTGTTAAGCCCAGGATCCCAGAGCTTATTTGCGCCCGCCCACCACCATTTCCAGAGAGTGACTGCAGACTCTCCCCTCTGCAGCTCCTTGCAAGTCCAAGACTTCCTTTATGTACCTTACCCAGTTTCTCTTCCAGCTGGGCTCTATCAGCAATTAGTATTTGTAGATCCCTGGGCTTCCCTACAGCTACAACTATGAATGTTAATTGGCCTTTTCTGGGCCCCCATCACAGTGACACTCTTCCACTTGAGTCAGAACTGAAAAGTGGCCACAGCATGATTCTAGTAGATACTGCTGTGTTGTACAGATGTCCTAGCCAGTTCCAGTTTGGAAAGTTATATTTACATTTTACTGCCTACATTCCTCATGCAGTTTCAGTTAAAGATATTCCTCACTTCCCCTCCTAGAAACAATTGTGTACTGTTACTGGGGCAGAGAAGCTGCCATGTTGAACCCTGATGCCAATGTTTTGAATTAACAATGTTAGTAATTAGGGTTTTTTAAAAAGGGTAGACAACATCCAAAAATGAAAATCAAAGAGTGAAAAAATGGTTTGGGATGTTTTTAGATCCTAAGTGAAGGATTTGGGGATTTTTCATTTTGGCAAGAAAAAGGTCATTTAAAAACTGCATTTTTTTTTTTTCAGATTTTTCCTCTTAGGCATGCCCCTCCTCCGCCCCCAACTTGTGAGGATGACAATGTATTCACTGAGGTCTAATGTAAAATGCTGAGGAATCCTGCTAAACATGTTAAACTTTGAGGTATTTGTTTTTATTAAGCAGCTTCTCTTCCTTAAACAACCTTTTTTAAAAATATGCAAGTAAATGAATCAGGAAGCTTTGTATATAGAAACCTTTAAGTGATAATCTGATAGAAACAACCGGAGACAACTGATGCCATCTTAGATTTCTCAAGTTACAAAAGGAAGCTGCCAATCCTGTCCAGTGAGTCAAAGATCCTTTATGGTTGAATGTAATATTTGTCCTGCAAACACATAACTTGTCAGATAAATTATACCTTATATCAATATATATACCTTAATATATCTTAAAAATATACCTTAATTATATCAAAATGAAATTTAGACCTGGAAAGCACATTTAAAAACCTGATCTCAATGAGGCAGAGATTTCCTTTGCAAAACTATTATCTGAAGCAAGAAATTAGTGTACTCTAATGTAAAAACATTTCAAATAAAAGCAGGTTCTTTAGCTGATTATTTTTCAATGTGAACACTTGCAATTTTCCTTGTTATGGACTCACGTCTACCATCTGAACTCTACCAGTTATATATTTACTCAACAATACAAAAGCCTGACAAATATTGTGGCGCGTGCTCGCTTTGAGAAGCATTGAGCTCCCACAGTTCCCGTAGACTTCAGTATCTTGCAAGGGGGAAATCAGTATAAAGTACATGAAAAGCATTTCACACTTATCTGGGTCTTTTGCTGTTGGTGTATTTTTTGTTTCATTAATTCCCCACCATCTAGCTTATGGCCACTGTTAAATAGTGGATACATACAGTGGTTTAGTATAAAAAATATCCGTAAAAGTGTGAGGGGTCACAGGCCTCAAGCCCAGATCCATACGTCCCCTGGCCCTGACTACCACCCAGCAGCTCACCTGAGTAACCAGGGAAGAGTTAGCTTGTAGAGGGTCCCATCCCCAAAGTCCCCAACTGGGGGACCATCAGCCCCTGATTGGTTGATAGGCTCTGTATAAGCAGGGAAGCTGTCTGAGTAACTACAGGAATCCTGGCTGGCTGCTACTGAAGACCCCTGACTCCCAGTTCCTGCTGTCCTGCCCTACTCCATGGCCTTGCTCCTCTGCCTTAACTGTGTCTAGCTCTGACCCCTAGCTTGGCACCTGATGCTGTCTTTGATTTTGACCCTTGGCTCTGAAAAGTAGGCCCGATTGCCCACAGCCTGCTCATCGCAATTAAGCTTAGGATGGTCACATTACATATGATAGTCATGAGAGATGTGCAGATCATACCATATGATGGCCAATAAAAACAGTTGTAGCATGCCACACCATTGTTTAGTCTGTATATACACCACACATTCTACAGAGAATGTCTTTTAAAAAAGTTGTTTGTATTTCTCATCCTTCCATTTGTAAAACCAGCTGCCCTTGACAGGAGTCCAACTGCAGAGGGCTTAGAAAAAAAGAAATAGAAACCCAAATGGCTTAAAATAGCTTTTTTTAAAAAATATTACTATTTAAGGCATATCTTGAGACTTCTTAGGAACAAAAGCAAGTGCTGTGAATCCCACTAGAAAGGTGAGACTCTCCCCTTTCTAATGATATAAAGCTCCCCTTTATCATTCCCAAGAGTCATTAGAATTAACTATTGTCCATCCTGGGTTTTGGGCAGTTTGGGTTTTTTCTGGGGGCGGGGGGGGGGGGGGTGTGAAGGAGGAGGAGCAGGCATTGTGGGAGGAAAATGAACAGGAGGAATTAAGGCATGACAGTTCAAGTTTTTCCAAGGTCCATATGTCAGAAGGCAAAGAACAGGTGAGTTGGCCAATAAAAATGATAAATTGTAGGATCATGTGATGTTTATCACATAGCCATGTAATAACAGTCATATGATCAGTTCTCTAGCAATCACATATATGTATATGGACCATATACACACTTATATAGCTAGCAACTCCACTTTCTGGAACTTTCCCAGAATTATATCCATTTTGTTTAGTATTCACTTCCCTTTCTACATAAGTAAGAAAGATCTTGTCTGTGCATAAGAATCGTTTAAATCAAATGGGATTTTAAATGCATACAGAGATTAGTTGGGCTAACTTATGCTCTGTACCCTATAGGTCGTAAATTGTTGATTCCGATCTTTGAGTATAATGTAGTAGAATAAAGATAGAGGGAAAATAAATCAAATAAACCCTAAATATATTTCCATTGCTGAAAGAGAAACTTCTATTTTTCACTATTAATACTTCTATATTTATGTTGTCACAATGGCTTACTTCTTCCTTTGAATACTCTGGGGTTGGCTTGTTGTTATATCAGACACTGGCCTAATGAAGTCCTAAATCATCTGCTGGTGTTTGGTTTTAAAACGCCTATTCTCTTATGCACAGAGCTGTCACAGATTTGAACTCCCTTCTCTCCCCAATCCATAATACATTTCCTGGCAGGCTAGCAATTAAGGGGAAAATTCTGAAGTCATTAGAATTAGACTTAATACTGTTTACTAGGGTTTGATATCATCAAAAGTGGTATAAACATTTGTGCTAATGCAGGGCTTTGAACAAAGCTAAGGTTAATTAAGGCTGAAAACATGACACCAAGACAATAAAAGAGAATTCTTTAATTTCAACTACAGCCCCCTAAAACATTCAGAGATAATACAGAACCTGCAAAACACATTCCAAAGACAACTATGACAATAGCATATTTCTTCATAGCCATGGGTGAATGATAAATGTGTAGCAAACAATTACAAGAACTCTAAGGACAACAAAAATGTAAGATCTGCCTCTATCAGCTGACTACAGTAAGCAGTCAGTCAATGAGAATGTACTAATTCTTCCATAAAGGAATATTTGCACCTGGTCCTAAACATAATATAATTAGCCCTTGCCTTGTTGGAGATAGACCAAATTTATCCTTGATGTAAAGTATTGAAACAAAGGGCTAGAATCAAGTTTTGGAGATTACACATAGGTAGCTATAGATGTACACAAGGCTGCCCGATTTTCAGAGGTGCATTGCTTCCAGATCCCCCATTGATTTCAACTAAGATAGAGAGGTAATGTGGTCCAATGGATAGGTCATTGGACTGGGTGTCTGGTACCTGAGATCTAGACCTGATTCTTCCAGAGATCTCCAGTGACCTTGAAAAAAACATTATAATTGTTTGCCTCTGATTTTACCCCCACCTTTTATCTTGTCTATTTAGACTGTAGGTTGTTCAGAATATCTGTTTCTACCCAGTGCCTAGCACAACAAAGGTCCAATCATAGCTGGGGCCTCTGTGCTCAGCTCCTCTGAAAATCAAGCCCAGACTGTATAAAAACAGATTTCAGATTTGAAGTTGTGAAAAAAATAATCCTTTAATAGAATTTTAGATGTTTATAAATATTCCCAGTCACATAACTCCACAGTCTAGGCAGACTGATAGCATCCCACGTCCATGTTTGAAGACAGATTACAGACCTGATGATGAAAAATTGCAAAATGTCGATGTGTTAGTCATCCACCGCTGATGGTGATGCAATTCTCATCTATGGCTAAGCATATGGCTCTGAAGTCTGAACCCCGAGACACAGAGTCTGCTGCACTGAGGACATGGGAAGTCTGTATCTAGGATATTTGATGATGCAGCTCTGTGGTATCTTTCACAAGCACCCTGGAGCCGATTTCGTCTATCATCACTCAAACCTGTTACATGCTGATCTTGTCAGGGACAGCCATTGAATCCTGTTCTGAGCCATTTGCTCAAGTTCTTTCAGATTGATGCCAGCCCACTGGAGACTGCTCTTCAGATTATCTTTGAAGCGCTTATATGTACAGCCTTTCTTTCTTTTTCTCAGACTCAGCTCCCCATACAAGATCTGTTTCGGGAGATGGTGGTATTCCATTCTGATAACATGTCTGGTCCACCTAAGTTGTGCTCTCAGTAGCACTTCCTCAGTGCTGGTTGCGTTTGCTTTCTTAAGGACCTTAATATTGATCATTGTCCTGCCACCGAATGCTCATTATTGAGTAGAGGGAGTGCATGTGAAATTGCTCAAGCTGTTTAATGTGCCATCTATGATTAGTCCATGTCTCAGATCCATACAGGAGAGATGTTCTGCACTGTAGATCTTCAATTTGGTGGAGAGATGAATGTTGTGTTGGTTAAGGACTTTTTTTCAGAGTAGCCCAAGGGCCTAGCTGCCTTTACTAAATCTGGAGGCAGTATCCTTATCAAGGGAACCATCACTCAAGATGGTGCTACCCAAATACTTGAACTTATCCACATTTTTCAGCTGTATGCTTTGGATGACTATAATTGGCAATGGGGCATTGAAACGAGGTGCTGGTTGGAACAACACCTCTATTTTACCAGACTGATGGTGAGGCCAAAGAACTGGGATGCTTCAGAAAAACCTATCAACAATGATAGTCATGTCTACGGGCCATCAAGGTGCAGTCATCTGCAAAAAGTGCATCGACTAGAAGTCTGTTGGTCTTAGCATTGAGTCTTCAAAGATCGAGCCATCAAGTCAGAGCAGATGTATATCCCCTGATTCAAGTCCATTGTGGCATGGCTGAGAACACAGGCAAAGAACAAATTGAACATCTCTGGAGCAAGTACGCAAACTTGCTTCACTCCATTCGAGATTTCAAATGTGTCAGAAGTCTCCCCACTGGAAAGCACTTGTACTATCCCGTGGTCATGAAACACAAGAATGATGATTTGTATGAACTTTCTTGGACAGTTCAGTTTATGTAGGATAGCCCATAGACCCTCTGTTGACCATATCAAAAGCTTTGGTCAAGTCAACGAATACTGCATACAGGTCTGTGTTCTGCTCTAAACATTTTTTCCTGGAACTGCCTTATGGCAAAAATCACATCTGTAATGCTACAACCTGGTTCGTGCTTCTGGCAGATTCTCCTCAGATATTTCTGCAATGAGTCTGTTCAGTAGAATACAAGCGAGTATTTTCCCTGCTGCACAGAGCAGAGAAATGCTGTGACATTCTATATCTTGAGGGAACATTCTGGAACCCCCATATTCCTCATTTTTATATAATCATGATCTTACAGATAAAGTATGCCTTGTAAGGTATCAGAGGAAAGGCTATGATCTGCAGAAAGTGATTTCTCTATCCGTATATGTATATCATTAATGCATATGAAGTTATGAGAATTGTGTTGTATAGTTGTCACTAAAACATGCTGCAAGTTCGAGGAATCAGCCAGATATTAGCTCCCCAGAGGCAACAGCAAGGAAAGTAACCAACGCCCAGGCAGGGTATCAAACAACCCATCAACAGCCATTGTCCAGCAAGGGAGCTACAATTCATTGACTTACCTGCATGAGGCCACACCAGGGGAATTGCTCAATCTTGCCTGGAGACTCAGCAATGCCCAGCCCGACATGCCTGGACTTGTGTTTTCTAAGCGCATGGACTGAGGGTATGAAACCGAACACAGGGGGCCCATGCTTGGCCTTTCTCCTTCACCCACCTACACTGCAAGCAACAAGGACACTCTGAAGATTCCAACTGAGGGGACTGGCCCAGATTTCAATGGTAAAATCTGTGTACTCTGAACTGCAATATCCAGTGGGGTGAGAAAACTGCTTAATCTAGATGTTGCCCAATCTAATAGGGTTGAGAGTTTAGACTGTGTGCTTATATTTTATTTTATTTTATTTTGGTAACTAACTCTGACTTTTTGTCTATCACTTAATATCACTTAAAATCTTTTGTAGTCAATACATTTGTTTTACTGTTTATCTTTACCAGTGAGTTTGCCTGAAGTAAATGGTAAATTGGCTCAGGTTTTACAAAGGCTGGTGTATGTCCACTTTCCATTGATGAAGTGGTGAACCAATTAATAAATTTGCACTGCTCATCTTGAGCAGTGCAAGATGCTATATTCCTGAGGTACAAGGCTGGGAGGATTTGGCTGGTGATTCCGTGTGTGATTCAAGAGTGGCTGTGGGAGCATTCATGCAATATAATTGCGTGTGAGGTCTCCACATGCGGTTGTGCTGAGTGATAACAGCACCTGGAGGGGTTTGCTGCTGGTCACTAGCAAGACATTGAGAGAGACAGCCCAGGCTGGAGAGAGTTCAGGGGGCACAGCGGTCCCACTGTCCCAGGCTGCGCGCCGGGGATCCCATCACAAATGCCTCTATAGTTTCCACAGTCAGCTTTACAACCTTTGTTTTTGAACAGTGATACAATAATAGCATCTTTGAAGTCTTGTGGCATTTCTTCCTTCCCCCCAAATGCTACTCAAGATGTCATGAAACACTTCAATATCCTTTGGGCCTGCTACTTCGTGCAATTCTTCTGGAATACCATCCTTTCCATATGCTTCACCAGAGTTCAATTGTTTGATGGCTTTCATGACTTCTTCAGCTGATGGAGGGATGTCAAGATCCTCTGTTGGATTTCTCAAAGACATGTCGATCAACTGTGGTCCTGAAATAACTCACAAGGAATCAAAGGAAACTGACAAACAGGAGATTGGAAAAATGTTTGAAAGTGGTTCCCCAAAGGCAAAGTACCACAGTCTCCTAACCATCTTGGAGAGAATTGCAATGGAAAGCAATTGCATGCTTCTCTCTGTGCTCCATTAATCACCAACTGAATGAACTCAAGCAGCTCCAACCTGTGCTGGAGAGGAGAGCAGACAGGACATATTGTAGCGTCCGGAACTGCCCATAGATTCTGCTATTTTGTCACACATACTTACATATCAAACTTACTCTGCATTTGTGAATAAAAACCCTGCCTAACTATATCCTGGAGGATATTCCAAATCAACATGACCAAGACAAATATTTATTCCCAGGCATAATGCTGGTGAAGTTAAAGAAATATGTAGGTACCATTTCTTAATGAGTAGGGAACAGTAAAACATTATACCATAGCAGGAACTAAATACAGTGACTAAGATGTCACAAAAAGCTTTAAGGTAATAATGGACTTCACTTCACTAATTTTATCTGGCAAATATGTAACACAGAGATTTCTGCCATTAAGATATCATAACTAAGTTATATAAAACCAAACCAGCCTATTCAGACCACATCTTCCTTTACATTTCATACCAAAGATTTCTAAGCAAGTTTAAGCATTTTAAAAATTATAGACTATCACTGAAAATGGAGACCCCATACCTTTAAAGAGGAGCTCAAGACAATATACAGTAGAACCTGAGAATTTCAAATACCTCAGGAATTGAGGTTGTTTGTAAGTCTGAACAAAACATTATGGTTGTTCTTTCAAAAGTTTACAATTGAACATGGACTTAATACAACTTTGAAACTTTACTATGCAGAAGAAAAATTCTGATTTCCTTTTTTTTAGTAGTTTACATTTAACACAATACTGTACTGTATTTGCTTTTTTGTCTGTGCTACTCCCTGATTGTGTACTTCCAGTTCCAAATGAGGTGTGTAGTTAATTGGTCAGTTCATGACTCTGGTGTTCGTAACTCTGACGGTCTACTGTACAGTGGGTATTGATCACTACTGATTTAGTGACCAGTAGATGGCAGACGCCTCTCAGCAACAGATGTGTGGTTAGTGTATCTTACAGGCCCAGAGATATAAATTGAAGGAAGTGATACTGTGCATTACTGTATTCATTTAAGAACAAATATTGTTTGCTATTGCAGAGGTACATTTTAAGGGCACCAAAATATCTAAACACCCAAAACTGGAGGCAAATTATGCCTTTTTTAAAAAAAAAATAAGTTCTGCTCCTTTGAATTTGCGGGTCTTAAATAACATCCAGCATCTACAACATCTTTATAGCTATATATGAATATTCATAACTAAGGTTATCCTAGAAGCACTGTTTCATTTAGGGTAAAGATTTATTTTCGAAAAAGAGTAAAACTAAGTCTTAATTAAGCCAGACCGCCTCACTAATGAAAGTTTTAGCAAACAGCAAAAAGCCAAAAACATGCTAGTTTAATTTTTAGTGTGAACCTTTTCTCAGAACAAACTGAGAAGTTGTGCTTGATACAAGTCTTCGATTTTAAAAAATATATACATCTGAAATTAAAATACTGTCAGAATAAAGGTTCTAATTATGATTGCGTGCATGTACTCTGCTGTGTGGATGAACAAAGAAGTTGTGACCTGTGGCACTACAATAAATTTAAGACTGTGGCAAGATTAGAAACAAAACAAAACAAAACAAGAGGTTAAAAACCCTAAAAAGTCTTCTGCAGTGCAATCTGGCATTCAGGCAAACAAGGATGGTTTTTGGTATTGTTTGTTTTGATTTTAGAACTCAGTCTCGACATGTCTACAGTACATTCCCAGTAGTTTAAGCCATATCAAGCAAATATTATAAGCTTGTTCAAGAGTTCACAGTGTTCTCATCAGGACTAAAGTCATATCAGCATGGGTATTCAAATGACATTAAAATGTCCTTTCTTCAAGCATAGTAAAGGTGAATACATGCCTAATAGTGATTTCTGCCAGGAAGGGTTAGTCACAATAACTAAAATTCTAATGGTTGTCAAGTCTGTTCAGAGGAAATGTGATTGATATCATTCCAGATTTAACAATCTGAGCTAGTCAAAACATGTAGATTTTAATCATTGACCCTACAGCTTGTTTCAATCTTTACTTCTCCTACATTTATTTATTCTGTTATCAGATTTATCTGTGAAAATAGACAGATGGTTAAACAAACTCTTGCTCTATTTCCTTTATCTGACTAAATATCCACATTTCACACAACTTGCAGCAGAGAAAGGTCACACTCAGATTCAAGTATGCAGCCTGGAACCATATCAAGAATCTAATACTCTCATTTTGCTGTAAGCCAGTTGTCAATTCTGGAACCATTTTCTGTGTGCTAAGGATTGAAGGGATTTTCCTAAATTTTATTTGCATTCCAATTGAACAAGCTCTTCAGTGTTCTTTAGTCCCAAGGTATTGTTCCTAAATAACCTGGTTATAAACCAGGTTATTTCATGCAAATAATAAGCCAGCAAGGATTTAATGATAAAGTATGTCAATCTTCCATGTAAAGTGAAAGCCCATTTTGCTGTAACCACACCAGTAATAAAAGTATAAAGTAGTAACAGACTGACATTTAGAACACAGGTATTCAAATTGGACCCCCCAAAGAAATCCCATTCAATTTCAGAGGGGATACTGTTACCCTCGGATAAAAATACGACTTTGGGACCAGTACAATGAAATACAAAGCAGTTCTTTATTTTTCCAGAAAAAGTCTGCCTATTTTACTAATGAATGCCCTTGAGAATATAGTGCCAAAATAGTGAGAAACACTAGTAAGTATACTATCATGGAGATTTGATCAGGATGTATTATGTACACCTTTTTAAAGCTATTTTTTCCAGTGGGTTTAGCATTATGAACCAGATAAAATGGAAGCTCTGTCACCACCATGTCCCAGGTATTTATTTTAAAGATTAAAAAGGAAGAAATTAGTTGAATACATAGGAAACAGATAGAAAAATAACAAAGACACTGATCACCTAGGGTGAAATTTACTTTGACACGGAGGGCCCATGCAAGGCCTCCTATGCTACTGTTAGTCTCTGCATTTGACAGCTCTCAGGAATAAGGAAGGAGTAACCAAGCATGGGATGGAAGCTTGTCCCCACATGAGCCCCAGTCAAGTCAGACAAAGGCAAGCTTAAGGGTGGGCCAGGGCAGAACAGGGGAAGGGCTACTTGGTAAGTGACTAGGTGGAGAGGGGCCTGATGCCACACCTCCAACCCATACACTAGAGTGGCAGCCATGGAGCTTCCCCATAATCCGAGCTTCCCCTTAATCCTAGTGGATAAGTATGAGAATCTGCCCTGTCCACATTTCCCCAACTACTCAGGCTATACACAAGTGAAGTCATTTCCTCCCTCAGCATAAAGAAATTGCATAAACTGCACAGCAGATTTGATCAGATTGCATTTTGGCTAAATTTATAAGGATTAACAAAATCTTCTTTCCAATAGCAAAACCTCCCTGTGACTTTCCCCTGGCATTATCCGGACCGGTGATCTGCTAGGCCACTCCAATCCTTGGCTCTGGGAGCCAGCCTTACCCTGCTCTGCTGTGAGAACCCCAATCCCAGGCTGTTCACACACAGCCTCTAGCATGTAAACTGCTCCCAGCAACGTCAGTGAGCACTTTTCGACAGCCGCTGCTTGGATTGTGCAACTGAATGACACTAGCCAATATCTCCGGTCCCAGACACAACCCTAGGAACCTCAGTCTTGCAGTGTCCAGTTATGTCCGCTGGATGCTGCAAGCTTATATGAGTTAATCAATTTGACAAAGAAATTGATACGTACCAGGCTTGTTATCCCAAGGGGAGTCTCTGACACGCTTCAAACCAAACGCACTGCTTCAAGTAGAACAAACAAATTTATTAACTACAAAAGATAGATTTTAAGTGATTATAAATCAAAGCCGAACAAGTCAAAGATTGCCCCCCCCCCCTCAGAGTCAGGTGAGCATTACTTCATTGTAGTCCCAAACTGACCAAGGGAAGGGGGTTGACTCACTCCAGAGTCCAACAGTTCCTTTGTTGCTGCCTAGGCCAGTGTCCTTTGTTCCTGTGAGGCTGGGCTGGCTTTGTCCCATACATACCCTGACGAGGTGTGAACTGCCCCTCAGCTCCTGGAGAGTTTTGTTTTAAGCCATGAGGACACATTTTCAGCCTCATAACTACATACATGAAATTACAACCTATAACATTACTATAACAACAATGCTCAGTGCATCATGAGCCTTCTGAAGACACCCGACATGACAAACTTTGCATTGGGTACCACACAATCATATTATAAGGATGAGCATGGTAGTGCATGGTGTTCCCCCGAGGTAAAGAGTGCCACACTCCCCATGAAGCCAAGCAGTTCCTATTTGATAGAGGCTGCTCCTGTGTAGTAAAACTGTCTGCAGCATATATGAAGCATTAACGTAACACTTCCTTTATCATAATTCCGAAGAGCGATTCACCTGTCCATATTTACAAACTACATTCAAACATTTCCATGAGGCATCAGCCATAGCTGACTCAGAAGACCCAACTAAGATTAGCCACCTGCTAAAGGAAGAATTCAAGGGCTAGTCAATGCCAGCTACAACTCTCACCACTATTAGCTCTAACCTACTCAAAGTATACCGAGAAGATTTGGTGGTATAGGGCCATGGCCCTCCATGCTGGTCAGCAGAGCTGAGGAAGTAAGGGGTGGGATCAGAGTTAAAGAAGGAATGGGGTACAGTTCAGCTTCCCTTCCTCTGCTAAAAGCTGATAAGAGCTCCCCTCCTCTGTCTGATGCAGTGAGTTCTCCCCTCCTCTGTCAATCTAGTTTAACTATTAAATTGAGGGAAGTGCACACAATACCTTTCAAATTGCATAAGGAGGCTCCCAAGGCATTGTTCTTGACTCAGACACAAAGCCCCTAGGCATACAATGGCTGAAAAGCTACAATGCATCTTACAACAAGTACACAGCAGCACATTCTTGATTTTTGTGCTATGTAGCCAATACAGCTTTCCCACCCATGGACAAAAATACATATGGTGGCTCTTCCTTTTATTTACCTAGTGAGATTGCCAGTGCTTTAGCTCAACTTCCTTAAATGAAGGATCTTTTAAACTGTCTCTGAATACTTTTGTATATTAATACTGAAACAGCCAATGGCCAATATCACATTTAAACTTGATCTAGATTAACAGGAGAAAAAAAGGTTATTTCTCTGACTTTTGCTACAGTATCTATTTGATACCACAGCAATAGGTGCTTCAGACATAAATTACATGAGTTTTGTTAGTTTTTAATTTTAATGTCCCTCAATTCTTCCACCATGGTAATTTTTACATCAGATGGTCTGTGTTCAAAGCACTGCACTGGTTCTTAGAGATCTGGCTCCTCTTACGAGATCAATTCCTCTTTGCTACAGACCTTTATGCAAGGCACTTAAAGTCTCTCTCTATGCCTCAGATCCCCATCCACTAAACAAATACTTATTTCCCAGTCCATGCTTTGTCTTTTCTATTTAGACTGTAAGCTTTTCAGGGCAGGAACTGTCTTACTATCTGAGTGCGCTGCTTCACACAATGGGGCTGTAATCTCAGATGGGGCTCTGAGGCACCACTGGAAAATAGTTCCTTGAGCATGTGGCATGTCATCAGTTAGAAAATCTTTTCGTGTTTGAGTTACCCTAACTTCTTTCCCAAAATTCTAGGGCCTGTCAGCTGTCCATTTAAAGGGACTTTTTTGGTGATATTTTCGATGAATGGCATGGTGGTGATGGTATTCTCTGATCATGTAAATAGACTGTTATAATCTGGGATTTGTGTTTTACGGTTCCTCTATGAGAAGCCTAGACGTGCATGCATACTTATTCCTGATCTACGGCTTGCAAACAACATAAGTTGCCATTTGGCTTGTTGGAGGTTGTTCTCCAAAACTGCTGTTGAAACAATGAAATATAAGGTGAGCATAATAAACCTGAAAAGTATCAGCAGCAAGCCCAACTCCGCCTACTGTGACATCACTGGTAGTTGCTGCTGTTTGTCTTGTGCCCGATTTACCAGGTTTCTCCACCTCAATAAGATGTGGACTGAAACTGACAACGTGTAATAGTATGGAGAGTATAGGAAAGCCTATCAACTTGACTGCCTGCGCGTTCCAGATTCAGTGAAAAAGTTAGACATATTTGCTGATTCTTCTTTAAATGGTAGAATTAAATAATCCCACATCTATATAAATAGGCATCGCTCAAAAAGTTGCCCATAAAAAAGTGCCAGTATACTGTCCTCCAATAAACAATTGCTGTGATGCCACTCTCCTTCTCTACAGGGGACTTTAACAAACCATATGCTTCTCATAACCAAAAAGGTTACTATAACAAGGCAATAAGTGGGTGCCTAGGAGGCTTTCTGTGTTTTCCCCTCATTTTTCCTCTTCAAGATTCATTTTACATATCTGGATGGTCATAGCTAAATACATGGACCTACGTACTTGATGTTGGTTGCCAATAGTTATTAACATTATAGCTTGGGAACCTTATCTGCAGCAAGTTAACCTATTGAGTCAACAGGCAAGTGGATAAAGGAGAGAATAGAAACCTCAGTGGGTGTGGGAGAGTAACCACTGAGAACTCAGAGAAGGGAATATTGACGGTTATTGTTGATAACCTGAGGTATCTGTTTGCTTAAATTTTTCTGGCTCCTCCTCACCTCAGGTTCAGAATAACTTACCTTTACTCTTTCCTTGACTGAGAGGAGCATATGCATTATTGATTATAAGCCAATCCAGCCATTCAGGCCTTTTGATGACTAAATTCCAAATGAAGCAGGAACAGCCGCAATTGATATGGACTGCACCTGCAGCCAAAAATATTAACACCTTGAATCCAGCAGTTTTTACACTGAAATGGAACCCACTGGTAGTTTGGTTCTTTTATCATTAATCCAGGTTTGAATAGCACCATACATGCAAGCTTGGGGCCCTCTCTCTTGCCTATTGAAGAGGAAAGCAAGACTCCCATTGTTATCAATGGATGAGGGCTTGGTGCATAATGAGTATCTTTGTCAGGCACATCTTTCATATCATCCCTTATACCCATAGATCTAGAATAAGGAAAACAGTGATGCAAAAAAAATTCTGTTTTCTCCTTGATGTTCCTACCATATGGGAGACTAAGGAATGCTACGTAGTGAAGGTAGTGTGAAGTGCTTGGCTTTGGAAAAGTTTGGAGAAAGTTTTCCAGATTATACCTCTGCCCTTCAGTAACCAGAGTCAAGACTTCCCTGCTTTCTCCAGATTAAAAAAAAAAAAACCCACACACCTGCTGCCTGACTAAAAGGTAACACACACTTTAGATGGGTGTTGCTGTTTCCCTGGACTCCTTCCTACCTTTCTTCTCTAGCTCCATCCCTTCTCTGGGGCTCACTGGAGGGGCCTTTGCTCCTTGAAGCTACTTCAACCCCACCCACAGACTATTGCCAGAGTGTGTATTCCCCTGCAGGTTCCCAACAGACCCCTGATTCTTTCTTGTCTCTTACCAATTCCCCTCCTCCCTGGAGAATAACTACAGAGTTCCTCCCTGCAGCCCCCTCTTGTGCTCTAGTTCCCAGTTTTGTACTTGTTCAGCCTATCCCATCCAGGTTGTAGATCCTTGATAATGCGTTGGAGAGGTTTTAGTTGGGGGCTGAAGGTGAGGGCTAGTGGCGTTCTGTTATTTTCTTTGTTAGGCCTGTCCTGTAGTAGGTGACTTCTGGGTACTCTTCCGGCTCTGTCAATCTGTTTCTTCACTTCAGCAGGTGGGTGAACCTGTCCTGAAGGACGACCCATCACTCTCACAAATCTTGGGAGACAGGCCAGTCCTTGCCTACAGACAGCTCCCCAACCTGAAGCAAATACTCACCAGCAACTACATACCACACAACAGAACCACTAACCCAGGAACCTATCCTTGCAACAAAGCCCGTTGCCAACTGTGCCCACATATCTATTCAGGGGACACCATCACAGGGCCTAATAACATCAGCCACACTATCAGAGGCTCATTCACCTGCACATCTACCAATGTGATATATGCCATCATGTGCCAGCAATGCCCCTCTGCCATGTACATTGGTCAAACTGGACAGTCTCTACGTAAAAGAATAAATGGACACAAATCAGATGTCAAGAATTATAACATTCAAAAACCAGTCGGAGAACACTTCAATCTCTCTGGTCATGCAATTACAGACATGAAAGATGCGATATTACAACAGAAAAACTTCAAAACCAGACTCCAGCAAGAGACTGCTGAATTGGAATTCATTTGCAAATTGGATACAATTAACTTAGGCTTGAATAGAGATTGGGAGTGGTTAAGTCATTAAGTAAGGTAACCTATTTCCCCTTGTTCCTCAGACATTCTTGTTAAACACTGGATTTGTGCTGGAAATGGCCCACTTTGATTATCATACACATTGTAAGGAGAGTGATCACTTTAGATAAGCTATTACCAGCAGGAGAGTGGGGGGGGGGGCGAGAGAAATCCTTTTGAAGTGATAAACATCTATTTTTTCATGGTCTGTGTGTATAAAACATCCTTACTGCATTTTCCACTTTATGCATCCGATGAAGTGGGCTGTAGCTCACGAAAGCTTATGCTCAAATAAATTGGTTAGTCTCTAAGGTGCCACAAGTACTCCTTTTCTTTTTTCAGACAATTATGTTTACTTGTGGCTGTCTCCTTTGTGAATACAGAGCTTCACTCTCTTCAAATGACAGGTTTCAGAGTAACAGCCGTGTTAGTCTGTATTCTCAAAAAGAAAAGGAGTACTTGTGACACCTTAGAGACTAACTAATTTATTTGAGCATAAGCTTGTGTGAGCTACAGCTCACTTCATCGGATGCATACTGTGGAAAATTCAGAAGATGTTCTTCTACATACAAACCATGAAAAAATGGGTGTTTACCACTACAAAAGGTTTTCTCTCCCCCCACCCCATTCTCCTGCTGGTAATAGCTTATCTAAAGTGATCACTCTCCTTACAATGTGTATGATAATCAAGTTGGGCCATTTCCAGTACAAATCCAGGTTTTCTCCCCACCCCCTCCCCCAAACCCACTCTCCTGTTGGTAATAGCTTATCTAAAGTGATCACTCTCCTTACAATGTGTATGATAATCAAGGTGGGCCATTTCCAGCACAAATCCAGGTTTTCTCCCCCCCCCCCCTTTTTCCCACACACACAAACCCACTCTCCTGTTGGTAATAGCTTATCTAAAGTGATCACTCTCCTTACAATATGTATGATAAACAATGTGGGCCATTTCCAGCACAAATCCAGGGTTTAACAAGAACGTCTGAGGAACGGGGAGGGGAGGGTGTGTGTGTAGGTAGGAAAAAACAAGGGGAAATAGGTTACCTTGCATAATGACTTAGCCACTCCCAGGCTCTATTCAAGCCTAAGTTAATTGTATCCAATTTACAAATGAATTCCATTTCAACAGTCTCTCGCTGGAGTCCGGTTTTGAAGTTTTTCTGTTGTAATATCGCAGCTTTCATGTCTGTAATAAGAACCAGTGGTACTGGCTTTATTCTTATTCGTGGATTAATAAATATTTTAAACCTTAACATTTTAGAAACATCTATTTTGTTTCTTATGTATCAGTCTATTCCTATACATACAAATAGAAATGATTAAAAATCAAATTGGCACTAAATAGCATCCTTATTGGTCATCTCAGCAGAGGACTACATAGGCATAGAGAATATATTGCCCTCTCAGTCTTAGATACAGACAATCAAGGAGGCCCATTGCTGAGGTGGTGTGTGGAAGTTCACACTGCTACTGCCCATTTTGGAGATAAATTGAGGATTTCAGTCTCTGGTCCTGTAAATATGACACTCTTCAAAAGCATTAAGTTCACATGAAAGATTAAAAATAGAGAGATTTTTCCCTGCTACAAAACTTATTGTACATGTGGACTTTCTTATCTGGGAGCTTGGAATACATACTATGGGTTATCAAACTCGTTTCATTTAGAGACTGAAGAAATAGTCTGTTGAAATAAGTATCTGAAAAGAAACTAGAGACAGACAGAGTCTGATAGGTTATGGAAAGAATAACAAAAAGAAATACTTTCCAGTATATTTTTGTATTGTCTTGGACATTATAAAATTATCTGTTGCTTCTTGCATGCACACTATAAATGCCCCCAACTAAAACCCCTCCAACACATTATTAAGGATCTACAACCTATCCTAAAGGATGACCCAACACTCTCACAAATCTTGGGAGACAGGCCAGTCCTTGCCTACAGACAGCCCCGCAACCTGAAGCAAATACTCACCAACAACCACATACCACACAACAGAACCACTAACCCAGGAACTTATCCTTGCAACAAAGCCCGTTGCCAATTGTGCCCACATATCTATTCAGGGGACACCATCACAGGGCCTAATAACATCAGCCACACTATCAGAGGCTCGTTCACCTGCACATCCACCAATGTGATATATGCCATCATGTGCCAGCAATGCCCCTCTGCCATGTACATTGGTCAAACTGGACAGTCTCTACGTAAAAGAATAAATGGACACAAATCAGATGTCAAAAATTATAACATTCATAAACCAGTCGGAGAACACTTCAATCTCTCTGGTCACGCAATCACAGACATGAAGGTCGCTATCTTAAAACAAAAAAACTTCAAATCCAGACTCCAGCGAGAAACTGCTGATTTGGAATTCATTTGCAAATTGGATACTATTAATTTAGGCTTAAATAGAGACTGGGAGTGGCTAAGTCATTATGCAAGGTAGCCTATTTCCTCTTGTTTTTTCCTACCCCCCCCCCCCCAGATGTTCTGGTTTAACTTGGATTTAAACTTGGAGAGTGGTCAGTTTGGATGAGCTATTACCAGCAGGAGAGTGAGTTTGTGTGTGTATGGGGGTGGGGGGGGATGTGAGAAAACCTGGATTTGTGCTGGAAATGGCCCACCTTAATTATCATGCACACTGTAGGGAGAATGGTCACTTTGGATGAGCTATTACCAGCAGGATAGTGAGTTTGTGTGTGTGGTTTTTGGGAGGGGGGTGAGGGGGTGAGAGAACCTGGATTTGTGCAGGAAATGGCCCAACTTGATTATCATGCACATTGTGTAAAGAGTTGTCACTTTGGATGGGCTATCACCAGCAGGAGAGTGAATTTGTGTGGGGGATGGAGGGTGAGAAAACCTGGATTTGTGCTGGAAATGGCCCAACCTGATGATCACTTTAGATAAGCTATTACCAGCAGGACAGTGGGGTGGGAGGAGGTATTGTTTCATATTCTCTGTGTATATATAAAGTCTGCTGCAGTTTCCACGGTATGCATCCGATGAAGTGAGCTGTAGCTCACGAAAGCTCATGCTCAAATAAATTGGTTAGTCTCTAAGGTGCCACAAGTACTCCTTTTCTTTTTGCGAATACAGACTAACACGGCTGTTACTCTGAATTCTGATGAGACAATCTACAGATCTATCAATATAAAATCTTTGCTTTTAGATGTGGTCATATTTCAGCTGATAATCAAGACGGTTGCCTCTTTATAGACTTTCCACTTATTCAAAAACTCATGTTTCAGTCTTAAAGTTCTCTTACTTTAAGCATGCATCAAGAAAACTAGAGAAGTGAAAAGTATTCGTGCAGGTCTCTGTAGGCAGAAAGTTAAGCAATTTTAAAATAAGCCCTGAGGAGATTTTTTGGAAATTACACTCAGTGCTGTAAGTTCAAGACTCCCTTGAACTCTAATGGTTTCCTGTTATGCCCCTTGATCATTTTTTTTCCTCCAATAATTTATGGTAGAAACTGATTTTTCCTTCCTCTCTCAAGCGTTAAACTTATGTGCTTTATTTTCTTTTTTTTAAAAATCACTTTTCTTAAATTCATGGGCCAAATTTTGACCTGGGGAATATTCAGTGGAACTTCCTGGGCTGTCCATCAAAACAGAATTTGCTCCCTACTGTCAAACACTGACTTTGAATGTTGATAGTAAGGTAAGAGCAAGAGATGAGGGGAAAGGTCTACAAAACATCACAACACAAAAACTAAATTAGTTCTGTAGCTACTTCATTACAGTTGGCTCTTTCAGCTCATACTCAACAAACTTTATATTTTCCAACAGCTCTCAGATACTTGTATGCTCTGTATTAATTTTGAATTTCTGCACACACTAATGAAACTCCAGGTTATAGGGGCATATTCTTTGCATCATGCTGCTGCTTTTAGATTGCTCAGGTGGTGCAGAGAGGGTGGGAAAACACCTGCAGCTCCCCTGCTGGGAATTCCCTGATGAAAAGATCAAGATGTGCTTAAGGAGAGTATGATTGTACAACTCTATTTTAACAGCTTAAAATTATACAGTATAGAGACAGCAGAGTTGATATCAAGCTATATCAGGCATGAAAATCTTGTGCACAGTCCATGTTAGATCCTACACTATTCAATATTGTAGATGCAAGAGACATTGCAGGTATTTATTAAGTTATCTATAAGATATTTTGAAAAGATACAAGACAAATATTTTACCAAATGCTCAATTGCTTCAGGAGGAAAGACACTTAATAAGGGAGAAAATGTGTTTTTGTTTATGACAAAACTCTCTTTTGGGAGTTTGTTGTGATTTTTTTTCTAACATGGAAGACAAGGAAGCTTTTCAACAATAACAGCCACCTTCACACTCCAAACCCCATCAAGCTACAAACAAATGAAGTTTGTTACAAAAGACCTCATTGCTTTTTATTTATTTGTTTTTCTCCTACAACCATATGTGACTTTTTACAGTTTTGTTTCATATCTCAAACAATTAGGTCCTAACAATGAAACCTTTAACTTCACACTTGCAGTCCGATACATGGACAACATTCTACAGTATAAGCCAGACTGTTTCACTGCATTTTTAAACCTGTGCTGTCTGAAGGTTCATGCAACATAAAAGCTTATTCCTGCTCCTATTGATGTCACTGGAAACCCTGAATACTACTCAGTCCCTCTGAAAATCTAGCCCCTCTCAAGTTCAGTGATGAAGTACCAGGCCATGTGCCAGACCATCAGTCCCCACTATAATTTTTCGGAGGAAACTGTGTGGAGCCTTCGCTAACAGATGTAGAGCTATTCAGCTTTACATCATTGCCCTTATGTAGGGTGTTTGGGACACTGAAGGAGGAATGGCCACAGTGCCGTGCACTCTAGTGATCCTGGGCCAGCAGACCAACCCCAAGGAGCTATTACCAGTGGCATGAGCTAGGGAAGCTCCAAGGCTTCTCTAATTTCTGCTGGAAGACAAAGTGGCCTATGGTTGTCCCAAGAATTCGGGGATCTCAAAGTTGGCTTTAGGTCAGCTTTATCCCTTGCCCGTCCATTCACTAAGTGTAGTTTGTCTAGGGCCATGGTCCTGTAAAGTTTGTAGATATAACATTCTGTCCATTACCTTTTCCTACTAAGCAATTTCATTTTTAACCTTCCTTTCCTACTTTGCTCTGTATTCTGTTTAAGACTTGTTCTGCTTCAGGCAACAGTATTACTGAATTTAAATGACCATTTACCTCATCCGACAATCTATAAAGAGAACTCATTTTAAAATCCTACTATTTACATCTCACTCTTCAAAGTAGAGAGTAACTTAAGAAAATTGTTTACAGAACTGTTTTTAGTGTCACTGCTCAAGTTACTGGATCATATCAATTTCACAGTCTTTTTGTTAAAATTCTGTTTTGACACGAATGTAGGCTGTTTAGAGGATGCTTTTACAAGAGAGATTAATGCACAGGCCAGTGATTTTCTGTTGTGAGTCTGAAAGGCAAGATTAATTACTCTGTTGAAGCAGTTGCACCGAAGAATACCGTAAGTACTGATATTCTAACAATGGCGGTCTTTTCATAGGAAGAGACTGACAGCCTTTGCCAGATTTTATCTGTTGTGCTGTTTGAATAGCTGAAAACACTATGTGAGAGTCATATAGATTTATGATAAAGTTTCATATAGAGCATAACATACACTTGTTACTGTTAAATCTGCACTAAGCAAATAGCAGTTATGTATATTAGCTATACAATAAGAATACTTACTGCTGTGGGTGTACAATGTGTACAATGTGATAAAAATATCCATTATACTTAGAAAAGGAATATAGAAATTCATCATCACTTCATACTTGGAATTGCTTGCAAAATTTCCTAAGTGGTGTTAATACTGATGTGCTACCTCACATACAGTCTCTTAGAAAATCCAGAAAAACTGAGGAGTGAAATTATCATCCTGCTTCCAAATGAAGACAAATGAACTATACACCAGATCAAACCAGCAGCTCATCTACAGTCCAATACCCTGTCCCTGGCCAGTATCAGATGTATCAGTAAGCCACCAAATAATGGACAGTTATGCAAGTAAACCGCTATGGAGGAAGCAGAACTGGACCCTCTGTCTTTTAAAGGCCACAAAATTTACAACATGAATGAAACAGTATAATCTATTCTGAGAGAAGAGAGGATTAGACATATGGATATTAGGAACATCCAAAGTTAGTTTAGATAGGAGAAAAATAAAAAGAATAACACCATCTCAAAACTTTGTAAGGGATATAAACCCTCAAGCTTTGGGATATGTCCTGACTATTATTGGACAGGGGGAAAAACCCCATTGCACAGGTTATTCCATAATTGCCTACTTCTAGGTCTCTTGCACCTTCTTTTGAAGCATCTGGCAAGTGTCAGAGAGAGAGGATACTGATCTAGATGGACCATAGGTCTGATCCAATATGGCAAATCCTATGTTTGCAAGCAGCCAACATCCTCCACTGAGCAAGACAAGATATTGTAGTTTTATATCTGCACCTCCTTAAAGATATTAGTTATGACCCAGCTAAACAAGCCATGTTGGTCTAGATGTATATAAACTGGCAGTGTTAATCAAAACTTAAGACAAGACAATATGATTTTCCAGTGATCCTCTAGCTACTCTTGCTTTACCATTCATTTACCCTGCACTAATGAATTTAATAATTTCATTATAGGAATTGTATTAAATGTAGAAAAAATGGGCCATATACTGGCCTTTCACTGTTGGAACTGTATTGTATTTATCCACATATAAGGAAAGATAAACTAGATATACACTGACCTAGAAACAAGATATACTTTAGGGACAAGGTAAGCAAAACCAAGAATTTTGTCCTTCAGCAGGTAGGGTAGTAATCGTATAATTGGAGGCCTGAATCTTTGAGGGTTATATCAACAGCATCTCTAAAGGAGATAAATATCATATTAAATCACCATATAGAGTCCCAGAACTCCTACATTACAAAATCACACCCTGTGTTTTGGTAGCATACCCTATTATCTGTACATCTTTCACTTTCTTATGAACCTCTGTATAAAATGAAATAGGTATTTCCCTCCATGGTTAATTGGGTTTCCAGGAAAAAGCAAACACAAAATTATGTCAAAAAAGGTTTCTTGTAATAAGAGATTTGAAATCTGTGTGTGTTTTTTAAAGTAGCAGAATCTGTTTTAGATTTGGATTTTTAGTGTAGACCTGGTTGCATTTATCTTTTTAAAGCTATAAATATTAGAAACTTTTCTATTTGTACTGGGTGGATAGGTTTATGAACGCCAGACTTTGTTTCATTCATACAGGCAATTTTATACTGTGCAGTTAATTGTGTGTTTCATTGCTTTCATTTTATTCCCCTTGGACATAAAGCACAATAGATAAGAGAGCGTGATCAGTGTTTTCAAGAGAGACATTTAATAAAATAACTAGGCTATTTACTTTGTGGAATGTCACCAAACCTAATCAATATTTAATGACTCGACAGTTTATGCCATATTTGTATTGTGTATTATTTCCATAAAGTAAACCTTTCCCCAATGTTAACTTTGTGTGCGAAAGTGACTTGACAAAAGAACAGATTTTCTGACTAGCTTATTTGTAACCCTAAAATGTAGGGGAAGTTTTCCATTAGAACATAAAATTCCTTGTTTGTTCCCATCTCTGCAGATCTAAATTCTTTAAAATAGTCAAAGAACAAGACAATATTTTTGCCAGGCACAAGCTCAGCTGTTATTGAGTTCACAGCTCTATTATTTTTGTTGAGATGTTGTGAAAGAACCAATCTAACTTTTTAATTACTTTCTAACATGCTCTTCTGGAGGAATTCAACTTCAGACTGTTCGATCTTCCTTTGGTTTTTATGTCAGATTACTGTATGCTATTTGTGCTTTCCTTTCATATATGTAAACAGTTTTATGCTTAAAAACAAGTAATTAGAGTGACAGGGAAATGTTATTTCCACTTCCTCATCATGATAGACTCTCTCTTGTAACAGTTTGTGATGAACAAACACACACACACACGCACAAGGTTACCCTCTCCTAAAAAAGGTTTAGAGTTTGTGGGATACTGAAGACTTTGAGAGATTTATCAAGGTTTCTTTAGAACTATTTAGAGATATACTGAGATCCATATTCCCAGTACTTACATGAGTTCAGCATACTTTCCAGAAAATATGTAGTGAGCCTTTTGACAGAGCTATTCATCCTATCCTGGAGGATCCCAAGAATAAATTGTGGGACTATTAGGTTTGTGTCCAATTTATCCTTAATCCATTGCAGTGAATTAGATTGCTTTATCTCGGGTTAACACCACATGGTTACCACCAGGAACTAAGAGTCAGCAGCCCTTCCTTCTAATTCCTGATTTGCTACCAACAGACAATGGGTTTGTGTGCACTTCAACCTCAGGGTATAATACACAACTATGTCGAGAAGACATATTTGCAGTTGCTTGGATCAAGCTAGTGAGCTAAAGATAGAGTGTAGCCATAGCACGAGAGACAGGGGAGTCTAGTCACCCCAAGTGCATACCCAGCTGACATGCTAGGTATGTACTGAGATAGTTAGCCACTCGCACTGCTCATGAGACAGTGATTACATTCTACTTTTAACATGATAGTTGGATCAGAGCTAGTGCGGGCATTTTTTTCTTGAGCTGGAAATTCCATTCACAGTTGGAAATGTAGACGTACGCTGTGTGATTTTTCACAAATGATTAGAGTCTAATTTCCTGAAGTATTGAGTATGCATGACACCAACTAAAGTCAAAGGGGCTGCAGCTGTTCAGCCTCCTTGAAAATCAGGCCCTCAATTTCTCTATGACTTTCTTCCAACCTGTGAAATTAAGATAAGAATTGCTTTGAGATCTTTGTATGAAAAACACTATATAGGTGCTACAAAGGATCACTGTTGATTCTTGGATCAGCTCAACAGAAATTCTGATAAATATTGGGTTTTTCTATATGACATTGTTAGTACCACTGGCAGCTGAAAATGTGTAGCTGTGATTTTGTATGCGATTTCAGGGTTTTCACATTTCCACAACTCCACCCTTCACTTGCACTAAAGAATTCATTATCTACTTTGCCTTTTCAATAACTGAAGATAGGACAAACATGAAAGTACAAATGAAAAGGCACTTCACCATCACTTCCCTCCCAAAAAGTAATTAATGATACAGGGATATTGTGTACTGCTATACAAAAAGAAAAAAATCCCAAACAAATAAGAGGCTCAGAGCAGCAAAAAGAGGCCATAAGACCCCTGCGTCTGCTGGGGAAGGCTTCCCCACATAGGCACTATGCAAGACAACCAGAAGGCTTCTTTTAGCGATCCCCTTTGCAAATCATTGATTAAGGGGTCTGATGGAGTGTGACAGGCAGGTCTGCAGCACTGTGTAAGCTTCTGTGTAAGCTCAAAAACTTGTCTCTCTCACCAACAGTAGTTGGTCCAATAAAAGATATTACCTCATCCACATTGTCTCTCTATAGCCCTTAGGGCACCCCAGAAAGGCTGCCATAATGGAGACAGGCCCACAGGGATGTATAAATTACAGCAGCAGCTGTGGATTGTGAAGATACAAAGGTGGCTTAAAGCCTCTTTTAGCCCCCCCAAGCTGCAAGTTTTGAACTGTGCCTCTGAAATCCAATTTGAGCAGGTTAAGTAACCTAAGTCCCTGTCTCTAGACTGGAGGTGTCAAATCTTGAAGCGTGGGAAGCAGCCCATCTCTAAGTTTCAAGAAAAGTTGGAAGAAGCTAAGTCAAGTTGGAGCACAAATTCTGAAGGCACTAAAGCAGTGCTCATCTCTTCTGGAAGAGGCCCTCCATATTAAAAGAGACAATGTCCTTAAACTGATCTCTGCCAATGCCTTCTGCTGTGATTGTTAGTTTCTGTCGGTGTCATTTACTGAATGAAGTGTCCTGCTCTGTTCATACTCTACAATATACATACTACTCTCAAATGCTCTTAAAGGACAGTTTATTACAGGTTCCTCTTGAGCAAGGAAACAAAGGACAGACATGCCACATACATATGGGAGGTATTCATACAAAATTAGCTTGTGGAAGCAGACAACAACATTGGTTAGGAGGCTGTGAATGCCCTCACTATGGAGAGCATCAAGAACCTCATGTATTGCATAAGCTGAAGCTGTTTTTCATCCTTCATTTCCTCCTGCATCTCTCCACTTTCCATGTAACCAGTTTTGTTCACCTACAATTACCATCAAAGTGAAAGAAAGCAATCTCTTCAAAGAAGTGCACTCAAGCTGGTGCACAGAAATAAGCTTTGTGTAAATATATTTATTTTCCTTGAAAAAGAAATAAAGGGCACAAATCCTATTCATCGTGCCAAGTTTTAGTATGTCAACATGCATAGTCCAGGGTAAATTTACAGCAATTGATAAGTAGGATACTGAATTGTCACAAACACCCCTACACTCACCCCAACCCAGCACTCTGTCACAGCATGAAAGAAGCCCCAGTAGAGCCTGACTCTGTAGGTATTGATACCTACATGGACTCATAGTAGTATAACTCCAACACAGCCCACGTGCTTAGGGGCCTTGGTACTTGTGGAAGAAAGGACAGGATTTGTATATAATTAGTAATTTGTGGATTTACTTTACTTTAGTCTTGCCAGGAATCTATTACGAGATTCTCCACACCTAAGAAGTGGTGTTCTAAGGCATATATTTTCACACTGGAAATTATCAGTAAGCAGACAATATCACATTCAAAGAGATACCTCTTGTACCTCTAAAGTGTTGGGTATTACCATTCCACTAAAATTTACCATACGGAAGCACATTGTTTTCTGTTTATGACTAGTAAGGTTATGACACATCCTGGCTTACTTCCAACAAATTTGTGACATAAGCATGCTCTAAACTCAAAATTACATTACTAATATCAAAAATAGATTTTTATCATTTATAGTCTTTGTCATCGTTAGCAATAAGTAACAAATGCAAACATTGAAATCATTGAATTTGGCCTCTCCCATACCAACCAAAAAGTGCCAAGTCTGCACCACTGTGTGTGGCTCCAGTCCTATGAACAGATCCATGTAGATGGCTCCTACACGCACACTGAGTCTCAGTGAAGTCAATGGGCACTGCATGGATGTAGGGATCTGATCACAAAAATTACATTCCAGGATCAGAATATTTGTTTGTATTTTTAAATAATGGACAGCTCTTGCTTCTCTAGTTCTAAAACCCAAATAGAAAAGGAGTACTTGTGGCACCTTAGAGACTAACCAATTTATTTGAGCATGAGCTTTCGTGAGCTACAGCTCACTTCATCAGATGTATACCGTGGAAACTGCAGCAGACTTTATATACACACAGAGAATATGAAACAATACCTCCTCCCACCCCACTGTCTGCTGGTAATAGCTTATCTAAAGTGATCAACAGGTGGGCCATTTCCAGCACAAATCCAGGTTTTCTCACCCTCCACCCCCCCAC